>NC_091983.1:129248601-129921595 GCF_044704955.1 Pristiophorus japonicus
CGACTTCTCTATCTCCATTTCTGGTATGCGGGGTGGGAGGAAGTGCAGTCTAGGTAGCTGTGGACGTCAGTGGGCTTATAGTGAATGATTGTCAATAGTCTATCCCCAGAAATGGAGACAGAGAAGTCGAGGAAGGGAAGGGAAGAGTTGGAGATGGACCATGTGAAGGTGAGAGAAGGGTGGAAATTGGATGCAAAGTGAATGAAATTTTCTAGTTCAGGGCGAGAGCAGGGAACTGCACCAATACAGTCATCAATGTACCAGAAAAAGACGTGAGGGAGGGTAGGAATAGGACCCAAGTAGGACTGGAACAAAGAATTTTCCACATATCCCACAAAAAGGCAGGCATAGCTGGGACTCATGCAGGTTCCCATAGCAACACCTTTAACTTGGAGAAAGTGAGTGGAGTTAAAGGAGAAGTTGTTCAATGTGAGAACTACTTATGTGAAGCCATTAAGAGGGAAACAATTCTAAAAAAAACCATTCACAATGATATTAATTATCTACCTCAAAATAATGCCTTACATTCACATATGTATTTCATATTTTTAACAAATATTGCATTAATCTATGTTGTAATATGCATAAATATTGATCTTCCTATCTTTTTGGACTCTGGTTTGGGCTCAGGTTCTATGTGAAGGTGACAAATCTGAACTGGGAGCCTCAATCAGAGCCAATTTGGAATTGGACTTCACATGTCAAAACTGTCCAGCACAAATCAATAGATTGCACAAAGGGCAGTGGGCTCGATACGAGGGACACTTCTCACAGGACGCATCAACCTAAATTCAGCTCAGTACCAACATTTCTAAACCACTCCCTGAACTTGGACTATATAAAGATGAGTTTTCATAGAATGATAGAAATTACAGTATGGAAGGAGGCCATTTGGCCCCTGCTGCTTGTGCCGGTGCTGGTGTTCTCTCCTGTAACCCCAGTTCCCCCAAATCTTTTTAATTATTCGTTCCTGGGATGTGGGTGTCACTGACAATGTCTGTATTTATTGCCCATCCCTGATTGCCCTTGAAGAGGTGGTGGTGAGCCGCCTTCTTGAACCACTGCAGTCCGTGCAATGAAGGTACTCCCATAATGCTGTTAGGGAAGGAGTTCCAGGATTTTGACCCAGTGACGATGAAGGATGGCGATATATTTCCAAGTTAGGAAGGTGTGTGACTTGGAGGGGAACTTGGAGGTGATGGTGTTCCCATGCGCCATCTGTCCTTGTCCTTCTAGGTGCTAGAGGACACGGGTTTGGTAGGTACTGTCATAGATGGCTTGGTGAGTTGCTGCAGTGCATCTTGTAAATGGCACACACTGCAGCCACGGTTCGCCAGTGGTGGAGGGAGTGAATGTTTCGGGTGGTAGATGGGGTGCTGATCAAGCGGGCTGCTTTGTCCTGGATGGTGTCGAGCTTCTTGAGTGTTGTTGGAGCTGCAACAAGTAAGTTTTCCATCACGCTCCTGACTTGTGCCTTGTAGATGGTGGAAAGGCTTTGGGGGAGTCAGGAGGTGAGACACTCACTACAGAATACCCAGCCTCTAACCCGCTCTTGTTGCCACAGTATTTATGTTCCACCTTTTCAATATTGATCCCATTCCCTTTTAAATGATGTTCTAACTTAATAGCCACGTGGTGAAGCATTTCCTGGTTCAATAGCCCTCAGTTCAAGAACTTTCCTTCCCCTCTCCTCGAAGAGTGAGATATGTTATTTAAAGAAAGCTTAATCATGAACACAATTCAGCATATAAAACTGTGTTTATATTTTTATGTGTGAAAATACATCAAAATATGAACACTGTTAAACAAGAGTCTAAGCTTGTGAACATTGTTCAAGGGGATTCTTGTACACAAAACACAATGGGCTCAAATTTCCCCAGTAGTTACACCGTTTTTTTTGGAGGAAGTAGCTTTTTCTGGAGTAACTTAAAAATCGCAAATTTCCCCATTTAATTTGCTCCAGTGTAAGTCAGTTAGTTAGGTTTTTTTCTAGTTTCATTTTTTCTCTCCAAAAGGGGGTGTGATAAGCCACTTATGCCTCTTTTGGCCATAGAAGCAAATTTGGCCAGCTGAAAGTTACTCCAAACTAACTTAGGCCAGTGTATGTGGCCATTTTTGTAGGCACAGAAAAACCTTACCTACATTTAAGATCAGCGCAGGTAGCCAGAGATGGCGGCGGGGGTGGGGGGCGGGGAAGGTGAGTTAGAGGATTCTAAAGCACTAAAGACCTTCACGACATCACAACATCTTCAGCACAACAGCTGCACAACATCATCAAAAATAAATGAAAGATAAATCAGCTACTGAAAAGAGAGCAGTTCTACCTTGCCGACTACAAAACGCACCAGCTAGCCTTCCCGCCAGGGCTAGGGGCGGCAAGCACGCATTACTGTAGGGGTGAGGGATTTTAACATTTTACAGTTGTCCCTAAATGTTGTGTGGTCCTAATGGAACATGATTCAGTTTTAATGCAAAATATCTTTTATTGGATATTTTACAGTGCACTTCAATGATAACAACAACAACAGCAACAAAAGCAACAACAGCAAAGAAAGGCTGCACCTATCCCTCAACCACATCTCGTGGAAAGTGCACTTCCTCATAGGGTCGATGATGGTGGTGGGGGTGGGGGATTGGGGGCCCGGCTTGGGTCTGACCGGTGGCTGGTGCGTGGATTGAAGTGGGAGTGGCATTTGACTATCCAACCTTTGTGCCCTTATTGCAGCAGCTAGCTCCCTCATGGCATCTTCCATCGTCTGCACACCCTCTGAAATGCCCGCCCTCAGTTCCCATCTCAGTGCTGATATTTCTCCCGACAGTGTCACTACCTCATCACGCACCCCACTGACGGTCGCCACGAGTGATCTTGTAAGGGCATTGGTCTTCTCACCCAATGACATAACCTGATTAACCTCTGCTGAGGGCTGCATCTCAGGAGAGACTGGTCGGCTTCTCCTTCCCCTCGCCATGGGTCTGCCTAGTGGCACTCCTCCAATGTGAGGCACAGGCTGGGATGGTGGGGCACTGGGTGTCCCAACATGCATTTCACCACCGCCACTGGGACCCGCAAGCTCGGAAGGTGTAAAACCATGGAATGTCGCCGAGGAGCTCATGGAGGTTTCTGGCAGTGTGATGCCCTGTACTATGGACTGATCCATATCGCGGTCAGCATTCTCCCGTGAACACATTTCCATGGACCTCTCCTCCCCCCACCCATCTTGGTCTGGAGCGCATGCATCTGGATCTTCTGGTGAATCTTCAGGATGTTGAGGAGTGTCTTCTTCTTCTGCAAAATACAACAGAACAGTCAAATGGTTGGCAGCACAGGAGGTGGCAGGATGGGTGGCATGAGTAGTCTGATGCGTAGCAGGCCAGTCAGCAGGTTGATTTGAAGGACGACTATGCATTTTAATGACTCACCCTCATCCTTGCGTGTGGGTCCAGATTGTGCAAAGCTGATTCTTTTTCTGCTGGTGCGACTCAGCAAGGCAGCAATCCTCTGTTCCAGGGCCTGATAGACTGCATCCCAGAGTACTTAAGGAGGTGGCCTTGGAAATAGCAGATACATTGACAGTCATTTTCCAACATTCCATAGACTCTGGATCAGTTCCTATGGAGTGGAGGGTAGCCAATGTAACCCCACTTTTTAAAAAAGGAGGGAGAGAGAAAACAGGGAATTATAGACCGGTCAGCCTGACATCGGTAGTGGGTAAAATGATGGAATCAATTATTAAGGATGTCATAGCAGCGCATTTGGAAAGGAGTGACATGATAGGTCTAAGTCAGCATGGATTTGTGAAAGGGAAATCATGCTTGACAAATCTTCTGGAATTTTTTGAGGATGTTTCCAGTAGAGTGGACAAGGGAGAACCAGTTGATGTGGTATATTTGGACTTTCAGAAGGCTTTCGACAAGGTCCCACACAAGAGATTAATGTGCAAAGTTAAAGCACATGGGATTGGGGGTAGTGTGCTGACGTGGATTGAGAACTGGTTGGCAGATAGGAAGCAAAGAGTAGGAGTAAATGGGTACTTTTCAGAATGGCAGGCAGTGACTAGTGGGATACCGTAAGATTCTGTGCTGTGGCCCCAGCTGTTTACATTGTACATTAATGATTTATACGAGGGGATTAAATGTAGTATCTCCAAATTTGCAGATGACACTAAGTTGGATGGCAGTGTGAGCTGCGAGGAGGATGCTATGAGGCTGCAGAGCGACTTGGATAGGTTAGGTGAGTGGGCAAATGCATGGCAGATGAAGTATAATGTGGATAAATGTGAGGTTATCCACTTTGGTGGTAAAAACAGAGAGACAGACTATTATCTGAATGGTGACAGATTAGGAAAAGGGGAGGTGCAACGAGACCTGGGTGTCATGGTACATCAGTCATTGAAGGTTGGCATGCAGGTACAGCAAGCGGTTAAGAAAGCAAATGGCATGTTGGCCTTCATAGCGAGGGGATTTGAGTACAGGGGCAGGGAGGTGTTACTACAGTTGTACAGGGCCTTGGTGAGGCCACACCTGGAGTATTGTGTACAGTTTTGGTCTCCTAACTTGAGGAAGGACATTCTTGCTATTGAGGGAGTGCAGCGAAGGTTCACCAGACTGATTCCCGGGATGGCGGGACTGACATACCAAGAAAGACTGGATCAACTGGGCTTGTATTCACTGGAGTTCAGAAGAATGAGAGGGATCTCATAGAAACGTTTAAAATTCTGACGGGTTTAGACAGGTTAGATGCAGGAAGAATGTTTCCAATGTTGGGGAAGTCCAGAACCAGGGGTCACAGTCTAAGGATAAGGGGTAAGCCATTTAGGACCGAGATGAGGAGAAACATCTTCACCCAGAGAGTGGTGAACCTGTGGAATTCTCTACCACAGAAAGTTGTTGAGGCGAATTCACTAAATATATTCAAAAAGGAGTTAGATGTAGTCCTTACTACTCGGGGGATCAAAGGGTATGGCGAGAAAGCAGGAATGGGGTACTGAAGTTGCATGTTCAGCCATGAACTCATTGAATGGCGGTGCAGGCTCAAAGGGCCGAATGGCCTACTCCTGCACCTATTTTCTATGTTTCTATGTGACAGTTGGTGCAGATTTAGTGGACCTCCTCCTGTTCTAAGTCTTTCCCTTTTGTTGTGGGCCAATTTCTTCTGCAAAGATGAAAATAGAACTTTTCACACATGGTGCGCTTTTGATGGGTGGGACAAATACAGATGTTCACATTTTCAATTGCAATTCAATTTAAAGATGAAGATATTACTCACTACCTGACCAACGTCCTGCCAATTCTTTTTGCACTGGCTTCCAGATCTTGCAGTATTCACCCCTGCAGAGTATTCTTCTGCAACTAGGTTCCAGCTTCTTCTCATTTCCTTGGGTGAAACTTTTGTGGGACCACTCTTACTGATATCCAGCTCCAGCCATTTCTCCTCAATTACAGTCACTAGTTTCTCCACTTCTCATGGAGGAAATTCTTTGTTCTTGTCGCACGCTCTTGCGTCATTCGTGTATTGGACTTACACTCAGGTAATGTTCAAAAATCACAGTTCTCACCTTTTTTTCCACCTATCAATCGTCGGAGAGGCAGGAGTTCAGAGCAGCGCGAGTCCGGGGAGTTCTGGAGGCCTATAAAGGCTCATCAATCGTCGGAGAGGTGGGAGTTCAGAGCAGCGTGAGTCCGGGAAGTTCAGGAGGCCTATAAAACCCATCAATCTTCGGAGAGGTGGGAGTTTGGAGCAGCGCGAGTCCGGGGAGTTCGGGAGGCCTATAAAGGCCCATCAATCGTCGGAGAGGCGGGAGTTCGGAGCAGCGCGAGTCCGGGGAGTTCAGTGGCCTATAAAATCTCATCAATCATCGGAGAGGCCAGACGGTGCAGCTGCAGCAGGGGCAGAAGGTAAACAAAGAAGTAGAAAGAAATCAAACGGTGACATCACAGCCAAGGGGATAAGTGATTGGCTGGTGATTGGTGAGTAGTTTTTCTTTTTCATTTCTTTATCAGTAGGCAACCCTTTAGCATTGTTGTTGTCAAATTAAGTTAATCTAAGGGTTAAGTCATGGCAGGAGAGCTCGGACACGTGTTATGCTCCTCCTGTGCTATGTAGGAACTCAGGGACGCTTCCAGTGTCCCTGATGACTACATATGCGGTAATGTATCCGCCTGCAGCTCCTGACAGACTGCATTGCGGCACTGGAGCTGCGGGTGGATTTACTCTGGAGCGTCTGCGATGCTGAGATGTCGTGAATAGCACGTTTAGTGAGTTGGCCACACCACAGGTAAAGGGTACACAGCCAGATAGGAGATGGGTGACCAACAGGAAGAGCAGTGGAAGGAAGGTAGTGCAGGGGTCCCCTGCAGTCATCCCCCTGCAAAACAGATACACCGCTTTGGGTACTGTTGAGGGGGATGACTCATCAGGGGAGAGCAGCAGCAGCCATGTTCATGGCACCAGGGGTGGCTCTGCTGCACAGGAGCGCAGGAAAAAGAGTGGGAGAGCTATAGTAGTAGGGGATTCTATTGTAAGGGGAATAGATAGACGTTTCTGTGGCCGCAATCGAGACTTCAGGATGGTATGTTGCCTCCCTGGTGCAAGGGTCAAGGATGTCTCGGAGCGGGTGCAGGACATTCTGAACAGGGAGGGTGAACAGCCGGTTGTCGTGGTGCACATTGGTACCAACGATATAGGTAAAAAACGGGATGAGGTCCTCCAAGCTGAATTTAGGGAGCTAGGAGTTAAATTAAAAAGTAGGACCTCAAAGGTAGTAATCTCAGGATTGCTACCAGTGCCACGTGCTCATCAGAGTAAGAATTGCAGGATAGCGCAGATGAATACGTGGCTTGAGGAGTGGTGCAGAAGGGAAGGATTCAAATTCCTGGGACACTGGGACTGGTTCTGGGGGAGATGAGACCAGTACAAACTGGATGGTCTGCACCTGGGCAGGACTAGAACCAATGTCCTAGGGGGAGTGTTTGCTCGTGCTGTTGGGGAGGGGTTAAACTAATATGGCAGGGGGATGGTAACCTATGCAGGGAGACAGAGGGAAGTAAAATAGGGGCAGAAGCAGAAGATAGAAAGAAGAAAAGTAAAAGTGGAGGGCAGAGAAACCCAAGGCAAAAATCAAAAAGGGCCACATTGCAGCAAAATTTTAAAAGGGACAAAGTGTGTTAAAAATACAAGCCTGAATGGATCTGTGCCTCAATGCGAGGAGTATTCGTAATAAGGTGGACGAATTAACTGCACAGGCAGCAATCAATATAATATAATTGGCATCACAGAGACATGGCTCCAGGCTGGGAACTCAACATCCAGGGGTATTCAACATTCAGGAAGGATAGACAGAAAGGAAAAGGAGGTGGGGTAGCGTTGCTGGTTAAAGAGGAAATTAACGCAATAGTAAGGAAGGACATCAACTTGGATGACGTGGAATCTGTACGGGTGGAGCTGCGGAATACCAAAGGGCAGAAAACGCTAGTGGGAGTTGTGTACAGACCACCAAATAGTAGTAGTGGGGTTGGGGACAGCATCAAATAAGAAATTAGGGATGCGTGCAATAAAGGTACATCAGTTATCATGGGTGACTTTAATCTACATATAGATTGGACAAACAAACTGGTAACAATACGATGGAGGAGGATTTCCTGGAGTGTATTAGGGGTGGTTTTGTGGAACAATATGTCGAGGAACCAACTAGAGGGCTGGCCATCCTCGACTGGGTGATGTGTAATGAGAAAGGACTAATTAGCAATCTTGTTGTGCGAGGCCCCTTGGGGAAGAGTGACCATAATATGGTAGAATTTCTTATTAAGATGGAGAGTGACACAATTGATTCAGAGACTAGGGTCCTGAACTTAAGGAAAGGTAACTTCGATGGTATGAGACATGAATTGGCTAGAATAGACTGGCAAATGATACTTAGAGGGTTGACGGTGTATAGGCAATGGCAAACATTTAAAGATCACATGGATGAACTTCAGTAATTGTACATCCCTGTCTGGAGGAAACATAAAACGGGGAAGGTGGCTCAACCGTGGCTAACAAGGGAAATTAAGGTTAGTGTTAAATCCAAGGAAGAGGCATATAAATTGGCCAGAAAAAGCAGCAAACCTGAGGACTGGGAGAAATTTAGAATTCAGCAGAGGAGGACAAAGGGGTTAATTAAGAGGGGGAAAATAGAGTATGAGCGGAAGCTTGCCGGAAACATAAAACTGACTGCAAAAGCTTCTATAGATATGTGAAGAGAAAAAGATTAGTGAAGACAAATATAGGTCCCTTGTAGTCGAATTCAGGTGAGTTTATAATGGGGAACAAAGAAATGGCAGACCAGTTGAAGAAATACTTTGGTTCTGTCTTCACGAAGGAAGACACAAATAACCTTCCGGAAGTACTGGGGGACCGAGGGTCTAGTGAGAAGGAGGAACTGAAGGATATCCATATTGGGCGGGATATTGTGTTAGGGAAATTGATGGGATTGAAGGCCGATAAATCCCCGGGGCCTGATAGTCTGCATCCCAGAGTACTTAAGGAAGTGGCCCTAGAAATAGTGGATGCATTGATGATCATTTTCCAACAGTCTATCGGCTCTGGATCAGTTCCTATGGACTGGAGGGTAGCTAATGTAACCCCACTTTTAAAAAAAGGAGAGAGAGAGAAAACAAGTAATTATAGACTGGTTAGCCTGACATCAGTAGTGGGGAAAATGTTGGAATCAATAATTAAAGATGAAGTAACAGCGCATTTGGAAAGCAGTGACAGGATCGGTTCAAGTCAATATGGCTTTATGAAAAGGAAGTCATGCTTGACAAATCTTTTGGAAGTTTTGAGGATGTAACTAGTAGAGTGGACAAGGGAGAACCAGTGGATTTGGTGTATTTGGACTTTCAAAAGGCTTTTGACAAGGTCCCACACAAGAGATTGGTGTGCAAAATTAAAGCACATGGTATTGGGGATAATGTACTGACGTGGATAGAGAACTGGTTGGCAAACAGGAAGCAGAGAGTCGGGATAAACGGGTCCTTTTCAGAATGGCAGGCAGTGACTAGTGGAGTGCTCAGTGCTGGGTCCCCAGCTATTTACAATATATGTTAATGATTTAGATGAAGGAATTGAGTGTAATATCTCCGTGTTTGCAGATGACACTAAACTGCGTGGCGGTGTGAGCTGTGAGGAGGATGCTAAGAGTCTACAGGGTGACTTGGACAGGTTACGTGAGTGGGCAAATGCATGGCAGATGCATAATAATGTGGATAAATGTGAGGTTATCCACTTTGGGGCCAAAAACATGAAGGCAGAATATTATCTGAATGGTGGCAGATTAGGAAAAGGGGAGGTGCAACGAGACCTGGGTATTATGGTACATCAGTCATTGAAAGTTGGTATGCTGGTACAGCAGGCGGTGAAGAAGACAAATGGTATGTTGGCCTTCATGACTCGCTGATTTGAGTATAGGAGCAGGGAGGTCTTACTGCAGTTGTACAGGGCCTTGGTGAGGCCTCACCTGGAATATTGTGTTCAGTTTTGGTCTCCTAATCTGAGGAAGGACGTTCTTGCTATTGAGGGAGTGCAGCGAAGGTTCACTAGACTGATTCCCAGGATGGCTGGACTGACATATGAGGAGAGACTGGATCAACTGGGCCTTTATTCACTGGAGTTTAGAAGGATGAGGGGGATCTCATAGAAACATATAAAATTCTGATGGGATTGGACAGGTTAGATGCAGGAAGAATGTTCCTGATGATGGGAAGTCCTGAACCAGGGGACACAGTCTAAGGATAAGCCATTTAGGACTGAGATGAGGAGAAACTTCTTCACTCAGAGAGTTGTTAACCTGTGGAATTCCCTACCGTAGAGAGTTGTTGATGCCAGTTCATTGGATAAATTCAAGAGGGAGTTAGATGTGGCCCTACGGCTAAGGGGACCAAGGGGTATGGAGAGAAAGCAGGAAAGGGATACTGAGGTGAATGATCAGCCATGATCTTATTGAATGGTGGTGCAGGCTTGAAGGGCCGAAGAGCCTACTCCTGCACCTATTTTCTATGTTTCCATGTTTCTATGTTATCCAGCACTCCTTTCCGCTCCCTCAGCCACACAAAAATCACTACTTAGACTTTATCTTTATATATGGTCCATTGCCAATGATACTGAAGATACTCTCCCTTTAATTGGCCGATTGCTGAGCTTCCTGCTCCACTGCGCATCTGCTCACACTGAAACGCATATTGCGCATGCACTCAAACTGACATGCGTCCTGCTGCCAGCACTCCACGAGATGCTGGGCCCAAGTCCTGTCGGCTGCACTGAGCATGCGCGGCCGAAGCTCCGCCCCCCGTAGGCTCTGCAGCGCCATGCCGATGGAATCGGACGACGATGGATTGGCCAAATTACCAGGTACATTTTTGACGATTTTCTGACTCAAAAAGTTGGCGTGCCACCCCTAACTACGCCGCTCTCAGTGGCTGGGCAAATTTGTGCCCAAAAAGTTTGTATGCAGGTACAGCAAGTAATTAGGAAGGCAAATGTAATAAAGGCCTTTATTGCAAAGGGGATGGAGTATAAAAGTAGGGAAGTCCTGCTACAACTGTACAGAGGATTGATGCGACCACACCTGGAGTACTGCGTACAGTTTTGGTCTCCGTATTTAAGGAGGGATATACTTGCATTCGAGGCAGTTCAGAGATTTGCTAGGTTGATTCCTGAGATGAAAGGGTTGTCTTATGAAGAAAGGTTCAGGAGGTTGGGCCTATACTCATTGGGGTTGAGAAGACTGAGAGGTGATCTTATTGAAACGTGTAAGATTCTGAGGCGGCTTGACAGGGTAGAAGCAGAGAGGATGGTTCCCCTCTTGGGGGAATCTAAAACTAGGGGGCATAATTGCAGAATAAGGGGCTGTCCATTTAAAACGGAAATGAGGAAGAATTTCTTCTCAGTGAGTCATGAATCTTTGGAATTTTCTGCCCCAGAGAGCTGTGGAGGCTGGGTCATTGAATATATTTAAGGTGGCGATAGACAGATTTTTGAATGATAAACAAGTCAGGGGTTATGGGGAGCAGGCAGGGAAGTGGAGATCACCCATGACCTTATTCAATGGCGGAGCAGGATCGAGGGGCCAAATGCACCCATTATGTTCTTTTGTTGAAGCAGAATGTGAGAGACAGGCGGGTGTGAGTGACAGCTGTGGGCGGGGATTCTGACCAAGCGTCAGCCTGCCAGCTGCTTCCGCTCTCCATGGTAACCGCTCGATCGCTCGCTGGCTCCGCGGCGGCGCTACAGTTGTGGCAGGCAGGCGCAATCGAGCGCCGGCTCCTTAACAACCGGAACTGGAGGCGGCGACAGTGCGAAGGGAATAGGCCGACTTCAACCGTCACTCCTTCCAGCCCGCCCGCACGCAGCCGCCCCGCTCGCCCTCCGCAGCCCGCCCATCCGTCCCAGCGACAACCATGGCCTCCTCGGCCGGTGGCTCTGTGCCGTCCATGGCCGGCCCGTCCATGTTCCGCTGGCTGGAGGTGCTGGAGAAGGAGTTCGACAAGGCCTTCGTGGACGTGGACCTGCTGCTGGGGGAGATCGACCCCGACCAGTCCGAGATCACGTACGAGGGGCGCCAGAAGATGACGGCGCTCAGCTCCTGCTTCGCACAGCTGTGCCACAAGGCGCAGACCGTCTTCCAGATCAACCACAAGCTGGAGGTGAGAGCAATGTGACTGCAGATAGAGGCCGTGCACCAGGTCATCCCCTGACTGGGGGTGATGTCTCAATAGAAATCATGGACCAGATCATTACTTAACTGGGGATCAGGCTAATACATTAATATCTCAATATAGACTGTGTACCTGACAAGGGGTGCGGGACAGTGTATTAAATATTTAAATATTCATGTCACAGATCAACCCCTGACTAGAGGTGAGGGCAATCATGGTTTATTAGCGTCTAAATAGAGCCCGTGTACCACATCAACTGCTGAATAGAGATGCAGGCAAACATACAATATTAATACCTGTCATCATCATCATAGGCAGTCCCTCGGGAATCGAGGAAGACTTGCTTCCACTCCCAAAGTGAGTTCTTTGATGGCTGAACAGTCCGAAACAAGAGCCACAGACCCTGTTACAGGTGGAACAGACATTCGTCGAGGGAAGGGGTGGGTGGGGCTGGTTTGCCGTGTGCTCTTTCCGCTGCCTGCGCCTGACCTCTTCACGCTCTTTGCATTGAGACTCGAAGAGCACAACGCCCTCCTGGATGCACTTTCTCCACCTCGGGCAGACTTTGGCCAGGGTCTCCCAGGTGTCAGTGGTGATGTCACACTTTACCAGGAAGGCTTTGAGGGTGTCCTTATAGTGTTTCCGCTGCCCACCTTTGGCTCGTTTACCATGAAGGAGCTCCGCATAAAGCATTTGTTTAGGGATTCTTGTATCTGGCATGTGAACTATGTAGCCTGTCCAGCGAAGCTGATCGAGTATGGTCAGTGCTTCAATACTGGGGATGTTAGCCTGGACGAGAACACTGATGTCGGTGCGCCTGTCCTCCCAGGGGATTTGCAGGATCTTGCGGAGACATTGTTGGTGATATATCTCCAGCGACTTGAGGTGCCTTCTATACATCGTCCATGCCTCAGATCCATACAGGAGGGCGGGTATTACTACAGTCCTATAGACCATGAGCTTGATGGTAGATTTGAGGGCCTGGACTTCAAACACTCTTTTCCTCAGATGGCCGAAGGCTGCACTGGCGCACTGGAGGCGATGTTGAATCTCCGCATCAGTGTCTGCCTTTGTTGATAAGAGGCCCCCGAGATATGGGAAATGGTCCACGTTGTCGAGGGCCGCGCCGAGAATCTTGATGATTGGAGGGCAGTGCTGTGCGGCGGTGACAGGCTGGTGGAGGACCTTTTGTCTTACAGATGTTAAGCGTAAGGCCCATGCTTTCATATGCCTCAGTGAATACATTGGTTATATCCTAGAGTTCAGCCTCTGAATGTGCGCAGACGCAGGCATCGTCCGCATACTGCAGCTCAACGACAGAGGTTGGGGTGATCTTTGACCTGACCTGGAGGGTGGTGTAGGTTAAACAACTTCCCACTGGTTCTGTACTTTAGTTCCACTCCAGCGGGGAGCTTGTTGATTGTGAGATGGAGCATGGTGGCGAGGAAGATTGAGAAGAGGGTTGGAGCGATGACTCAGCCCTGTTTGACCCTGTTCCGGAAGTGAATTGGGTCTGTAATGGATCCATTGGTAAGGATCACGGCCTGCATGTCATCGTGAAGCAGGCGAAGGATGTTGACAAACTTTTGGGGGGCATCCGAAATGGAGGAGGACGCTCCATAGACACGGTTGACAGTGTCAAAGGCCTTTGTAAGATCGAAAAAGGCCATGTATAAACACTGGCGCTACTCCCTGCATTTTCCCTGCAGCTGTCGTGCTGCAACGATCATGTCCGTTGTGCCCCGTAGGGGACGAAATATGCATTGTGATTCTGGGAAGAGCTCCTCGGCCACGGAGAAGACCATTGAGGAGAACTCGAGCGACAACTTTCTGAGTGGCTGATAGCAGGGCGATTTCCTCTGTAGTTTACAGTCGGACTTTTCCCCTTTTAAAAAAAAATGGTCACAATCACTGCATCTCTGGGATTTCCTGGCATGCTCTCCTCCCTCCAGATGAGAGCGATAAGGTCATGTATCCGCGCCAACAGTGCCTCTCCGCCATACTTTAGCGCCTCAGCAGGGATTCAATCCGCACCCGTAGCCTTGTTATTCTTGAGCTGTTTTATGGCTTTGCCTACCTCGTGCAACATTGGAGTTTCACTGAGTTGGTGACTGGTCGCATGCTGCGGGATGGAGTCGAGAACCCTCGAGTCAAAGGCAGAGTCTCGATTGAGGTGATCTTCTAAGTGCTCCTTCCATCGGGCCCTAACTGCCTCGGTGTCCTTGATGAGTGTTTCCCCATTCTTGGCCAGAGTGGGGTGGGGCCTTGGGAGTTTGGATCATAGGTGGCCTTGGCTGCAGGGAAGAATCCTCACATATCGTGACTGTCTGCCAGTTGTTGTATCTCCTGTGCTTTCTCCATCCACCACCTGTTCTTTAGGTCTCGGGTTTTTGTTGGACCTGAGCCTTGAGCCATCTGTGATGTTGTTTTGCAGCTCCCGAGTTGGGTTGTTGCTTGAGGCTCAGAAATGCTTTGCCCTTGCGATCTATTAGGTCTTCGATCTCCTGATCATTTTCATCAAACCAGTCCTGATGTTTTCTGGTTGAGTGACCAAGTGTCTCTGGTTGAGTGACCAAGTGTCTTTTCACAGGCACTGGTTATAGAGGCCTGAAGGGCAGACCAAGCACTGTGGGCATTCAGCATCTCCAGTTCATCAAGGTACGCCAGATTGGCTGTGAGGCGTTGGCTATATAGAGCTCTCTTAGCTGGGTCTCTAAGTGCCCTGGCATTAACTTTTTTGCGGCACTGCTTCTGCTGTCCCCTCTGCTTTGGGGCAATGTTAATATTGATGATGGATCGGATTAGGCGGTGATCCGTCCAGCAGTCATCAGCTCCTGTCATGGCGCGGGTAATGCGCACATCCTTGCGATCCCTGGCCCGGACAATGACATAGTCGAGCAGGTGCCAGTGTTTGGAGCGAGGATGTTGCCACGATGCCTTGTATTTGTCCCTCTGGTGGAACAGGGTGTTGGTGATGAGGAGTTCATGTTCTAGACATTTTGTCAGGAGTAGGGTACCACTGGAGTTGGCTTTCCCTACCCCCTCTGTGCCAATCACGCCTCCCCAGAGGGCCGTGTCTTTGCCGACCCCGGCATTAAAATCATCCAGGAGGATCAATTTGTCACCCGTGAGGACATTGGACAAGGATGTCTCGAGGTTGGAATAAAAACCCTCTTTAGCCTCATCCGTTGCACCGAGTGTAGAAACGAATGCACTGATGGACTGTAGCACATTGGTTCCGGGATAGGGTAATACAAAATCGTGAGGTGTTCGCTAACCCCACAGGGGGGAGTCTTTGAGACGGTTGACCAGCTCATTCTTGACGGCAAAGCCGACTCCATGAATGCATCGTTCTGCCTCTGATTTCCCTTTCCAGAAGAAGGTGTGACCTCCACCATGTTCCTTCAACTGGCCTTCCCCTGCCCGCCGGGTGTTGCTTAGGGTGGCGATGTCAATGTCTGATTAGAGACGGTATAAGATCAAACCCTGACTGGGGATGAGAGCTAGTACAAAATAATTTCTAAATAGAGACTGTGTATCAGATCAACCTCTGACTTGAGGTCAGATCAAATATTAATATCTAAATAGAGACTGTCAGATCAACCCATGAATGGAGATGGAAACAGATATAGGTTGTTAGAATATAAATACTTGAAGTCACTGCAGAGCATTGATCTGCACCACAAATAGAATACTGACTACATAGCCAAAATCAATAGAGTATTGGTTGGAATTCATGTTTTAATTTTACAGTGTTCTGGTCATGCCACAACTGGAGTATTATGTCTCATTCTGGCCACTGTGACACATGCAAGCCCTGGAGACTGTTCAGAGAAAAGGCATTGAGCTGGTGCTTACCATCAGAGGACAAAGTTATGAGCAGTAATTGAACAAATACTTTGGTTCTGTCTTCACTAAGGAAGACACGAATAACCTCCCGAAAATACTAGGGGACCGAGGGTCTAGTGAGAAGGAGGAACTGAGGGAAATCCTTATTAGTCAGGAAATGGTATTAGGGAAATTGTTGGGATTGAAGGCCGATAAATCCCCAGGGCCTGATAGTCTGCACCCCAGAGTACTTAAGGAAGTGGCCCTAGAAATAGTGGATGCATTGGTGGTCATTTTCCAACATTCCATGGACTCTGGATCAGTTCCATAGACTGGAGGGTAGCTAATGTAACCCCACTTTTTAAAAAAAGGAGGGAGAGAGAAAACAGGGAATTATAAACCAGTTAGCCTGACATCAGTAGTAGGGAAAATGCTGGAATCAATTATTAAAGATGTAATAGCAGCGCATTTGGAAAACAGTGACCGGATCGGCCCAAGTCAGCATGGATTTATGAAAGGGAAATCATGCTTGACAAATCTTCTAGAATTCTTGGAGGATGTAACTGGTAGAGTGGACAAGGGAGAACCAGTGACCAGTGGATGTGGTGTATTTGGACTTTCAAAAGGCTTTTGACAAGGTCCCACACAAGAGATTGGTGTGCAAAATTAAGGCACATGGTATTGGGGGTAATGTATTGACGTGGATAGAGAACTGGTTGGCAGACAGGAAGCAAAGAGTGGGAATAAACTGGTCCTTTTCAGAATGGCAGGCAGTGACTAGTGGGGTACCACAAGGTTCAATGCTGAGACCCCAGCTATTTACAAAATATATTAATGATTTAGACGAAGGAATTGAAGATAATATCTCCAAGTTTGCAGATGACACTAAACTGGGTGGCAGTGTGAGCTGTGAGGAGGATGCTAAGAGGCTGCAGGGTGACTTGGACAGGTTAGGTGAGTGGGCAAATGCATGGCAGATGCAGTATAATGTGGATAAGTGTGAGGTTATCCATTTTGGTGGCAAAAACAGGAAGACAGATTATTATCTGAATGGTGACAGTTTAGTAAAAGGGGAGGTGCAACGAGACCTGGGTATCATGGTACACCAGTCATTAAAAGTAGGCATGCAGGTACAGCAGGCAGTAAAGAAAGCAAATGGCATGTTGGCCTTCATAGCGAGAGGATTTGAGTATAGGAACAGGGAGGTCTTACTGCAGTTGTACAGGGCCTTGGTGAGACCACACCTTGAGTATTGTGTGCATTTTTGGTCTCCTAATCTGAGGAAGAATATTCTTGCTATTGAGCGAGTGCAGCGAAGGTTCACCAGACTGATTCCCAGGATGGCAGGATTAACATATGAAGAAAGATTGGATCGCCTGGGCTTGTATTTACTGGAGTTCAGAAGAATGAGAGGGGATCTTATAGAAACATAGAAAATTCTGATGGGATTGGACAGGTTAGATGCAGGAAGAATGTTCCCGATGTTGGGGAAGTCCAGAACCAGGGGTCACAGTCTAAGGATAAAGGGTAAGCCATCTAGGACCGAGATGAGGAGAAACTTTTTCACCCAGTGAATTGTGAACTTATGGAATTCTCTACCACAGAAAGTTGTTGAGGCCAGTTTGTTGGATATATTCAAAAGAGAGTTAGATATGGCCCTTACGGCTAAAGGAATCGGGGGTATGGAGAGAAAGCAGGAAAGGGATACTGAGGGAATGATCAGCCATGATCTTATTGAATGGTGGTGCAGGCTCGAAGGGCCGAATGGCCTGCTCCTGCACCTATTTTCTATGCTTCTATGTCTCATTTTCCTCTATAATGTCATCTTGGTTTTCGGTAACTTTATAGAGGTACATGAGATAGTAAATGTCAGATGAAATGTACTTCAAACAAAACAGTGAGAGTATGTCAAGGGGATACAGATTCAAACTAGAAAAAGGCTAATTTAGGACTCCTATGAGGAAGTCTTCTCCACACAAAGTGATCAGCATTAATTTCCAAGTAGGATAATAGAGGTGAAAACAATGGAATCAACAACAACTTGCATTTTTAATGTATAAAAACATCTTATGGTGCTTAACAGTGAAGTGAAGAGAGAGGGAGGGGTATACACAAAAAGCCAGTGTCCGGGATGGAGAGTTCTGGTGGGCAGGTTGAGTTGCAGACCATGAAGTAATGTAAACATGCGGATGAGAATTTAAAATTTGATGCTTTAGTGACTGGGAACCATTGTCGGTTAGCGAGTATAGGGTGATGAGTGCATGGGACTTGGTAAGGGATAGGATGTGGGCAGCAGAATTTTGGATGATCTGAAGTTTATTGAAGGTGGAGGACGGGAGGCCAGCTAGGAGAGCATTGGAATAATTAAGTCTGGAAGTGACAACGGCATGGATAAGGGTTTCAGCAGCAGATGCCCTGAGGTGGGGCAGAGGTGGGCCATGTTAGAGGTGGAAGTAGGTGGTCTTTCTGATAGACAAGATATTGGGTCAAAAGGGCAGCTTTGGGTCAAATAGGATACCAAGGTTATGAGCAGTCTGGTTCACCCTGAGACAGTGGCTGAGGGGGGTGGGTGGGGAACAGGATCAGAATCGGTAGGAAGGATATTAAGCTTATGTGATGGGGCCAAAGATGATGGTTTCGGTCTTCCCAATGTTTATCTGGAGGAAACTCAGTCTTGCTACTCACCACGACTGGATATCGAACAAGCATTCTGACGACATAGAGGCAGTAGTGGGGTCGAGCGAAGTGATTTAGATGGCACCAGTGTACATGTTGCCATGGTGCAGTATGTCGATAAAGAGGTGGAGCGGGTCAAGGATAAGTACTTGGGGGTGGGGTGTTGGGGGAGATTGATCAAGAAACAGTTGTATCCTTTGATAGGAGAACCTGTAGTTCTTTTGGGGGTGCAAGAATGGAGATAGTCCGAATAGCCTTTCTCGTCTGCATCTAGCTTGTGAATAGTGATCAAGAGATGGTTGAAGACAAAGACATAATTTTATTTTAGTGTGAGTATTACCATGTAATCATGTAGATCAGCAAGTACTTAAAAGTTATCCAAAGGAAATAAGCCTTTTTGATTGAGTCTAAGCCTCAAGTCATCATAAAGATAAATGACTGTAACATGGGTGCTTGTTTGTTTATTTTTCTGTAAATTTTAATGCAAAAGCTGTAGTGTAACGCTAGTCAGGAGGTGATCAGATTCCTTAGTGAACTGAAGCCACTATGGGACCTCGGGTAGGCTTGGGCTTAGCACTGGATGTATTGTATCTATCCAGCCTGCTGCAAAACTACATTTTTAAAGTATTAGGCTGTTCATGGGACTACCTGGAAACTTGCACAGCTCAGTGTGAAGTTTTTTTAATGTCAGGAGAAAATGAATACCTCACTTGCTCTCAACCTTTTCAAAAAAATGATCTGTGGGTGTGGAGCAGAGCTTATTTACCACTGATGCTAATGTGAGATGTAGCTGAAAGTATAAATTAGGTTTGCTATCTGCATTACACTATACTGATCAAGCTCCCAGCTGATTCTGCCAAATCCATTCCCTTGGCTGTGGTTTCGCTAGATAGTAGGTAGGGACAGTGGGAATCTCATTCAGCCATTCATGCGTGTCACTAATTAGATGACGAGGCATTTGGTTACCTTAAGAGAGTCTTCGTTACTCTCTACGAGACTCCCTAAGCAAGCGCTCTACTCGGAACTCCTACACGGCAAGCGAGCCCCAGGTGGGCAGAGGAAACTTTTCAAGGACACCTTCAAAGCCTCCTTGGTAAAGTGCAACATCCCCACCGGCACCTGGGAATCCCTTTCCCAAGACCGCCCAAAGTGGAGGAAGTGTATCCAGGAGGGTGCTGAGCACCTCGAGTCTCGTCGCCGAGAGCATGCAGAAATCAAGTACAGACAGCGGAAGGAGCATGCGGCAAACCAGGCTCCCCACCCACCCTTTCCTTCAACCACTGTCAGCCCTACCTGTTACAGATACTGTAATTCCTGCATTGGACTGCGCAGTCATCTGAGAACTCCCTTTTAGAGTGGAAGCAAGTCTTCCTTGATTCCGAGGGATTGCCTATGATGATGATGACTATACAGATACTGGTCTGATGTTGGTAATGATAAAATAAATTGTATCTTTAGTTAGAGAGGGTGAAGTGTTGTTTGGTACACCACCAACGCAACATGGCTGCAGTGTGTACCATCTACAAGATGTACTGCAGCAACTCCCAAATCCGCAACCTCTACCACCTAGAAGGATAAGGGCAGCAGGCGCATGGGGACACCATTACCTGCAAATTCCTCTCTAAGTTACACACAGTCCTGACTTGGAAATATATCGCCATTCCTTTATCGTTGCTGGGTTAAAATCCTGGAACTCCCTCCCCAACAGCAATGTGGGAGTACCTTCACCACTATGACTGCATCGGTTCAAGAAGGCAGCTCAGCACTACCTTTTCAAGGGCACTTGGGGGTAGACAATAAATACTGACTTTACTAGTGATGCCCACATTCCGGAATGAATAAAAAAAAATGGAGGGGCTTCTCTGGTGTGTGTAGATATTTGCATAGGTTTCCCAACAGAAACATTTGAACACCACTGGTAAAGAGCTGGAACAGATGTATCTTTAACTCCGTAATGTCCCGATCCAATATAGCAGATATCAGGAAGTTAGTTTTGTAATAGTAAAAATTAACATGTATTTGTATGGCACCTTTAGCAATCTCAGGACATCCTAAAATGCTTCACATGCAATTAAATACTTTTAAAGTGTAGTCACTGTTGTAATGTGGGAAAGTATGCAGCTATTTTGTGTACAGAAAGGACCCACACATAGCATTGAGGTAAATGATAATCTGTAATCTTTTAATTTATTATGGCCCAGAAATTGCTGTTGGAGGCTTCCCGTGGGTGGGTGCCTCCGACCGCAATCATTTCTACAAAAGTACCTGGTGGTCCCGGAGGTTTGGCAATTTGCGGTCCTGGGGCTCTATGCGAAGGCCAGCGTAGGGGCTCGTATATCCCAAGATCATACGGGTTTCGTACGGATCTCTGGGATCACGTGGGCCGACCCAACCTTTCAGAATAGGGGATCCGATTCATACTTATGTGAGTTCCGTATGTACGGAGCTGCCATAAAGATAAATGGGAATACCCCCCAAAACACACACACACTGAAAAAAACCACATTACATATTTAAAATAAATTAAAATGCAATTTAATTAAATATTTTATGCAAACATTTATTTTTGGATTTTTAAAAGATATGTTGTAACAGTGCTAAAAAATAAACTTACCTTAATTAACAGGGTTATTAATATCTAATTGAGTGATAACATTTTATTTTTTAAAAACTCTTACGCTGCTAAAAGCAGAATTTGAAGAACATTCGCTGGATAGGAGTTGAACAAATAGTCCAAATCTCCGCCCATGGAGGCCTTTTTCCTTTGCATGCGTGCGATCTGTCAAGAAATTATTTCCATCACAACTGCCGGGTCTAGGTGCATCCGCTTCGCATACCTAAACTCGGAACTTGCGGGGACCCCATGGGCATGTGCGTACTTCGTATGCGCCCACAGGGAACACGATTTCAGGCTGGTTATTATCTAACTGTTTCTATTACGACTATAAATCAATCCTCAATGACTTTTATATCGTCTAAATTGATGCTGTATGAGTTCAATCTCATTTTAGTATTTTAGAGTTAACTGATTCAATTCAGCAGCTTCTGTAGTAGTATTGGGGAGCAGATCATTAAGTAAAAATAATGTGCAATAAAGAACTTGCATTTGTATATCGCCTTTCACAACCTCGAGGCATCCCAAAGCACTTTACAGCTAATGGAAGTACTTTTGAAACGTAGTCACTGATGTAATGTAGAGAAACGCGGCAGCCAATTTGCACTCAGCGAGGTCCCACAAACAGCAATATGATAACGATCAGATAATCTGTTTTAGTGATGTTGGTTCAGGGATAAATATTGGCAAGGACGCCAGGGAGAGCTTCCCTGCTTCTCTTCAAAATAGTGCCATGGGATCTTTTACGTCCATCTTTTGTTTCATCTGAAAGACGACATCTCTGATAGTGTAGCACTCCCTCAGTACTGCATTGAAGTGTCAGCCTAGATTTTGTGCTCCAATCTCTGGAGTGGAATTTAACCTACAACCTTCTGACTCCGAGCTGAGATTGCTACCACTGAGCCACAGCTGACACCTGCCATGCAATCAAGGTGATGGATGATGTTTGACCTGAAAGAAAATAGAAACACATGATAAACACTATTAATAGTTGTGATGATTTTTTTATTTGATTACCAGGTAATAATCTTTCATACCTTTTCAAAGTACAGTTCAGTGGTAATGCTGTGAAGTAGATGAGGCGACATTATTGTCTCCAGAGGCTTTGAGATCCAACTAAAGATGTGCATTTTGTGGGCCTCTCCAGAAACAGCAGAAAGTACAACTTTTGCTGCTGAAATAAGGGGACATTAACTCCTTTACAACATGCTAATCTCTCTGAAATCCCTCCTGCAGATCCAGCTTTCCAATCGCTGGTCTATATGGACTTTCATAGTCAGCAATTGAGTGGTGTTGTATGACTCTTAAATGATTGTGTATATATTAACATTCTGGGGCTGCAGTTGTTTGAAACAGTTCTATAATAGGACACAATTCTCGATTAATTTTGTCTAACCACAGTTATTGAAGATGTACTTTGCTCATTATGCTTCTGGATATATTAAAAGAAATGTTCATTATTTCAACTAACTGTTCATTTAGCAGATGCTATAATCTGTCATTAGTTGTGCTCAGAGCTGGAGTTTGTGAAAAGTATTTAAATGTTCTTACCATTGTGTTAAAGTTTCACTTGGATTGGAATAATATTGAAAGGAAGTAGTTTAATCAATTTTCGAGGTATCATGGTACTTCTCACATCTGGAAAACTGAATCCTATTCTTCCTCTCAATATGGAAAAATAAAGAAGAAGTAGATTTCAGCAGGGACAGCTGCGATTAAATTTATTAAATAAAATGGGCTTGGAATCTCCTGGGATGTGGGTGGGTTCCACTGATGGTTCAACAATTTTCTCCAGCGAGTAGTTCAGCTAGATAGCCAAGAAAGTTCCAGATTTGATTCGAGGTCTGTGAAGAGTTTGCTAGTCTTGTCTCTCAGTTATGTAGGGGAAAATGCCCAGGGCTGATTGTTATCAGCAACCTGTGCTGGGAGTGTGAATGTTGGGTGAGGACATGATTGAATAGCCTGTAATGCTCCTCCCCATTATAGAATAGCCTGGTGATACTCAATATAAATAATGGCCACTTTGGATAGATGCGAAGCGGATGCCAAGTGCTGATGCATCCGTGCTGCAGCAAACCGCCTGTGCTCTCAAGAAGGGAAAGGCAGGAAGAAAAAAAGAAAATAAATGGCTCTGGAGAAGGGCATATTACGACTTTACTAGGATTGTGGTTCCAAAATAAGATGTAAATGTAGTACGTAGTATTCTGACTACCAGTATAACCTGTAGATCAGGCCTGTCTACCTCCTGAACAACTTGCACGGCCATCCTTTGACCCTTGTTCCGATATCTTGCATAATCTCTTTGTTCTTGTGTCAGTAACTATGTTAAGGCATACCAAGAAACAATTTTAAAAGTTGCCTCATCCAAATCTTTTCTTACACTGTGCTGATGATCAGGCGCAGTATATTTTTGTTTAGCTTCCTGTCATTAGCACAGCTTTAACTTTTATTGTAGATAGACTGAAATGATTTAAAGGGGGGTGATTTGACAGTGGCTGTAACTGGTAGCTCTTCCCAAAAGGAAATATCTAGTGGAAAATATTGAGACCTACCATTCTGTAGCCCTGCACCTCAGTAAGCAAACAATACCAATAGAACTGTTCGATAGTATAGCAGAATGTTGTGGTCCAAACTGAACCAGATATGCAATTGTATGTGATTAGATGTAACATCTTTAAGGAAGATTAGTAATTTTTCATTTTTTGTGAGTATATTTAAAATGTAAGGAAAATCTATAGAAGCACAACTTTGTTCTGTGACCCAAAGCAGCAATGCTCCTCCTCCTGCAAACACGAATGAGCTTTAATTGAAATTATTTCTTGGTTCAATGCCACAGAATTGTTTGGATTTGTAATATTTAAAATGGGAAGTTGCAAGTAGTACTTGATTTTGGCAGAGAACAGGAAGATTGGATTGGACAAGATTTTCTTTTTACACACAGGTATATTTGTAGATTTGTTTACAACGCAGCCAGCAAAGTGAATACTAACTCTTTGACGGAGCAGGCTCAAGGGACCGTATGGCCGACTCCTCTTCCTATTTCTTATATTCTTAAAGGAAAAAACTTGTTGGGGATTCTCTAGTGTCAGTATGGATTTACTTTTAAATAAAGAAGTAACAAAACTGATTAGATTACTGTAGTGTAGTGTTGTCCAATACAAACCGCTGACTACCAACAGGTGTTGCTACAGTGACACTGTTTTAGCCACATGCACTAGTTTCAGTAGAAAAGACCTTACAAAGACTAGCACAATACAGGTAAATGTACTTCACATATGTATATTTACTTAACCAATGAAGTGCTCACAATGATCAAACAATAGGTGCACACTGCTTTCCATCTTACCATTTTACCAACAAACATTCAAAAAGGTTAAATAACACATGACTATGCTGATCACATGACCAACGATTACTCATTTTTTTACTAATTAGACGTGCTATTAGCCACATTTGGATTCCCAAGCAGCCACTTGTGGCTAGTGATGAATGTACTGGACAACACTGGATTAATGGGAGGCATTTCTGTTCAAGTTGTGTCTTTAAAGAGTCATTGCAGTGGCATTTTATCACACAGCTACAAATCTGACTGTACAAATTGGCATATTATCTCCTAAGCATTTCATTAAACAGAAGAAGCAGCCATTTTAAAGCTAATTCATGATGGATCGTCAACATTTTCAGTTTTGCAGTTTGAGAGCCTATATAGTTCCTTCATGAACCATGATCTGCTCAATATATATAGCTTACATTTATCCAGTCAACAGTAATAATGTTTTAAAGAGCCATTTTTGTTAATGTAGCTCAGTTACTTCATTATTAATGTGATATAAACAGCTGTCACTGGACGTACTATTTACAATTTATATTAATGACTTGGATGAAGGGACTGAGTGTAATGTAACCAAGTTTGCTGATGACACAAAGATGGATGGGAAAGTAAATTGTGAGGAGGACACACACAATCTGGAAAGGGATATAGACAGACTAAGTGATTGGGCAAAAATTTGGCAGATGGAGTATAATGTAGGAAAATGTGAGGTTATCCACTTTGGCAGAAAAAATAGAAAAGCAGATTATAATTTAAATGGAGAAAAATTGCAAAGTGCTTCAGTACAGAGGGACCTGGGGGTCCTTGTGCATGAAACACAAAAAGTTAGTATGCAGGTACAGCAAGTAATCAGGACGGCAAATGGAATGTTGGCCTTTATTGCAAGGGGGATAGAGTATCAAAGCAGAGAAGTCCTGTTACAACTGTACAGGGTATTGGTAAGGCCACACCTAGAATACTGCATGCAGTTTTGGTCTTCATATTTAAGAAAGGATATACTTGCATTGGAGGCTGTTCAGAGAAGGTTCACTAGGTTGGTTCTGGAGATGAGGAGGTTGACTGATGAAGATAGATTGGGTCTATACTCATTCGAGTTGAAGAATGAGAGGTGATCTTATCGAAACATACAAGGTAATGAGAGGGCTGGACAAGATGGATGCAGAGAGTATATTACCAGTCATGGGGGAAACTAAAACTAGGTGGCATAGTCTCAGAATAAGGGGCTGTCCATTTAAAATTGAGATGAGGAGGAATTTCTTCTCTGAGGGTTGTAAATCAGTGGAGTTCACTGTCCCAAAGAGCAGTGGAGGCTGGGGCTTTGAATATATTTAAGGCGGAGATGGACAGATTTTTAAGTGATAAGAGAATAAAGGGTTATGGGGAGCGGGCATAGAAATAGAACTGAGTCCATGATCAGATCAGCCATGATCTTATTAAATGGCGGAGCAGGCTCGAGGAGTCAAATGGCCTACTCCTGCTCCTATTTCTTGTGTTCTTGTGCATTACAGTTACTGTGTACTATCATTTAGACTTTTGTTTAACTGCACTTTGCATACCATTAAAAAATCTTTTACATTTATCCCTCTCCCCTGTCTCCATCCTCAACTCTGACAATAAGTGTGAGGAGCTCATGGACTTCTTTGTTTTTAAGATTGAGACCATGCATTCCACTGCCTCTGCCACTTCCCTTCCTTCCGCTAGCCCACTGGGCCAAACTTCCTCTAAAGATCCCCCTTGACCTAGCCCTGACCTCACATCTTTTCCAGTTTCTCTCTGATCTCCCCTCATGACCTCTACAAGCTCATCTTGTCTATAAGACCCAGTTCCTGCTCTGTGACCCTATGCCCACCAAACTGCTGATCACCAACTTCCTTTTCTGGCTCCCATGTTAGCTGACATAGAAACATAGAAAATAGGTGCAGGAGTAGACCATTCGGCCCTTTGAGCCTGCACCGCCAATCAATAAGATCGTGGCTGATCATTCCCTCAGTACCCCTTTCCTGCTGTCTCTCCATACCTCTTGATCCCCTTAGCCGTAAGGGCCATATCTAACTCCCTCTTGAATATATCCAATGAACTGGCATCAACAACTCTCTGCGGCAGGGAATTCCACAGGTTAACAACTCTCTGAGTGAAGAAGTTTCTCTTCATCTCAGTCCTAAATGGCTTACCCCTTATCCTAAGACGATGTCCCCTGGTTATGGACTTCCCCAACATCGGGAACATTCTACTCGCATCTAACCTGTCCCGTCCCATCAGAATCTTATATGTTTCTATGAGATCCCCTCTCATCCTTCTAAACTCCAATGTATAAAGGCCCAGTTGATCCAGTCTCTCCTCATATGTCAGTCCTACCATCCCGGAAATCAGTCTGGTGAATCTTCGCTGCACTTCCTCAATAGCAAGAACGTCCTTCCTCAGATTAGGAGACCAAAACTGAACACCATATTCCAGGTGAGGCCTCACCAAGGCCCTGTACAACTGCAGTAAGACTTCCCTGCTCCTATACTCAAATCCCCTAGCTATGAAGGCCAACATATCATTTGCCGCCTTCACCGCCTGCTGTACCTGAATACCAACCTTCAATGATTGATGAACCATGACACCCAGGTCTCGTTGCACCTCCCCTTTTCCTAATCTGCCGCCATTCAGATAATATTCTGTCTTCATGTTTTTGCCCCCAAAGTGGATAACCTCACATTTATCCACATTATACTGCATCTGCCATGTATTTGCCCACTCACCTAACCTGTCCAAGTCATGGTGCCAAAATTCAGGGTCTCAAAGAGACCCGTTAATGCCCGTTTGTGACGGCCATTCCTAAAAATCGAGTGGTCGTCGCTTTGGGGTCAATAGGCCGACCCAACCTAAATTCAGGTTGGGGATTTTTCAGCCTGGACCCCATCCCGCCCGAGTGGTTGCACCGTCAATAAAAACAATAAAAAAGTAATTAAAAAAATTATCCATCGATTTTCACCAAAATCCGTCGATTCCCCCGCCGCGTGGTGCCCCCGGCAGGTTTTCCTGCCGGTACACCATCTCCGCACTGAGTGTGGCCTGGTAGCACGGCCGCCCTTAAAGGGGAGTGCCACTGCCACGGCCGCAATGGAAACATTTTTGCCAGCCGACTTGCTGATCGACTGGCAAAATACTGCCTCTGGGTTCACCCAGGCCACCAATGTGCCAGGCTGCTGGCTCAGCCAAAACTCTTCCTGGTGGCCCAGTGGACAAAGATTTAAAAAAGATAGAATCTCTCCCCTTTAGCGGAAGGGAGAGAGCGTGGCGACGCACACCTGCTGTGATGTCACCACGATTCCACCGCTGATCAACAGCGGCGGAGGCCCTGACTGACCCATTTTCAGCCAGTCAGCCTGGCTTTGAATCTAAAGCCCACCTCCATTATGATCCATTTCCTGTGGGACTTTGATAATTCAAGTCCTGAATATGGATTTACTTACTGTACCAGGAATTCCAGCAGTAAGTAGCACTCCAAAACTCCTAGGTGCGCCAGCTTTCTGGTGCACCTAAATTTAGGCCCCCATATATACAATTTTCTCGGTGACACAAAGATAGGCATTGTAGACAGTGTAGATGAAAGCATAAAATTACAAAGGGATATTGATATATTCAGTGAATGGGCAAAACTGTGGCAAATGGATTTCAATGTAGGTAAATGTGAGGTCGCTTTGTACTGAAAAAGGATAGAACAGGGTACTTTCTAAATGGTGAAAAGCTAAAAACAGTGGCAGTCCAAAGAGACTTGGAGGTCCAGGTATATAGATCATTAAAATGTCATGAAACCCTAGTGAGGCCACACCTGGAATACTGGAATAGTTCTGGGCACCACGCCTTAGGAACGATATATTGGCCTTGGAGGAAGTGCAGCATAGGTTTACCAGAATGATACCTGGACTTCAAGGAGTAAGCTACGAGAAGAAATTACACAAATTAGGGTTGTATTCCTTATAATTTAGAAGGTTAAGGGGTGATCTAATCGAAGTTTTCAAGATATTAAGGGGAACAGATAGGGTAGATAGAGAGAAACTATTTTCGCTGGTTGGAGAGTTGAGAACCAGGGGGCATAGTCTTAAAAATTAGAGCCAGACCTTTCAGAAGAGAAATTAGGAAACACTTCTACATACAAAGGGTAGTAGAAGTTTGGAACTCTCTTTCGCAAATGGTAATTAATAAGAGATCAATTATTCATTTTAATTTGGAGATTGTTAAACTTTCTGTTAACCAAAGGTATGATGGGATTATAGGCAAAGGCGGATATATGGAGTTAGGTTGCAGATCAGTAATGTTCTCATTATTTAGCAGAACAGACTTGTGGGGCTCGATGGCCTATTTCCGTTCCTATGTTTCTAAGCTCTTAACAATTGATGGTTGGTATTTTCTTTATAGTTGTTTGCATAGTTAATGTTTGCATGGTTAATACAGTTGTGATAGGATTGTCTAGAACAGAAAGAGGAAAATGAAAGAAATACAGGTTGAACCTCTCTTATCCGGGACTCCCTTATCCGGCACCATCCCTCGTCTGGGACCATTCCAGGTGGCACATGCGCAGAACGCGACCGTCAAAATCCTACACACCAATATAATCTTTCTCCTCGATTGGCTGCCTCCTCCTTGTCGCCCTGCTGGAACTCCTGCAGCCACAGTCCTCGGGCTGGCCGCTCCTCCCCACAGCGCTCCCTCCGGGGGCATCAGGCTGGCTCTTCTGTGCCCGCTGGCTGTTCTGTGCCCGCCGGCTCTCCGGGGCCCACCGGCTCTTTGAGGCCCACTGCACACTGGCTGACTGACAGTCGGTCCAGCCAATCAGCGCACACACATACTTATCCCAGCAACAGCACTTAAAGGTGCAGTTCACCCAAACACGTGACCACCCCTCATCCGGCAAAATCCCTCATTCGGTACAGGCCAAGTCCCAAGGGTGCCAGATAAGGGAGGTTCAACCTGTACTATATGCTAGACATACAAATTTAACTTAACCAAAACACCAAATGAACTGGTTTCCCCATATATTTAGTATCCTATTGCTGTTACAGAGTATGATGGCCAGATCATGCAATGGTTATTTTTGTAAAGTCTGCTTTGTTTGAATACTGCACTCAAATTGGTTGAGTTCCTGATGTGCTATGGAGTGTTTTCCTTCTGAACATAAGACTTGATTCTGGTTCCATGTATTTGATAAGCAACATAGATGGAACCTAGTGTATATATATTGTGTGTAGTGGCAGTAAAAGTGTATGAAATGAAACCCCAAAATGCTATCCTGTAAAAATTGAAAATGTAATCATTCTTCAGAATGCTCACATGTAGTACTATATTTTCAGCTGTTCACCATCTGCTTTTCATTTTTGCTCTGTAGGCTCAGCTTCTGGACCTGAAGTCCGAGCTGATCGATACCCAGGCTGAGAAAGTTGTGCTAGAGAAGGAAGTACATGATCAGCTCCTCCAGCTTCATGCTGTCCAACTGCAGCTGCATGCCAAGACTGGGCAGAATGTTGACTCCAGCTCAATCAAGGCTAAGCTGGTATGTCCTTGCTAAAAGTTGAAACCGGCAACAAAGTTGTCTAATTTTCTTTGAACTATTCAATATTGTTTAATTCAGCGTGAATTTGTTTCAAGGTAAATCATTTCTCTAAGTCAATTCTCTTGGGCCAAATCAGTCGCAATATTCAAAAGGACTAGAAAGCTTTTCTACTGCTCCCCAGAGACAGTGACTGTTTCTGAAGCCAAGTTCCATTCTTTCCTTTGACATTTCACCCAACTTATATTTATGATGTTTGAGCCTAGAAAATGATGCCATCTCTATCGTCACATGGAAACTGGCACACACATATAGTCAGCAAGAGACCAGTGGATCGTGATCAGGAATTGGTAACCTGGTTGATGTTCCTCCTTCCCCTACCTTGTTTTCCAGGTAGCCTAGCGATATTGACATCAATTGCTGTGCCCCTCTGCTGCCCAACTGAGATGAGCTAATTCATTACAAACCAAGCACTGAACCTGGGACACTTTTCACCTGCATATATTTGTCCTGCAACATGCTGTGTATTTATCACTAAGTCTTTGGTGGAGCTTCAGAAAACTCCCTTTTCTGGGTGAATAACTCATCTGCACACTGAAACACTGATCTGCTGAATTTGACCATAAAACATTCACTGGCTAAGAATCATAAGGGGTGATTCTGAAATCCGCTAATCCTACTTGGAAGCTGTGCAACTTGGAAATTGCCATGATTTTCTGTCCATTAAAATAAATGAATTTAAAATTGCATGCCATCCCTGTAATGTCCCAAGATGCATTTCCTGTGAAGTATTGGATAGTGGAATAGCCTCTATAGACTCTTCTATAGAAACTCTGTGTTATTGGCCCCGATATTGACTGGGGTGGCTTCCGTGAGCAGGGAGGAGGATTTTTGTGTGGGAAACACAGAAGTCTCTGTTTCCACTCATGCTGTGGCGTTTTGACTCCACAGTGTGTGTCTTTCTTTTATTAAGCAGGTTCCCCACCCAGAAGCCAGCCTGATTGACAGGCTTGGCCCCGGTCGGGCAGGGAACGCTCTAGAGGAGGCCACAGCCCCAGGAGTAGGTAGAGAGCCTGCAGCTGTATTAGTGGGAACATGGGGGTGAGGGAGGGTGGTTGCCAATCCATGGGGGCGGAGTGGGGGAGGCCTGATCCCGGGCTGGGACCCGATCCTAAATCCTAGGGTGGGAGTCCGATCCCGGGGAGATTCGATCCCCGATCCCGGGGGGGGGTCCAATCGTGTGGGGGGTGGTCCAATGGCGGGCAGGGAAGAAGGGAGTTTGGTGGGCTGGGAGGAAGTACTCCTGCTCCACCTGGCCCCAAAACAGTGCTGTAAAAGGCACTCACCTTTTCCAGGAAGCAGTCCTCGCCTTCCTTTAGCTGCCGGGGTTAAACCTGGAAGACAGATTAAATATGAGGCATGCAGCCTCATTATAATATTTAAATGACCAACTCGCCTCCTGGGAGCGGGTTGGTGTCCCCCCGCCCCCCTCGTCCTGCCTGCGTTAAAACCAGAAATGAACAGGTTGGATTTGAGATTTAAAACATTTTAACATACCACCCAACACCAACCCACCTGTTTTTTGTGGTTAAAATTACCCCCATTGTCTCAGTACACAGTGTTATATTGATGCTTGATGTTCCTCTTTGTTAAATCACTTAATTATTAGATTTGTAATTATATCTACATCCCCTACTGGTTGCTGAGCTTCTTGGAAAATATTTTTATTTGTCTAAATAACTTCACAATCAGTCAGTAGTGTATGAATTCAGTTATGTGCTTATTTATTTTGAGAAAATATTACTTGTGCACATCTGAGCTAGGCAGCAACTTTATAGCCGTTCAGGTTTTCTCCAGCACTCCAGCACTCCAGGCAAATAATTTTCAAGAGCAGCACTGTGTATGTAGCTTTCTTCACTTTATGTTGGCCACATCCCACTGATGTACCGATTCTTTTAATCTAAAATGTTGCTCTGTTCATTGAAATAACCATAGAGAAGAATTATACAACCATTCATATTGGAATATTATCCCTGCTGTGCTTTTGGACAACATTTACTGATTTCTCCTCATGAATGAGTCTTTCAACTGTTGTCTCTATTTAAATGTCTGCTAACTTCCTAACTTTTTTTTTCTTTCCTGTCCCAAGTCTGTCCTTTCAGTGGATGAGATGGTAAGTAGTACACTGGTGTGTTTTTGTGGATTCACTGACAGCTGTTGCTGCCTTCCAACAACCTTATACTTTCAGTATAAGTCACACTGGAAAATATTTTTTAGATTGTTGCACTGGGTTGACTGTTAGCGAAGAGCATAATCATCATCATCATAGGCAGTCCCTCGGAATCGAGGAAGACTTGCTTCCACTCCTGAAGTGAGTTCTTTGGTGGTTGAACAGTCCAATATGAGAGCCACAGATTCTGTCACAGGTGGAACAGATAGTCGTTGAGGGAAGGGGTGGGTGGGACTGGTTTGCCGCACGCTCTTTCTGCTGTCTGCGCTTGATTTCTGCATGCCCTCGGCGTTGAGACTCGAGGTGCTCAGCACCCTCTCTGATGTACTTCCTCCACTTAGGGCGGTCTTGGGCCAGGGACTCCCACGTGTCAGTGGGATGTCACACTTTATCAGGGAAGCTTTGAGGGTGTACTTGTAGCGTTTCCGCTGCCCAACTTTGGCTCGTTTGCCGTGAAGGAGCTCCAAGGAGAGTACTTGCTTTGGGAATCTCGTGCCTGCCCAGCGGAGCTGATCGAGTGTGGTCAGTGCTTCAATGCTGGCAATGTTAGCCTGAATGAGGACGCTGATATTGGTGCGCCTGTTCTCCCAGGGGATTTGTAGGATCTTGCGGAGACATCGTTGGTGATATTTCTCCAGCAACTTGAGGTATCTACTGTACATGGTCCATGTCTCTGAGCCATACAGGAGGGAAGATATTACTACAGCCCTGTAAACCATGAGCTTGGTGGCAGTTTTGAGGGCCTGGTCTTCAAACACTCTTTTCCTCAGGCGGCCGAAGGCTGCACTGGCGCACTGGAGGCGGTGTTGGATCTCGTCGTCGGTGCCTGCTCTTGTTGATAGGAGGCTCCCGAGATATGGGAAGTGGTCCATGGTTTCCAGGGCCACGACGTGGATCTTGATGACCGGGGGGGGGCAGTGCTGTGCAGCGAGGACAGGCTGGTGGAGGACCTTTGTCTTACGGATGTTTCGTGTAAGGCCCATGCTTTCGTCCGCTTCAGTAAATACGTCGACTATGTCCTGGAGTGCTGCCTCTGAATGTGCGCAGATGCAGGCGTCGTCCGCGTACTGTAGCTCGACGACAGAGCTTGGGGTGGTCTTGGACATGGTCTGGAAACGGCGAAGGTTGAACAGGTTCCCACTGGTTCTGTAGTTTAGTTCCACTCCAGCGGGGAGCTTGTTGACTGTGAGGTGGAGCATGGCGGCGAGAAAGATTGAGAAGAGGGTTGGGGCGATGATGCAGCCCTGTTTGACCCCAGTCCAGATGTGGATTGGGTCTGTAATGGATCTGTTGGTAAGGATCATGGCCTGCATGTCAAAGAGCATGGTATTAATGTCAAACTTTGATTATTTTTACTGCTGTGCTCAACAATGACAAATTAAAGCAGGTTTTAAAAAAGATTTGTTAAACCTAAGTAAGTTGACCGTTTCTGCAAATTTTAATCAGATGACGGTTTTTAACTTTGGACATTTTAATTAAAAAAATAGTTTTATACATTTTTACAGAAGGGTTTAATCTAAGTATAAACAGGTCTGTTAGAAAATAAAAGCTCAGTCTGTATTTCAGAGTAATGTAGGCACCAAGAAAGTTGCAGTACATATTTCTTAGTTTGTGTCATTTCTCAGAACAAAAGTAATCTTTATAAATGCTTCCAATTGCCATAAACATTCTTTGCCTTATGAGGATATACACCACAGGAACAGGCCATTTGGCTCAACCAGTTCATGCCGCGTTTATGCTCCACTCAAGCTTCCTTCTGTTATTCCTCATCGAAATCTATCCGCATAACCTTCTATTCCCTTCTCCCTCATATGCTTGTCTAGCCTCCCCTTAAATGCATCTATACTATTTGCTTCAACCACTCCCTGTGGTAGCGAGTTCCACATTCTCACCACTCTTTGGTTAAAGAAGTTTCTTCTTAATTCCCTATTGGATTTCTTGGTGACTATCTTATATTGATGGCCTCCAGTTATGCTCTTCCCCACAAGTGGAAACATTCTCTCTGCCTCCACTCGATCAAAACCTTTCAGAAATTTAAAGGCCTCTTGGGTCATCCCGCAGCTTTCTTTTTTTAAGAGAAAAGAGACTCAGCCTGTTAATCCTTTCCTGATGTGTATACTCTCGCAATTCTGGTATCATCCTTGTAAGTCTTCTCTGCACCCTCTCCAGTGCCACTACATCCTTTTTCTAATATGGTGACCAGAACTGTACACAGTACTCTGTCTAATCCAAGGTTCGATACAGGTTTAGCATAATTTTCCTACTTTTCAATTCAAGGGACTCAATGTTTCCGAAAGCCATTTTTTGGCATATTGTCAGTTACGCCTGTTTTTCTCGGCCAGAACTACTCCAAAAATAAATGTGCCAAGTTTCCCCACTCTATTTTTCAAAATTGCCGCCACGCAGCCTGTCCTGTAGCCTTGAGGGGGAGGGGGGACTGTGGAGCCAACTGTCTGCACCGAAAAAACGATGCTGACCCTTCTGCACTTGCACGGAAAAAAAAGGACGTTATGATGTGATTCCTATGGGTGTGCATGCGCAGTGCAGCTCCCGATCTGCAATCGGTCATTTTTAAAGAGCCAGTTGTGTGTGAGAACTTTAATTCTCATTGGAAAAATCGGAGCTGCAATACAAGATGCAACATGGGCAAGGACCAAGAAATTCTTACAGGATGAAGTGGAGGCACTAGTTATTGTGATTGAGGGCAGATGGCAGGAGCTGGACACCAGCAGAGGTCACACAAAAGTTCCACCCAAAGAAATGAAGAAACGCTGGAACCAACTTGCAGAAGATTACTGTGCAATGATCACCACCCCGAGGTCTGGAGGCCAGTGCAAAAAGCAGGGGCAGGACCTTAGTCAAGAAGTCATTGTAAATAATATTTTCATTTATTCACTGGAATTGCAATTTAAATGTGACCATCTATATGTCCCATCCAGAAGAAAGACACCCTCTCTTTAAAAAGTTATATTTTCATCTTTACAGAGGAAAGTGGCACACAACAAACAAGAAAGAACTTGAACAGGAGGAGACCCAGCAAATCTGCACCCATTGACACCCTTGGAAGAGAGGTTTGCTGCTTTGATGGGTCCTGCCTGGAGAAAAGCAACCACCACTGCACAAGCTGGGCCCACAGTCGAAGGAGAGGGTAAATCCTACAAATTCCACAGTCTGGCTTTCCTAAATGTTAAGCGGGCTAGCCATGCTTCGGTTCATGGGAATGTCTCCCTCTGCTAAGCTTTGGTTGATGCAGTGTGCTATCATTCATCATGGTCCTTCAAATCAGCCTGCTGCCTGCGCTGTGTGAGCCTACTCATGCCACCAACCCTGCCCCCTCCTCTGTTGCTAACCATTTGTCTGTTCTGTTATATTTTTCAGAATTTGAGGCCAACCCTGATGATGCAGAAGATTCAGACGAGGACGAGCCTGAAGAGGAGAACATCTTCCAATTCCACCTTCTGACCAAGAGCATGGGGTGAGGGGGAGGGGGAGGTGGAGCAGATGGATGAAGCCCCATTTCCTGTACTCACTTTGGAGGAGGTGCAGGTGCTAGCCCCTTCCCTGAATAGTGGTTTGAGTGTTGGTGGGACATTCCATGGTTTCCCACCGTCCGAGGCTGCGGGTCCCAGTGGGGTGCAGCGAGACACACCCAGGGCCCCACCGTCCGAGGCTGCGGGTCCCACTGGGGTGCTGCGAGCCACACCCAGGGTGAGGAGGGGAAGGAGAGCTCGACAGTACTCTCCTGAGGTGCAGGATCTAACAGATGTGGTTCAAATGATGGCAATGAGTGCGGAGAGCATTGACCTTAAGTGATCACTCCTGGACACCATCAGTGGGGTGAGTGATGAGGTATCGGGACTGTTGGGAGAAGTAACAACACTCTCACGAGAAATGGGAATGCTGTCCGGGAACATGAGGGAGGGAATATTTGTCAGGTGAAACCATGTCGGTGCACATGAGGGAGGGAATGTCACAGGTAGCTGAGACACTGGTGGCGAACATGATAGAGGGAATGTTGGAGGTAGTTGAGACACTGTCAGGGCACATGAGGGAGGGAATTTTGGAGTTAGCTGCTGCAATAAGGGAACACGTCCAGACCCTGTGCCCATTGACAGAATCAACTGCCACTCCCACTCCAATCCCCAGACTAGCCTCTGAAGAGGCCCAAGTCGGGCCTTCCACATTACTGCTTGCCCCCCACCCCCATCAAGATGTGCGCATTACCCGAAATATTCAAAAGAATAAGCTCGGTACCAACTCGAGAAACACTGCGTCACCGCCTGCGGGCAGGGATGGTGGAGTCACCAAGACCAAGCTCAGCAGGCAGTCTTAGAATAAGGTGGAGGAGAGCTGGATGCAGCCTTTCTTTGCTGTTGTTGTTGTTACTGTTGTAACTTTGCAAATTCAAAGTTTTTTGTAAGTTATGTAAATTTACAAGTTTAAAAGTTTATAAGTGATCTTAAGTGAAAACGTTAAAGTTTGATACAATAATATGTTTGTTTAAGTTAAGTACAAACAAATATTAAACTTTTGAATAAAATATATTTTAAATTATAACTGAATCATTTCCATTATTTGTTCCATTAACACAACACATTACGGATCAGGTCCAAACAGTAAACATGGTCCATGTGGAATAGTTGCTGCTGAGCCTTCAGCAGCAAAGCGTTCACGGATGAGTTGTTGGCGTAAGGCTCGAGCAACCATTAAAGGGGAACAACAGCCCGCCCTCCTCCGCTGTCGTGCTCCGGGTTCAGTTAGCTGCATGGCTTCCTCGTCATCTGCATCTTCCTCATCATTATCATCAGCCACTCTCACCTCAGGTAGTTCTTCTACTAGCAGTTGCTGCTGCCTCATGATGGCTAAATTATGCAGCATGCCGCACACAACAGTGAACTGCCCAACAAATCTCAGGGAAGTATAGCAAGTAGCCTCTGGAATTATCCAGGCATCGGAAATGCTGTTTCAAGATGCAAATAGTCCTCTCTATTAGGCTGCGACGTGTATTCCCGGTCAGCTTCTGTCCGGGTTATGCGTAGGGGCATCATAAGCCAGGTGGTGAGGCCGTACCCTTTGTCTCCCAGTAGCCAGCTCTGCCCTTCTGGCTGCTGCTGAAACATGGCAGATATAACGCTCTCGCGTAAGATGAACACATCATGGGTGCTCCCAGAGTATCGTGCATCAACTGACACGATGTGATGCATGTCGTCACACACGAGATGCACATTAATGGAGTGGAAGCTTTTTCTGTTCCTATACATCTTGGAACCCTCCAAAGGTGCTCGCAAGGCGATCTGGGTACAATCAATGCAGCCGTGTACCTTTGGGAAGCCAGCAATCCTGGAGAAGCCCACAGCCCTGTCACGCATTGCCTGGGCGGTCATGGGGAACCTTATGTAGTCATTCCTCCGGGCATATAGTGCAGCAGTCACCTGCCGAATGCAGACATGTGTTGCATGTTGAGAAATGGTGCACACATCCCCAGTTGTAGCTTGAAACGATCTGGAGGCATAGAATGAAAGTGCAGCTGTAACTTTCACTTCAACTGACAAAACAGTCCTTCTGACACTTCTAGGTTGCAGGTCTGCTTTTACCAACTCTCAGATCTCAGTTACAACTTCTTTGCGGAAATGCAGCCTTCTGACACAGTCTGCATCACTCAGGTGCAGGTACGAACGCCTGTCTCGATATACTTGAGGTGGGTACGGCCTCCTGCCCAGCACCCTATGGGCTCTGAGGTTTGTCATGCGATGACGTCAAATCAATTGTCTCCTCTGCAGCACCATCTTGCAAAAGGCTTGCACAAGGTATGGCATTGTCAGTATTGACCCCATGCTTAAATTTTACCTTTGTAAGAAGCTCATAACAGCAGGCAGGCAGGACGAGGTTCTTTGTCCTCTCTCCCCACAGGTCTGTATGGACCACACCCAAGTCTGAGCGGCACAGTGATCAGGAACTCCCATCACCCCCCCACCCCCCCCTCCCTCCCCGCTACATTTGATGCGTAGTGCAGTCTCGTGATGCCTTCTGATCACCTTCCAGAGCCTCCACCCACTGGGCTACATTTGATGGGTGGTGATGCCTTCCACAGCCCCCCACCCACCCGGGATACATTTAATGTGTCGTGAAGTCTTCTGATGCCTTCTGATCGCCTTCCTCAGCCCCTCACCCACCTGGGCTTGATTTGATATCTTGTGCAGGCGTCTGATGCCTTACAATCGCCTTCCACAGCCCCCCACCTTTCACCCCACCCCCCCGGCTTCTTTTGCAGTCGAGCCCCTGTGTCCGAGCACGGGACCGATTCTGCCGGCCGACGCTCCAACCCTCCAGCCCTGTTTGCAGACGATCGGTGGTGGCGTGTGAGTTGAAAAAAACGAAAACTTACAGAATTCCATCAAACTTCCATTTACTGAGTTATAGGGTTAAAAAAAATGTAATCTTTATTACATATATTTAAGTCTATTTGACTTCCTCCAAAACTTGGCTGAAAAACAATGGCGTTGTTCTGCGCCGATTTTTCAATGCCGCTGCTTTTCTTAACTCATCAGAAGGTTTTTTGGGAGTGGTCACATACACCGACCTAGGAGACATTTTGGGGGGGCAAACTTCCATAAATTGACAAAAATTGGCGCAGACATCAGGTTACGCTGCCTATGACGCAAAAAAAAACTACCTAAAAAAAAAAAATCGTAACTAACTGAGTTACGTTGGTGCACATTCCTTGGGGAAACTTTAATTTTTTAACTTGCGCCAAAAAAATGGCGCAAATCACTGGAGAAAATTGAGCCCAATATCTCTCGAAATAAACTCTAGTGCTTTGTTTGTTTTTTTTAATCGCCTTGCTAACTTGTGTCGCAACTTTGAGTTATTTATGTATTTGTACTCCGAGATCCCTTTGTTCCTCTACCCCACCTAGATTCGCACCCTCCAAGTAATAGGTGACCTCCCTATTCTTCCTACCAAAATGTAATGCCTCACATTTTTCTGTGTTGAACTTCATTTGCCAATTATATGCCCATTCTTCAACTTTATTAATGTACACCTGTAATTTGTTACAGTCCTCCTCAGTATTGACTATCCCCCTCAATTTGGTGTGATCCGCAAATTTAGAAATTGTGTTTTTGATTCCAAGGTCTAAATCGTTAATATAAATTGTGAACAGTGGTCCCAGCACTACCCACCTTCTGCCACTGTAAATAGCAATCTTTTACCCCTACTCTCTGCTTTCTACCTTGAAGCCAGCTAGCTATCCATTCTGCTAATTGTCCCCTGACTCCGCATTCTTTGACCTTGTTCATCAGTGTATTATGGGATACCTTATCGAAGGCCTTTTGAAAATCTAGATAAATTACATCTACTGCAGTACCATTGTCTCTCTGTTACCTCTTCAAAAAATTCAATGAGGTTCCCTTTTAAAATCCATGCTGACTATTCATTACTATATTTTTGGTTTGTAGATGTTCTTCTATTTTCTCCTTTAGTAGGGATTCCATTACATTTCCTACCACCGATGTTAAGTTGACTGGTCTATAATTCCCTGGACATGTTCTATCCCCCTTCTTAAATATAGGTATTTTGTTAGCTATCTGTCAGTTCTCTGGCACTACACCTTTTTATAACGAATTATTAAATATGTGTGGTAATGCCTCTATCTTTTCCCTAGATTCTTTTAAAATACATGGGTGCAATCCATCTGGACCAGGGGTTTTATCCTCTTTGAGTTTGATTAGTTTATTTAATATATACCCTCTTTTTATTTTAAATGCACTGATCTCATTACTAATCTCATCATCCAATGTCGGGTCTACCTGTTCGATCTCCCTGGTAAATACTGAAGCAAAATAATTCTTTAATATTGCCGCCATCTCTCTATTGTTAACTGTGGTACTATCCTGTCTATCCTTTAATCATATGATAGATCATAACAGTCACTAGACTTTGTGGCAACTAAGATTATTGTACCTTGATATGAGGGTAAATTATGCATTTTACCAACTCTTCGCTATTAGTCCAAATATATTTTCAGTTTTTCCACAGGTTAAAGATTAAAAAGTTTGACTTGCAGTATTAGAAGATGGATAGATGGAATGACATTCTCTTGTTTCTGGCTTTGTATTTCCAAGTTTGAAGCTGCGCCTTATCTATTGGTATCCTGGAATACCATCTTTCTTGTCATTTGAGTCATCTGTCTCAGTGTTGGTGACTTGGGCTCTCTTGTCACATTTGAGCCCAAATCACTCCAATCCTCCATTAGGTTTTGGCTTTGATATTGTTAAATGTTGGGGCATCATAATCTTGACTGCTTGTGACTGCAAATGACACTATGTTCTGATGAGGCTAATTACATGTGTTGGTAAACAATGTGTATATTTTTCTGGAAAGGAAAAAGAATTAGAAGCCAATAAAAAAGAAAAAGTGAAGGAAGCAAAGCTAGAAGCTGAAGTTAAACTGCTGAAAAAGGAGAATGAAGCCTTGCGTCGACATATAGCAGTTCTACAAGCTGAGGTATATGGTGCAAGGCTGGCTGCTAAGTACCTGGATAAGGAGCTGGCAGGCAGGTGAGAGGGGTCATTCTTAATGTCTATTGCTACATTTCCAACAGAAAACTAGGCAGGGCTTTTCAGATTTTTTTCAATAGAATCATAGAAATTAACAGCATGGAAGGAGGACATTTCGGCCCATCGTGTCCACGCTGGCCGACCAAGAGCTATCCAGCCTAATCCCACTTTCCAACTCTTGGTTCATAGCCCTGTAGGTTACAGCACTTTAAGTATCTTTTAAAAATCTCCATTATGTTAACTTATTAAATCAATACAGCAATTCTTGAAGCTGTGGAGAACAGTTACAGCAGTAACATTTTAAGGGGTTAAAGGGAAATTAAATTGTTACAGTCTGAGCTAGAGGAAGGTGGAATACATAGACTTTACAATATGTTTTATGTGGAAATATATATTGCATGTATATAGTTTCAATTTATCACAATTAACATACTCTATATATACACATACACTCACATCAAACCATGTGGTACATTTTATGCAGAGCCCAGCGTGAATGCTGGACATGAGAAATATAAACAGAAAATGTTGGCAACCCGCAACAGTGGTCAGCATCTAAAGGGGAAAGAAAGAAGTGTTCTCTTAAATACTCATGCCTGAAATGTTTACTTGTTTTCCTCTCTTGAATGTTCACTGCATTTTCTGTTTTGATTTCATGGTACATTATATATTCTCATTAAGATGAAAAGGAGCTTGGTTCAGGAAGCAAGCAGCCTTTGGTTTTGTTGACATATTTTAGGGTAAAAGAAATCAAACTTTCTAATTGTTACTACCTTTGTGCAGGGTGCAACAAATCCAGCTTTTGGGTCGAGACATGAAAGGACCTGCTCATGATAAACTCTGGAACCAGCTGGAAGCAGAAATACATCTTCACAGACATAAAACTGTTATTAGGGCATGTCGAGGACGCAACGACCCTAAACGGCCCCTGCCCACGCCGCCTGGACATGTATGCAAAATTTTAATTTTCACTCTACTAATAAGATAATATTTGCTAATGTATTAGCTTGTTTCAGTAAAAACCTTCCAAATGATAAATCCACTGGAGCTGTGCAATAAGGGACCCAAAGCCCAAGATTTAAACCACCCCAGGCTGAAGTGGTATTCCAGTTCATAGGTCCCCAGAAGTGATTTCAAACAGCACTGCCGCTTGGGCATCACTTTGGGGGTGGGGGAGTGTTGTTATATATGTCTACTTGTATTTATGCTGTACAGAGGGCTCATCCCTTGGAGTCCCAAAGGATCCCATAATCCCTTGGGAATAGGAAGACTAATGGGAGGATCTGATGGAGGTTTCCAAAATTCTGAGAAGTTTTGAAAAGTTAAATAATGAAGGATTCTTTCTGTTAGTTGGTGAATCGATAACGAGAGCATTTACTCAGAAGTATCACTAGAAGAATGAAGAGGGATATTACAAGATTTTTTTTTCATTCAAAGTTATTAAAACATGGTTCTGACAAAAGGTCATCGACCTGAAATGTTGGCTGAGATTTTCCGGGGGGTTGCGGGCGTAATTGGTGGTGAGTTGTGTTGTGTATGGAGAAAGAGTCAGGCTGAACACGGAACTCAAAGTAAAGTGTGACCTTAGTCTTTTATTGCAGGTTTCCAGAGTGCCCCTCCAACCTGTGAAGCCTCCTTAAATACCTGTGCTCCCAAGAGATTATGGGAACCTTTGGGACTCCAGGGGATGAGCCCTCTGGTGTCTGTACAGCGTAAATACAAGTATACATATATAACAACACTTTTCCCCCCTCCGCCCCCCTAAAGTCAATAGTGTAACTATTTACTGTGAGTCGATCTGGGGCCCTCTTGCTCTGGTTGATCGTCTCAGTGTGAAAGCTGGTATTGTGAATCATTTGTTGGGCCCTCGCTGGGCTGCTGTGCAGCTGGCCTTGCTGGGCTGCCTGGTGTGTTGGGCCCTGCTGGGCTGCTGTGAATGATGGGTTCTGCTTCGTGTGCAACCGTAGTGCCGGTTGCCACTGGTGTGTATGTTGGGGGATCAAAAAAGGTAGGGTCCAAGGTGGGTTGCTCAGGATAGTCCGTGAATCTGAGTTTGATTTGGTCCAAGTGTTTCCGGTGAATGAGTCCATTTGAAAGTTTGACCCGAAACACCCTGCTCCCCTCTTTGGCCACGACAGTGCCGGGAAGCCACTTGGGACCTTGTCCATAATTTAACACACATACAGGATTATTGATTTCAATCTCGCATGACACATTTGCGCTATCATGGCACTTTGTTGAAGCCGCCTGCTCTCTACCTGTTCATGTAGATCAGGGTGAACTAATGAGAACCTTGTCTTAAGTGCTCCTTTTCATGAGCAGTTCAGCAGGTGGGATCCCAGTGAGTGAGTGGGGTCTCGTGCGGTAGCTAAGCAGGACTCGGGATAGGCGAGTCTGCAATGAGCCTTCAGTTACCCTCTTCAAGCCTTGCTTGATGGTTTGCACTGCTCTCTCAGCCTGACCATTGGACGCTGGTTTAAACGAGGCAGATGTGACATGTTTGACCCCGTAACGGGTCATGAATTCTTTGAACTTAGCACTGGTAAAACATGGCCCGTTGCCGCTCACCAGGACATCGGGTAGGCCGTGTGTGGCAAACGTGGCCTGCAAGCTTTCAGTAGTGGCAGCGGACGTGCTCGCCGACATTATCTCATTCAATCCACTTGAAGTACTCGTCTACAACCACAAGGAACATTTTACCCAAGAATGGGACTGCATAGTCGACGTGTACCTAAGACCACGGTTTGGAGGGCCAAGACCATAAACTTAGCGACGCCTCCCTGGGTATATTGCTTAACTGCAAGCATGTATTACATCTGTGAACGCAGAACTCTTAAGTCCGCATCGATACCGGGCCACCACACATGGATTTTGGCTATCGCTTTCATCATTATGATGCCTGGGTGGGTACTGTGGAGGTCATTGATGAAGGTGTCTCTGCCCTACTCAATTGCCCCACAGAAGGCAGTCTGCCTGACATTTCATCTTTGCGCCGCTGGAACGGCTTTATCTCTTCCTGCATTTCCACTGGGACACTGGACCAGCTCCCGTGAAGCACACCGCTTTTGATGAGAGATAATAAGGCGTCCTGGCTTGTCCAGGTTTTGATCTGCCGGGCAGTGACGGGTGATTGCTCACTCTCTCATGCTTTCATAACCATGGCTAGATCTGCGGACTGCACCATTTCCACCCCCGTGGTGGGCAATGGCAGCCTACTGAGAGCATCGGCGCAGTTTTCTGTGCCTGGCCTGTGGCGGATGACGTAGTTGTATGCAGACAACGTGAGCGCCCATCTCGGGATGTGGGCCGAAGCGTTGGTATTTATCCCTTTACTCTCAGAGAACAGGGATATAAGTGGCTGGTGGTCAGTTTCCAATTCGAATTTTAGCCCAAACAGTATTGATGCATTTTCTTTACCCCATCGACACACGCTAAAGCTTCTTTCTCAATCATGCTATAGGCTTTCTCAGCCTTAGACAGACTCCTGGATTCATAAGCAACCGGTTGCAGTTTCCCGAAATACTTAGCTTGTTGCAACACACATCCGACGCCATATGATGACTCATCACATGCTAGTACCAAACGCTTACATGGATAATACAACCCAAGCAATTTGATTGAGCATAACAATTTTCTCGCTTTTACAAAAGCATTTTCTTGGCTTTTGCCCAAACCCATTCGTCCCTTTTTCGTAGTAAGACATGCAGTGGTTCTAACAGTGTGCTGAGACCTGGTAAGAAGTTACCAAAGTAGTTGAAGAGTCCCAGAAACGACCGCAGCTCCATCACGTTCTGTGGCCTCGGTGCATTCTCGATTGCCTCGGTCTTCCCATTGGGCCTAATGCCGTCCGCCGCAATCCTCCTCCCCAGGAACTCCAGTTCAGGCGCCAGGAAAACGCACTTCGAGCATTTTTACCTGAGCCCCACGTTGTTGAGTCGACTAAAAACCTCCTCCAGGTTCTGCAGATGCTCGACTGTGTTCCGACCTGTGATCAAGATGTCGTCCTGGAAGACCACGGTGTGCGGGACCGACTTCAGTAAGCTTTCCATGTTTCTCTGGAATATTGCCGCCGCTGATCAGATTCCAAACGGGCATCTGTTATAAACAAAAAGACCTTTGTGCATGTTGATGCAGGTGAGGGCCTTGGATAATTCCTCCAGTTCCTGCGTCATGTAGGCTAAAGCTTCGTGAACGTCTTTCCTCCCAGCGTTGCAAAGTGGTCGTCGGCCTTTGGTAGTGGGTATTGGTCCTGCAGGGAGAAACGATTGATAGTTACTTTATAGTCGCCACAGATTCTGATAGTGCCGTCTCCCTTGAGGACTGGGACGATAGGACTGGCCCACTCATTGAACTCAATCGGGGAAATGATGCCCTCTCTTTGCAGCCGGTCCAGCTCGATCTCTACCCTTTCTCTCATCATGTATGGTACTGCTCTCGCCTTGTGATGGATGGGTCGCGCCCCCGGAATTAGGTGGAGCTGCACTTTTGCTCCTTGGAATTTCCCGGCGCCTGGTTCGAACAGCGAAGGAAATTTTTTAAGACCTGGGCACACGAAGTGTTGTCAATGGGCGATAGCGCACGGACGTCGTCCCAATTCCAGCGTATCTTTCCCAGCCAGCTCCTGCCGAGCAGCCTGGGACCATCGCCCGGTACCATCCAGAGTGGTAGCTTGTGCACTGCTCCATCGTAGGAGACCTTTACGGTAGCACTGCTGATAACAGGAATCAGTTCTTTCGTGTAAGTTCTTAGTTTCGTGTGAACTGGAGTTAAGACTGGCCTTGAGGCCTTGTTGTACTACAACCTTTCGAAAGTCTTTTTGCCCATGATGGACTGGCTCGCACCTGTGTCCAGCTCAATTGACACCGGGAGTCCATTTAGTTCAACGTTCAGCATTATCGGAGGACAATTCATGGTGAATGTGTGTATCCCATGTACCTCTGCCTTCTCGATCTGAGGCTCTGGTTCGTTGTGATCCTCCATGAATCTATTCTCCTCTGCAACATGGTGGTTTGCAGGTTTAACAGGCTTTGCAGCTTGCCTGCACACTCGTTGGAGGTGTCCCATTGTTCCACAGCCCTTGCAAACGTACTCTTTGAATCGGCTTGCATGGAAACTATGCTCACCCCCGCACCGCCAACAAGGTGTTAATGGCCTTGCATTTATCACCCTTGATGATGGACTCTGAGACATCTGCGGACGTGTAGCTGCAGGTATGTGTGCCCTGCCCTGTACGTTACGATTCAAAAACAACATCACTTTTGTTCACAGGACTTGTAGCAGCACTTGTGTGCTGAGAGATTTGCTTCGTATTGTCACTGGTGGCAATAAATGCCTGGGCTATCGCTATGGCCTTACTCAAGGTTGGGGTCTCTACAGTCAAAAGTTTGCGAAGTATGGTTTTGTGGCCAATGCCAAGTATGAAAAAGTCTCTGAGCATGTGCTCCAAATGTCCTTCAAATTTGCAATGTCCTGCAAGGCGTCTTAGCTCGGCGACATAACTCGCCACTTCCTGGCCTTCAGACCTTTTGTAGGTGTAGAACCGGTACCTCGCCATCAGGACGCTTTCCTTCAGGTTCAAATGCTCTCGGACCAGTGTGCACAAATCGTCGTACGATTTCTCCATGGGTTTCGCTGGAGTGAGCAGATTCTTCGAGGCCATACATTGGTGCCCACAGACGGTGAGGAGGAACGCCCTTCGTTTGGCAGCGCTCTCTTCCCCGTCTAGCTCGTTGGCCATGAAGTATTGGTCGAGTCGCTCCACAAAAGCTTCCCAATCATTTCCCTCCGAGAATTGCTCCAGGGTGCCCACTATTCTCTGCATCTTTGGGTTCGCTATCTGTATCTCGTCACCAGTTGTGTATGGAGAAAGAGTCAGACTGAATACTGTGAGCTCAAAATAAAGTGTGACCGTAGTCTTTTATTGCAAGTCTCGAGAGTGTCTCTCCAACCTGTGAAGCCTCCTTAAATACCTGTGCTCCCAAGGGATTATGGGATCCTTTGGGACTCCAGGGGATGAGCCCTCTGGTGGCTGTACAGAGTAAATACAATTATACATTTTTAATGGGTCTGGTGCGTGTTTTTTCCCCCAACGGGTCAGGACCCCGCTGTGAAGCACTGCCTCGCGCCTTTACCAAATGTCGGGCCTGTGAGTGCTGAGCAGATCCGACATGCAGCGATGGGGGAGCCAATTTAAATGATTAGTGGATTGTTTACAGCCACTTAACAATGGTTTTAAACTGACCTTTTGAATGTGACAGCTTGCCCATGGGTTTCACGCAGTTGCTAGACCACGTCTTTGAAGCTGAGGCGGGAGGTCAGTGGCCATTGAATCAGATGATGAGTTGACCGCTTCAAATGTAAAATAAAATCTCCCACCTTAGAGATATCTTCCCTCAGCCACAAGCTTTTCCTCACAGCATTTCCACAACAGATTCACCATGCTACAAGTCTTTACACAAGTCTAACCTCATTACCTCTCTCACCATTGACAGATCACTTCTGTCATCTCTGCTTCATCTGTCATCTATTCCATCATAAGAATGTATGAAATACGGCCCCTTGAGCCTGCTCCGCCATTTAATACGATCATGGGTGATATGATAATAGACTTGGGTCCACTTCCCTGCCCACTCCCCATAACTCCTTTTTCCCTTATCGGTTAAGAAACTATCTATCTCTGTCTTAAATTTATTCAATGACCCAGCTTCCACAGCTCTCTGAGGCAGTGAATTCCACAGATTTACAACCCTCTGAGAGAAGAAATTCCTCCTCATCTCAGTTTTAAATGGGCGGCCCCTTATTCTAAGATTATGCTCCCTGGTTCTAGTGTCCCCTGTTGTGTATCTGTAAAGCATGCACTCCCATGTTCCACCACCAGGGAGCTCATCCCCTGAAGTCCCAAGGGATCCCAGCATCCCTTGGGAGCACTGTATATAAGCCGGCCCCTAAGGCATGTTCCTCACTCTGGAGTGTCTTATTAAAGACTGAGGTCACTGTTACTTTAACCTCCCTGTGTGCAGCCTCACCTGTGTGAGGAACACAATAACTGGCGACGAGAATACGAATTCAACGCATAGATGCAGCAAACTGTGGGCATCCTGGAGAAGTTCTCGGAGGGTGAGGACTGGGAAGCCTATGTCTAACGGCTAGACCAGTATTTTGTAGCCAATGAGCTGGACGGAGAAGGAAGCGCTGCAAAAAGGAGAGCGGTCCTCCTCACGGTCTGCGGGGCACCGACCTACAGCCTTATGAAGAATCTTCTGGCTCTGGTGAAACCCACAGATAAGTCATATGAGGAGCTGTGTACACTGGTTCGGGAGCATCTTAACCCAAGGGAGAGCGTGCTGATGGCGAGGTATCGGTTCTACACGTGCCAGCGATCTGAAGGTCAGGAAGTGGTGAGCTACATCGCCGAGCTAAGGCGACTTGCAGGACAATGTGAGTTTGATGGCTACCTGGAGCAAATGCTCAGAGACTTTTTTGTACTGGGCATTGGCCACGAGACCATCCTACGAAAACTTTTGACTGTAGAGACACCGACCCTCAGTAAGGCCATTGCGATAGCACAGGCATTTATGTCCACCAGTGATAACACCAAACAAATCTCTCAGCACACAAGTGCTAGCAATGTTCATAAATTAACTGGAACTGTGTTTGCGATTAGAAATGTACAGGACAGAACCCACGAGTCTGCAACTGCTAACAGGCCTCAGATGACCCAGATGACTGAGTCCCCAACAAAGGATGAATGCAAGGCAATTCACACCTTGTTGGCGTTGTGGAGGCTTCCATTCAGCCTATTCATGCCACTTCAAAGGATATGTTTGCAAGCTGTGGAGCAATGGGGCACCTCCAACGAGCTTGCAAACGAGCTGCAAGCTCTGCAAAACCTGATAACCACCACTTGGCAGAGGAAGATCGGTCCATGGTGGATCAAAGCAATTTCGAGCCTCAGAGAGAGGAGGCAGATGCTGAAGTACACGGGGGGGGGGGGGGGAGGACATTTTCGACAAAATGTCCACCTATAATACTAAACGTAAAATTGAATGGCTTACCCGTAGCCATGGAACTGGACACTGTTGCTAGCCAATCCATCATGAGTAAAAAGATGTTTGAGAGACTGTGGTGCAACAAGGCATTCAGACCAGCCCTGAGCCCCATCCACACGAAACTGAGAACGTACACCAAAGAACATATCACTGTCCTGGGCAGCGCCATGGCTAAGGTCACCTACGAGGGCATGGTGCACGAACTACCACCCTGGATTGTCCCGGGCGATGGCCCCACACTGCTTGGAAGGAGCTGGCTGGGATGACATCCGAGCGCTATCTCATGTCGATGAGGCCTCATATACCCAAGTTCTTAACAAATTTCCTTCCCTTTTTGAGCCAGGCATTGGGAACTTTTCCGGGGCGAAGGTGCGGATCCATTTGGTCCCAGAGGCACGACCCATTTAGCACAAGACGCGAGCGGTACCTCACATGATGAGGGAGAGAGTGGAAATCGAGCTGGACAGGCTGCAACACGAGGGCATCATCTCCCCCAGTGGAATTCAGCGAGTGGACCAGCCTGATTGTTCCAGTACTCAAAAGTGATGGCACGGTCAGGATTTGCGGCGATTATAAAGTAACTATTAATCGTTTCTCGCTACAGAACCAATACCCGCTACCTAAGGCAGATGACCTATTTGCGATGCTGGCAGGAGGCAAGACGTTCACCAAGTTTGACCTGACTTCGGCCTACATGACGCAGGAGCTGGAGGAGTCTTCGAAGGGCCTCACCTGCATCATCATCTACAACAGATGCCCGTTTGGAATTCGGTCAGCTGCAGCGATCTTCCAGAGAAACATGGAGAGCCTACTCAAGTCGGTACCACACACGGTGGTCTTTCAGGATGACATATTGGTCATGGGTCGGGACACCGCCGAGCACCTACAAAACCTGGAGGAGGTCCCCCAGCGACTGGATCGTGTAGGACTGCGGCTGAAGAGGTCAAAATGCATCTTCATGGCAACAGAAGTGGAGTTTTTGGGGAGAAAGATCGCGGCGGACAGCATTTGGCCCACAGTCTGTGTCTTGGCGTCTATCAGGAACGCGCCCAGGCCACAGAACGTCACGGAGCTGCAGTCATTCCTGGGACTTCTCAACTATTTTGGTAACTTCCTACCGGGGTTAAGCACCCTTATAAAGCCCCTACATGTGTTATTGCGCAAAGGTGAGAACTGGATATGGGGAAAAAAACAAGTAATTGCTTTTGAGAAAGCCAGAAACATTTTATGCTCCAACAAGCTGCTTGTATTGTATAAACCGTGTAAAAGACTTGTGCTAGCATGTGACGTGTTGGGTGTGTATTACAACAAGCTAACGTTGCAGGCAAGTTGCAACCTGTCGCCTATGCTTCCAGGAGCTTGTCTAAGGCTGAGAGAGCCTACAGCATGATTGAGAAAGAGGCATTAGCGTGTGTGTTTGGGGTAAAGAAAATGCATCAGTACCTGTTTGGCTTCAAATTTGAGCTGGAAACCGATCACAAGCCCCTCACATCCCTGTTCGCTGAAAACAAGGGGATAAATACTAATGCCTCAGCCCGCATACAAAGGTGGGCACTCGCGCTATCATGCTATAACTTTACCATCCGCCACAGGCCAGGCACCGAGAACTGTGCGGATGCTCCCAGTCGGCTACCATTGCCCACCACGGGGGTGGAATTAGCGCAGCCTGCAAACTTGTTGATGGTGGCACAGCCCGCAGACTTGTTGATGGTCATGGAAGCGTTTGAAAATGATAAATCACCTGTCACGGCCCGCCAGATTCGGACTTGGACCAGCCAAGATCCTCTGCTGTCCTGAGTAAAAAAACTGTGTACTGCATAGGAGCTGGGCCAGCATCCCCGTTGAAATGCAAGAGCCAATCAAGCCGTTCCAGCGGTGAAAGGACGACCTGTCAATTCAAACAGACTACCTGTGGTGGGGTAACCACGTAGTGCTACCAAAAAAGGGCAGGGAGATGTTCATCTCTGATCTCCACAGCACACACCCGGGTATAGTAATGATGAAAGCGAGAGCCAGATCCCACGTGTGGTGGCCCGGTATCGACTCTGACTTAGAGTCCTGTGTACGGCAATGCAGCGTATGTGCTCAGTTGAGCAACGCGCCCAGAGAGGAACCACTAAGTTTGTGGTCCTGGCCCTCCAGACCATGGTCGAGGATCCATGTCGACTATGCGGGCCCGTTTCTCGGTAAAATGTTCTTGCTGGTGGTGGATGCTTTTTCAAAATGGATTGAATGTGAAATGATGTCGGGAAGCACCACCACTGCCACCGCCACCGCCACCATTGAAAGCCTGAGGGCCATGTTTGCCACCCACGGCCTGCCTGACATACTGGTCAGTGACAACGGGCCATGTTTCACCAGTGCCGAATTTAAAGAATTCATGACCCGCAATTGGATCAAACATGTCACCTCGGCATTAAGCCAACCTCCAATGGGCAGACAGAGCGGGCAGTACAAACAATCAAACAGAGCCTTAAACGAGTCACAGAAGGCGCACTCCAAACCCGCCTGTCCCAAGTTCTGCTCAGCTACCGCACGAGACCCCACTCGCTTACTGGTGCCCCCGGCTGAGCTACTTATGAAAAGGACACTTAAAACCAGACTCTCGCTGGTTCACCCGAACCTGCATGATCAGGTAGAGAGCAGGCGGCAGCTACAAAATGTAAACGATGGTCACGCCACTGTCACGGGAAATTGATCTGAATGACCCTGTATGTGCTAAACTATGGATATGGTCCCAAGTGGATCGCGGGCACGGTGATAGCTAAAGAAGGGAATAGAGTGTTTGTCGTCAAACTGGACAATGGACAAATTTGCAGAAAGCACCTGGACCAAACGAGGCTGCGGTTCACAGACTGCCCTGAACAACCCACAGCAGACACCACCTTTTTCAAACCCACAACACACACCCAAAGGATCAACGACACCACGTCGGACCAGGAAATCAAACCCATCACGCCCAACAGCCCAGCAAGGCCAGGCTCACCTAGAAGCCCTGCAGGGCCAACAACACACCAGCCCAGCGAGGGCACAGCCAACACACCAGAACAGACATTTGTACCGAGGCGGTCCACCAGGGAAAGAAAGGCTCCCGACCGCCTCACCTTGTAAATAGTTTTCACTTTGACCTTGCGGGGGGAGTGATGTTGTGTATCTGTAAAGCACGCACTCCCATGTTCTGCCACCAGGGAGTGCATCCCCTGAAGTCCCAAGGGATCCCAGCATCCCTTGGGAGCACTGTATATAAGCCGGCCCCGAAAGCCTGTTCCTCACTCTGGACTGTATTAATAAAGACTGAGGTCACTGTTACTTTAACCTCCCTGTGTGCAGTCTCATCTGTGTTAGAAACACAATATCAGTGGAAACATCGCTCTGCATCCACCTTGTCAAGCCCCCTCATAATCTTAATACGTTTCAATAAGATCTCCTCTCATTCTTCTGAATTCCAATGAGTAGAGGCCCAACCTACTCAACCTTTCCTCATAAGTCAACCCCCTCATCTCTGGAATCAATCTTGTGAACCTTCTCTGAATTGCCTCCAAAGCAAGTATATCCTTTCTTAAATATGGAAACCAAAACCGTACGCAGTATTCCAGGTGTGGTCTCACCAATACCCTATATAACTGTAGCAAGAATTCCATGTTATTATACTCCATCCCCTTTGCAATAAAGGCCAAGATTCAATTGGCCTTCCTGATCACTTGCTGTACCTGCATACTAACCTTTTGTGTTTCATGCACAAGTACCCCCAGGTCCCACTGTACTGCAGCACTTTGCAATTTTTCTCCATTTAAAAATAACTTGCTCTTTGATTTTTTTCCTGCCAAAATGCATGACCTCACACATTCCAACATTATACTCCATCTGCCAAATTTTTGCCCACTCACAGCCTGTCTATGACCTTTTGCAGCTTTTTTGTGTCCTCCTCACACATTGCTTTTCCTCCCATTTTTGTATTGTCAGCAAACCTGGCTACGTTACACTCGGTCCCTTCATCCAAGTCGTTAATATAGATTGTGAATAGTTGGGGTCCCAGCACTGATCTCTGCAGCACCCCAATAGTTACTGGTTGCCAACCGAGAATGAACCATTTATCCCGACTCTCTGTTTTCTGCTAGTTAACCAATCCTCTATCCATGCTAATATATTGCCCCCTATCCCATGAACTTTTATTTTGTGCAGTAACCTTTTATGTGGCACCTTGTCAAATGCTTTCTGGAAGTCCAAATACACCACATCCACTGATTCCCCTTTATCCACCCTGTTCGTTATATCCTCAAAGAATTCCAGCAAATTTGTCAAACATGACTTCTCCTTCATAAATCCATGCTGATTCTGCCTGACTGAATTATGCTTTTCCAAATGTCCTGCTACGGATTCTTTAATAATGGACTCCAACATTTTCCAATGACAGATGTTAGGCTAACTGGTCTATAGTTTCCTACTTTTTGTCTGCCTCTTTTTTTAAATAGGGGCGTTACATTTGCAGTTTTCCAATCTGCTGGGACCTCCAGAATCCAGGGAATTTTGGTAATTTACCAAATCAATGCATCCACTATCCTTGCCACCACTTTTCTTAAGACCCTCGGATGCAAGCCATTAGGTCCAGGAGATTTATCCGCCTTTAGTCCCGTTATTTTACTGAGTACTACCGCCTTAGTGATTGTGTTAAGTTCCTTCCCCCCCCCCCCCCATAGTCCCTTGACTATCCACTGTAGGGATATTGTTAGTGTCCTCTACCGTAAAGACTGATGCAAAATATTTATTCAGAGTTTCTGCCATCTCCATGTTCCCCATTACTAATTCCCCAGTCTCGTCCTCTAAGGGACCAACATTTACTTTCGCCACTCTTTTCCTTTTTATATACCTATAGAAACTCTTGCGATCTGTTTTTATATTTCGTGCTAGTTTACTTTCATCGTCTATTTTCCTTTTCTTCATCATTTATTTAGTCATTCTCTCTCACCTTGGTCTTCAAAATCCCACCACGATCATCCCCAACACCAGCAGCACCAACAACAATACCAACCTTCTCCGCAATCAACTGATGCAGCACAGGACAGAGGACATCAGCACCCAATCACATTGCTGCCCTGGTGGTCAGGGATGGCCTCAGCATGGCCAGATTTACTTCACTTGACACTGTACACCTTGCTGCCACATGATGCACCAGGTTGGCACCACCCCACACCAGCACCATAAAACATCCCCACAATGCCCAGGCCATTACTTTTACTCTCATCACCATTAGGGGGCGGGGAGGTTACCGTTGTGTCTCGCCATTCACTGCAACTCACTAAGCTAATTTCAAAAATGCACACCAATCTATCCAAGAATGGAAAATATTGAAAATAAAGGTTTTAATGTTTGACAGCACATTAACAGAAACTTTACATGGACATTGCACAAAACACTCAAGTGCCTATGAGGGTGAGTGTGAGGGTTGGCTAGTGAGATGGGGATGAGATAATATAGATAGAGCGAGAGGGATGGGTGGAGGGGCAAGGTAAGTTGGTGTGAGTAAGGATGTGCAGGAGTCAGGTATGGAAGGCAGAGTGATGGGGATGTGATGAGAGGCACAGCAGAATGAGGTTGAGTGTGGCTTTGTACCAACATTTCGTAATCTTCTGAGATCATTGAAACATTTGCAGCACTGCACCCAGGTCCTGCTGACCACATCCCTTGCTTGTGCCCTGCTGTGCAATGTGCAGGCTGTGTTGATCTCCTTGGGGGGTGGGGGGGGGGGTCTCTTCCGCCCATAGGAAGGGAAGAGGACCTCCCTGCGTGCTGTGACTCCCTCCACAAGCATATGGAGGGAGTCATGGGACAGCCTGGTGCAGCCCTGTGCCTTTGTGCAGTCATTGTCCATGTTTGCAGCACACCAATGCTGTAGAACACTGACAGCACAAATGTCAAAATAAATATGGCCATGGTCCCTTTAAGGAAACCAGCTGCTGACACGTCATTAAATGACGTCAGCTGATCCACTTCCTCTAATAGCAGGGAAATGTATTGTCCGTGGCTTAACAAAGCCTCATCAAGGGAAATTTATTTCAAACAGCGGGATGGAGCAGCATGGTAAGGACCCACCACCGACGTTGCTCAAGGTCAGCAAAATCGTGGCTGTTAACATTGTTTCGCTCGCCACAGATGCTGCCTAACCTGAGTATTTCCAGCAGTTTTTGTTTTTATTGGACATGTAATGCTTTACCACAAGTTGGTATTAATATAGTGACAGTAACTTTATTTTGAAAAGGAATTAGATAAGTATTTGAAAAGGAAGAATACAGAAAGAAATACAAGGAAATGGGCAGCCCTGATTTTAATTGCTACACTATTGACGGCTATGTCTTTAGCTATCTTAGCCCTAAACTCTGGAATTCCCTCCCTAAACCTCTGCGCCTCTTTACCTCTCTCTCTTTTTAAGACGCTCCTTAAAATCTACCTCTCTGACCAAATTTTTGGTCATATGTCTTAATATCGCCTTTCGTAGCTCGGTCTCAAATTTTGTTTGATAACGCTCCTGTGAAACACCTTGGGACATGCCGCATCTGGAAATCCTGAAGTTGAGATCAATCATTGACAGCTCCGAAACAGAGCCCCGCAACAGAGCCAGTAATCTGTGTAATCAACCAAATTATTGGAGCTGATGAAAACTTTGCCTCTTCCTCAGTAAGTACGCTGTTAAATTCCCCACTAAAAGTTAGATGCAAAGGGATTCAGTGTAATGGGGGTTTCAACAGCGTTATTACTGCTTAAAAAAAATGTTAAGGGTCTGGAAAACTAATTTTAATTTTGTGCATTGTGAAATTTGTCCATTTTAATAAAAAATTAAAAGAAACTTTACAAATTAAAAAAATATATATTTTTAAAGTTTGTCCATCCTTATTTCACCTTATCCTTTTCCCCATTTGAGAGCCCTAATCTTTGTTTTGCTCTCTAACATTTTTTAAAAGTTTACAATTTTAAGAGCTTACTCACTTCCTTGTTCTTTGTCTGTGGGAATTCTGCCTTTTGATTGGCTGCTAAAACAGCCTGTTGACATCACAGCAGTTTGCACAAGGGAATCCCCATTAACATCTGTTGATTTGACTTGAAGGTCAGAAAACCTAAAGTTCTGGATACAGGGTTCGCAAGATCCTTGTGTGAAATGGACTTCAGGGCCAGTAGCAAATGCCTTCATTTCGCTGCTGACTGCAAATTCCGGCCAATAGCAATTAAATTTAATTCGGAGAGGGGGGAGGAGAGGAGAAGGGAGGGGGAGCAGGGAAGGAGAGGGAGGAGAAGGGAGGGAGAGAGAGGCACTTCGGGCCCAGCACCGGATTTACAGGTAGGTCGGGTCGGGTCCGGGGGGGGGGGGGGCGGTTCTGGTCCGGCGGGGCGGTGGTCCGGTCCGGTTGGGGGGGTCGGGGCGGGGGAACGTGAGTCTGGGTTCGGGGGGGGAGAGGGGGAAAACGAGGGTCGGGGGGGTCCGGGGGGGTGGGCACGCGAGTCCGGGGGTGGGTGGAGGCGAGAGAGAGGCACGCGAGTCCGGTCCGGGGGGGGGGGTGGTGGACGCGAGTCCGGGGTCGGGGGGGGGGAACGCGAGTAGGGAGAGGGGGGGGGGGAACGGGACGCGAGTCCGGGGTCGGGGGGGGGGGTGGGGGAACGCGAGGTGGGGGCGGGACGGGACGTGAGTCCGGGGTCGGGTCCGGTCCGGGGTCAGGGTGGGTGGGAACACGAGTCCGGGGTCAGGGTGGGGGGGGGGAAACGCGAGTCTGGGGTCGGACGTGGGGAACGCGAGTCCGGGGTCGGGTCCTGTCGCGGGTGGGGGGAACGTGAGTCCGGGATCGGGTCCGGTCAGGGGTCGGCGGGGAGAAAAGCGAGTCGGGGGCGGGGGGGGTCAAGGGTGGGGGGGGGGAGCGGGAGTCGGGTCGGGTCGGGAGGAAGCAGGAGCTGGGTGTGGAAGGTGAGCCTTATCCACGCAGCCCCAGTGAGGCCATTCGGCCAGGGCTAGGGGCTGTGTGCTTCGGGCCCCTCCCACAGTTTTGGGCGCCTGGAGCTACTGCACATGCGCGCCCACTGTAGCGCATGTGCACAGGTCCCGGCTCCGCCCCCCACAGCTCGTGCTTCGCCGCGCCAAGCTCCAGAGGACCTGCAGGGAGCGGGAGAATTGGTAAGTATGTTTTAGGCGCACTTTGTGGCGCGAAAAACGGGCATCCAGGTCAGGGGCGCAGCCCGAAACTTGGGCCCTATGTTTCTAACTCAATGTTTTTTTTTAAAAGATGGCTGTGTCAAAATATTTGATCTCAATTGTTGATTATCATTGGTTGCAACAAGATTAGATTTCACGAGAACCTAGTGTTCCTAATGCTTCAAGTACTACCAGCTGACTATTATCTAATTATACATAATTCCAATCAACATTAAATAAAAAAATATTTTCCAATTTATACATTTTTCATTTGTTAAATAAGCATAAAACTGTTCAACATATTTGATTTCAATTGCACATTCCCCTAAGAATTTAAAGACAGTTATTTTGAGAGCTTGCCTTGCTTTATATGTTTAAAAATTATTTACTCTTTTTCCCTCCTGAAATAGGACCCAGATATCATAAGGAAGACCCAAGGTGTTGGGCCAATTCGGAAAGTACTGTTAGTCAAAGAGGATCATGAAGGTCTTGGCATATCGATTACAGTGAGTCTGCTTTAACATTTATTATTGTCATTTATACAGTTATCATATCTAGTTGCAGTGCATGGAAACATCAATATGGATAGAACAGAGAGATGCTATTTTTGTACTGTTGACTCAAGACAGAAGCTTAGGGCTAGAAATGGTGTAGTGCCCCGTACAAAAGTATCACCGGGCGAAAAGGATTTGCGGCTAATGGGAACTTCCACTTTAGCGCAGCAAGAGAGAAGTGGAGCACTAAATCAAGCGCTACCACTTCCCTTATAGCTCTAAAGGGATTGAGAGGGGTGGTATCGGCAGAGCGCTGAACAGTGCTCAGTGCAGCGCACTGCTCAATGCAGCGCTGCCCTTAAAGGGAAGGGTCAATGCTGGGATGAATGAGTTTTCATTCTGTCTGTGTTGGCCACGGCACCTGCGCTATGTACATAGCAGCCCCAAGCACTCTTAAGAGAGTGCAGGGCTGAGCAATCGCGGGAGCAAAGGAAATCTGGAGGCAACAGAATGGGGAGCTAAATAACTTTTGCCCTACCTGATCACCACTGAGTTTAATTAGTTCCCTCCCCCCCCCACCCCCAGCGCCCAGTCGAGGTGACAATGCCTCCTGCAGCTGCTGTTGTTGATGCCTGGTGATGCTGCAGGGGACAGGAGCAAAATATTGCATCGGGGTGGTAATGGTGATGTTACGATCTCCGGGGCGCAAGAGAACGCGGTGGTTAGTGTTAGTGCCAGCGCATAATCGCCAGGGAAGTTTGCGGGCATCGGAGATTTCACTGCGCCCGGGAGGCGCAAACCAGGCCAATTTCTCCTCAAAATTCGTATTAATTGGAGGAAATTAAAAAGTCAGATGTTATAAAGGGTAAATTTTCATTGATTTCAATGAACAGAAAATGAATGTTTAAAAAAAATAAGAAAATAAAAAACAACAAAAGGTCCTCAGCTATTTACAATCTATATCATTGAGGGGACAGAGTGTAAATCCAAGTTTTATGACGGTACAAAGCTCGGTGGGAAAGCAAGTTGTGAGAAGGATGTAAAGAGGCTGCAGAATGATATAAACAGGTTAAGTGAGTGAATGTGGAGAAATGTGAAGTTATACACTTTCGTAGGAAAAATAGAAAAGCACCATATTTTTTAAATGATAAGAAATTGGAAAATGTTGGTATACAGAGGGACCTGGGTGTCCTTGTACACGAATCACTGAAAGTTAACATCCTGATACATTAAGCAATTAGGAACGCAAATGGTATGTTAGCCTTTATTACAAAAGGATTGGAATATAAAAGCAAGGAAGTATTACTGCAATTATATAGGGCCTTGGTGAGACCACATCTGGAGTACTGTGTACATTTTTGGTCTCCTTACCTAAGAAAGGATATATTTGCCTTAGAGGGATTACAACAAAGGTTCACCAGACTGATTCCTGCGATGGGAGGGAGGGCAGGGGGGGATTGTCTTAAGAGGGGAGATTGAGGAGACTACGCCTATATTCCCTAGAATTTAGAAGAGGGGTGATCTCATTGAAACATTTTTTTTTTTTTTTTTTACAGAGGTTGGCAGGGAGGATGTTTCCTCTGGCTGGGGAGTCTAGAATCAGGGGTCACAGTCTTAGAATAAGGGAACATCCATTTAGGACTGAGATGAGGAGAAATTTCTTCACTCAAAGGGCTGTGAATCTTTGGAATTCTTTACCCCAGAGGATTGTGGATGCTGAGTCGCTGAGTATAATCAAGACAAAGATTGATAGTTTTTACGATATTCAGGGAATCTAGGGATATGGGGGGGATAGTGTTAAAAGGTGGAGTTGAGGTCGAAGATCGGCCATGATTTTATTGAATGGCAGAGCAGGCTCGAAGGGCTGAATGGCCGCCTCCTCCTATTTCTTATGTTCTTATGATAAGCAGCATATCTTTGATCTTTCAATATGCACTGGCTCTGTGAGCAGTAGCATGTGGTCTCTCAAAATTTACTCTAATGTTAATATATTTTTTTCAAATCTTTACCTAGTGAGCCAGTATTGATTGTTGCAAGTAGTATAGGAGGTGTGACCTTAACTGCCTCTAGTTCAGATGTGTCCAAGCTATCACCTGTGGGACATAGGTGGCTCACAAACTCTGCGAATCTGATACACAAGGCCCAGGCAACCGCTTTCTATTTGTGGACTCCCTGATTTGTCCTGTTGGAATTTCATAGGCTGAAGGCTTGTAAAGGTCTGTTCTTGGAACTGTTGCTTTGTTGGTGGTTAAATCCCATATTAGGACACCAATATCTGTTATTAGCAGCTTGAGGTATATGCAAATTAATGAGAATACTTATTTAAACATTGCACTGATACTGCACACACAATTTTGTCGGGTTAAAAAAGGAAAGTTGTAAAAAGTTATATTGCAAAATTGATGGTGATTTCCCAATTTTTATTTGATCTCATACCTGGCAGCATCTAAGACAATGCATATTGGCTATTATAACAGTCGATTACATCTATTAAAAAGTAGAGAACAACATCTCTAGAAAGGTGTATGCTAAGCAAGAAGGAATGGAGAGGAAGCAAAGATAAGTTTGAAGAGAAGGGTTTTAAGGAAGTTTTTGAAAGCAGGATAGTTGTGAACTGGAGGGGTTTTGGCCTGGAATCCATAATTCCACAGTGGCTAAATAAACTGCCATCAGTGCTGGAGTCCAGAGAGAAGGGAATGAGAAATGAATCAATGTCTGAAAAGTGGATGATGTATGTAGGTATGTACACTTGAAGGAGAGTAGTGAAGTAGAGTGGGGTGAAGGCATAAAGGGATTTGAACAAGGATGAGTAGATCCATTTGGGTACATGAAGTTAGTGAAGCTTGTGGAAGATGAGATTGTTGGGTAGTGAAGGAGAGAACACAGGCAAGTTGTAGCTTGTAATCTGAATAAGTAGTTTGTGGAGGAAAGGGAGCCTGCCAAAGAGAGCATTTGAGAAGTTGAGCCTTGAGGTAATGAAACATTGATTTGGGGCTTGGCAGCAGTAGGGAGAGTTAGGATCAGAGGAGAGGAACATTCTGAAGTTTGAAGAAAGTTCTCTTGGTGATGAATTAGATAAGAAAACTCAGCTCAGGTTTAAGTAGGATGCCTGAGGTTTTGCACCTCCTGGGCTAGGTTCAAAGTAGCAACCTGGGAGGTTGATGAAGTCTTGGGGCAATGGCACAAAGGTGGCCAAGAGCCAAAGATGATGGCGACGAATTTACTACCATTTAGCTGGAGGAAGTTGCACCTCATCAAGAGCTTAATGCTGCCCTGAGAATACTGTGTGCAATCTCTAATCCAAACTTTATTTCAAAACTGCATGAGTGCAACTCAAATAGTTTACTGGAGCAGCGATAAATCACTATTGAGGAAGCATTTTCTCTGAGCTATGATATATTTCCTAATATATGTACATATTGGGATTTATATATGTATGTTCACAGAACTCCTGTGTCATTACTCGCAGTTTGCCAAATGATTTACTCTTTAATAAGGAAAGAAGAGTTACACAAGGTCATGCAGAATGTATTCTGCTAAGATAGAGCTATGTAGCTTTCAGACCATAAAGTTTAATTGTTAAAGACTCTTACAAATTCTTACATCTTGATTATTTCTTACTATTGTTGAGATGTGGTAGCAAATTTTAGTTGCACTTTAAAATAAAAAAAAGAACTGTATCCAGTAGTTGTATTGTGATAATTCAATACTACAGGCATTCCATTGATTAAATGGTCTGCCCTTTATGACCTTGAAAATGCAGAAAAACATCACATGTTTCACAGCTGGATATGATCAGGTATTTACAATTCTGACACAAAATTACAAGAATTTAGAGTTTAGCATGTTTGAGCACCACTATATTAGTAGGGGGTATTGCAAAGTCTTGTAATATACCAGGTGATATAATTTATGGGATTAAAAATAAAATGTGCATTCTCTAGATGTTAACTAAATGTGACTACTTTCTAAACTGTAAAACAGGGTGGCAAGGAACATGGAGTCCCAATTCTAATATCAGAAATCCATCCAGGTCAGCCTGCTGAGCGATGCGGTGGCCTGCATGTTGGAGACGCCATACTAGCTGTCAATGGAATGAATTTAAGAGATGCCAAACATAAAGAAGCTGTTACTATTCTCTCCCAGCAGGTAATTAAACTGAGTAATCTGGTGTGTGTGTGTTAAAGCAAGAGTCCCTTACCTGCCACTTTCCAGTTCTAACAGAGTCTACACCTGAAATGTTAATCTGTTTTTTCTCTTGACTGATGCCGATGGACTTACTGTGTATTTCCAACATTTTCTGTTTTTTATTCCAACCAAACTGCATATTTATATTCAGCTTGCCAAAAAGAGACTTACTAAATGTTTACAAATTTATAGTCTAATTACACAATTTTGCAAATGTAAGAATGCGTTGTAGTTCCATATATCTATATAATTCTGTTTTATCAGCAATAGAAAATTACAAAATCATTTTTTTTGGTGTTCAGTTGTGGAATATTTAAGTGTATTCTGAAAGCAAAAGTGAAACATTACAAAGTATTTACAGCACAGAAACAGGCCATTCGGCCCAATTGACCCTTCTTCATCTAATCCCATCAACATATCCTTCTATTCTTTTATCCCGCATGCTTATTTAACTTCCCCTTAAATGCATCTATGCTATTTATCTCATCTACTCCTTTTGGTAGCGAATTCCACATTATAACCACTTTCTGGGTCAAGAAGTTTCTCCTGAATTCCCTATTGGATTTATTAGTGACTATTATATATTAACGGCACAATGGGCCAGACTTTCCACATTAAAAAATAGCTAAATTTTTTGGCATTATTTCCGATTAACGGACGTTTTTTTAGACCGAAATAACGGCAAAAAAATAATGCCTAAGTTTCGGCAAAAGTTTAAAAAATTTTGGCGTAACTTTTTAAGGACTGCGCTAAATGTTTTCGCCTTAAAAATAATGCCCGTTCTGCGCATGCCCAACACTCGAAGCAGTTAGGTTTCCAGGGTAACGTTCATTGAAACGCGTGGAACAATAGCTACTCGCCAAGTTTGTTCACAAAAAGACGGGGCTCTCGGCAATCTTAACATATCCTTAAATTGCATTTTTTGTTTGCATTTTACCCCAGCTCCTTAAACTAATCATGACTATAGTAGCCCGAAATAAGATTTGTTCACAAAACCCCGAGTTGGAAGGATTCCCACTGACCTGATTATGGATGGCAGAGATTTCGGCTACCACCGAACTGTTCACGTCCCGTCTCCAAAACTTTCAATTGTGTTTTACTGTTTCTAAATGATCTTTGTATATTGGTTATACCTTTTGAATTAATTTGCTCCAGCAGTTATAATGGTTGACTGACGGATCAGTTAATAATTAGATACAGGTCACGATTAACTGACTACACTATTCATTAATCATCACATCTCTAACTGTCAATACATAGGGCCCAAGTTTCCACATGATTTGCGCCTGATTTTTAGTAGCAACTGGTGGAGAACGGACTATCTTAGAAATCGCAATTCTCCACATTTTTTTTTCTGCAGTTCTAGTCAGGTAGAACAGTTCCACTTTGGAACAGAATTTTTTCTTCAAAAGGGGGCGTGTCCGGCCACTGACGCCTGATTTCAAAGTTTCCACAGTGAAAACGTACTCCAAACTAACTTAGAATGGAGCAAGTGAAGATTTTTGTAGAACTGAAAAAACCTTGTCTACACATTAAAAAAATCAGGCACAGGTTACAAATTAGGTGTCCAGAATGAGGTGGGGGGGAGGGGGGGAAGGGAAGTCATTAAATTCTATAATAAATCCTTATTTATACTTATACAAATATTATACAAATAAATCCAACCTGAATAAACATTTATAAGCAAAGAAAAGATTAAATAAACCATCTTCCTACCTGTGTGAAAGTGCTTCAGCCAGGGAGAATGCTGCAGGCGTTCGTTCCCGCGGGGGCGGGGGAGGAGAAAGCCGTTCGTTCCCGCGGGGGCGGGGGAGGAGAAAGCCGTTCGTTCCCGCGGGGTGGGGGGAGGAGAAAGCCGTTCGTTCCCGCAGGGTGGGTGGGGGGGGGGAGAAAGCCGTTTGTTCCCATGGGGGGGGGGGGGGGGAGAAAGCCGTTTGTTCCCGACAGCGGGCGGGGAGGGGGAGGGAAACGGCTGCCTCAACTTTCTGAGGCTTCCTGCAGCCTTCTCAGTGTTGATGTGCTGATGGCAATGTGCTTTTATTAAAAAATGTTCAAAAATTAAACAGCTACAAAGAACTACAAAATTGGCCGAGTGCCAATGTTTCCTTCACACTGCGTGTGCGCGAACGCTCCAACGCGCACACGCAGCGTTGCCAGCAGGAAAAAAACTAATTTAAATGGTACCCGCCCCCTCCCACTCACAAAATCGGCTCGAGTGTAGGCTCCGCCCCCCTGGGTGCCGCGCCAAACAGACAAGGAGCTGCAGAACGCTCCAGAATCGCGCGTTTTTTTTCCGGCGCCGTTTTAGGCGCGAAAAACGGGCGCCCAGCTCGGAGGGGCGCCCGTTTTTTATCGTGTGGAAACTTGGGCCCATAGCATCTGGGGAATATAGGTTGAACCTTGAAGATTTCATTAAATGCAGAATAGTTCAGTCTTTGCATTAGCACAGGTGACAATCCCCAGCATGTTTAAAGATCTCTGATTTTCTAATTTTTTAGTGTATCAAATCTATTTTTTTTTAACCACAGACTGGTACAAAATGTTGGATTTCAAATGAAGTTAAGATCCTTTCCACCTACGTGGTGGGATCAGTGGTTTTCAAAAAGAGTTGTGCTTAAATGCTTGACAAGTATGCTGTCTGTCTCAAGAGCTAAGCTCCAGTGTCTGTTTTATTTCAACGCTGCAATTTTCTCCTGTTGCTGGTCTTGGGTGATCAATTTGCAATCTGCTAAACATTGATTTTCAAAAAATCTCCCTTTAGTGGCCCTCCATAATGTCTCAAGCATTCATAAACACAATAACAACATTTAAATACAAGAATCTACAAGCATGTCTCTCTTTAGCTCCCTTGTACCATTTACTCCCTGTTGATAAAGAGCAGCAACTATATAGAATGCTGGATATACATTTGTAGGAAATGCTGTAAACATTTTTAAGTCGTTTTTAAATAAAATAGAGGTTTTGTTCCCTCCCAAAGCTTTAACTTTTAGCTCCATTTCACAAGATGACCCATCAAGAAAGACTGGATCAACTGGGCTTGTATTCACTGGAGTTCAGAAGAATGAGAGGGGACCTCATAGAAACATATAAAATTCTGACGGGGTTAGACAGGTTAGATGCAGGAAGAATGTTCCCAATGTTGGGGAAGTCCAGAACCAGGGGTCACAGTCTAAGGATAAGGGGTAAGCCATTTAGGACCGAGATGCGGAGGAACTTCTTCACCCAGAGAGTGGTGAACCTGTGGAATTCTCTACCACAGAAAGTTGTTGAGGCCAATTCACTAAATATATTCAAAAAGGAGTTAGATGAGGTCCTTACTGCTAGGGGGATCAAGGGGTATGGCGAGAAAGCAGGAATGGGGTACTGAAGTTGAATGTTCAGCCATGAACTCATTGAATGGCGGTGCAGGCTAGAAGGGCCGAATGGCCTACTCCTGCACCTATTTTCTATGTTTCTATGTTAATGCCGATTTCGATCGGACTCGACTAGGTAAGACAAGTTTAAAAAAATGATATTTAGCATTGTCCTTAAAAATATCCTTATCGGGGAAACTCGCAAAAACGGCGTTATTGTTGGGTTTGACCAACGGTTCTTGAAAAAAATGGCCCTTATCTTTTAACGACGGCGCTATACCATTGGCGAAACTAGCAAGTTGAAACAACTACCCTATTAAATGCTTTCATAATCTTAAAGACCTTTAATCAGGTCACACCTCAGTCTTTACTAAAGAAAAGAGCCCCAGCATGTTCAATCTTTCCTGATGGGTTCTGGTCTCTCGGTTCTGGTATCATTCTAGTGAATCTTTTTTGCATTTTCTCCAGTGCCTCTGTCCTTTTTATAATATGGAGACCAGAAATGTTCGCAATGCTCCTAGTGTGGGCTAACCAAAGTTCTATACAAGTTTAACATAATTTCTTTGCTCTTCAATTCTATCTCTCTAGAAATGATCCCCAGTGCTTTGGTTGCTTTTTTTAATGGCCTTAATAACCTGCGTGATTTTGTGATTTATGTATCGTACCCCCCAGATAATTCTGTTCCCCTACCCCATTTAGACACTTCTTTTCCAAGGAATATGTGACCTCCTTGTTCTTCCGACCATAATATACTTATCGACATTGAAGTTCATTTGCCATTGGTTAATAACTCGATTAAAAATGTTGACTATAAATTGCAGAAAATAATGAGGTATAATGTAAGGTTTTGACGACGGGTCAGAGACCTGAAACGTTATCCCTACCTTCTCGCCACAGATGCTGCCTAACCGGCTATGTGTTTACAGCATTTTCTGTTTTATTTCATAATTCCAGAATTGGCAGTAATTTGCTTTTTGTATCTTTTAGGATTATTTAGCTCAGGACTAAAACAATACCAAATTGATTTTTTTTTTTAAAGAGAGGAGAGATTGAGTTTGAGGTGGTGTATGTTGCTCCAGAGATAGACTCTGATGATGAAAATGTGGATTACGAGGATGAGACTGGGCACCGCTATCGCTTATATCTTGAAGAGCTGGAGGAAAGCAGAAATGCAGCTGTCGGCAGAAATGATGGAAGTGGTGACGCCAAACCAGTAGCAGGTAGAAATCTGAAAATGAACAACATTGTACAGTACTGAGGCACCTAAAAATGTTTGAAACCCAAAGAAAGAACTTAAATTTATATAATGCGGCATCCAATTTGTGCACAGCAAGTTCCCACACACTACAATCATATAATGACCAGATAATCTGATTTTGGTTGAGGAATAAATATTGGCCAGGAGACCGGCAGAATACCCTGCTCTCTCTTCAAATAATGTCACGTCCACCTGAGAAGGTGGATGGGTCCCCAGTTTAATATCTCAACTGAAAGATGACACTCCCTCAATACTAGATTATGTGCTCAAGTCTCTGGACTGGGACTTGAACCCGAACGCATGACCTTCTGGCTTCAGAGGTGAGCATGCAACCACTGAGCCAAAGCTGACAACCATGCTTTCAGACCTAGTAGAGCTTACAGTATGGTTGCTCTGGAGCCTGCTGCATTCCAGTATCTTACCCAAATGGACAATCTTCATATGTGAGCCTGGACAATGAGTGTTAGCAGGCTAGTCAGACGTGAAGAGCATCAACAGCCAAGCTATATTCTATCTTCATCTAATGTCTAAACATGCAGAAATGAGAAGCCTGGTTGTTTTTTCTGCTCTCAATTCTGCGGTGTTGACTCCATCATTACTGTACGGTTGTGCAGCTGATATGTACCTTAGCACAGACTGGGACATTTCTGGATTGTGTGGTGCATTACACTCTGCCTTTTCCAGCTGATCATTGGGTGAACACTATTCATCTCTTTCACTAGAAGTTCTGTTTTGGAAATTAGTTTCTATTTTCCCTTCTTTAAGTTTTCTCCCTTCTAAAATGTCCACACATTTCCCATGTGATAGGCCAAGTCGGTATGGTTATGATTGTTGACAACTATTAACAGATACTCAACAGTGTGCCTTAACCTTCGAGTATTCCTGAAAATTTGCTTCATCATATATTATGTGATTAAGTGATGCTGCAAATACATTTTTTTTGCAGAGTGAAAGAATTGTTACAAACATAAATCCTAAAGAATATATACAGTTGCCTACATTTTTTGGGGATGATATTAATATTGATTTTTTTTTTAAAGCAACAGAGCAGAAACCAGTACTAGATGCCATCTTAAATGGGGATGTAGGAACGAGCAGTGAGACTGCTTCAGAAGAGGCAACACCCAAACAAAAAGATTTTGCAGAATGCTCATCTTAAGTTGGCCCTGTGTTACTTGAACACTAATGTGATATTTCTGCACTTGCCTGGTAATACGGAAGGAACATTGTGAGAATGTGATCAACCGTGCAAACCTGTACTGAAAATAATGTCTATAAGGGATCACCATGATTATGTGCTGGAGCTAAGGGGTTCCAATGATACCACAGAGTTACATTATTAACAGTTCTGCATGTATGAAAATATTTTGATTTTGCATTAATTAACTATTGCAAGTAAATTTGCTCGAAAGTATATGAGTTCTGAGGTTACAGCTGACTTAAGCTTTGAAACTAGAAGGAGACTTGGCATGTACTAGGTGCTAGCCTAACAGTTAAAATGTAAATGGTGTCTTTTGGTGTGTTTTCAGACTGCCTGTTGTTGCACTTTCCCCTTGGGTTTTTTTGTGTGCACAATATCTGCACAAGAAGCACTTTCATCCTATTACAGTTACATTCTGTCAATCTTTTCTGTGATGTTGCTTCTAAATTGAACCATAGTCCTTTTGAGAAAATTCTGGCATTGTATTTGCTTCTCATTGTGCATACATGATTAATCTGAAATATAATCTGTCTTTAAATATATGCAGAACTGTTAACTGGATTTCCTAAAGGTACAATATAACTGTCTGACCCACAGCCATGCCCATAAAGAATGTAGTTGCATTGCATTAAATGTTACTGTTAATCTAGATAGGAATTGACATCTTAGTTAATATCTACAGATAGTAAAATTGTGATACCTTGTTTATTTCTGTATCTTATTAAAATTTAATGAGCCAATGAGATGTGGATTATTAGATTGCATAACTGCATCTCGTTGGAAGACTAATTTTTTCTTAAAGTACATTTCTTAATCCTGCAGTAATAATTATTTAAAGATTCCCTGAGTGAATTCCATCGTTGTTGAAAGTACTCTGTTCCTATGTATATTCAATCCAACATTGAAATGCACTATTTGTAATTATCAGGTTATTCTGTAAAGGGTATAAAATGCAATGTCTGGTAAAGTTAAGATGACCTTGGTATGTTCGATGTAGTATCACTTCTTCAGGTGTTTTGCACCCTGGAAGAGAAGCACCTTGTGTGTACTGATCTCTATGCATTGGTCACTTGTTATACTGTACTGATTCAAAATTACCCATGAATCCCGGTATTCTCATTCAAACAGTGCGTGTGCAGTATGAAGTGCAAATTCCCATCACAATTTCAGCACCAATATCAAACTTGTGATTTTCAGTTAATGACAAGAATTTAGACTATAGAAAAGTTACAGTGCTACAACAGACTAGTGCACACTCAGATTGAAAATAATAACTTATTTTCTGAACACACATATTTACAAGAGTTCACATTCTTTCTATTTATGTATTATAATAGAACAAATGCTTCACTTTTTCCAGTGTGTTTGTTCTCAGTAGCAGCACTAGTAGTTTCCTTGCCATTTTTGTATAAGCAATTCTATATTGTACATACATCCTCATTACTGGATTTTTAGCTATTTATAAAGTTACAGTTTATGGTGAATGCTTATTTTTATGCTCCCACCTCCCAACCACCTTTAATGGCTTTAAAGTTACACTGCTAATTGACTTGCCTACAATTAGATATGTGACTGTTAAGGCTACACACTGCCATTTGGACTCGGTTGCTGAAGCAGCTTGAAAGGATATTTTCTTCCATTTGTTTTTCTTTTGATGATTTGGATTTTATACATTGATTCTCCACTGCTTCTGAAGCCTCAACAGAATGAATATGACTCAAGTGGCAAAGCCATGTTTTTTTGAAGTTTTTCATCTCTCACCAGTAGATGGCAGTAAGTTACCTGTAGAGATAGATGCATGCTCAGAATTTGTGGGATAATACATTTGTCATGCATCTATGGAAATGCAGGTTTTATTTCTATGTGATTGCAAATCAGCTTCTGTTACTTTTCAAATATAATGCGTAGAGAGCCTTTGATGTACTAAGTTTACTCTACTTGCAAGACCTTCCCCTTCTGATTTCACAATGTTCATGAAAATACTTGTATTAGTGGCTCTCTTTATGTATCTGGAAAACTTCTCATCTCAAAATCCCTCTTTGTAATTTCTTGGAATATTATTTTACACAACTACTAGTATCTGTCCAGTTTATATTTTTCTATAACACTGGACTACTAGCAGTGAATTTCATTTACCAGAGATTTATGTCACTCGCCTTTCTTTCAGCACAAAATTCTGGCTATTTGGAACAGTGAAGAAAAGTGAAAGGTCTGTTAGTTTATTTCATTATATTTACTTATATTATAAAGTGTTTAATGTATCCTTTACATTTGTTTACCACTCCAATATATTTATGGCTTATATTATAATTTCCTTGTGTGGGGAAATCTTGACTTCACCTGGATGAGAATATCTTGGGTGTTTTTTCATACTTTTACAGTTGAGTACAATTACAGAAAACTTAACTATGCCAAAGTAAATGAAAAAGTGATTTTCGCAGAATTGTGAAAAAGGAAAAGAAGGGATGTGGGTGAATAAGAGGCTACAAGTTAAAGCTAGCCAATTGCAAATATGAATTTATAGAGGAAACATCCAAGTACACTGATTTGAAGTACAATACAATTTACATATAGGAACAATGTTTACATTGTTACCTTTTAAAAAAACTTTAAACTCTGGATCATTTTATTTCATCCATTATGAATCAATTGGCTTTTTGAAGAATTTTCTTTCTGGTACTCATTCACAAAAAACAAAACCAGAGAACTTGGAGCAAATTTAAATGTAACACTTGTAATGTTAAGCATTCAGTTCTGCCAATTCAAAAGATTTTATGATCAGTGTTATGCCCAAGAAAATAATACTGTTCTAGGGGTGCTGTATAGACTACAAGCACCGGTTTGAGACTGTTACCCGTTTACCGCAGTGCAGAGCTAGTGAACCAGAGTTACACCAGCACTTTCTGTTCACTCAATAATCATCAAAAGCAGTGCTCCTCACAGCTGTGTTGAAAGGCCAGTTAAATTTTAATGTTGGTATAAAGCTGACAAAATTGTTACCGCTACTAAATAGCTCCTAGGTTATTTTCTTTCGCACTGATTGGAGTGTGGATACCCGCTGAGAGTGGCAAATTCAATTCAAGCAACTTCACATCTGAGTTACACCACAGATTTTGTGTTAATGTGAAGATAAAATTGCTTTAGATCAGTACAAATGTGCAGCATTACACCTCCTTTTATAGGCTAGTTAAGTGTGAACTCCTTGCCCTGTCATGAACAGGAGATAGAGACATAGAAATTTACAGCGCAGGAGGCCATTTCAGCCCATCGTGTCTGCGCCGGCCGACAAAGAGCCGCACGGCCCTCGGTCAGCAGCCCTGAAGTTTACCTATAAAGCTATGAACAATTGCGGAAAGGCAAAGAGCCCAACCAGTCCGCCCCACACAACTGCGACACCCTTTACACTGAAATATTCTTCACTCCACCCCAACTGGAGCCATGTGATCTCCTGGGAGAGGCAAAAATCAGATTAAAAACCCAGGCCAATTTAAGGAGAAAAAATCTGGAAAAATTCCTCTCCTCTCCGACCCACCCGGGCAATTGAAACTAGTCCAGGAGATCGCCCTGGCCGTATTCGATTCCTTGCAGTACTTACCATTATATCTGCGCTGGCCAACAAGAGGTTTTCCAGTCTAATCCCAATTACCAGCTCTAAGTCCGTAACCCTGCAGGTTATGGCATTTTAAGTGCCCATCCAATCATCTCTTAAAAGTCTGATGTTTTGCTAATGGCTCAAAGCACAATGTAAATTGAAATAGTGATGGTGCAGATAAATTAGTGTGCACCCAGAAAACCAATGCAAAGGTGTCTGGAATATGGGTTCTGATTGTATGATATTACACACACACCATATAAATGTATATAAAATATTTGCTCCGTTTCTTGTTCCAATTCAAATGTCACTAGAGAATGAAGGACAGATTGCTCTGTACATTGTTGTCTTACTAAAAATGGCTTTGAATTTTTTTTAAGTGTCGTGTATATAAAAATGTGTATATGTTCCTAGGTATAAATCAATAGTTTTTCATCCTGAAAATTCAAAGTGAACCCTCTTTGACTTAATGATTCTGATATAACTTCCCTCCTAGAATATGTGAAGGCAGGGAAGCCACATTTCTGGAAAATATATGTCAAATAGAAACCTCCAACTTTGTTCCCTCATTGACCAGCATTTGCAGCTGTACTTTATAACCAGGTCAAGCAGAACCTACCTTACAGAGTACATTAAAATTACCACACAAAAAGCTCAGGCTAATTGTTGTGCCTGTTAAAAGCTATGATCAAATTCTGAAAATGACTACACTTGACCTTTAGTGGCAAAATGGATTTCAGGGACACCTCTGAATACTCTTTTTCTCTCTTCCTCCTCCCACCCCCACCTCCCCTCCATTATTTTGTTCCTAGTGGGAGATGGCTAAATTGATGTTTATGATATATATAAAATATATACTCCTGTACATTGAGATGAAATATCTTTTATGAATGCTGGGACATAAAGGTTAATACTTTTGAGCATATAGGAAAAATTGCAGCTAGTAAAATTAGTATGCAATCGGAAATGTTTTTTTTAAATGCCTTTGTAAGATTTGTTTAAATGTGAAGCAGGTTTTGATCATAAAGGTTCACTGGAAGACAAAAGCAGGGCCCATTGGAGTTATTTGTGTAAACCATTTAATTGTGCTCATCAAGGTGAGGGATGTTGGTGCTTGGTGCTTAATTAATGAGTATAGACTTCTTGTTTTCCATTTTGCATACGAGCCATTTGATTGATACCAAATTAGCAACACTTTTGTGTCTTCCTATTCCCCATTATCTGCATCTGAAATCCGTCAAGTAAGGATTTGATAAGATTACAAATCAGTAACTTTGAAATGCATGTCGCCATCTAAATTTGTTTTAGCAAGTAACAGTAGAAACAGAATTAAAGTTGTAGCAAAGGTGGCACATCTGCTATTTGAACTGCATTCAGTTTGTGGAAGCTCTCGTCAGAGTGGCAGATTCCCCAGCTTCCTTCAGTTTTAATTTTCCAGGTCTTGTGTTTATCTTGCTTTCTTGCATTACTAAGAAATGTGAGAGAGAAGCAGATTTCAAGACCGTGATTATAACAGGCAGCTCAGTTCCCTAGTTTGTCGATGACAAAGATAGGTGGCATTGTAGATGGAAGCATAAAATTACAAAGAAATATTGGGCCAACAATTCCGGCCTCCCCGGTCCGTACGGAGTTTCTACCGACCCGGGAAGGCATCGGAAATGCCGGTTTCCAGTGCACAATGCACATGCGCTGAAAACCGGTATTTCCGATCTGTCAAGTTTCTGGCTTGACAGATGGCCGCATCTCGGGAGCAAGGACACTTGTAAGTGGAAATTTCCAATATTTACACTTAGAAATGTCCTCAAAAATCTTGCACCTGAAAAAGCAGGCGCATAGCCTACTTTTATAGGCGCAAGTGTTTTTAAACACAATCATATAAAAATAAAGTTATTAAAACATATTAAAAACCCGCCCCGCAATGGTAAGTTTATTTTTAAAAACTTTTTTAAAAATTCCTGATTTTTTTTTAAGACATTAATAACTAATTTAAATGAATGTAGTGTAATTATTTTCTATTAGTATTTTGGGTGTTTGGGGCTGTGTTTTGGGTATTTCGGGCTCTATCATAATCATAGTAATAGGAATTTAGGACCCTGCGGAACTCCTATTACTATGATACTTTACCTGATTGGCTGTCCAGAGCCATGTGACTCCAGCTGCAGCCCTGCGCACGCGTCGACGTGCACGCGCTGTGAATCGCAATCGAAGGAGGTCTCCGCATCGGAAAATCGAACGTGGGCAGCAGCTTAAGGTAGGTGTGTATTTTTTCTCTAAAATGCCCGCGGGAAGGCCAAAACGGAATTTCAGGGCCATTAATAGATTAAGCGAATGGGCAAAACTGTGGCAAATGTGTGATCATCTACTTTGGACCTAAAAAGGATAGAACAGAGTACTTTACAAATGGTGAATAACTAAAAACAGTGGAGGTCCAAAGAGACTTGGGGTGCGGTCCATGTACATGTACATAGATTAAAATGTCATGGACAAGTTCAATAATCAAAATGCCTAATGGAATGCTGGTCTTTATATCAAGAGGACTAGAATACAAGGGGTAGAGGATGTGCTACAGCTAGACAAAGCCCTGGTTCGACCTCACCTGGAGTATGGTGAACAGTTCTGGCCATCACACCTTAGGAAGGATATATTGACCTTGGAGGAAGTGCCACATAGCTGTACCAGAATGATACCTGAAATCCTAGGCTTAACTTACGATTAGAGACTACACAAACTAGTGTATGCCCTGGAATTTAGAAGGTTAAGGGGTGATTTGATCGGTTTCCAAGATATTAAAGGGAACAAATTGGGTATATAGAGAGAAACTATTTCCACTGGTTGGGGAGTCTAGGATAGGGGGCATAGTCTAAAAATTAGAGTCAGGCCTTTCTGGAGTGAAGTTAGGAAACTCATCATCATAGGCAGTCCCTCAGAATCGAGGAAGACTTGCTTCCACTCCTGAAGTGAGTTCTTTGGTGGCTGAACAGTTCAATAGGAGAGCCACAGACTCTTGTCACAGGTGGGACAGATAGTCGTTGAGGGAAGGGGTGGGTGGGACTAGTTTGCCGCATGCTCTTTCCGCTGCCTGTGCTTGATTTCTGCATGCTCTCGGTGTTGAGACTTGGAAGTGCTCAGCGCCCATCCAGATGCACTTTGGCCAGGGACTCCCAGGTGTCGGTGGGGATGTCGCACTTTTATCAGTGAGGCTTTGAGGGTGCCCTTGTAACGTTTCTGCTGCCCACCTTTGGCTCGTTTGCCATGAAGGAGCTACGAGTAGAGCACTTGCTTTGGGAGTCTCGTGTTTGGCATGTGAACTATGTGGCCTGCACATAATCGAACAGATGCCAGTGTTTGGAGCGAGGATGTTGCCACAATGCCTTGTATTTGTCCCTGTGGCGGAACAGGGTGTTGGTGATAAGTTCATATTCTAGACATTTTGTCATGAGTAGGGTTCTGCTGGAGTTGGCTTTCCCTACCCCCTCTCTGCCAATCACGTCTCCCCAGAGGGCTGTGTCTTTGCCAACCCTGGTGTTGAAGTCACCTAGGAGGATCAATTTGTTGCCCGAGGGGACATGGGACAGGGATGTTTCGAGGTTGGAATAAAAACCCTCTTTTGTCTCATCCGTTGCATCAAGTGTTGGGGCATACGCACTGATGACTGTAGCACATTGGTTCCAGGATAGGGTGAGTGGAAGAGTCATGAGACGTTCGTTAACCCCGCAGGGGGAGTCTTTGATGTGGTCGACTAGCTGATTTTTAATGGCGATGCCGACTCCATGAACGTTGCATCTTTTTCCAGAAAAAGATGTAGCCTCCACTTTGTTCCTTGAGCTGGTCTTCCCCTGCGTGCCGGGTCTTGCTTTGGGTGGTGATGTCAAAGTCAAAGCGCTTAAGTTCCCGGGCAACTATGGCGGTGCGGCGTTCCGGCCTGTCGCTGTTGGAGTTGTCCATGAGGGTCCTGACGTTCCAGGTCCCGAACTTAATGTTAATGGAGTGGATGATGCCTGTGCGTGAATTCTTTTAACGTGGGATGGCTGTTGCACACCGGCCACCACGGGCTTAGCTGAGCAAGGTCCAGTGGCAAGGGGGTCGAAGCTGACCGGAGACCAGGCACTGCTGTATGAGCCTAATTGCATACGGCGAGATGTTGGCCGCATGCTCAGCGCCGAGTAGCGCCCTTCATGGTAGGTGGTCCGAGACTTGGTTGGGGGCACACATTAGGAAGGTCAGTTGTCCACTGGATTTCTGAGTGGGAGGGGGGGAAGAGTCATAGCCGTGATGCTCACTAGTAGAAGAGGCCAGGTCCCCAGTGGGGAAGGAGAGGTCCAGCCATCGACGAGGAGAGGGATGTCGGTCCACCGCCCACCGTGGGAGGGGCGGGGGAAGGTGGTGATGTCCTGGTCGCCTGGTCAGAGGCACACCTGCTTACTGGGTGTCGTCATGAGTAACCCAGTTTCAAATGACTGAAAATTATGCTAATAAAACACACCAAACTATTTTCTAGTTAGATCGGGGTACAGTATTCAATTCCTTAATAAAAACTTTTAAAAGAAAATAATTCTTTAAAGCTCCTTCACATTGTTTAAAAGTTTCTCCAGCAGTTTTAAATGTTTAAAATGAATTGAAAGTCAGTAGTAACGACCTCCCTTGGTACTGTTCAATGGGCGCTGCCAGCCCTCTGCAGCTGCACAAAGCCCTGGCTAGACCACACCAGGAGCACTGCGGGGAAATAGAGGCCCAGTCGTCTCCGAAGGGGGCCCAAATGCCTGGTCGCTGCTGGAGTTTCCTGAATCGGTCTTTTGCACTTAGGCAGCAAACAGCCAAGATTAAGGTCGACCTGATGCAGCCCAGCCCAGCCCAGCCTTCCTGTACAAAGATGGCCATTGTTATCCTGGGCCTGTGACCGGGAGAAAGCCCCGAAGCTGCAGTCGCTGATATTCAGGTAATCATTCCGGATTTGCGGCAGATACAAGTTGTTTTGAAGCCTCCCCGTCTACTCGGTCGGTCGGAGGATCGTACAACATGTTAGGAAACACTTCTACATGCAAAGGGTGGTAGAAGTTTGGAACTCTCTTCCACCAATGATAATTGATGCTAGATTAATAATTTTAAATGTGAATGACAAATATTTGTTGACCAAAAGTACTAAGGGATATGGGGTAAAGTCACGTATGTGGCATTAGATCACAGAAAAACCATAATCTCATTGGCAGAACAGACTCGAGGGTCTAAATGGCCTACTTCTGTCCCTATGTTCTGTTGTCTTGGTCCCCTTTAGAGATATGGGCCTAGATTTTCTTGGTTGGGGTACATTACTGATGAGGCAGGACTTCCATCTGCTATGGTGATGCCTCTTGAACCTGGCTGAACTTGGGGCCAGGGCATTGTGCCAAAATAAGGATTGAGTTTTGCCCATACAGGCTTCAGTAGGGATGTCAGCTTCTGAGCTGCCAGTCAACTACACCAAAAGTTGAGAGTTTTTTCAGGGGCCCATACAAGGCAATGTTAGGTGCAATTTCACAGACTCTGGCTAACTTTTTTTGCTCCCTCCGATCATCCTCAAATTGTGGATGTCAGGGGTTTAACAGGTGGCTGTTGTAGTCTATCAAATACCACAAGACACATCAGAGGATGTATTTCTCTCATGTGCATGTAGTTTCTAGATACCTGTTCACATAGCTGGGTGCAGTCAGTGCAACATGATTACACAAGATAAGGGGGCGGGGGGGAGGAGGCGGAATTACGGTCGCAGGCTTCCTTTGGATGAATGCCTCCGACCCAATTTTTTTTTAAACCAAGATACCTGGTGGTTCCAGAGGAATGCAGGATTACGGTCGGAGGTTTCCATTCGCTGTGCAACATATGGGAAGATGACTTCCCTGTACGTATGGAAATACGGGAGTCATGTGGACCTGGACCACATATTCTCATTGATAAAACTGGGAACTCCATTTTTACGAGTTCCCATTACTATCAATGAGAACCCTCCTAAAACAAGAAACACAGCATAATAAATTTACAAAAAAAATACATACTTAGAATTAAATGTTTTAGAAAATTTATTTATTTTGAGGATTAAAAAAAATGTTTTAATAGGGTTAAAAAGAAACTTACCTTAATGAACAGGGTTTTTATTATAAAAATAAATTTAATTTTTATATGTTTTCAGTGTTAGCCTGGTAAACGTCGGCTTTTACCAGGCGTAAAAGTTTGAAGGACATTCGCTGTGCATAAGTTTGGCAAATAGCCCAATCTCTGCCGCGCGGATGTCCTTCTCTTGGGGAGGCGTAGGTTCTGTCAGAAGAAATCCTGACAGATCGGAAAAGTTGGTTCTCTGTGCATGAGCATCGCGAGCCGAAAACCGTCTTTCGTGAGGCCTCGCTGGGTGCGTGCACACTTTGTACGGACATGGCGAGGCTGCAATTTTCAGCCCATGGGATTGGAGGTAATGTATTAGCATGGATAGAGGATTGGGTAACGGACAGAGTAGAGAAACGGGTCTTTTTCAGGTGGGCAGGCTATAACTAGTGGGGTGCCGCAGGGATCAATGCTGGGGCCTCAGCTATTTACAATCCATATTAATGACCTAGATGAAAGGACTGAGTGTAACATCAAAATTTGCTGACGATACAAAGCTAGGTGGGACAGTAAGTTGTGAGGAGAACACAATGTCTGCAAAGGGATATAGATAGACCGAGTGGGCAGTAAGGTGGCAGATGGAGTATAATGTGAGGTTATTCATTTTGGTAGAAAGAATAGAAAAACATATTTTTTTTAAATGGCAAGAAACTTAAATGTGTACAGAGATTTGGGTGTCTGTGCAAGAAACACAGCAAGCAGTAAGGAAGGCAAATGACGTACTGTTCTTTATTGCAAGGGGGTCAGAGTATAAGAGTAAGGAAGTCTTGATACAATTATACAGGGCCTTGGTGAGACCACATCTGGAGTACTGTGCACTGTTTTGGTCTCCTTATCGAAGGAAGGGTATACTTGCCTTGGAGATGATACAACAGAGGTTTACTAGATTGATTCCTGGGAGAAGGCTGTCTCATGATAGATTGCGTATATACTATTCTCCCTGATGTTTAGAAGAATGAGGGGTGATCTCATTGAAACATACAAGATTCTGAAGGGGTTCGACAGGGTAGATACTGAGCGGTTGTTTCCCCTGGCTGGAGTATCAAGAACTAGGAGGTCACATCTCAGAATAAGGGGTCAGCCATTTAAGACAGAGACGCGAAGGAATTTCTTTAGTCAGTGTTGTGAATCTTAGGCGTTCTCTGCCCCAGAGTACTGTGGATACTGAGTCTCTGAATATATTCAAGGTTGAGATAGATTTTTTGGAGACTAATAGAATCAAGGGATATGGAGATTGGGTGGGAAAATAGAGCTAATGTCGATGATTAGTCATAATTTTATTGAATGGCGGAGCAGGCTCAAGAGGCCCTGGGGCCTACTCCTGCCCCTATTTCTTGTTGGCCCCCAGGCAATGTAAGTCAGAGAGTTGGGGATACAGTGGCTCAATTTTCCAGCCTTATTTACTAATAAACCTTCTGGAACCAACAGCCTTCCAATTATTGTTTGGGGATGTGGTTGGTATAGAGCATGTCCAAAACCTGATGGATTTGTTGTCAAACCTGATTCAGAGGGGTTCTTCTGATCTCTCACCTGAAAACTCAAATGGCAAACAGTTATTTTCAGTCCAGACATTATGGCAGGTAGTCAAGAGAATGAACCACTGGAAATGCATTGAAGTGTCAGCCTAGACCATATGGTTAAGTATTGGTTGAACCCCCCAACCTTGTGCCTCAAAAGTGACTGTGCTACAAAACTGAGCCCAGCTGACCTTAGATACCACCCTTGAGATTTTTCTCTCATTGCCTACTTTGCTTTATCTCTGAACAAATGATATGTTAGCCTGATTCAGTGGTAGTAATCTTGCCTCTAAATCACAATATTGTCTGTTCAAACCCCAGTCCAGAGACTTGTGCATAATCTCAGTTTACACTTCACTGCAGGACGGAGGAAGTGCTTGCTGCCATGTTGAAGGTGGCATCCGTCAGATGAGATGTTAAACAAAGGCCACCTGTACCTCTGGTGCATATAAAGAATCCCGCAGCACTATTGGAAGAGTGGTAGAGTTCTCTGGTGTCTAACCCAACCTTTGACTAGTTAATCTATTGTACTGTTAGTTATTTATTTCATTGCTTTATGCAAATTGGTTGTGGTCGTCTGCAAAACAATAGTGACTGCACTGCAAAAGTACTTCATTGCCTGTAAAGTGTCATGGGAGGTCCTGAGGACATGAAAGATGCTAAGTAAGTGCAAGTTATTTCATTCAATGGCTTATCTGCTCAACTACTCCCAGCTAGAATATCAATTGGAGCACCTAAATTAGCCTCAGCCGCCAAAAAGAACAATTGATGGAAGTTCCTGGCTCTATTCACTACAAAGTGTATGTGTAAATCAAACTCGGCACGAATACAATTTTGCCCTTGCCTCTCCTCTCTTCTCTCAACCAATCCCACAACCACAGTGGAACAACCTGATAGGTTATTATGAATGTTATGTTCATATAGCCTGGGCAAAAATACCACAGATGTTGTCACTAGTGGAACTTTATCCCAATCGTACACATTTAATACAGTAACCATTTCTGCATTCAATTCAATTAGAATGATAAAGTTCCTGTAAAGTTATATTCATGTTGATCAACACACTTGTTTTAATTAACTATGGTATCTACATTATCTGTACAGCAGTTCTCTTAAAAAGCCTGCTTAATTTTCAATTGCTTTAAATAGTACTTTTTCCATTCATCATCATAGGCAGTCCCTCAAAATCAAGGAAGACTTGCTTCCACTGCAAAAATGAGTTCTTGGGTGACTGAACAGTTCAATACGGGAATTACATTCTCTGTCACAGGTAGGACAAACAGCCGTTGAAGGAAAGGGTGGGTGGGGCTGGTTTGCCACACGCTCCTTTCGCTGCCTGCACTTGTTTTCTGCATGCTCTCGGCGACGAGACTAGAGGTGCTCAGCGCCCTCCCGGATGCTCTTTGGCCAGGGACTCCCAGGTGTCGGTGGGGATGTTGCATTTTACCAAGGAGGCTTTGAAGGTGTCCTTGAAACGTTTCCTCTGCCCACCTGGGGCTCGCTTGCCATGTCGGAGTTCAGAGTAGAGCGCGTGCTTTGGGAGTTTTGTATCAGGCATGCGAAAGTACTTTTTCCATTAATAGGAATGCCACTGAACACTTTTTAAATTATGCAGACACAAATAAATACTTTTCTACAACAATATAAAAACATTCAGTTTGTAAAGGAAAACTTGTCAGGCTGTACTGGAAACCTAATTTTAAAAATGTGTTCCCCCTGGTAGCCTGGTCTCGGCTAGAGAACCTGTTGGGACTCCATCAGCCTCAGCCCCCTCGGGAGGGAGAAGGAAATAATAAACTAGATCATACAGTCCCAATTACTATCCTACTGGAAATATGTGCGTGGACATACCAGGCTAGATTTTCGATGAAAATGGTAGTTTTATGCCAAAATTATCATTTTCGCTACGCTACCGTTTTTAGTCCAAACTTTCAGCCTTTACTAAAGGAGGCATTGCATGACTATTCACGGCACAAACTGCAAATTTTGGCAACTTTAGTCCGGGGGCGGGAGTGCTGAGAGGCCTTGGGAGGGGGAAAAGAAAAATTCCAAAAACACTAACAAAACCCTTAGCTACTAAATCACTGAAGAATAATTTAAAAATAAAAAGGTTAATGTACTTTTTTTTGCAGGTTTTCATACTTAGAATTACTGTCAGGGCTGCACTATCGGTATTCTGGGCGTGGCATACGGGTCGGGAGAGTGCCAAAAATACAACGCAAACTTAATCTGCATTGTTGCACATCAGCGCACCTCTTCCCTGCAGTATTTGGAAGCGCCACCGCAAACAAGTATCCAAGGATCCCGCCGACTGGGTTTTCATCACGGAGGGTTAAATCGCGTCGCAAACCTGGCAAAAATCCGGCCCAAAGTGTGAATAGGATCAGATCCATTTGGGTAGCTCCATAACCAAGTAGCCTTTTGACACTCACTATCTAGGCACACACAAGATCAGCCACTTGGACAAAATCTCTGATACTTTGTCCATCATGGAACCCTACTTTTGCAAGAATCACCACCCTGTCAGGAGGGGAACATTTAAAAAAAACTGAAATGAAAACTAATGAATACAGATTATTGCTGTGCATTTTTTTAAAGAAATGAAATCACTTTTAATAAAATTACCACATTTTTCAGCACCTTTGGCACTGTTACAGAATTACATCACAATAGTGAATAATTATTTAAAGTAGAATAAGTGTTGAACTTGAAGCAAGAAGAGATTTCACATTTGCTATTTTTTTTAAACAGTTGTTATTTTGAGGACGTTAAAATAAAATCTATCAAATGTATAATGCATACAATACATTAAGAACACTTTATAAACAATGGTTGCTATTAAATCGGTGGCCAACAGGATAGTAAACCGAATACCTTCTGCATATTTACGTCATTCATTTCCATAGGTCATCTGATTAGCCAGCAACAAATGGTGACAATGAGCTATATTAGCGCACACATTACGACAACAAAGCAAATTTCAAAACTTCTTGTTTCCAGTCACCAAGGATGAGTAAAATTAACAGAAAATAATCTTATGCAACAGTGAAAGGTTTTTCATAGTAATGTTTCACCCTTTAACAGCAAAGGATAGTTTAAAAAAAAATGGTTTCTGTTCCTTGGAAGTCCTTTTAATGCGCCAATAAAAATCCACATCTAAAATCTAAATTTACTATGAATAAGCAAAGCATGTAAGCAATCTCCATATTAAGAGCATCTCACATACCACATTGCACATCCAGTGTTTTAAGCAGCTTATTTATACCAATCAAGTTATGGAACATAAAAATGTGAGCAATTTCGTAAACTTTTTCTTTTAAAACGTTTGCCCATTTATCTGTCCATTAAGTATATTACCGTTATATATGTCAGAATTAAAATTTCAGTCTTGCATTAGCTCAGGGCAACTGATATCAGTTGTGGCATGCACCTGCCACAGCTTATCCAAGTACTCCATTTTGCCTTTACTCCTGTAGTTTATTCTTATTCTGTGATGAGTAAAGTCTTGAAATAACTGTTCACAGCTTTAGGGAGTTTTTTTGGATGCCTGATTCTTTTCACCGACAATGGCAAAAAACTCAAATACCACAGAATCTGCCAACAATCAAGGTGCTGTTACTTGGTGGATGATCATATTCTGCCTTGCCAGTCTTTGAACTGTCAGTAATACCTTGTGGTATTTGATAAGCTACACCACTGGGGTGTAAACCATTACCATTAGAAATGGTGGATTCATTTTGAGAACTAGTCACTTGAGAAAACAAAGTTTTTTTTGTTGAAGAGGTCAGTGGTACATTATAGGGAGTTTCTTTTGTGCATGGATTCTTCCTTGTAGAATGATTGAGGTGCTGCACTTTTTCAACAATTGGGGTTGCATATTCTGGTTCCTGACTTGTTAAAGGTTCTGCATATTCATGTTGGTTTTCAACAAGCGGTATGACATAATGGCTTAGAGAGTCTGCTCGACCAATTCCATCATCATCTTCTGCATCTATTGGTTTGAAGGTAGAGCCTTTTCTTGCCACTCTTACTGTTCCAACCATTAAAGGTTGCTGGTAATCTTCAAAACAAAGGACAGAAACATTTTTTTACTGCATAAACTTCAACCTCCTATCACCACCCCAAATGGTAAAAGAATATCTTTCAGTGTTGATGAACACCAAAGTAAAGCTTTTAAAGCTGTTTTAATGGCTATTAATTTTAGGAGATTTCTCAAACATAGGAATTCTGTATACTGTAGATAAGCGGCATCTCAAAAGTAAAATGGAAACATCGGGATCACTCAAGTTTTAGCATCCAGCCTGTAAAAAAAACATTCTTACTCCGGGACTAGTTTTTCCTAGATTTTTAAACAATGGCCCGGATTTTCCAGTGGGTAATGACGGTGAACTGTCGGTGTTCGTCGTCATTAACCCTCTGAAACTGACCGCAACTTCAGGGTTTAGCGCATGTGCATCTAAATGCGGAAATCCTGAAGTTGCGTCAGTCATTCCCTGCACCGACATAGACTGCACTGTGGCTCCCTCCCTCTATCTTATGCCCATGTGAAGGTCCCAATCTTTATTTCGCTCTGTGCAATATTTTTTAAACGAGAGGATAAAAGCCTTTTATCTCCTGGTTTGCTGTCAGAGAATTTTTCAATGTGATTGGCTGCTTAGACAACCTGCATGGCTCTAGGAATCTCCTATTCACAGCATTATAATCAATTACACATCGAGAAACCTCAAATTTGCACCAAATATCTGTGGGCAGCTTTCTTCGAGGTCAGGGGCAAGTGCCTTTGCTTCGCCGCTGACTGCAAATTACAGGCCCTAATTTATCAAGAGTAAGAAAATATCAAACTTTAAATAGGTTGCGACCACATCTAAAATTTCACCCAGGTAGCCGATGTGCAATACCACTTCTAATTTTAATAAGTACTTTTATTTGTTAGATTAGCATTATCATAATATTAATTGGTCTGCTACCAATAATGCCAAATTAAGGTAACTTCTTTCAAATGTGTTACTTGCTTGAGTGTATAAATGTTTCCCAAGGTGTGTAAATTCACAAAACTTCCTTTTACCCGATAAGTCGCTCCTGACAACATGAAGCTTCTGAAAAACCTCCTTTTCATGGCTGTAACTAATAGTAAATTCAGTTGATTGGTGCCTTTTGAAAGGCTGTTTGAACTGTTTCCAGCAACCTGCAATAAACAATACGAAACACCATTTCAATAGAATAAAATATAAATGAATGAAGACTTAACAAAATTGATTGGGAATGAAGCAGAGCAGACACTTGAAATTACAAATCCCATGATCTGGCACTGCAAGTGCCAATATAGCAGGCCGGATGGAAATGGCACAGGTAGTGTGTGACAATTCCCCAGCTCCCAGGACCCCTTCTCCAATGCAGGATGATTTTATGGATCTCAAATCCAGAAGTGTACAAGTTGTCATTTAATGTATATTTTGTACATTTCAGACAGTAGACCTATAATTACCCAAAAAGTGCATTCACAAATTTGAGTGTCCCCCTGTGTACGAAATGATCTGTAGTGATGAATGCACATGGAAGACTTCAGTTAAATAGATACAGAATCTTGTAATGCACGAATCGCCATTGAACCTCACTACTTTGATGAGAATTTTCAAATAGTTGTCAAATTCAACAGTCTGTGAATGACAATAATAAACATTCTTTTATCACACAGGAAAGGGTTATGCATAATTTCCAAGGAAGGCAGGCTACAGAAGTAAGGACAGCACACTAAGGAAGCACAGCTAATCCTTTGGAGGATGGAAATGTGGGAGGACTTGCACCCACAGATGGCTTGTACTGACTAAATGCGAATGGTCAAAAAAAAATCAGTATTGCTGGGGTAGAAATTGGTATTGTGCCTGTTTTTCAGTGCAAAAAACGGACGCAAAACATACCATTTCGTAGTGTGATGGCCTGCTAAATTTGCAGTGGGACCAGTGGAACGCTGCAGCAGAAGTCAATAGAAAGTAGCCAGTGAAGTAGTTCTAAACAATGGCAAAATAAACTAAAACAATGATCAAAACTGGCACAGGCTCGACGGGCTGAATGGTTACAGCATAGAAGGGGGCCATTCTATAATTCTACGAAATCAGCTAAAAGCTTTCTATGAATCATTTTTGAAGAGTAGCTGGGCCCTATTAATGCATTTCTGCCTAGCAACCCATTTTAAATAGGAATGATTTATTTCCAGCATTGGTGATGTGGAAACCGCTGGAAAATTTCAGATATAGTGCTACAAAGTCATTAACTCATGCCTCTTCTTTTCTGTATATTTAATATGTAAATATGCCTGCCAATTTTTGGGCATGTGCTGCCACGATCAACCGTAAATGACACTAGAAAATTGAGCAGGTGGGAAAATAATTGGGGTCCTGTTATTACAGACCTTGCTCCATTTTCACCCACCATGGGAACAAGTAGGAAAACCTCGGGCCTAGAATCTGTGTTATTGGAAGAAATTACTACAAGTCGAACCTCTCTTATCCAGAACTCCCTTATCCAGCACCACCCCTTGCCTTGAACCATTCCCAGCCACCGGGTGGCACAAGCGCAGATCTCCGACATGAACAAATTGAAGTCCTTCCTCACTGCCGCCTCCCACAATCGCTGGCCTGACTCCGCGATCTACCATCCGCCCCCCACCCCCCCATGATCTCTCTGCCGCACTTCTAGCCCCAAGCCTGCCAGCCTCGATATCCCCTTGCTCAGTATCTGTACCATCCAATTTAACGTGACCACCCCTCATCCGTAAAAATCCCTTATCCAAAGGTCAGGTCCCGAGGGTTCTGGATAAGGGAGGTTCAACCTATACTAAATGCTTGGAAAAACAGGAGGAAATTAGGACCAGTCAGCACGTATTTCTAAAAGTTAGGCCATCTTTTACCAACCCGTACAGGATAAAGAAAATGAGATGAATATAGTCTGTGAGGATTTTCACAAAGCATTTGATAAGGTAACCACATAAGCTTATGGCAAAGAAAACAACCCGTGTAATCAATGAATAGTGAGAGAGATGGTTAGAGGACAGAAGGCATAGATAAGGGCAAAAGAAAGCTTCTGAGACGTGAATGGTGCTCCACAAGATTTTTTGTTGCGGTCACTACTTTAACTCCATACATAAATTATCTAAAATTAGGAATTGAGGAGACAATATTAAAATTTGCTGATTGCATCAAATTAGGAGATGGCATATAATAAATTGTGGCAAGAATCATGAAAGACTGCAGAAGGACAACGGTAGATTAGCAAGATGGGCAGATAGGTGGTAGAAAACACAAATTTATGTAATAAATTTTGGAAGAAAGAATAGACCTTAAATGGCAAGATTTAAATGGAGTGGATTTGTGGGGATCTTAGAAGCATTAACCACGCTCGATCAGCTCCAATGGATGGGCCACATTGTCCACATGCCCGATACTAGACTCCCAAAACAAGCATTCTACTCAGTGCTCTGACATGGCAAGCGAGTCCCAGGTGGGCAGAGGAAATGCTTCAAGGACACCCTCAAAGCCTCCTTGAAAAAGTGTAACATCCCCACAGACTCCTGGGGATCCCTGGCCCAAGACTGCTCAAAGTGGAGAAGCATCCAGGAAGGTGCCGAACACCTAGAGTCTCTTCGCTGGGAGCACGTGGAAGCCAAGCGCAAACAGCGGAAGGAGCGCACAACAACCGAGCGCACAACAACCAAGCACCCCATCCACCCATCCCTTCAACCAGCACCTGCCTCACCTATGGCAGACTGTAGGTCCCCTGAGAACTCATATTAGTGTGGAAGAAAGTCAACCTCGATTCCGAGGGAGTGCCTGAGAAGAAGGTATGCTCATACACATGGTCACACTACAAGTAGATAAAGCCATAAAAAGCCTTGAATTTAAATCTCGTTTTTCCCACGTGTTGTCTCCTCCCTACTCCCCGTGTATTTCAAAGCATAGCTATCTTGATCGACCATGCAGCCACGCCTCCGTAGCTTAGTTCCCTGCGTTCATGTTCATGTGCTTTTTGGCTGAAGCTCTGGACCCGAGCCCATCAGTTCCATTTCCTCTTTTTCCTTGTTTCTCTTTACCCATCATGCCTCCTTTCTTTTCTCCGCCCTTAGGTCCACAATCTTCCAGCATGTCTTTCCTACTCTCCTGCCGCCGTCCCAGGCTTGACTCCCTCTTAAATAATCTTACAACTTCCCTCTGTGCCTCTCTTGGCATCCTCCAAAGGGCCTATTGATGCACTTGTTGCTGCCTCCTAACAAACAACAATTCCAATTGCCCCATCCTACTCTACCCGACCTTCCTGCCCACTGCACCTGCCAGGGGCTAATCTTGCCAACCTCCTTCCCTTCCCATTCATGGCTCTCAGAGCTGAACCTGTGGTCGCTGCCAGTGGATCGCCGTCCCTCTCCGTATCTCCCTCCAGACTGTACGTTAACTTGTGAACAAGGCCCTTGCCATCCATGAGTGTACTGTGGATGATCACATCGACATTATGGCCTTGGAGACGACATGGTTTCGGGATGATGACACATTTGCCCTTAATGAAGCTTCCCTGCCTGGCTATGCATTCCACCACTTGCCCCACTCAAACTGCTGTGGTGATGGTGCTGTGGCTTATCTCTAAATCACTCCTTGGTCTGTCTGCCTATTCCTTTGGCAATTTCTCCTTTGAGCATCTCAGCTTGTTCCACCCCTCATGCCACTCATTTAAAATCCTTGTTCTGTACCGCCCACCCAAGTATCATGCCAAGTTTCTCAGATTTTCTCTACTTTCCTCCCTCAGTCTCTGCAACACGCGACTTCTCATCCTCTGTGATTTCAACCTCCATCTTGACTCTTCTCGCTCTCTCTCCTGAGTTCACTTCTCTCCTTTCCTCACTACATCCCTCCATATAAACTCTCCCACCCATATTCATGGCCACTCCCTCAATCTTGTCATCTCACATGGCCTCGTTACTCCCATCATAACTATCACAATCACTGATAAGGCAATCTCTGATCATTTCCTTGTATCGCTCGCCACCTACATTCCCTTTCCCCCTCCCAACCCCACTTACTGTATCTGTCCTGGAAAAAAACTCTCCCTCAAGTCAATTACCACTACACTTTCAATTTCCCAACTATCTAGCCTTTGACCCACAATTCATCATGGCATTTCTGCCGCTCTGCTGAACCACACCCTCTGCACCACTCCCCATTAAAAACCATCGCTCTCGCTCCCTCTATCTCTCTCACTCTAGTCGTTCCCCCGGTATACCCCTCATCTCTGCTCCCTTAAGTTCAAGGGACACAGATTTGAACATCTATGGCGAACAACTGGTTTAACCATCCGTCGCCAGATCTGGCTGGACCACGTAAAGCATCATCGGGTCCTGCTCTTCATTGCTAAAACTGCTCACTATTCAAAAATCATCCTGGAATGCAGAGATAACCCCTCAGCTTACCACAAACCATCTTCTTAAATCACCCTCCCATGCCTCCTCCACCCTCATCTCCAACAATTGCGAGGAGCTCATAGACTTTTTACATCCGTTCAGTTGCCTCTGCCATTTCCCTCCATTCCCTTAGCCCACCAGGCCAAACTTCCCTTAATGTTCACCGCTGCCCTAGCCCTGAACTCTCATTTTTCTCTAGGTTCTATCCCATCTCCTGCATTGCTCTCTCCAAGCTCATCTTGTCCATGAGACCCATTTCCTGCTCACTTGACCCTATTCTGACCAAACTGTCGACCACACAACTTCCCTTTCTGGACCTCATGTTAGCGGACATAGTTAATGGTTCCCTCTCTTCAGGTACTGTTCGCCTCCTCTTCAAATCTGGCGTCGTCATCCCTCTCCTCAAATAACCCCTCTGTCCTTGCAAATCACTGCCCCATCTCCAACTTTCCTTTCCTCTCCAAATTCCTTGAACTTGTCACCTCCCAAATCCGTGCCCAACTTTCCCACAAATCCATGTTTGAATCCCGCCAATCAGGTTTCCACCCCCGCCATTGTACTGAAACAGCCCGTATCAAGTTACAAGTGACGTTCTATGTGACTGTGGCCATGGTAAACTATCCCTCCTCATCCTTCTCGACCCATCTGCAACCTCACATAGTTAACCACACCATGCTCCTCCAACGCCTTTCCTCCATTGTCCAGCTAGTTGGAACGCCTCTTGACCAATTCAATTCCTATGAATCAAATGATAGTCTGAGAAGCACCTGCAATGGGTTCTCTTCCCTCTCTTGCACCGTTACCTCTGGAGTCTCCCAAGGATCTATCCTTGACCGCCTATTTCTCATCTACATGCTGCCCCTCGGCGATATCATCCGAAAGCACATTAGGTTCCATATATACGCTGATGACATTCGGCTCCATCTCTCCACCATCTCTCTCGGCCCCTCCACCATCTCTGATGTGTCACACTGCTTGTCTGACAGCAAATATTGAAAGAGCACAAATTTCCTCCAACTAAATATTGGGATGAAGCCATTGTCTTTGATCCCTGCCCCAAACTCTGTTCCTTGACCACCGTTTCCATCTCTGGCAACTGTCTGAAGCTGAGGCAGACTGTTTGCAACCTTGGTGTTATGTTTGACCCAGAGATGAGCTTTTGACCACATAGCCACTCCCTCACCAAGACTGCCTACTTCCACATCCATAATTTCACCCAACTCAGACACTGCCTCAGCTCAGCTGCTGCTGAAACCCTCATCCATGTCTTTATTAGCTCTAGACTTAACTATTCCAATACACTCTTGATCGGCCTCCCATCTTCCATCCTACATGAATGTGTGCTCATCCAAAACTCTGCTGCCCATATCTTAACTCACACCAAGTCCCATTCATGCATCACCCCATGCTTGCTGACCTACACTGGCGCTCGGTCCAACAATGTCTCAATTTAAAAATCTTCATCCTTGTTTTCAAATCTCTCCATGGCCTTGCCCCTCCCAATTTCTGTAACCTCCTGCAACCCTACAAGCCTTCAGGATCTCTGCGCTCCTCCAAAGCTGGCCTCTTGCACATCCCCGATTTTAATCGCCTTCAGCTGCCTTGGCCCTAAGCTCTGGAACTCTCTCTCTAAACCTCTCCACCTCTCTCTCCTCCTTTACAATGCTCCTTAAAATCTACCTCTTTGACCAAGCTATTGGCCATGTGACCTGTTCTCTTCTCCTGTAGCTCAGTTTAAAAAAAAAAAAAAAATTTTTTGTTGATAATGCTTTTGTTAAAAGTTTTGGGATGTTTTGCTCTGTTAAAGGTGCTATATAAATGTAAGTTGTTATTTTAAAAATTGCAGAGGCCTTCATTTGTATCTAGAGAAGGTAAATAAAGGGCATAAATTTAAAATCACTAAAAGAATGCAGGGCGAGGTTAGGATATTTTTTTTTGCACAGAAGATTCTTAAGACTTGAAACCAGAAATAATAGCGGAGAGAGAGAATCCAAAATGAAATTGGATAAATACTTGCAAAAGAAAAAATGTAAAGGGTACAGCGAAAGGGCAGGGGACTAAGTGGATGGCTTTCAGAAAGCCGGCAGAGGCGTAGTGGGCTGAATGACTTCCTCATGTGTTGTAAAATTCTATGACAAACGTAAGGAAGTAATGATGAACTTAGTTAGGCCACAGTTGGACCGTACGGTGTACAGTTTAGGGCACTATTAGAGGAACAATATAAAAGCAATGGGATAAGTGCAGCATAGATTCACCAAGATGTTACTAAGGATATGAGGTTATAGTTAGAGATTTTAAGCAGTTAGGGCATTTTTTACTAGATTTAAGAAGAAGGGGCAGTCTGATTGAGGTCTTTGATTATTAAGGGTTACAATGGATTAAATAGTAATAGATTGTTTACATTCATCAGTGAAACAAATTTTAAATATTCACAAAAAGAATTAAATAAAGAACTTATATTTATATAGTGCCTGTCATGATGTCAGAATGCCCCAAAATGCTTTACAGCCAATGAAGTACTTTTTAAAATGTAGTCACCATTGTAATGTAGGGAAATGCAGCAACCAGTATTCCCTGTAATTGCGCTTTGTCTGTGCAGCCAGTTTCTTTTAATGCACGGTCCCATTAAATTTCGGCGCATGTGCAATATTTACAATGTAAAAGCCGGTGGTTGGCCTGCACAGGACCTTTCAGATTACTGCGCAGCTACGCGCACACATCTTAGCAACAACATTGGCAGCAACCAATTTGCACATAGCAAGGTCCCACAAACAGGAATAAGATAAACGACCAGGTAATGTGTCTTTTTTAATGATGTTGTTTGAGGGATAAATAGTAAAGGTGAGGTTAAAAGAAATTCTTAATGCAGAGTTTGGTTAGAATGTGAAATTTCCTGCCACAATCCATTGTTGAAGTTCATAAATTTGTTCAAACAGAAATGAAGACAGTTGCTTGCACAGAGAAATATTGAAGGTATGGGGAAATGAGCAATTTAGATAGCTCGTGGAGAAACTTGATGTGCGAAATAGCTTGCTTCTGTTGTAATGTTCTCGGATTCCATATTGAGGCTGTGCATATAACCAGCGAATCTTTACCAAACTGATCAAAAATTGTCAAATCCTGAAACGATTTGATAAAATCCACCCAATGTCTAATTGCCCACATTTCTTGACAGGAAATGAGTTATAAAAACCCAGGTGACCCAAAAGGTGAGTGGAGATTCCTTTAACTAATGGAACACTCAAGCCTCAAACTCAGCATGTAGACAACTTTATAGTTACACGTGGCAAGTAAGCAGGCAACCAAGCTGTACCAAGACACACCTACACATCGCCAGCAGCCAGGTAAATTTATGCAGAAATTGCTTAATACATCACTATGGACTTATTATATTGTCAATGAATTAGTGGGTCCCAAAACATAGAGAGCAGAAGAAGAACATTTGAAAGTGTTGCAGGGTCTTTTGATGTGTAGGTCAATACTGAATACTAGACCAGGATGAATGGGGATTTGTATAAATTAATTATAACCATTACATTATTCCAAATAAAAGCAAAAAAGCCAGTAAAATTACAAAACATTCTTTGTTTCACTGTACATCTCTCCTTTTATATTGCTCAACACTATAGTTACAGTAGCTTTTGATTACTGTCTGTCCTAGCTGCGAGATGTGTGTCGTAGTGCAACATGTTCCTCCGATGCTATGGCTGAGATGGCAACCTGCATACACAAAACTTTAAAAACAAATGTATAAATACAGTTGTACAAACTGTCCATGTATTTTTAAACTCCACCAATTTACCCTTGTTTAAAATATTTTTTTTTAGCTTGTGCCTGTACCAAATTTAACCTCTCGCCACAGCTCAATATCAAAAGATTGCTAAATTTACAAGATGTATTTAACCCCTTGTAACCTGCATCACACCTGACCACCAGAGGGCCTACCTATTGGCGTTCCAAGGGATCCCAGCATCCCTTGAGAGCATAGTATATAATAAGCAGGCCACCCACGAGGTACCTGCACTCTGGAACCTTACTAAAGGAGCTAAGGTCACACTTGCTCATTACACACAGTACTCAGTCTGACCCAGTAATGTGAATGATGAACGCTAGCTGCAGGGAATTCTATCAACAATGTGTCATTGTTTGCAAATATTAAGCCAATCTATTAGGGAAAATGTAAATATTATCTCCATGAAATATGCGAACAGCAAATTTATTAGCAACTATGTTATTGACTAAAGCTGAACTCTGCAATAATGCAATTTTGTGGGTCACTGCAGCTTTATCAAGCTTATATTACTCAACTCGGTGGTAGCACTCTCGCCTCCGAGTCAAAAGTTGTGGGTTCAAGTCCCACACCAGAGACTTGAGCACAACATTTAGGCTGACACTACAGTGCAGTGCTGAGGGAACGCTGCACTGTCTTTCGGATGAGACATTAAATTGAGGACCCGAACGTGCTCTCAAACAACGTAAAAGATCCCATGGCAATATTTTGAAGAAGAGAATGAGAGTTCTCCCTCAACTAATATCACTACAAACAGATTATTTAGTCATTACAGGTTGAACCTCCCTTATCCGGCACCCTCGGGACCTGGCCTGTGCCAGATGAGGGATTTTGCCGGATGAGCGGAAGTCATTGGCCCTGGCGGGGGAGGGGGAGGAGGAGAAGGGGGAAGAGAGGAGAGAGTAGGTGGTCTGAGGTCAGGGGGAAACTAGGTCAGTGGCCCAAGCAGGCCCCGAAGAGCCAGCAGTCAAGCGGGCCCCGAACCGAGTGGGCCCGAGGATGCGGCCCACTGGCCCGACCCTCCGGAGAGAGCGCTGAGTGGAGGAGTGGCCAGCCTGAGGACGTGGCCCACTGGTCCGCCCCCCCCCCCCCAGAGAGAGCGCTGTGAGGAGCGGCTGGCCCGAGGGCTGTGGCTGCAGGAGTTCCAGCAGAGCGACGAGGCAGAGGCAGCCGTTAACCTCGGCATTGAGGAGAAAGATTATATTGGTGAGTATCCTGTACAAATTTTTTTTTAAATGTATGCTCTGAGACCGGGGTTAGAAGGATTTTGACCAGCCGAGTTCTGCACATGTGCCACCCAGCAGTCAGGAATGGTGCCGGAAGAGTGGTGGTGCCAGATAAGGTGGTACCGGATAAGAGCGGTTCCACCTGTATCGCAATGCAGTTTGTGGGAGCTTGCTGTGCGCAACTTGGTTGCCACGTTTCCTACATTATAACAGTGACTACATTTCAAAATTACTTAATTGGCTGTAAAGAGTTTTGGGATAGCCTGAGGATGTGAAAGGCGCTATATAAACAAGTCTTTCTTTCTAACCTGTTTTTTGACTAGATGTGCCAATAGAATCTTCTGTATTCTTGCTGCAAGATAAAATTATTAGAATTTAGATAATAGTGCAACAGATGACACTAAAAATGCAAGGTTTTTACAAGTCATGAAACCTAAGATACCAACTCAATTTCTACACATTATTTTGTAGAATATGTAACTAAAGAATAATAACAGCCAATTATTTTTCTTTATTGCCCTACACAAAAACAGTCGAAAGATCTGCCTAGACCTAAAAAAACAGCAAGAGAAGACTTTTAAACTGCCCCATCATACACAATTAAAATGATAATCCATGGAAGAAAATTAAAAAAATAAGAACATAAGAATTAGGAGCAGAATAGGCCATATAGCCCTTCGAGCCTGCTCCACCATTCAATAAGATCATGGCTGATCTTCGACCTCAACTCCATTTTCCAGCTCGATCCCCATTGCCTTGATTCCCCTAGAGTCCAAAATCTATCAATCTATCTCAGTCTTGAATATACTAAACGACTCAGCATCCATAGCTCTTTTGGATAGAGAATTTCAAAAGATTTACAACACTCTGAGTGAAGAAATTCCTCTTCATCTCAGTTTTAAATGGCTAACCCCTTTTCCTGAGACTACGCCCCCTAGTTCAAGACTCTCCAGCTAGGGGAAACAACCTCTCAGCATCTACCCTGTCAATCCACCTCAAAATCTTATATGTTTCAATCAGATCACCTCTCATTCTTCGAAACTCGAGAGTATAGGCTCAATCTACTTATCTCTCCTCGTAGGACCATCTTCTCATCCCAGGAATTAATCCAGTGAACTGGATTCGTTGCACTGCCTCTAAGGTATGTATGTCCTTTCTCAAATAAGGATACCAATACTGTGCACAGTACTCCAGGTGTGGTCTCACTAAAGCCCTGTACAATTGTAGTATGACTTGCTTACTCTTGTACTTCATTTCTCTTGTTATAAAGGCCAACATGACATTTATCTTCCTAATTGCTTGCTGTACCTGCATGCTAACTGTGTTTCCTATACGAAGACACCTAAATTTCTCACCATTTAAAAACTATTCTGTTTTTCTATTCTTCCTACCAAAGTGAATAATTTCACATTTCCCCACATTATACTTCATCTGCCACTATTGCCCATTCACTCCTCCTCACTTTCCCACCTAGCTTTGTATCGTCAGCAAACCTGGATACACTGCAATCGGTCCTTTCATCTAAGTCATCAATACAGATTGTAAATAGCTGAGGGCCCAAGCATTGATCCTTGTGGTACCCTACTAGTTGCAGCCTGCCAACCTGACAGTGACCAACTTATTCCTACTCTCTGTTTTCTGTCCATTATCGAATCCTCCATCCATGTTAATATATTCACCCCAACCTCATGAGTCCTTATCTTACATAGCAACCTTATATGTGGCACCTTATCGAATGCCGTTTGGAATTCAAAATATGCTACATCCACTGGTTCCCCTTTATCTACTCTGCTAGTTACATTCTGAAAAAACTCTAATAAATTTGTTTAACAGGATCTCCCTTTCATGAAACCATGCTGACTCTGCCTAATCATATTATGATTCTAATTGCCCTGTTATCACTTCCTTAATAATGGATTCCAGTATGTTTTGCTTCTTTGGGGACTGGGAGGAGGGGCAGGAAAACGGAATGGGAGCGAGAATAACTTGACCTGAAAGTATATATTTGGTTGTGAATAAGCATATAAAAAACTGATATACTTGCCCAATATTGAGTACACTCTTTCAGTTGATTTCTGAAGTTAAAAAAATCTGCTAAACATTAAATTCCAGTAATTGTAACTTAAGGTCTGAAATTCTTGAAAATGTAAATGCCCAATATCAGTAACTTACTTTCTTAAATTCTTGAAAATGTAAATTCCCAATATCAGTAGGGCTACAGAAAGTACAACCGGAACCACAATAGCTACGAGCCTTATTCCTGAATTGAGAGAGAATACATGGGTAAATTACACAATTCCTTCCAGCACAATGGATCTGGTGGTTGGTGCTATTTTTTTCTTAATTACAGCTTCCCAAAAAACAGCTCTCTTACCAATGCAAGGAGCACCAGCTTGTATCCTTCAAGTATAAACCAAACCAGCAGCATCTCTCTACCAGAACATATGCCAATGAATCAATTTCCTATTAGTTCTATAAATTTTCAACCCCACAAATTTTCAATTTTATTTGATGCAACAGTAAGATGATTACCAGGCTCTGAAATTCTGCTGATGTTTTACCAGTCCCTCGATGATAACTCTGGGGGGGGGATTCTGGCAAAACTCCCAGGGAAATGATATAAACATCTGCTCAAGTTGCTTCTCTTAAGGTTCTGTCGGTCGCTTGCTGGAACTACAACAGAATATCAGGGCCCCAGTCTCTAATGTTAACAGTAAAATGACTTGAGAAAATCCATTATACAGAGGAAGTGCATTTATGTTACAAACTCCAATTCAGGCACAATTACCTGACCAGCTGTTGTTTAGTTTAATTAAAATAAACAAAGCAAGTGATTATAGTAGTATCTTACCGCAGTTTATATCCTTCGTAATTATAGGGTCTGTTTGGTTCACATTTTTTTTTTCCAGTATATCTATATGACGAGTAGGATTTTGTTTATTACCTGTAATTGCTGAAAAAAATCATGTATCTTATGAATGGAATATATATTTAACTAAATTATTTTTCATTAATCATTGCAGGTCATTTTAACTTGCAAGACATATATCACATCTTTTAATCGGTCAGTGTGAACATAAGAACATAAAAATTAGGAACAGGAGTAGGCCATCTAGCCCCTCGAGCCTGCTCCGCCATTCAATAAGATCATGGCTGATCTGGCCGTGGACTCAGCTCCATTTACCCGCCCGCTCCCCGTAACCCTTAATTCCCTTATTGGTTAAAAATCTATCTATCTGTGACTTGAATACATTCAATAAGCTAGCCTCAACTGCTTCCTTGGGCAGAGAATTCCACAGATTCACAACCCTCTGGGAGAAGAAATTCCTTCTCAACTCGGTTTTAAATTGGCTCCCCCGTATTGTGAGGCTGTGCCCCCTAGTTCTAGTCTCCCCGACCAGTGGAAACAGCCTCTCTGCCTCTATCTTGTCTATCCCTTTCATTATTTTAAATGTTTCTGTAAGATCATCCCTCATCCTTCTGAACTCCAACGAGTAAAGACCCAGTCTACTCAATCTATCATCATAAGATAACCCCCTCATCTCCGGAATCAGCCTAGTAAATCGTCTCTGTATCCCCTCCAAAGCCAGTATATCCTTCCTTAAGTAAGGTGACCAAAACTGCACGCAGTACTCCAGGTGCAGCCTTACCGATATCCTATACAGTTGCAGCAGGACCTCCCTGCTTTTGTACTCCATCCCTCTCGCAATGAAGGCCAACATTCCATTCGCCTTCCTGATTACCTGCTGCACCTGCAAACTAACTTTTTGGGATTCATGCACAAGGACCCCCACCGGTACGCTCGCGGTCTTCCGCGAGAGGTGGGCACCGGAGGGACTGGAGTGCATCATCACGTCCGGCAACCAAATTTTAATTTGATTTTACGTTTTAAAGTTTAATTTGTTTTAATTGCCGGTGCTTTTAGTGTCCCCCTCCCCTTTTATAGGGGGCACTGGAGGGAAAAAAAGTGATTTTAGTGCCCAAAAAAAAAGAAAAACACAAAAAAAAACACAAAAAAGAAAGAAAAAAAAGGGACCTTGTAAATGTCTGGTGTGTCATCCAGGTCGGGTGGCACCGATTAATGTTTATGTTTTACAGGTAAACTCCAAAAGAGTTTCATGCACAAGGACCAATCGTGGAGCTTTGGAGGCGTGTCCTGCTCAGTTGGCTGAGTGAGCAGTGAGGAGAGCAGCTCCTGTTGTAGCTCCTGGCTGGGCCTGTGAATCAGCCCAGGAAGAGAAGGAAGGAAGGAAGGAAGGGGCTTCACCACCAACATTCACCCAGAGGGAGAGGAGGAAAGCAGAAAACTTGAACAACTTTACCATTTCTACAAAGAGTTGGAGAGAGGGGGAAAGACCAACAACAACATCCAGTGTGGAAGGAGGGAGACTCTACCATTCTACAGGTGAGTGTATTGGTGCAGTCCCTAAAAGACTTTGTTGTATCGGTGGGGGGAGGAAAGAAGACCAGTCGGGGCTCGGAACATCGCGGGGGGTATGTGTGTGTGGAAGTGTGTGTGGGGGTCTCGCTTACAACTGGGCCCTACACACCACTAAAGCACCCCTCCCCCATTGCTTAGCCTGGGATAGCTGGAGCTACCAGGCTGAAGAAACAATTAATCTACCCTAATTGACATCGTTGGGAGTGTGTGCCTGTGTGGCTCCAGCTGCACCAGGTGAAGACATCTTCTCCACTCACCCGAAGACCACCCCAAAAGACTATTTTGTTTGCCATCTGGGGATTGCACCCACCTACAGCTGCGAGGGGAGACCTGCCCTCGCAGTTTCCCCCCTTCCCACCCCCACCTCTCTTTCTCTGTTACTCTCTGGTTCTCCCCTCTCTCTCGGAGAGCCCTTCCTCCCAACTGATAAAAAACAAAACAATTAAGACAACTGAGCAGAGGGAACAAGGCCCCCCCCCCCAATCGTTAACTAGGGGAGAGGAGTGCCTCTTTCAGAGCTCCCTCTGCTCAAAACACAAACGGGGCCAATAAAGATCATTAAGGCCTGTGACTTTGGGGTGGGTGTAGCCCTTAAAGGGACCCCGTGATGGCGACTCCATCCATGCCGGTGGCGGGGTCAGCAAAGACATATGCGCAGGCGGCGTCGACATCCACGGCACATCCTGCGCCTCCTGCTGCCCTGCCACCTTTCAGATTGATTACAAAAAAACACGGGGTCAAGAGCTACACTCACCCCACAATGAACATCGAGGAGTGCGTGCGGGCGATGGCTGGGGTAGTCGGCCCCTCGGCCATTGTCGCAGCCTACAAGATGTCTGGGAAGGCTGTGTTCTTCCTGGGATCGGAGCGGGCGGTGTCCCTGGCCCTCGAAAGGGGGCTCATGGTGGGCGGGACGTTCCTGCCGGTGGACCCTCTCGAGGCCACCGCGCAGAGGGTCATCATATCTAACGTCCCGCCCTTTGTTCCCGCTGAGCTCCTCCTCCCTCACCTACACCAACTGGGGGAGGTAAGGTCGGGGATCAACCCCATACCGCTTGGCCTCCGGGAGAACAGCCTGCGCCACGTCTTCTCCTTCCGCCGCCAGCTCTTTGTCCGGCTGGCGCGGGAGGAGACGACGGAAGGTCATTTTAATGTGGTGCACGAGGGGACTGCCGACCGTGTCTTCTGGACGTCGGACGGCGTGCGGTGCCATGCCTGCAGGGAGGTGGGGCATGTTCGTAAGAACTGCCCCGCCTCCAAGGCCGCCAAACCACCGAGGGTGGCCAAGGCTGGCGCCGCCGCCGCCACCCCTCCCCCTAGTAGTGTCCGCCAGGAACTGTGGGTGCGCAGGCATAGTCGGGGGCCTTTGTTTTCACGGCCTCCGGCGGGGGGGGAGGGAGAGCGTCCGATCGGAAAGAAGGCGCGGAAGAAGGCGAAACCATCTGGAGGCGGGTACCCTCGGTGCGCCAGACGATTTGTTTACCGCGCTCGGCCCAACTCCGTCACCGGCGAGCGCGGGGTGCCCTGAGCCCGTGACTAATACCGCAGAGGGGTTCGGGCGTGGGCAAGATAAGAAAAAGGGGGGAGTGGAGCGGGAGGCCTCGGCAGACACGGGTGTCTCCCTGTCTCCGTGCACCCCCAGGAAAAAAAGGAGGCGCGCTCCAATGAGGCGGGGGGGGAACAACATCCCTCCGCGGAGGAGTCGGTGCCCGCCGCGTGTCCCGCGTCCCCCACCGGCGCCCCCAAACTGCGCCGTAGGCACGAGGAATCTGTCCCCGGGGAGGGTGAGACAGTCGAGGCTGCCCAGCCTCTGCCTCCCGGGGATGGCGTGAACGATCTGCCTTTCGTGGGGGGCGTGGGGCCAGCGGAGGAATGCGTAGCTGCCGGGTCGAGCGTCCCAGGGACTGAGGCGGGCGGGGCCGAAAAGGCCGAACCTGAGCCCGCCCAGCAAATACCCAACTTCCCCCGGGATTTGCTCGACTCGGCAGAAACTGAAAATATGAACAATTTTAATGAATCTGTACACGCTGGGCTGGGGGGTGGCGGCGGGGAGGGGGAAGAACAACAACCCTCGCCCCCTACTTTGGAGCTGAGGGACTTGGTGGACCTGGAGAATTTCCTAAACCAGGTCTCTCCGTGTTCCCCGGCTCCTGGGGCGGAGGAGGAACCCCTTCCGCTGTCGCTTCCCGACCCAGCACCAATTTTAAAATAGCCCAGTGGGAACTCCTCTGCCGACGATCCTGGGGGTGGGATCGAGGCAGAGCCAGGGCCAGATGGAGCGGCCGGGCCGTTTGCTGTACCTCGTGCGGTCGACGGGCCGGCTGCTAGCGGCAACCTCCCGGAGGGGGACGGGGACTCGGTGGAGGACGCGGGTGAAGATCTCGAGTCCATCGCCAGTGAGGCGGTGGATCTGCTCGCGTCCGCCGCTGAGACCCTCCTCATTCCTGTAGAGGAACTGCGGGACTTTTTGGTCCAGTGCCGGGGTCGCCGCGACCAAGCCCGTCTGGCCCTGGAAAGATGGTCCGAGCCGGGGCTGCTCGTCGCTTCCGTCCGCGCCGCCGCTAAAACCATGGCCGCGGGCGGGCCCTTATTAAAGGCTCAAGGCCTTGAGCTGCGCCGGCTCAAAAAGTTCCTCGCTGGGCTGCTGAAGGAGTGGAGGTCAACAAACGACTCCACTCCCTCCCCCACAATAGGCTAAGGAAGAGGTTGCACTATGCTTTTGCCATGAAGATAACCATAGCCAGCCTCAACATCAACGGCAGCAGAGAGGCACGCCATAGATTTAACAATTTTTCGCTCCTGTGGGAGGGGAAATATGCGGCGTGCTTCCTGCAAGAAACCCACACCGTTCCGGGAGACGAAGCCACATGGCTCCTGGAATGGCAAGGAGAGGTCCGCATGAGCCACCTCACCGCCATTTCTAGTGGGGTGGCCATCTTGCTGGCCCCGCATTTTCAGCCGGAGATCTTGGGGGTCGAGGAGCCCGTGCCAGGCCGCTTGCTGCACGTAACGGTTCGCCTGGGGGACGTGCCGCTCCATCTCGTGAACGTGTACGCCCCTCAGCCCGGCCCGCAGCAAACGCGCTTCTTTGAAGAGGTGTCCGCTCTTCTTGGCTCCGTCGACGTCGGCGACTGCATTGTCCTCGGGGGGGATTTTAACTGCACCCTCGAGGCGAGGGACCGCTCCGGTGCCCCGCAGTGCATGACAGTGATGGAGAAGTTGAGGGACCTGGTCGGGTCCTTCGACTTGGTGGATGTCTGGCAAAATCTCCATCCCGACTCCAGCGCCTTTACTTGGGTGAGGCCTGGAGTAGGATGTTCCAGAGTCGACCGCCTTTACGTGTCTCGGGCGTAAGTTTCCTGCGTCCCGGCGGCCTCCATGCGGCCGGTGCCGTGTTCGGACCACCACCTGGTGTGGGCGGAGCTCGCTTCGCTCCGCGCGAGGACGGGGTCCGCGTACTGGCATTTTAACAACCAGCTGCTGGAGGACGTGCGGTTCCAGGACTCGTTCCGTCATTTCTGGGCCGACTGGAGAAGGAAGCAGAGGGGCTTCCCCTCCTTGAGGCTATGGTGGGACGTGGGCAAGGCTCACGTCCGCGTCTTCTGTCAAGAGTACGCGAGGGGGTCGACCAAGAGGCGGGCGGCCAGGGTCGGGCGCCTAGAAAAAGAGGTGCTCGACCTAGAGTCTCGTCTCGGTCAAGTCGTTGGGGACCCGGCCCTGCGGACGGTGTACGAAGCGAAGAAGGCCCTGCTGAAGGACCTGCAGCTCGTCGGGTCCCGAGGCGCATTCATGAGGTCGCGGATCCGGTTCCTGCGGGATCTGGACCGCGGCTCCCCCTTCTTCTACTCGCTGGAAAAAAGACAGGGTGTCCGTAAGCAGCTCTTGACGCTGCTGGCCGACGACGGCTCTCTCGTCTCGGATCCGGAGAGCGTCAACAACAGGGCCCGTGAATGTTACGGGGCCCTGTTCTCTCTGGAGCCATCCAGCGAGGAAGCGCGTAGAGTTTTGTGGGAGGATCTGCCGAAGGTCAGCCCGGAGGGCGCCGAAAATCTGGAAGTTCCACTAAGCCTGGCGGAGCTGACCGGTGCCCTCGCCCGGCTCTCGAGGGGAAAATCCCCGGGGCTGGACGGGCTGACCGTGGAGTTCCACAGGGCGTTCTGGGACGTCCTGTGGGAAAGTCTGGTGACCGGGGAGATGCCCCTCTCTTGGCGCAGGGCAGTCATCGTCCTGCTGCCTAAGAAGGACGATCTCCGCCTCCTTAAGAACTGGTGCCCGGTCTCCCTCCTCAGTACGGACTACAAAATCTTCAGCAGGGCGATGTCTGCTCGCCTTGGTGCCGTGCTGGACCACATGATCCACCCCGACCAGTCCTACACGGTCCCGGGCCGGACAATCCACGATAACATCCATCTGGTCCGGGACCTCATCCATTATTCCCAGGAGGCTGGTCTGTCGGTCGCCTTCCTATCTCTCGACCAAGAGAAGGCGTTCGACAGGGTGGATCACGACTATCTGCTCGGAACTCTCCGCGCTTTCGGGTTTGGGACGCATTTCGTTGCCCGGATCCGACTTTTGTACGCCGCCGCGGAGTGTCTGATTAAGGTTAACAGGTCCTTGACGGCGCCCCTTCGCTTTGGGAGAGGGGTGCGCCAGGGATGCCCCATGTCTGGCCAGTTATACGCCGTCTGCGTGGAGCCTTTCCTGCGCCTCCTGCGGACGAGGTTGACGGGACTGGCTCTGCAAGGGCCGGGCGTGGAGGTCGTCCTCTCGGTTTACGCCGAAGAATTGCTCCTCGCGGTAGAGGATCCCGCTGACCTGCGGAGGATGCGTGAGTGCCAGGAGATTTACTCGGCCGCATCCTCCGCCAGGATCAACTGGGAAAAATGTTCCGGACTCCTGGTGGGTCAGTGGCGGGTGGACTCCCTGCCGGAGGAGCTCAGGCATTTTGCCTGGAGCACGACCCATCTCCTCTATCTGGGAGTCTACCTTAGCCCCGACGAGGAAGCCTGGCCGGTGAATTGGCAGGAGCTGGAGGCCAAGGTCACCGCTCGCCGAGGGCGCTGGACAGGACTGCTCCGAGTGCTGTCCTACAGGGGTCGAGCGCTAGTCATAAACCAGCTGGTGGCCGCCATGTTGTGGTACCGGCTGGTCACTTTGACCCCTCCCCCTGCGTTTGTCGCCAAGATACAGAAGAAGCTGGTGGACTTCTTCTGGAACAAAAGGAAGCACTGGGTCTCTGCCGCGGTCTTGAGTCTCCCGCTTGGGGAGGGCGGTCAGTCGTTGGTGTGCGTCAGCACCCAGCTCGCGACTTTCCGTCTTCAGACCCTGCAGAGATACCTTTACGTCGAGCCCCCTCCTAGTATTTCTTCCGCCAGCAGCACGGCCTCAACTATGACACGCAGCTCCTGTTTGTGAGTGTGGGGGGCGTCAGGACCGCCCTCTGGGAGCTGCCTGTCTTTTACAAGGAATTCATCAGGGTCTGGAACAAAGTCTCCACCAAGCGCAGCTCTCCACCGGCTAGAGTGGCGGCCGTCCTGCAGGAGCCGCTGCTCGGGAATCCGTACCTCCACGACCAAGGTTTTAGGTGGCGGTCGGACGAGAGGGCTGTGGCTGGTGAGGTGACCAGGGTCAGGGACCTGCTCGATGGCGGAGGAGCGGGCTGGATGGCGCCAGACACGCTGGCGCGGCGCCTAAATTCTGCCAACGTCTGCCAGGCGGCCGATACCATCGAGTCGCTAAAAAGAGCTCTGGTCCCCGACTCTGTTAAGTGCATCGAGGAGGCTCAAGCACGTGGGGAGATCCCGTCCGAACTGACCCCCGTCCGGACGGAATTCCTCATCGGCGCCAAACCCCGGAACCTCCCTCGGGGGCAGGTGCCTCACAACTTGAGCCGCCTCGGGGAGATCCCCTCCGTGCCTTTCAGTTCCGCGCGGAGGGGTTTCCTGTACGGGCTGCTCCTGCACACTCTCAACTTTGCCATCCTCGCCGGCCGTCCAGACACGCCATGGCGTACCATCTTGCCGTCCGGAGGAGGCGGGGGTCCCCGATGGAGGGCACTCTACGCGGGAGTCCTCCCAGTATTTATCGGGGACTTGGCCTGGAGGGTGGTGCACGGAGCAGTGCCGTGCAATAAATTTTTAAGCCGGTTCACGGGCTCCCAGGCCGCCTGCAATTTCTGCGGTCTGGAAGAGTCGATGTTTTTATGGAATGCACGAGGTTGCAGCCCCTGTTTTATTATTTAAAGGGGCTGCTCCTGAAATTCTGGCTGCACTTCAGTCCCACACTCCTGATCTTTGGGCACCCTGTGCGGAGGGGAGCGGGTAGGTCCGAGGGCCTCCTTGTAGGACTGCTCCTGGGCACGGCCAAGGGTGCCATCAGCCGGTCCAGGCAGTGGGCGGTCGAGGGGGTCGTTCAACCTGACTGCCTGCCTCTCTTCCGCGCGTACATCCACGCTAGGGTGTCCTTGGAGATGGAGCACGCGGTGTCCACCGGTACGCTCGAGGCCTTCCGCTCGAGGTGGGCACCAGAGGGACTGGAGTGCATCGTCACGCCCGGCAACCAAATTTTAATTTGATTTTATGTTTTTAAGTTAATTTGTTTTAATTGCCGGTGCTTTTAGTGTCCCCCTCCCCTTTTATAGGGGGCACTTGGAAAAAAAATTCAATTCTGTGCAAAAAAAATGTAAATGTTGGTGTTTCCCCCAGATCGGGGGGCACGGTTTAATGTTTTTTGTTTACTCCTAAAAGAGTTTCATGCACAAGGACCAATCGTGGAGCTTTGGAGGCGTGTCCTGCTCAGTTGGCTGAGTGAGCAGTGAGGAGAGCAGCTCCTGTTGTAGCTCCTGGCTGGGCCTGTGAATCAGCCCAGGAAGAGAGGGAAGGAAGGGGCTTCACCACCAACATTCACCCAGAGGGAGAGGAGGAAAGCAGAAAACTTGAACAACTTTACCATTTCTACAAAGAGTTGGAGAGAGGGGGAAAGACCAACAACATCCAGTGTGGAAGGAGGGAGACTCTACCATTCTACAGGTGGGTGTATTGGTGCAGTCCCTAAAAGACTTTGTTGTATCGGTGGGGGGAGGAAAGAAGACCAGTCGGGGGCCGGAACATCGCGGGGGGTGTGTGTGTGTGGAAGTGTGTGTGGGGGTCTCGCTTACAACTAGGCCCCACACACCACTAAAGCACTCCTCCCCCATTGCCTAGCCTGGGATAGCTGGAGCTACCAGGCTGAAGAAACAATTAATCTACCCTAATTAACATCATTGGGAGTGTGTACCTGTGTGGCTTCAGCTGCACCAGGTGAAGACATCTTCTCCCCTCACCCGAAGACCACCCCAAAGACTATTTTGTTTTCCATCTGGGGATTGCACCCACCCACAGCTGCGAGGGGAGACCGGCCCTCGCAGTTTCCCCCCTTCCCACCCCTCTTTCTCTGTTACTCTCTGTCTCTCCCCTCTCTCTGAGAGCCCCTTTTTTCTTAAATTCCCAAAACAATTAAGACAACTGAGTAGCGGGAGCAAGGCCCTTCCCCAATTGGCAACTAGGGGAGAGGTGTGCCTCGTTAAGAGCTCCTCTGCTCAGTCTTTTGAACGAGGCCATTTAAAGACCATTAAGGCCTGTGACTTTGGGGTGGGTGTAGCCCTTAAAGGGACCCCGTGATGGAAACTCCATCCACGTACCCGGTGGCAGGGCCGGCAAAGATGTATGCGCAGGCGGCGTCGACATCCACGGCACGTCCTGCGCCTCCTGCTGCCCTGCCACCTTTTACACTAATTACGAAGAAACACGGGGTCAAGAGCTACACTCACCCTACAATAAGCATCGAGGAGTGCGTGCGGGCGATGGCTGGGGTAGTCGGCCCCTCGGCCATTGTCGCAGCCTCCAAGATGTCTGGGAAGGCCGTGTTCTTCCTGGGGTCGGAGCGGGTGGTGTCCCTGGCCATTGAAAAGGGGCTCACGGTGGGCGGGGCGTTCCTGCCGGTGGACCCTCTCGAGGCCACCGCACAGAGGGTCATCATATCTAACGTCCCGCCCTTTGTTCCCGCTGAGCTCCTCCTCCCAACATACAACAACTGGGGGAGGTAAGGTCGGGGATCAACCCCATACCGCTCGGCCTTAGGGAGAGCCGCCTGCGCCACATGTTCTCCTTCCGCCGCCAGTTTTTTGTCCGGCTGGAGCGGGAGGAGACGACAGAGGGCCACTTTGATGTGGCGCACGAGGGGACTGCCTACCGCGTCTTTTGGACGTCGGACGGCGTGCGGTGCCATGCCTGTAGGGAGGTGGGGCACGTCCGCAAGAACTGCCCCGCCTCCAAGGCCGCCAAACCACCGAAGACGGCCAAGGCTGGCGCCGCCGCCACCCCTCTCCCTAGTCGCGACCGTGTACCGGAAGCCGTAGGTGCGCGGGCATCGTCGGAGTCCTTTGATTTCACGGCCTCCGGCAGGGGGGTAGGGAGAGCATCCGACCAGAAAGAAGGCGCGGGGAAAAGCGAAACAACTCAAGGCGGGCCCCCTCGGTGCGCCAGACAACCCGATTACCGCGCTCGGCCCAACCCAGTCATCGGCGAGCACGGGGTGCCCTGAGCCCGTGCCCGAGCCCTTGAACAACACCGCGGAGGGGCCCGGGCGCGGGCAAGAAAAGGAAAAGGGGGGGAGTGGAGCGGGAGGCCTCGGCAGACATGGAGGTCTCCCTGCCTCCACGCTTCCCCAGTAACAAAAGGAGGCGCCGCTCCAAGGAGGAGGAGGGGGAACAACACCCCCCGCGGAGGAGTCGGTGCCCGCCGCGCATCCCGCGTACCCCACCAGCGCCCCCAAATCGTGCCGAAGGCGAGAGGAGTCTGTCCCCGGGGAGGGTGAGACAGTCGAGGCTGCCCAGCCTCTGCCTCCCGGGGTTGGAGTGGAAGAACTGCCTGTCGCAGGGGACGTGGGGTCGGCGGAGGAATGCGTTACCGCCGGGTCGAGCGTCCCGGGGACTGAGGCGGGCGGGGCCGGAAAGGCCATACCTGAGCCCGCCCAGCCAATATCCAACTTCTCCCGGGATTTGCTCGACCCGGCAGAAAATGAACACGTGAACTTTAATTTAAATTTTAGTTTTGAAGAAACCGTACACGCTGAGCCGGAGGAACACCCACCCTCGCCCCCTACTTTGGAGCTGGAGCGCTTGGAGGGCCTGGGGATTTTCTATGGCCGGGTCTCTCCTTGTTCCCCGGTTCCTGGGGCGGAGGGAGAACCCCTTCCGCTGTCGTTTCCCGACCCAGCACCACTTTTTAAAGAGCCCAGTGGGGACTCCTCTGCCGACGATCCTGGGGGTGGGATCGGGGCAGAGCCAGGGCCGGATGGAGCGGCCGGGTCGTTTGCCGTACCTTGTGCGGTCGATGGGCCGGCTGCTGGCGGCCACCTCCTGGAGGAGGACGGAGACTCGGTGGGGGATGCGGGAGAAGATCTAGAGTCCACCGCCAGTGAGGCGGTGGATCTGCTCGCGACCGCCGCTGAGACCCTCCTCATTCCTGCAAACTTTTTGGCCCAGAACCAGGGTCACCGTAACCAAGCCCATCTGGCCCTGGGAAAATGGTCCGAGCCAGAGCTGATCAAGGAGTCCGTCCGCGCCGCCGCTAAAACCTTGGCCGCGGGCGGGCTCTTGACAAAGGTGCAATACCTTGAGCAGCGCGAGCTCGAGGGACTCCTCGCTGGGCTGCGGAGGGAGTGGAGGTCAACAAAAGACTCCGCTCCCTCCCCCACAATAGGTTAAGGTAGAGGTTGCACTATGCTTTTGCCATGAAGATAACCATAGCCAGCCTCAACATCAACGGCGGCAGAGGGGCACGCCGTAGATTTGACAATTTTTCGCTCCTGCGGGAGGGGAAATATGCGGTGTGCTTCCTGCAAGAAACCCACACCATTCCGGGAGACGAAGCCACGTGGCTCCTGGAATGGCAAGGAGAGGTCCGCATGAGCCACCTCACCGCCACTTCTAGTGGGGTGGCCATCTTGCTAGGCCCGCATTTTCAGCCGGAGATCTTGGGGGTCGAGGAGCCCGTGCCAGGCCGCTTGCTGCACGTAACGGTTCGCCTGGGGGATGTGCCGCTCCATCTCGTGAACGTGTACGCCCCTCAGCCCGGCCCGCAGCAAGCGCGCTTCTTCGAAGAAGTGTCCGCTCTTCTTGGCTCTGTCGACGTCGGCGACTGCATTGTCCTCGGGGGGGATTTTAACTGCACCCTCGAGGCGAGGGACCGCTCCGGTGCCCCGCAGTGCATGACGGCGATGGAGAAGTTGAGGGACCTGGTCGGGTCCTTCGACTTGGTGGATGTCTGGCGAAATCTCCACCCCGACTCCAGCGCCTTTACTTGGGTGAGGCCTGGAGTAGGATGTTCCAGAGTCGACCGCCTTTACGCGTCTTGGGCGTACGTTTACTGTGTCCCGGCGGCCTCCATGCGGCCGGTGCCGTGTTCGGATCACCACCTGGTGTGGGCGGAGCTCGCTTCGCTCCGCGCGAGGACGGGGTCCGCGTACTGGCACTTTAACAACCGGCTGCTGGAGGACGTGCGGTTCCAGGACTCGTTCCGTCGATTCTGGTCCGACTGGAGAAGGAAGCAGGGGGGCTTCCCCTCCTTGAGGCTATGGTGGGACGTGGGCAAGGCTCACGCCCGCGTCTTCTGTCAAGAGTACGCGAGGGGGTCGACCAAGAGGCGGGCGGCCAGGGTCGGGCGCCTAGAAAAAGAGGTGCTCGACCTGGAATCCCGTCTCGGTCAAGTCGTCAAGGACCCGGCCCTGCGGACGGTGTATGAAGCTAAGAAGGCCGCGCTGAAGGACCTGCAGCTCGTCGGGTCCCGAGGCGCGTTCGTGAGGTCGCGGATCCGGTTCCTGCGGGATCTGGACCGCGGCTCCCCCTTCTTCTACTCGCTGGAAAAAAGGCAGAATGTCCGTAAGCAGCTCTTGACACTGCTGGCAGACGACGGCTCTCTCGTCTCGGATCCGGAGGGTGTCAACAACAGGGCCCGTGAATATTACGGGGCTCTGTTCTCTCCGAAACCGTCCAGCGAGGAAGCGCGCAGAGTTTTGTGGGAGGACCTGCCGAAAGTCAGCCCGGACTTTGGAAGCTCGGCTAAGCCCGGCTCTCGAGGGGAAAAACCCCGGGGCTGGACGGGCTGACCGTGGAGTTCCACAGGGCGTTCTGGGACGTCTTGGGGGGCGACTACGCGCGGGTCCTGGGGGAAAGTCTGGCGACCGGGGAGATGCCCCTCTCTTGGTGCAGGGCAGTCATCGTCCTGCTGCCTAAGAAGGGCGATCTCCGCCTCCTTAAGAACTGGCTCCCGGTCTCCCTCCTCAGCACGGACTACAAAATCTTCGCCAGGGCGATGTCTGCTCGCCTTGGTGCCGTGCTGGACCACATGATCCACCCCGACCAGTCCTATACGGTCCTGGGCTGGACAATCCATGACAACATCCATCTGGTCCGGGACCTCATCCATCATTCCCAGGAGGCTGGTCTGTCGGTTGCCTTCCTATCTCTTGACCAAGAGAAGGCGATCGACAGGGTGGATCACGACTATCTGCTCGGAACTCTGCGCGCTTTCAGGTTCGGGACGCATTTCGTCGCCCGGATCCGACTTTTGTACGCCGCCGCAGAGTGTCTGATTAAGGTTAACGGGTCCTTGACGGCGCCCCTTCGCTTTAGGAGAGGGGTGCGCCAGGGATGCCCCATGTCCGGCCAGTTATATGCCGTCTGCGTGGTGCCTTTCCTGCGCCTCCTGCGGACGAGGTTGACGGGATTGGCTCTGCAAGGGCCGGGCGTGGAGGTCGTCCTCTTGGCTTACGCCGATGACGTGCTCCTCGCGGTAGAGGATCCCGCTGACCTGCGGAGGATCCCGCTGACCTGCGGAGGATGCGAGTGCCAGGAGATTTACTCGGCCGCGTCCTCCGCCAGGATCAACTGGGAGAAATGTTCCGGACTCCTGGTGGGTCAGTGGCGGGTGGACTCCCTGCCGGAGGAGCTCAGGCCTTTTGCCTGGAGCACGACCCATCTCCTCTATCTGGGAGTCTACCTTAGCCCCGACGAGGGAGCCTGGCAGGAGCTGGAGGCCAAGGTCGCCGCTCGCCTAGGGCGCTGGACAGGACTGCTCCGAGTGCTGTCCTACAGGGGTCGAGCGCTAGTCATAAACCAGCTGGTGGCCGCAATGTTGTGGTACCGGCTGGTCACTTTGACCCCTCCCCCTGCGTTTGTCGCCAAGATACAGAAGAAGCTGGTGGACTTGTTCTGGAACAACAGGAAGCACTGGGTCTCTGCCGCGGTCTTGAGTCTCCCGCTTGAGGAGGGCGGTCAGTCGTTGGTGTGCGTCAGCACCCAGCTCGCGACTTTCCGTCTTCAGACCCTGCAGAGATACCTTTACGTCGAGCCCCCTCCTAGGTGGTGTGCTCTGGCGACGTATTTCTTCCGCCAGCAGCGCGACCTCAATTACGACACGCAGCTCCTGTTTGTGAACTTGGGGGGTGTCAGGACCGCCCTCCAGGAGCTGCCTGTCTTTTACAAGGAACTCATCAGGGTCTGGAACAAAGTCTCCACCAAGCGCAGCTCTCCACCGGCTGGAGTGGCGGCCGTCCTGCAGGAGCCGCTGTTCGGGAATCAGTACCTCCACGACCGAGGTTTTATGTGGCGGTCGGAAGAGGGGGCTGTGGCTGGTGAGGTGACCAGGGTCAGGGACCTGCTCGATGGCGGAGGCACGCTGGCGCGGCGCCTAAATTCAGCAGACGTCCGCCGCGCGGCCGAAGCCATCGAGTCGCTAAAAACAGCTTTGGGCCCTGACTCTGTTAGGTGCATCGAGGAGGCTCAAGCACGTGGGGAGATCCCGTCCGAACTGACCCCCGTCCGGACGGAATTCCTCATTGGCGCCATACCCCGGAACCTCCCTCGGGGGCCGGCGCCTCACAACTTGAGCCGCCTCGGGGAAATCCCCTCCGTGTCTTTCAGTTCCGCGCGGAGGGGTTTCCTGTACGGGCTGCTCCTGCACACTCTCAACTTTGCCATCCTCGCCGGCCGTCCGGACACGCCATGGCGTACCATCTTGCCGTCCGGAGGAGGCGGGGGTCCCCGATGGAGGGCACTCTATGCGGGAGTCCTCCCACTATTCATCGGGGACTTAGCCTGGAGGGTGGTGCACGGAGCAGTGCCGTGCAACAAATTTTTAAGCCGGTTCACGGACTCCCAGGCCGCCTGCAATTTCTGCGGTCTGGAGGAGTCCGTGTTCCATGTTTTTATTGAGTGCACAAGGTTGCAGCCCCTGTTCCATTATTTAAAGGGGCTGCTCCTGAAATTCTGGCTGCACTTCAGTCCCACTCTCCTGATCTTTGGGCACCCTGTGCGGAGGGGAGCGGGTAGGTCCGAGAGCCTCTCGTAGGACTGCTTCTGGGCACGGCCAAGGGTACCATCAGCCGGTCCAGGCAGTGGGCGGTCGTTCAACCTGACTGCCTACCTCTCTTCCGCTCTTACATCCAGTCCAGGGTGTCCTTGGAGATGGAGCATGCGGTGTCCACCGGTACGCTCGCGGCCTTCCGCGAGAGGTGGGCACCGGAGGGACTGGAGTGCATCATCACGCCCGGCAACCAAATTTTAATTTGATTTTACGTTTTAAAGTTTAATTTGTTTTAATTGCCGGTGCTTTTAGTGTCCCCCTCCCCTTTTATAGGGGGCACTGGAGGAAAAAATGTGATTTTAGTGCCAAAAAAAAAAAGAAAAACACAAAAATAAACCACAAAAAAGAAAAAAAAAGGGGCCTTGTAAATGTCTGGTGTGTCATCCAGGTCGGGTGGCACCGATTAATGTTTTATGTTTTTCAGATAAACTCCAAAAAGAGTTTCATGCACAAGGACTCCCAGGTCCCTCTGCACCGCAGCATGTTATAATTTCTCCCCATTCAAATAATATTCCTTTTTACTGTTTTTTTTCCCCCAAGGTGGATGACCTCACACTTTCCGAAATTGTATTCCATCTGCCAAACCTTAGCCCATTCGCTTAACATATCTAAATCTCTTTGCAGCCTCTCTCTGTCCTCTACACAACCCGCTTTCCCACTAATCTTTGTGTCATCTGCAAATTTTGTTACACTACACTCTGTCCCCTCTTCCAGGTCATCTATGTATATTGTAAACAGTTGTAGTCCCAGCACTGATCCCTGTGGCACACCACTAACCACCGATTTCCAACCCAAAAAGGACCCATTTATCCCGACTCTCTGCTTTCTGTTCGCCAGCCAATTCTCTATCCATGCTAATACATTTCCTCTGACTCCGCGTACCTCTATCTTCTGCAGTAACCTTTTGTGTGGCACCTTATTGAATGCCTTTTGGAAATCTAAATACACCACATCCATCGGTACACCTATATCCACCATGCTCGTTATATCCTCAAAGAATTCCAGTAAATTAGTTCAACATGATTTCCCCTTCATGAATCCATGCTGCGTCTGCTTGATTGCACTATTCCTATCTAGATGTCCCGCTATTTCTTCCTTAATGATAGTTTCAAGCAGTTTCCCCACTACAGATGTTAAACTAACTGGCCTATAGTTACCTGCCTTTTGTCTGCCCCCTTTTTTAAACAGAGGCGTTACATTAGCTGCTTTCCAATCCGCTGGTACCTCCCCAGAGTCCAGAGAATTTTGGTAGATTATAACGAATGCATCTGCTATAACTTCCGCCATCTCTTTTAATACCCTGGGATGCATTTCATCAGGACCAGGGGACTTGTCTACCTTGAGTCCCATTAGCCTGTCCAGCACTACCTCCCTAGTGATAGTGATTGTCTCAAGGTCCTCCCTTCCCACATTCCTGTGACCAGCAATTTTTGGCATGGTTTTTGTGTCTTCCACTGTGAAGACCGAAGCAAAATAATTGTTTAAGGTCTCAGCCATTTCCACATTTCCCATTATTAAATCCCCCTTTCTCATCTTCTCAGGAACCAACATTTACTTTAGTCACTCTTTTCTGTTTTATATCTGTAAAAGCTTTTGCTATCTGTTTTTATGTTTTGCGCAAGTTTACTTTCGTAATCTATCTTTCCTTTCTTTATTGCTTTTTTAGTCATTCTTTGCTGATGTTTAAAATTTTCCCAATCTTCTCGTTTCCCACTAACCTTGGCCACCTTGTACGCATTGGTCTTTGATTTGATGCTCTCCTTTATTTCCTTGGTTATCCACGGCTGGTTATCCCTTCTCTTACCACCCTTCTTTTTCACTGGAATATATTTTTGTTGCGCACTATGAAAGAGCTCCTTAAAAGTCCTCCAATGTTCCTCAATTGTGCCACCGTTTAGTCTGTGTTTCCAGTCTACTTTAGCCAACTCTGCCCTCATCCCACTGTAGTCTCCTTTGTTTAAGCATAGTACGCTCGTTTGAGACACAACTTCCTCACCCTCAATCTGTATTACAAATTCAACCATACGGTGATCATTCATTCCGAGAGGATCTTTTACTAGGAGATCGTTTATTTTTCCTGTCTCATTGCACAGGACGAGATCTAAGATAGCTTGCTCCCTTGTAGGTTCTGTAACATACTGTTCTAAGAAACAATCCCGTATGCATTCTATGAATTCCTTCTCCAGGCTACCCCGTGCGATTTGAGTTGGCTCCCAAAGAAAGCTTGGATTCCCAATCCACCGTCAGGGAAATTAAAACTTAGGTTACAGTTTACTGTACGGTATATGTGGACAACACCACATATCCATTGCGTTGAATCAAAAGATAGTCACTTAAGTGATTACAGCAGTGATATTTTAATTTTATTGAGATCCTTCCTCTGCCTATTAATAGCCAGCCCCCAGAGCAGAACGTCTTCCCCTATATATTCCATTTTTTCAAGTTTCGCATCCCATCCGTCTCCCCAATCTCCTCCTTTCTCAACTGCATTCTGCTGCGTCTAGATCTCCAGAATTAATTCAAAGGTCTTGCTCCCAAAGAAGGCGTGGATTCCCAATCCACCATCAGGGAAATTAAAACTTAGGTTACAGTTTACTCCTGATAATTCAAAGTTCTTTATGTGCTTAAAAAAATGAATTATCCAATAATTTGAATTAAGCAATTTAAATAACAAAGTAGGAATTTAGTGTCAAAAATCAAATGATCATATTTGAATTAAGAGTAGACGGTGTCTAATTTTATTTCAATTCAAAACAACTTGCATTTATATAGTGCCTTTAATATAGCAAAATGTTCCAAGGTGCTTAACTATAAAGTATTGTATTAGAAACTATATTTGCATGAGAAGAAAATACAGCAGGAAATCTTCCTATGCTATATTATCATTGGATAACTGATCACACATCAAGTTGTTATATCTGATAATTTAAAATAAGCCTTCATTAAAGTAGTGGACACATGGATGAGAGATGAACACATTAAGTATTCATATGATAATATTGAACGGAGTAATTTCCATGGCTGATTTTCATCTAATTTTCATCAACTTTAAGGGGAGGTCATTTAGAACTGAGATTAGGAGAAATTTATTCACTCAGAACATTGTGATTCTTTGGAATTCTCTACCCCAGAGGGCTGTGGATTCTCAGTCGTTGAGTATATTCAAGACAGAGATCGGTAGATTTTTGGACTCTAAGGGAATCAAGGGATATGGGGATCAGGCAGGAAAGTGGAGTTGAGGTCGAAGATCAGCCATGATAATTTTGAATGGTGGAGCAGGCTTAAAGTGCTGTTTGGCCTACTGCTGCTCCTAATTCTTAGGTTCCTATGTTCTTAACAAAATGCACCATTCATTTTTGTAAATATATTGATTAGTTGATGTTCAGTGACACTGCACATGGGAGCTAAGGCCAAGTGTGATATTCAGGTGAAGCAGGGTCAGAGGGTGGGGAATAACTGGACCTTGTTGGCAGCGAGGAAGAGAAGGAAAGGGAGGGGGAAGAGAGCAAGAGGAATGGAAAGAGGAAAGGGTACATTAGAGAGGCATGGGGAGGGGAAAGAAGGGGTTGGGGAGAGCATGGGAGTGAAGAGGAAGGCGAAAAAAAGAGGGGCAAAAGGGGAGAGGAGAGGGAAGAGGTGGTGATGTCATTAATGTGATGCATGGTTCTGGAATGTCATTCCAATGGCGAAGGGGAGGAGAGGACATGGGGAAGCTACCCTCTCCTCCCCCAGACCAGGATTTCCTTCTTGGGGTGGGGAAGGGTTGGAAAGAGAGGGACATTTGTGCAAAACTGTGCTTCTGCCCTCCCCACCACCACATCCTTGCTGCAGGTCCTCATTTGGTTCCCAATAGGGGTGTAGACTGTGGGATCAGCTCCCCTCTCCTCCACCTGGTCTCTGAAAGGCCTCAATCCAAAAATCAAGCTCTGATTCCAAAGTCAGCACAAGGGGTGGGCAGGGTAACAATGGCAGAAATCTGCTAAAATGAGTCCCGCTTTTGGACTCAATGCCATTGAGGCATTGGTGGGGGGGGGGGGTGGGGGAGACATAAGAACATAAGAATTAGGAACAGGAGTAGGCCATCTAGCCCCTCGAGCCTGCTCCGCCATTCAATAAGATCATGGCTGATCTGGCCATGGACTCAGCTCCACTTACCCGCCCGCTCCCCATAACCCTTAATTCCCTTATTGGTTAAAAATCTATCTATCTGTGACTTGAATACATTCAATGAGCTAGCCTCAACTGCTTCCTTGGGCAGAGAATTCCACAGATTCACAACCCTCTGGGAGAAGAAATTCCTTCTCAACTCGGTTTTAAATTGGCTCCCCCGTATTTTGAGGCTATGCCCCCTAATTCTAGTCTCCACGACCAGTGGAAACAATCTCTCTGCCTCTATCTTGTCTATCCCTTTCATTATTTTAAATGTTTCTATAAGATCACCCCTCATCCTTCTGAACGCCAATGAGTAAAAACCCAGTCTACTCAATCTATCATCATAAGGTAACCCCCTCATCTCCGGAATCAGCCAAGTGAACGTCTCTGTACCCCCTCCAAGGCTAGTATATCCTTCCTTAAGTAAGGTGACCAAAACTGCATGCAGTACTCCATGTGCGGCCTCACCAATACCCTGTACAGTTGCAGCAGAAACTCCCTGCTTTTGTATTACATCCCTCTCGCAATGAAGGCCAACATTCCATTTGCCTTCCTGATTACCTGCTGCACCTGCAAACTAACTTTTTGGGTTTCATGCACAAGGACCCCCAGATCCCTCTGCACCGCAACATGTTGTGATTTCTCCCCATTCAAATAATATTCCCTTTTACTGTTTTTTTTCCTCCAAGATAGATGACCTCATATATTCCGACATTGTATTCCATCTGCCAAACCTTAGCCCATTCGCTTAACCTATCTAAATCTCTTTGCAGCCTCTCTGTGTCCTCTACACAACCCGCTTTCCCACTAATCTTTGTGTCATCTGCAAATTTTGTTGCACTACACTCTGTCCCCTCTTCCAGGTCATCTATGTATATTGTAAACAATTGTGGTCCCAGCACCGATCCCTATGGCACACCACTAACCACCGATTTCCAACCCAAAAAGGACCCATTTATCCCGACTCTCTGCTTTCTGTTCGCCAGCCAATTCTCTATCCATGCTAATACATTTCCTCTGACTCCGTGTACCTCTATCTTCTGCAGTAATCTTTTGTGTGGCACCTTATCGAATGCCTTTTGGAAATCTAAATACACCACATCCATCGGTACACCTCTATCCACCATGCTCGTTATATCCTCAAAGAATTCCAGTAAATTAGTTCAACATGATTTCCCCTTCATGAATCCATGTTGCATCTGCTTGATTGCACTATTCCTATCTAGCTGTCCCGCTATTTCTTCCTTCATGATAACTTCAAGCATTTTCCCCACTACAGATGTTAAACTAACTGGCCTATAGATACCTGCCTTTTGTCTGCCCCCTTTTTTAAACAGAGGCGTTACATTAGCTGCTTTCCAATCTGCTGGTACCTCCCCAGAGTCCAGAGAATTTTGGTAGATTATAACGAATGCATCTGCTATAACTTCCGCCATCTCTTTTAATACCCTGGAATGCATTTCATCAGGACAAGGGGACTTGTCTACCTTGAGTCCCATTAGCCTGTCCAGCACTACCCCACTAGTGATAGTGATTGTCTCAAGGTCCTCCCTTCCCACATTCCTGTGACCAGCAATTTTTGGCATGGTTTTTGTGTCTTCCACTGTGAAGATCGAAGCAAAATAATTGTTTAAGGTCTCAGCCATTTCAACATTTCCCATTATTAAATCCCCCTTCTCATCTTCTAAGGGACCAACATTTGCTTTAGTCACTCTTTTCCGTGTTATATATCGGTAAAAGCTTTTACTATCTGTTTTTCTGTTTTGCGCAAGTTTACTTTCGTAATCTATCTTTCCTTTCTTTATTGCTTTCTTAGTCATTCTTTGCTGTCGTTTAAAATTTTCCCAATCTTCTAGTTTCCCACTAACCTTGGCCACCTTATACGCATTGGTTTTTAATTTGATACTCTCCTTTATTTCCTTGGTTATCCACGGCTGGTTATATCTTCTTTTACCGCCCTTCTTTTTCATTGGAATATATTTTAGTTGAGCACTATGAAAGAGCTCTTTAAAAGTCCTCCACTGTTCCTCAATTGTGCCACCGTTTAAGACTGTGTTCCCAGTCTACTTTAGCCAACTCTGCCCTCATCCCACTGTAGTCCCCTTTGTTTAAGCATAGTACGCTCGTTTGAGACACTACTTCCTCACCCTCAATCTGTATTACAAATTCAACCATACTGTGATCATACTGGGCAGGGGAAATTGCTGTAGGATTGGGGAGGGTGGCAGTTATGACTGCTACATATCACTTCAGACTTCTTACACAGCCAATGGAACCTAAGTACTCTACTCCGATAAGGGATACTTCGAGAGGAAATAAATGCTCAGACCCACAAACAAACAACAAAAGAGAATTCCAAACATATGGTCGAAAGTGGAGGCATTCTATATAACTGAATGAATGCTTAATCTTATTCTGAATTTGGAACTTTATCTGAATCTATTTCTTTTAATATCTGTAAAGAAGTTTTTAATCTAGCATCTGTGTCTCTCATTACTGGAAAGGCCCTTGGTAGGCACAGTGGGACAGTGTGTGCCAACTCACATCAGAACTTTACAGTTGGAGCTCTGTTCTTTCAACTGTTACACAACTGGTCAACACTGAAGTTGCCCATCACAGCGCCACCTACCAGCGTAGATAATACTGCAAGTACATGTTGACACGTTTAACTTAACTCTGCCTTAGGATCGAGCCTGACACAGGAGTTTTCATTACATTTTGAAATGGAATGTTTCAACCCACTCATCAATGTTAATTATATATATAGAATTTTACCTGGATTTTATTACTGAAATAAGTTAAAACATTTTATAGCAAGACACTGGATAATAAAAGCAGCATTTAAAAACAAGCTTCTCTCAAGAATTGTCAATAACAATTTGGACACAATGGGGTGGATTTTAACTGTTCCCACCACATGAGACATGGTGGCAGCGGCTTGGCCGTATGCTTTACACCTACACCATTTTCAACGGAAAGGAAAATCCATCAGGTGGGGTGTAAGGTAGGCGGCCAATCCACTATTGCCAATTACTGATAAAATCAAGCCCGGTGATTTTCTCATCCTTCGGATTTCTGAAAATCCCTCAGGAACCAGGTTCAGAGGATTTTCGAATCCTCTCTGGCTACAGGTGTGGTGCCAGAGGATTGGAGGACTGCTAACGTGGTACCTTTTTTAAAAAAAGTAGAAAGGGATAGACCGAGTAATTGCAAGCCAGTCAGCCTAACCTCAGTGCTGGAAATATTATTGGAAAAAATTCTGAGGGACAGGATAAATCTTCAATTAGTAAGACACGGATATATCACGAACAGTCAGCATGGATTTGTTCAGGAAAGGTCGTGTCTGACCAACATGATTGAATTTTTTGTGGAGGTAACAAGGAGAGTCGATGAGGGCAGTGCGTTTGATGTAGTTATGTGGATTTTAGCAAAGCTTTTGATAAGGTCCCACATGGCAGACTGGTCATGAAAATAAAAGCCAATGGGATCCAAGGCAAAGTGGCAAGTTGGATCCAAAATTGGCTCAGAGACAGGAAGCAAAGGGTAATAGTTGATGGCTGTTTCCGGTGGTGTTCCATGGGGCTCAGTACAAGGTCTATTGCTTTTTGTGGCATAAGAACACAGGAAATAGGAGCAGGATTAGGCCATTTGGCCCATCGAGCCTGCTCCGCCATTCAATAAGATCATGGCTGATCTGATCATGGACTCACCTCTACTTCCCTGCCCTCTCCCCATAACCCTGGACTCCCTTATCGTTCAAAAATCTGTCTATCTCCGCCTTAAATATATTTAATGGCCCAGCTGCCACAGTTCTCTGGGGCAGAGAATTCCATAGATTTAAATCCTCTGGGAGAAGAAATTCCTCATTTCAGTTTTAAATGGGTGGCCCCTTATTCTGAGACTATGTCCCCTAGTTCTGGATTCCCCCACGAGGGAAAACATCCTCTCTCCATCTACCCTGTCAGGCCCCCTCAGAATCTTATACATTTCATTAAGATCACCTCTCAGTCTTCTAAACTCCATGAGTATAGGCATAGCCTGCTCACTTTGCAATTTTTCTCCATTTAAATTGTAATTTGCTTTTCTATTTTTTCTGCCAAGGTGGATAACCTCACATTTTCCCACATTATACTCCATCTGCCAGATTTTTGCCCACTCACTTAGCCTGTCTGTATATATCAATGATTTAGACTTGAATGTAGGGGGTATGATTAAGAAGTTTGCAGATGATACTAAAATCGGCTGGGTGGTTGATAATGAAGAAGAATGCTGTCGACTGCAGGAACATAAGAAATAGGAGCAAGAGTAGGCCCTATGGCCCATCGAGCCTGCTCCGCCGTTCAATAAGATCGTGGCTGATCTTCAACCGCAACTCCACTTTTCCGCCCAATCTCCATATCCCTCGAATCCCCTAGACTCCAAAAATCTATCTATCTCAGCCTTGAATACATTCAGAGACTCAGCATCCACAGTCCTCTGGGGCAGAGATTTCCAAAGATACCAGGAAGATATCAATGAACTGGTCAGGTGGGCAGAACAGTAGCAAATGGAATTCAATCCGAAGAAGTGTGAGCTCATGCATTTGGAGGGGGCTAACCAGGAAAGGGAATACGCATTAAATGGTACGACACTGAAAAGTGCAGAGGAACAAAGGGACCTTGCAGTGCATGTCCACAGATCCTTGAAGGTAGCAGGCCAGGTAGATAAGGTGGTTAAGGCGGCATACGGAATACTTGCCTTTATTAACCGAGGCACAGAATACAAGAGTAGGGTGGTTATGCTTGAAATGTATAAAGCTCTAGTTCGGCCACAGTTGGAGTACTGTGCGCAGTTCTGGTCACCACAAGAAAGATGTGATTGCACTAGAGAGGGTATGGAGGAGATTTACGAGGATGTTGCCTGGACTGGAGAATTTTAGCTTTGAGGAAAGATTGGATAGGCTGTTTGTTTTCTCTGGAACAGAGGAGGCTGAGGGGAGACCTTATTGAGGTGTATGAAATTATGAAGGTCCTGGATAGAGTGGATAGAAAGCACCTATTTCCCTTAGCAGAGAGGTCAACAACTAGGGGGCATAGATTTAAAGTAATTGGTAGAGGGGAAGTTTCTTCACTAGAGAGTGTTCGGGGTCTGGAACTCACTGCTTGAAAGGGTGGTAGAGGCAGAAACCCTCACCACATTTAAAAATTGACTTGGATGTGCACTTGAAGTGCTGTAACCTACAGGGCTACAGACCAAAAGCTAGAAAGTGGGATTAGGATGCATAACTGTCAGCCGGTGCGGACATGATGGGCCTCTTTCCGTGCTGTACATTTTGATGATTCAGACGCTACTGCTGAGGCAAGTTAGAAGGGTGCTGAATAACTGAGGGTATAGAACGTTTATCAGGGTTTCTGATCCAGGGTTACAGACTATTTCATGAAGAACACAGATAAGAGTTAAAGACTTCGGAGTTCAACATTTCTGAGACCAGAGATTCTTTGCTGTCATCGTACAGTAATTAAGTTATCCAGTGAATATTCAATTATTATGGTTAGTGTATTACTTCAGTAGTGATTTCCGTATGTCACTAAATACAATAGGACGTGTGGAGTATGTGAGGAGACTGGACAAAACCACTGACACATTTTGTGAAACCAAAATAGAGTTGGAATGAGTCACTGGTCATCTGCGGCTGCATAATTGACTACAATTGAGTGTAAAGTTTTTCGATTAATTGGCTATAAAGTGCATTGCGACTTCCTGAGGATGTGAAAGCTATGATATAAATGCAAATTCTTCATTTGTAATGGTCTATGAACACCAGGTTATTGAGTCATGAGAACATTCACACTGAAGGATTAAATGATTATTATACAAGCACTGCAGGTGTATTGATAAAAGATTAACTGGAAATTTGTAGACACGATACATCATAATGCATTGATCAATATTGGTTGAAAATGTCTAGTCAATTTCATGCCCAATATACCTTTCAGATTACGATTTTCTGATTTGAATCAAAATGTACTCACATCGTACTTGCTGGCATCCTATTAACTCCACTTTAATGGCTATTCTCTGATTCCATCTTTGTGGAATGACACGCACATAACGTGCCAGGATGGCAGGAATGAAATTATTGCGGGTCAATTGACTGTAATCAGTATTGCCCTCAAATATCTGCAATTAATATTTATCATGTTATCTTTTGAGAAGAGAATAAAACATTTTAAACATGTCCTACATATAGCCGCACTAAGCATCAAACATTGGCAGCTATAGCTTTAGAACACAATGTTTACCTACCTTTGTTTATAGCGGTTTAGTATTTGAAAATGTTAAAATTAAATAAATAAATGGCCTATTAGTGCAAATATATATTTTGAGATAATACTCAAGCAAAATGTGGTTACATTAAACAATGAACAGCTAAGACCAGCTGAGATTTCCAAACATGCTTACCCGTTCATCGTTGTTGTTGCTTTCTTTGTATACCTTCCATTTTTGACCATCTTTGCTGAAGGACACCTTATACGTCTCTACATAAAAGAGAAAACGTGGCAGTGTGGAACCTGTGGTTATGATTCCTGAGGAGGTGACAAAACAATGTAAATGTGCTATTTTCATTGACAATTACTTTTTGTATAAATATACCCATTAAGAACCCGCAGACTTCACAATATAAATTAGAAGAGAAGATAGGAAAATGTGAATTTTTAATATTGGATTATTTAGAAGACTTACAATGGAGTCATGTTGCATAAAGAATTATCCTCAGATTCCAAATAAAATACAGTAATGAAGTAGTTACCAATTGCACCCTTGACCTTCTCTACTCAAAGAGCCAATTCTAAACTCATTGCATGATTAGCATACAGCAACCCAGCCCCAAGACAACCATACTTTCTTCATAGTGTTCACATTCTCTTCTAAATTTGGCTCAACTTTCATTAAACCATTACACATCAATTCCAACATACACGATAGTCATTTTTGTACAGTGCATGCTGCACTTCATTTAGAAAAGGAGGTTGGGAGAGGAAGAAACTGATGGTCAGTTTAATTTCTTAAGCATTGTTTAAAATAAAAACATTACTAAGTTAAACATTTTTCCAAGCTTAATTTCTGAAAGATTAATGTTTTTTGTTAAATGCTGGAAATTGGAAACAAAAACAGAAAATGCTGGAAACACTCAGCAAGTAAGGCAGCATTTATAAAGAAAGGAAAAATGTTGATGTTTCAGGCACAGCCCTTCATCAGAAAATATTTTCTGCTTTTGCTTTAGGAAATATTTTATAGTTTTGCAAAAAAACATTTAGGGAAAATAAAATATTTTAGAATAGCAACAGCTATATTTAACGGTTGAATTCTTTGACATATAGCTTCCCATGTTACACAGAATTAAACAGAAGTGAAAACATAGAAACAAACAGTTTGACCCAACCAATATGTGTTGGAGTTTATCCTCCACATGAGCAGTTGTCCTGACCCCACATGCTTTCTCTGTACCCATATCCCTTTGTTCCCCTTTCCTTCAACCACCTATCAAAACTTTTGTTAAACTTTGACATGGTTTCTGCTTTAATAACTTACTCCATTGGTGCGTTCCACAGTCTCACAACCAATGTTCCCCTCAATGTTGGAATGTTAGCCTTTATTGCAAGAGGGATCGCGTGTAAAGGTAAGGAAATCCTGCTACAACTGTACAGATGAGACCACACCTGGAGTACCGCGTACAGTTTTGATCTCCTTATTTAAGGAGGGATATACTTGCATTGGAGGCAGTTCAGAGAAGGTTCACGAGATTGATTCCTGAGATGAAGGGGTTGCCTTATGAAGAAAGGTTGAGCAGGTTATGCCTATACTCATTGGAGTTTAGAAAACTGAGAGGTGATCTTATTGAAATGCATAAGATTCTGAGGGGGCCTGATAGGGTAGATGGAGAGGGGATGTTTCCTCTCGTGGGGGAATCTAGAACTAGGGGACATAGTCTCAGAATAAGGGGCAGCTCATTTAAAACGGAAATTGAGGAAGAATTTCTTCTCTCAGTGCGTCATGAATCTTTGGAATTCTCTACCCAAGAGAGCTGTGGAGGCATTGAATGTATTTAAGGTAGAGATAGACAGATTTTTGAATGTTAAGGGAGTCGAGGATTATGGGGAGAGGGCAGGGAAGGAGAGGTGAGTCCATGATCAGATCAGCCAGGATGTTATTGAATGACAGATCAGGCTCAAGGGGCCAAATGGCCGACTCCTATTTCTTATGTTCTTAAGCTGCACAGTTGCGGGACACTCTGAAGGTCCCCCGCAGCCGGCTTTTAACTAGAAAAACTGTGCATGCCCGTCGTCTGTTAAAGGTGCACCGCAGCCCCCCAAAAATTGTAGGAAACATTGCTCACAACTCTCTGTGTAAAAATGCTTCTCATGCTCTCTGTCCCAATTCTCTTAGATTTAATATTGTTTATGTCCCCTTGTTCTAGACCCCTCAATCACTGGAAACAGTTTGTTTCTTTCAACTCTTTCCCACCCTTTCAAACAGTTGGCTTCAAATCACTATAAGTATGGCAACATTATGAGAATAATGCTGTAGTTTCATTATTGCTGTGAAACTGCTAACTTTGCAAAAAAAATGCAAACATCCCAGTCACATTACACCTGAGGCACTGTTGTACAACGCCCATATTTGGTCACAATTCAGCCACTATGCAATTCTTGGTGTAGGAGCAGGATATGACCTCTAAAAATGATAGCAGGTTTATAGGTTAGCCATTTATTTAAATGACAATATGATCTGCAGTGGGATTGTTCACAGAATTTTTTTTAAAATTTGTACATCACCAATTGTATACGATCTGGAAGATGATTTTGAACGTTTACTGTAGCCAAACTGTGCCAAACTTGTTTATCTATGACTGTAATACAGCAAATTTCCTAAACCAATATACATGACTGACATGAAGTGAAGAATATTACACAACTCAAATGGTACTGAAAGATATACGCCTCACAAATAATAGTCCTGAATTTGCAGCCCCCAAGGGCGCCACGCAAGTTCCGGGTTTAGGTATGCGAAGCACATGCGCCTAAAACCTGGAACTTGCGGTCTGTCAAGGATCCACGACAGATCACAGGCATCCGGAAGAAAACTTCTGCCCAGCAAATGGTACCCATGAAATTCTTACGACTGATGGATGGCCTGCTTTCATCAGCGTAAGCATTTTAAAGGACAGAAAAATAAATGTTTTTCAATAATTTAAAATCCTGTTTAATAATGTAAGTTTATTTTTAGAGCATTTAAAATATGTAAATTTATTTTTCAAAACATTATTTTTGTTTTAATTAATTAAATTCCATTTTGATTAATTTTAAATGTGATTTTTTTAAAACATTTATGTTAAGTGTATGTTTTTGGGGGTGTTCCCATTCATACTTATGGTGATTCCATACATACAGCACACCTCATAAGTATGAATGGGAATACCCCCGTCTTTGATCGGTTGGGCTGGGACACGTGATCCTAGGGACAAGTGCGAAGTGTCCATCTCCTTGGGATACGTGGGCCACTAGGTAGACCTTCGCGTAGGCCCAGGACCACAAGTCTTCGAACCACCAGGTAAATTTGTAGAAATTTTTCAGGTTGGAGGCATCCGCCTGCAGGAAGCCTCCGACCGCAATTTCTGGGCCAATATTTCTAAAGGTATTTATCCACCATTTTATAAAAACATGCTTAAGAGTTGTTCAATCTTTCCCAGTTGTTCATCCTCTTACCCTACTATTTACACTAAAAAAATCCAACTCAACCGCTCACATTAGATGTAGAGTTTTTGCTTTTGATGTGAATAATTTATTTATTCTTTCCAATTCCCTCCATAGAATTGCCTTTATTTGCATAGCAGAAGGAATTTCTTCTCCTATTTATTTCCCATTCTCCGATTTAGAGCACTTCCTCAATCCAGCCCAGAGAAATTTTTCGAGTAATGCCAGCCCCACCATCTCATGAATCATGTGACACTCGTAAAAATCATGAAATGCTATTTTTTTCCCTGACCCCTTGCTGACCTTTGCTCCTGGACAGGAAGCGCATTCCATGACCTTTGCCCCCAGACAGGAAGCACATTCTCTTGTCACTAACTGATTATTGACATAAGAAGATAAGAAATAGGAGGAGCAGGAGTAGGTTGATCAGTTGCCCCACTGTCATGTCACTTACATGCCTGCTCGCTCTGCTTTTGACCATTACTCTTTTCGGAACATAAACCCCTCTAGCCCCATCACCCTCCGCGATCTCTGCTCTCCTCCAATTCTGACCTCTTGCGTATTCCCGATTTTATCACTCCATCGTTGACAGGGGTGCGTTTAGCTGGCCACACTCACTCTACCATCCAATACAAGAGGCAACCTTTGTTACCCCCAGGCGGTTTAAGCTCTTCAGCAAAGATATGCTAATTGGATTAGTCTGTAGAAAATGAAGTGCCTTAACAGTTCTAAAAATGTAAACCTGACAGCAGAATTCTGATTTTCAAAAGTAAGTCCCAATTTTCCCCACTTTTATGTTAAGGTTTTTTTAAAATCATCTTTCAGCAGCAAGATTAAATCATAAATCCACCCCTCGTGCAATATTGGACTTAGTAACAGGAGCTAAAAAGAGTTAAACTTGTATCAATAGCTCTTCTTCCCTCTGCTAAAATGCTTCCTTGCTGCACCTAATGACTAATGACAAACCCATCTGCAGTAGGATCATTTTATTTAAAAAGCAGATTCAAGTACAGCTCTCAATTTTTTCTCAATTCCTCTCCTAAAACATGTCACTGTCATCTGACAATCTGACAGCAACAAAGTCCCTTCTTACTCATCTGTTGCAGGTAAAACTCAGCGACAAACTCACCTGTAATAGGTTGAGTAAGATGAGGTACACTTGGTATCTACCGATCTTTCCCACCCATTTCTTTTGAAATTAGTACCTGGGATGTGGGCATCGCTGACAAGGCCAGCATTTATTGCCCATTCCTAGCTGCCCTCGAGAAGGTGGTGGTGAGCCGCCGTCTTAAACCACTGCAGTCCGTTCGGTGAAGGTACTCCCATAGTGCTGTTAGGGAGGAAGTTCCAAGATTCTGACCCAGCGACGAAGAAGGAACAGCAATATATTTACAAGGCAGGATTGGTGTGTGACTTGGAGGGGAACTTGGAGGTGATTGTGTTACCATGCATCTGTTGCCTTTTTCCTTCTAGGTGGCAGAGGCCGTGGGTTTGGAGGTGCTGTCGAAGAAATCTTGCCGAGATGCTGCAGTGCATCTTGTAGATGGTGCACATTGCAGCCACGCTGCGCTGGTGATGGAGGGAGTGAATGTTGAAGGTGCTGGAAGGGATGCCAGTCAAGTGGGCTGCTTTGTCCTGGGTGGTGTCGAGCTTCTTGAGCGTTGTTGGAGCTGCACTTATACAGGCAAGTGGAGAGTATTCCATCACATACCTGACAGAGGAGCAGGAGTAGGACATTCAGCCTCTTGAGCCTGCTCTGCTTTTGAATAAGATCATCGCTGATCTTCTACCTTAACTGCACTTTCCTGAACTATCCCCATATCCCTTGATTCCCTTAATATCCAAAAATCTATCGCTCTGTCTTCAATATACTGAAAGACTGAGCATCCACAGCCCTCTGGGGTAAGGAATTCCAAAGACTCACCACCGAGTGAAGAAAATTCTTCTCAGCTCAGTGTTAAATGGCTGACCCCTTATTCTGAGACTATGACTCCTTGTTCTAGACTCCCCAGACACAGGAAAAATCCTCCCTGCATCTACCCTGTCAAGCCCTGTAAGAATGCTGTACGTTTCAATGAGATCACCTCTCATTCTTCTAAACTCTAGAGAATATAGGCCTAATCTACTCAATCTCTCATCATAGGACAATCCCCCCATCCCAGGAATCAGTCTGGTGAACCTTTGTTGCATTCTCTCTATGGCAAGTATATCCTTCCTTAGGTAAGGAGAGTAAAACTGCACACAAAATCCAGGTATGGTCTCACCAGAGTCCTTTGTAATTGCATTAGGACATCTTTACTCTTGTACTCAAATCCTCTTGTAATAAAGGTCAACATACCATTTGCTTTTCTAATTGCTTGCTGTACCTGCATATTAACTTTCAGTGATTCATGTACAAGGACTACCAGGTCCCTCTGAACACCAACATTTCCCAGCCTCTCACCATTTAAAAAATACTCTTTGCATCCTCCTTACAACTTACATTCCCACCTAGCTTTGTATCATCAGCAAACTGGGATATATTACATTTGGTCCCTTCATTCAAATCATTGATATAGATTGCGACTAGCTGAGGCCCAAGCAGTGATCCTTGCCATATCCCATTAGTTAGAGCCTGCCAACCCGAAAATTACCCGTTTATTCCTACTTTCGGTTTTCTGTCCTTTAACCAATTCACAATCCATGCTAGTATATTACCCCCAATCCTATGAGACCTAATTTTCTTTAATAACCTCATGTCATCATCATAGGCAATCCCTTGAATCGAGGATGACTTGCTTTCACGCCAAAAAGTTCACAGGTGTTTCAATGAGGACCTAATATTCCAGGTACCGAACTACATATTGAAGGGTGGAAGATGCCTGTGCGTGGATTTTTTTAAATGTTGGTGGCCGTTGCACACCAGTCACCACACGGGCCTGACGGAGCTTGTTCTTGGTCCAGTGGCAAGGGTTAACCAAGACGACTGGAGACCACATATCGCAGTGTGGGCTGGCCTGCGCTGCCCCTGGGCCCTCGGCTCTTCTGGGCCCAGAACTCACACTCTCCTGGGCCACTATCACGTCGCTTTACAATCTCTTGCTGCTCCTCCGCCCCAACCTCGCCGCTCCTGCTTTATAATCATCAATCTGGATCTTGGTGATGCCAAATCCACTCGCCCTCTTCGCTGCTGTCGCTCTCCTGCTCCAGCATGTGCAGCTCCCTGGAGTGATACACCGCTATTGCTGCTCCCCGGCCTGCTCCGATGGTGCTCGTAACTGTCCCTGTCCAAGATGGTGGCCGGCAAGCCCGCTCCCCCGGCTGGTCACTTACCGGGCCTGGCAAACACGGGGCCTGTGGGCTCTAACCTGGGGCCTCAGGCCTACACCTGTTAACCTCATGTGGCACCTTATCGAATGCCTTCTGAATATCCAAAAACACATCATGGTTCACCATTTCTATTCTGCGAGTTACAACCTCAACACACTCCAGGTTTGTCAAACATGATTTCTCTTTTATAAATCCATTGACTGCCCAATCCTATTATTATTTTCTAAGTGCTCTGTTACCAATTTTCTTAATAATAGACTCTAACAATTTCCCTACTACTGATGTCAGGCTAACTGGTCTATAATTCGCCATTTTCTCTCTCCCTGCTTTCTTAAATAGCGGAATTACATTTGCTACCTTCCAATCTGCGGGTACCATTCTAGAATCTATGGAATTTTGGAAGATGACATCTAATGTATCCACTATCTCTATAGCGACCTCTTTCAAAACCCTAGGATGTAGGCCATCAGGTCCAGGGGATTTATTGGCTTTTAGTCCCATTACTTTCTCCAGTACTATTTTTTTTACTAATACTAATTTTTTTCAGTCCCTCATTCGCGCTAGTCCCTTGGTTCCCGGGAAGTTTTTTGCATCTTCTTCCATGAAGACATTGTATTTGTTTAATTTCTCCTGTCTCAGCCTGTAAGGGACCCACATTTACTTTCGCTAATCTTTTCCTTTTTACATACCTATAAAAGCTTTTACAGTCTGATTTTAGGTCTCTCACTGGTTTACTCTTGTAATGTCTGTAAGCTTGTAATGTTTGTAGCTCCACACTTTGGATGTGGACGTATTGTGTACTGCAATTGCACAGTTAATAATTAAACAGAATCAGGCAGATTTCCAGAGGCTTTCGAGAGAGCTGCCTGCCATGTAGGAAGCTGTGTGTGCTTGTGCTCTGTGAATATATCACAACTCTCATTCTATTTTCCCTTTCTTTATCAATTTGTTGGTCCTCCTTTGCCAAATTCTAAATTCTTCCCAATCCTCGGGCTTACTGCTATTTTTGGCAACATTATAAGCCTCTTTTTCTTTGATCTAGTACTATCTTTAACTTCTCGTTAGCCACGGTTGGACTACTTTTCCTGTGGGCTTTTTGTGCCTTAAAGGAATGTATGTTTGTTTTAAATTATGTATTCTTTAAATGCTAGCCATTGCCTGTCTACCGACATACCTTTTAATGTAGTTTCCCATCCTACCTTAGCTAACTTGCCCCTCATACTTATGTAGTTTGCTATGTTTAGATTTAAGACCCTAGTTTTGGAATTAATTAAATCACTTGTGTTTTGTAAATGTTGGTGAGGCTTTGGGGAGTTAGGAAGTAAGATACTCGCCACAGAATACCTAGCATCAGACCTGCACTTGTAGTCATGGTATTTATGTGGCTGGTCCAGTTAAGCTTCTGGTCAATGGTGACCCCCAGGGTGTTGATACTATAGCGAAATACTGTAGATGCTGGAAATCTGAAATAAAAACAGAAAATGCTGGAAATACTCAGCAGGTCAGGCAGCATCTGTGCAGAGAGAAACAGAGCCAATGCCCCAGGTCAATGACCCTCCACAGATGTTGCCTGATCTGCTGAGTACTTCCAGCATTTTCTGTTTTTGTCCCAGGATGTTGCTGGTGGGGGATTCAGCCATGGTTATACCATTGAATGTCAAGGGACAGCAGTTAGACTCTCGCTTTGTTGGAGATAGTCATTGCCTGGCACTTGTGTAGCACCAATGTTACTTGCTACTTATCAGCCCGAGCCAGAGTGTTGTCCAGGTCTTGCAGCATACGGGCATGGACTGCTTCATTATCTGCGGAGTTGCAAAGGGAACTGAACACTGTGCAATCAGCAGCAAATATCCCCACTTCTGACCTTATGCTGGAGGCAAGGTCATTGATGAAGCAGCTGAAGATGGTTGGGCCTAGAACACTGCCCTGAGGAACTCCTGCAATGATGTCCTGGGGCTGAGATGATTGATCTCCAACTAACACAACCATCTTCCTGTGTGCTAGGTATGACTTTAGCCAGTAAGAATTTTCCCTCTGATTCCCATTGAAATCAATTTTACTAGGGCTCCTTGATGCCACACTCGGTCAAATGTGGCTTTGATGTCAAGGGCATTTACTCTTGCCTCACCTCTGGAATTCAGTTCTTTTGTCCATGTTTGGACCAAGACTGTAATGAAGTCGAGTGGAGTGATCCTGGCAGAACCATTTGATTTGAAAGCTTTGTCCAGCCCTATAGTGGTGGCCAGCTGCACTGATCTGACCCATTTTGATTTGCTCGGTGGTGACTGCGGAGTTTCTGTAACATAGCCTCTGGAACTGTGGCACCAAAGGAGAAGGGGTGACATGCTGCTCTTGTCACCATGGGAACTGGCAGATTTCGTTTTTTTGTCCTTTAGGCATAAACCTTGCTCAGATGGCCAGTCCAACTCTGCTTAATTATCCAAGGTCAGCATCAGAGCACCTCAAAAACATTGGTGCCTACAATAAAACTCTTCCAAACATGACCCCCAATGCCAAATTTCTATTGATGACTTAAAAGGCGTGCGGTTTGTGAGACTCTTTTCTTGGTGTCGGTCAGTGAATCGACGATGACGACTGGAAAAAACAGGAATTCCACAAATTGAACATGTTGACTTCCACCCCAATTCTCTGATCCATGCTCCACTGTGTTGGGAAGGGAAGCCTTTCAAAATTTACCTTAAAATGGCAAATATTCATTTTGACCCCAGTCCTCCCACCAAATTGAATATAGGCTTTTTTAGTTTTCATTTTCTACTAAGAAGAGTAAAGCATAGTATTGCATTTTGTCATATTTTGACAGGAGCAGAAACTAATTACATCATGGCACTGGTAAGTGCCAATAATATATATGCTTGAAATTAGGGTCTTTGAAATATTATCGTATGAAATTCCTGGGTCTGCTATTTTAAGGGTTGAATTTATTTTAAAATCAGTGTCTGTTAAAATAGCAGACTAGAGCGTTTCATTCAATCCTATTTTAGGGTGACACTTTCGAAAGAATTTATTTATTCGCAATACTTATTGACTAAATGAAGACATTCTGTTCCACGCTGAAGCAAAACTTTGTTGCTAAGAACTAGCAGGAAAATATTAATGAGTGCAGCTATTATACAGTCATGCAAGCAGCATCTTTCTCAGCTAATTTTGGAAGCACAGATGTTGATACTGAGTAAGATTCTACATATTAACATCTTGTTAGTATGGAAGAAAATATTCATTGACAGTAATACTGTAAAGATGCTGACACATTCCCTTCATCAACATTTGAACTAATATGTCTATAATCTAAAAATATTATGTATAATTAAAAATAATTGGCTTGTAACTAACCTGTGAGGTTCTTTCTCTCCCCCAAATCTATTTCAAGCCATTGCTGGCCATCACCAGCAGCAGCAGCCCATCCAGGTCCTTGAACATTAAGCCGTGCTTTGTCTGGTGACCAATTGACAATTTGACCATTTTCATCTGTCCATTGCCAAGACGATGTGGCACTGATCTGATGTTCTGCAATGAGGCCCAATTCCATTCCCAGTGGTCGATTACAGCCTGTGAAAAGGCAAGGATATGTTCATTTTTGAGAGCTGAGTGACACAGTATATGAGAACACTGTGGGACTAGGGTTAAAAAAGAACATGGACTGATGGGCATCAGTCACGCTAGATTACTTTAACGGAATCTGCTTTTAACTCCATATATACCAATAACAAGAAAGAATGCCAATAATATGCAAGATGAAAATGTTTCATATATGTCACATCACTCCTTCACTCCCAATAGCTTCCCCACCTGCAAATTTGACTTTGCTTGGGAGGCTCGTATACTAACGTATCACAGTAAAGACTAGTGCTAAGCCGCCAGGGTTTGTGTTTCATGAACTGTGTGGAAACTTGCCCGAGGGACACGGAATTCCTGCACATTGTAGTTGTACCTTTGCTTTTGCCATAATCCCGAGTACTGAGCAACAAAGGCCATAATTGCTATGTGGTTAGCACATTATCCATATTTGCCTGTTGGATCATGTGAACACCTGCATTGATCTCTTGAGTTAGCCTAATGGCTTGTCTGCTCATCATTTATGAGGAACAGTGTGAAATCACTTACATGCCATATTGGGCACCACCCTGTGACTGAGAACATGTGTCCTTGAAAATACAACTCTTTAAATCTGGATTGTGCTGTAAAGTCTGAGTTTTCTACATGCTTCTCTGCCAACCCATTGGACCCAAGTTTCGAGCCGCGCCTAGAACGGTGCAGTCCCGACCTGGACGCCCGTTTTTCGCGCCATAAGGTGCGCCTAAAAAAAACCTCCGTATTCGCCACCTCCCTGCAGGTCCTCTGGCCCTCGGCGCAGCGCAGCACGAACTGTGGGGGGGGGCGGAGCCAGGTCTCTGCGCTGAAAACAGTGCTGGGACCTCTGCACATGCGCGCTACAGTGGGCATGCAAGTGCAGTAGCTCCAGGCGCCCGAAACTGTGTGGGAGGGGCCTGAAGCACGCAGCCCCTAGCCCTGGCCGAATGGCCTCACTGGGGCTGTGTGAATAAGGCTCCTCCCACGGCCAGCTCCTGCTTCCCCCCCGCCCGACCAGACCCGACACCCGCTCTCTCTCCTCCCCCCCCCACCCCACCCCACCCCCGGACCGGACCCGACCCCCGCTCCCCCCCTCCACCCCCGGACCCAACCCGACTCCCGCTCCCGCTGCCCCCCCGGACCCGACCCGACTCCCGCTCCCTCCCCACCCCCCGACTGGACCCGACCTGACTCCCGCTCCCCCCCACCCCGACTGCCGCTCCCCCCCCGACTGCACCCGACCCGACTCCCGCTCTCCCCCCGCTCCCCCCCTCCCCCGACTGGACCCGACCCGACTCCCGCTCCCCCCCACCCCGACTGGACCCGACTCCACTCCCGCTCCCCCCACCCCGACTGGACCCGACTCCCGCTCCCCCCCCCGACCCGACTCCCACTCTCCCCCCACGGACCCGACTCCCACTCCCACTCCCCGACTGGACCCGACCCGACTCCCGCTCCCCCCGCTCCCCCCCCCCCCCCCGACTGGACCCGATCCGACTCCCCCACCCCAGACTGGTCCCGACCCGACTCCCGCTCCCGCCCACCCCGACTGGACCAGACTCCACTCCCACTCCCGCTCACCCCCACCCCGACTGGACCCGACTCCCGCTCCGCCCCCCCCCCCCCCGACTGGACCCGACCCCCGCTCTTTCTCTTCCCCCCCCCCCACTGAACCCGACCCCCGCTCCCCCCCCCGACTGGACCCCCCGACCCAACTCCAACTCCCACTCCCGCCCCCCCCAACTGGACCCGACCCGACTCCCGCTCCCCCCCGACTGGACCCGACCCGACCCAACTCCCGCTTCCCCCCCCCCACTGGACCCGACCCGACTCCCACTCCCCCCCCCCCCCCCCGGACTGGATCCGACCTGACCTCCCTCTCCCCGACCTGACCTCCCCTCAACCCGAACCGAACCTCCCTCCCCGACCCGACCCCACCTACCTGTAAATCTGGTGCTGGGGACGGGCCCTGCCCGAAGTCTCAGGCCCAGCCCGTTCAGCCTTCGGTCCCGACGGCAAACCGCTGCCTAAAAGGCCTGCCTGAAGCACTTTCACACAGGTAGGAACATGGTTTATTTAATCTTTTCTTTGCTTATAAATTTTTATTCAGGTTGGATTTATTTGTATGATATTTGTATAAGTATAACTAAGGATTTATTGTAGAATTTAATGACTTCCCTTCCCCCGCCCTCCCCCCCCTCGTTCCCAACACCTAATTTGTAACCTGCGCCTGATTTTTTAAAGTGTAGACAAGGTTTTTTCAAGCGTACAAAAATCTTCACTTACTCCATTCTAAGTTAGTTTGGAGTACGTTTTCACTGTGGAAACTTTGAAATCAGGCGTCAGTGGCCAGACATGCCCCCTTTTGAAAAAAAAATTCTGTTCCAAAGTGAAACTGTTCTACTTGACTAGAACTGCAGAAAACTAAATGTGGAGAATTCCTATTTCTAAGATACTCCGTTCTACACCAGTTGCTCCTAAAAATCAGGAGCAAATCATGTGGAAACTTGGGGCCTTTGTGTTGGGTCAGCTAATGGCAGTTCCTCTAGCCCATTCAGCTTGCATTCAAGAAGACTGAAGCCATTGCCTTTGGTTCACGCCACAAACTTCATTCCCTTTCCAATGATTCGCTCTCTCTTCCTGACAACTGTCTCAGTCTAATCAAGTCTGTTTGCAACCTTGATGTCATATTTGATCAGAATTGAGCTTCTTGCCTCATATCCGTTCTCTCTCTAAGACTGCCCATTTCCACTTTCATAATATTGTCCGTCTCCGCCCTTGCCTCAACTTAGCTGCTACTGAAACCCTCATTCAAGCCTTTATTACCTCTAGACTTGACTATTTCAATTCACTCCTGGCTGGCATCCCTAGTTTTACCCTCCCTAAACTTGAGGTCATCCAAAACTCTGCCACCCATGTGCTAACTTGAACCAAGACCCGCTTACCCATCTCCCTTGTGCGTGCTGACCTACATTGGCTCTCAGTTAAGCAATGCCTCGATTTTAAAATTCTCATCCTAGTTTTCAAATCCCTCCATGGCCTTGCCCCTCCTTAATTCTGAAATCTCCTCCAGCCTTATAACCCCCTAGACCTTTACACTCCATCTATTCTGGCCTTTTGAACATTCCCAATTTTAAATGCCCCAACATTATGCCTTCAGCTGCCTAAGTCCTAAGCACTGGAATTCCCGCTCTACATCTCTCCGCTTCTCTTTCCTCCTTTAAGATGCTCCTTAAAACCTACCTCTTCGAACAAGCTTTTGGTCATCTGCCCTAACATCTCCTTATATGGCTCAGTGAAAAGTTTTTTTTGATACCACCCATGAAGCATCTTGGGACGATTTATTATGTTAAAGGCGCTATATAAATATAAGTTGTTGTTTTGATAGTATGCTACCCGCCACCATCTCAGTAAAACCCCAGCACTGCACGAGGTAGAAAAAGCCACAAGACAGCTTAAGAACAACAAGGCTACGGGAGCGGATGGAATCCCCGCTGAGGCACTGAAGTATGGCGGAGAGGCACTGTTGGCACGAATACATGACCTCATCTCTCCCATCTGGAGGGAGGAGAGTATGCCGGGAGATCTCAGAGATGCAGTGATCGTGACCATCTTTAAAAAAGGGGACAAGTCCGACTGCGGCAACTACAGAGGAATCTCCCTGTTATCAGCCACTGGGAAAGACGTCGCTAGAGTCCTCCTCAACTGTCTTCTCCCTGTGGCTGAGGAGCTCCTCCCGGAGTCGCAGTGCGGATTTCGTCCCCTACGGGGCAAAACGGACATAATTTTTATAGCGCGACAGCTGCAGGAAAAATGCAGGGCACAGCACCAGCCCTTATACATGGCCTTCTTTAACCTTACAAAGGCATTTGACACTGTTAACCGCGAGGGTCTATGGAGCGTCCTGTAGGGATGGTGTTTTGGTCAGGTTTCTCTGACTCCTTGGCGTTTTCGAGGCGCCTCACACCCTGGATTTTAGACTGTGGACTGATTTGGGGGTTGTGAGAAACTGAGACAGAGTCAGTTGGGTAGGATGCAACAGAGTAAAAAGGCATGTTTTTAATAATCACAGTAATCAGGTACAAATAGGGAGAAATAGCAACTCAAATGCTCTATTTTTGGGAAGACCACATAACACATATAACAGATTAAAAGAACACAGTCCTCCCATCTCCCAAAATACTTATGCACTAAACCTGGAAGGGGAAAACACACAAGAACATCAACAGGTAGGAACAGTAAGAAAAACCCAACCTCCCAGACCCACTATCTTGCTAGGTTAGAACTCTGGGGTTTCAGGGACCATGCTCACCAATTCCCCTTTGACAGTTCCAACTCCAGGGTTCGCCTTAGTTGTCCAGGTTCTGTAGTCTGTACCCTTTGGTAGCGTAGGACCAGCTTGTAGAGTGGAAAAATCTTCAGTTTTTCTTCGATTTTGTCTGGTTGGTTCCGGTTGACTGTTTGATTGGTCGCGATGGTCCGAAACTTTCCGATAGTCGTTTTGAAAGCCTGTTTGCTGTCGTGGTGCTATCCTTCTGGATTTTAGAGATTCCTTTTGCTGATGTTTCGGGGTCCCACTTTTCGAGGCTGGTGTTAAAACTTATGCAACGAGACTGCTACATTAATAGTGTCTCTAGAAGCACCCCTAACTGCCAGAACAGGCCTTCAATTATACTAAAATAGACTTCCTTATCTTCGCCCCAAATCAGTTGTTGGGCTTTGTTTAAACCGTTCTGTCCATTGATTTTCAAATGTCTCCTTTGTCAGTGTTTTTGGTGGGCTAGTCAGCAGTAATTCGATGAGGGTGTGATAATGTGCTATCACTGGTTTTGCATTGTTTTAGGATTGTCCAGTTTCTTGGCCATCTAGTTGGGCCCATGATTTCCATAGTGGTTGATTGGGTAATTGGCTTCTTGCATATTTTGGATGAGTTCTGTAGTTTAGATAATGGCTGGTAATTTGATTATCTCTTAGGGGGTGAATTGGTGCTGCATAGTTCCCCCAGACAGTCTGGGATCCTTAATACATGAATTTGCTTCACAGAGGTTAGCCCCACCTCCTGTATTCTGTAACTCTTTTTCGCAGCCACAATGTTGTAGAATCTTAAAATTGATATGCTCCTTCCCATAGATGTCTAGGCGATCTCAGGCTTCTGTAATTTAGGTCCATTTTGAATTCCCTTTTCAAACAGTCCAAACACTGGGGGTGGGGCGGGGTTCCATGAGGTTGGCCCCCTTTTGCCTTTTTCCTTTTAAAACTTAGATCTCCACTTGAAAAATCCAAAGCTCATTTTTAACAGTCCAAGAGGAGCTTATCTTTAATTTTCAGGGAGAGGGACTCATGGGAATTTTTGGGAACCCTTCAGTCCTCCTCCATTTCGGATGCCCCCAAAAGTTCGTCACCATCCTCCGCCTGCTCTACGACGCCATGCGGGCCGTGATCCTTACCAACGGATCCATTACAGACCCAATCCACATCCGGACCGGGGTCAATCAGGGCTGAGTCATCACCTCAATCTTCCTCGCTGCCATGCTCCACCTCACAGTCAACAAGCTCCCCACTGGAGTGGAACTAAATACAGAACCAGTGGAAACCTATTCAACCTTCGTCATCTCCAGGCCAGGAACAAGACCATCCCAACCTCTGTCGTCGAGCTACAGTACACAGACGATGCCTGCGTCTGCGCACATACAGAGGCTGAACTCCAGGACATAGTCAATGTATTTACTGAGGCATATGAAAGCCTGGGCCTTATACTACACATCCGTAAGATAAAAGTCCTCCACCAATCTGTCCCCGCCGCACAGCACTGCCCCCCCAGTCATCAAGATCCATGGCGTGGCCCTGGACAACGTGGACCATTTCCCATACCTCGGGAGCCTCTTATCAACAAGAGCAAACATTGATGACGAGATTCAACACCGCCTCCAGTGTGCCAGTGCAGCCCTCGGCCGCCTCTTAGACAGTTTTTGAAGACCAGGCCCTCAAATTTGCCACCAAGCTCATGGTCTACAGGGCTACAGTAATACCCGCCCTCCTGTATGGCTCATAAATATGGACCTTATACAGTAGACACCTCAAGTCGCTGGAGAAATACCACCAACGATGTTGCCGCAAGATCCTACAAATCTCCTGGGAGGACAGACGTACCAACATTCGCATCCTCGACCAGGCCAACATCCCCAGCATTGAAGCACTGGCCACACTTGATCAGCTCCGCTAGGCAGGCCACATTGTTCGCATGCCAGACACGAGACTCCCAAAGCAAGCGCTCTACTCGGAAGTCCTTCAAGGCAAATGAGCCAAAGGTAGGCAGAGGAAACATTTCACGGACACCTTCACAGCTTCCCTGATAAAGTGCAACATCCCCACTGACACCTGGGAGTCCCCGGCCAAAGTCGGCCCTAAGTGGAGGAAGTGCATCCGGGAGGACGCTGAGCATGAGTCTCATTGCCAAGAGCATGCAGAAATCAAGCCCAGGCAGTGGAAAGAGCGTGCGGCAAACCAGTCCCACTCACCCTTTCCCACAACGACTATTTGTCCCACCTGTGACAGGTACTGTGGCTCTCATATTGGACTGTTCAGCCATCTAAGGACTCATTTTTAGAGCCTCTGTATATGCGCAGACGCAGGCGTCGTCTGTGTACTGTAGCTTGATGACAGACGTTGAGATGGTCTTTGGCCAGGGTCTCCCAGGTGTCAGTGGGGATGTTGCACTTTATTAGGGAGGCTTTGAGGGTGTCCTTGTAACGTGTCCGCTGCCTACCTTTGGCTCGTTTGCCACGAAGAAGTTCAGAGTAGAGTGCTTGCTTTGGGAGTCTCGTGTCTGGCCTGTCCAGTGGAGCTGATCAAGTGTGGTCAGTGCTTCGATGCTGGGGATGTTGGCCTGGTCGAGGATGCTAATGTTGGTGAGTCTGTTCTCCAGGAGATTTGTACATCTTGTGGAGACATCGTTGGTGGTATTTCTCCAGTGAATTGAGGTGTCTACTGTACATGGTCCATGTTTATGAGCCATACAGGAGGGCGGGTATTACAACCGCCCTGTAGACCATGAGCTTGGTGGCAGTTTTGAGGGCCTGGTCTTCAAACACTCCTTTCCTCAGGTGGCCGTAGGCTGCACTGGCACACTGGAGGCGGTGTTAGATCTCGTCGTCAATGCCTGCTCTTATTGATAAGTGGCTCCCAAGATATGGGACGTGGTCCACTGTGTCTAGGGCCACGCCGTGGATCTTGATGACTGGGGGACAGTGCTGTGCGATAAGGTCAGGCTGGTGGAGGACCTTTGCCTTGCTGATGTTTAGCCTAAGGCCCATGCTTTCGTATGCCTCAATAAATACGTCGACTATGTCCTGGAGTTCAGCCTCTGTATGTGCGCAGACGCAGGCGTCGTCCGTGTACTGTAGCTCGATGACGGAGGTTGGGGTGGTCTTGGACTTGGCATGGAGACAGCGAAGGTTGAACAGGTTCCCATTAGTTCTGTAATTTAGTTCCACTCCAGCGGGGAGCTTGTCGATTGCCGATTGCGAGGTGGAGCATGGCAGCGAGGAAGATTGAGAAGAGGGTTGGGGCGATGATGCAGCCCTGTTTGACCCCGGTCCGGACGTGAATTGGGTCTGTAATGGATCCGTTCGTAAGGATCACGGTCTGCTTGTTGTTGTGGAGCAGGCGGAGGATGGCGACAAACCTTTGGGGGCATCTGAAATGGAGGAGGACGTTCCATAGCCCCTCACGGTTGACAGTGTCAAAGGCCTTTGTACGGTCAAAGAAAGCCTTACATTTCTTACATTACAACAGTGACTGCACTTGAAATGTACTTAATTGGCTGTGTGCTTTGAGACATCCTGAGGTCGTGAAAGGCACTATATAAATGCATTTTTTTTTATAGCGGCACTGGAGAAGGTACAAAAAAGATTTACAAGGACGATACTAGAACTGAAAGGGTCTACCTATCAGGAAAGACTGAACTCTAGAAAAGAGAAGGATGAGGGGTGACCTGATAGAGATGAATTATGAAGGGGTTAGATAGGGTAGATGTTTCTACATGTGGGGAGTCCAAAACTAATCACAAATAAGATCCAATAATAAATCCAGTAAGGATAAAAGTTTTTAAAACTGTCTGCAAGAACCTATTAGGCATTTAATGAAAACCTTTAGTGTACATTTAAACCCAAGGAGAGTGACCTGGCACTGGAAATTTGTTCAGATTACAAAAGCTGTGAAAGTTTGCATTTTTGGGATACATTGAAAACCTTCAAATGTATTACCTAAATAATGGTAGGCAAAGACTTTTCATTAAAGTAACACAGAGGACAATCAGTGTAACTTTGAATAGCCTTGCTGTAAATAGGCTAAGTAGGTGATGGTCTCCAGCATACATACACACACACGATAACCACACGCATCTTATTTTGATGTATTGTGTACTGGTTTTGACAGAGCCTTTTACATTATTAAGGCCTTTTTATAGTACTGTTAATGCTCTGCACAGAACAACATATGTAATCCAGTAAAAAGGGACTTCACAAAAAAACTGCCCTCGATTTTCCGGTTGATATTTTAACCCTGGTAGTAAAATATTGCTGATTGAAAAATCGAGATGAGTCCATCCAGCTTCTAGCCACGACTTTTAGGAGCAGCCCAGGAAGACCAAACGTGGAACAGCCTGTACAATTTGTACGCATATTTGTAAAGTGTGAAGCCTCACAGAATCAATGAACAACATCAATTTCTGAAGGGAATGTAAAACTGTTGAAGGCTGAAATAGTTCCCTTAGGGCAGCTGCAGAATAGTTAACCTAAAGGTAATTGATGCAGTGCAATAAAGCAGGATTGTACAGTCGATGAGTCATTAAATGACAAATCTCATTTACACTGAGCTACTCCTTAATCACACTTCTTCACCTTTATCCACATGAAAATGTATCTGTCATATTCAGTTCACCTCCATAATTGGTACCAACTCTCTCTGGATAAAGTCACTCTTTTCTGCTCATAATCTGCCCATAGGGCTTTGCATCAGCACATTTATTACTATTACAAACACCCAGTTGCATATCCTTCATAAATATTGTAAATAGTCAGGGTTCCAGAAAGATTCCTGTAGAACTCCAGTACTTCCCTTTTCCCAAGCACAGCATTTTTCATTCATCACCAACCTCTCTTCTGTTGCCAAGCCAGTTCCTAATCCATTTAGACTGTCAACTATTCCATGAGCCTTAAGTTTGTTTACTAGCCTCACACGAGGAACTTTGCCAAAGGCTTTCTGGAAATGTATCCATGTTACATCTGAATTACACTTATTTATTAGCTTATTACTCCCTCAAAAGAATTGCAGTAGGTTTGTAAGGCATTACTTCTAAAACCACATGAACTATACCACATGAAAACTGCATTCTTTAGATGTTTGTTTGTTGCAGGATTGACCAATCTTGTGGCACTGAGGGGGGGGGGGGGGGGTGCAGATATATGTCGACTGCCACTTAATTATGGAGGGTAAAAAGGTATGAATTTATATTGCCTTAATTGGATTTTGAATTTGATTTTCTTTGGGTTAATTTCCACAAGGAACATCTGCCTATTGTTTTCTGTAAGTGGGGAGAGAGAGAGAGAGAGAGAGAGAGACAACATCAAGTAGATGCAATGTCACTCTGAATACTTACATAACAGTGTTGGGCTTTCCTGCTATCTGTATGTCACACCCTCACCACCACCTTTGATGCCCTAGTCCCCCTCTCTCACCCTGGCCATTCCCCCGGGTACGGTCCTGATTTTCGCTCCCTTAAGTCTAAGGGACGCAGACTTCAATGGATATGGCGGACAACTGGTTTATCCATTCGCCGCCAGATCTGGCTGGACCACATAAAGCATTATCAGGTCCTGCTCTCATCTGTCAAAATTGCTCACTATTCCAGAATGATTCTGGAATAAAGATAAACCCTGGCTTCTATTCTTAACTGCTAAACATCTTTTTAAATCCCTCTCCGCAGTCGCCACTCTCATCTCAGACAATAAGTGTGAGGAGCTCATGGACTTCTTTGTCTTCAAGATTGAGACCATCTATTCGGCCACCTCTGCCTCTTCCCTTCTTTCCCCTACTGGGCCAAATTTCCTCTAATGTTCCCCCCTGCCCCAGCCCTGACCTCACATCTTTCTCCAGTTACCCTCTGATCTTCCCTCACGACCTTGCCAAGCTCATCCTGTCCAGGAGACCCATTTCCTGCTCCCTTGACTCTATTCCCACCAAACTGCTGACCACCCAACTTCCATTTCTGCCTCCCATGTTAGCTGACATTGTTAATGTTTCTCTCTCCTCAGGTACTTTCCCCTTCTCCCTCAAATCTGCCGTCATCACCCCTCATCCCAAAAACCCAACCCTCGACTCCTCCATCCTTGCAAACTACCTCCCCATCTGCAACCTCCCTTTCTTCTGCAAAGTCCTTGAATGTGTTGTCACCTCCCAAATCCGAGCCCACCTTTCCTGCAATTCCATGTTTGAATCCCGCCAATCCGGGCCTGCCCTGCCCTGCCACACTACCAAAATGGTGCTCATCGAAGTCACAAATGACATCCTTTGTGACTGTGATAAAGGTAAATGATCCCTCCTCATCCTTCTTGTCTTGTCTGCAGACTTTGACACGGTTGACCACTCTATACTTCTCCAATGCCTCTCCACCGTCGTCCAGCTGGTTGTGACTGCATTCGGTTGGATCCATTTTTAGCTATCTAATCGCAGCCAGAGAATCACCTGCAACGGCTTCTCTTCCCGCCCCTGCATCGTTACCTCTGGTGTCCCCAAAGGAACTATCCTTGGCCCCCTCGTGTTTCTCATCTACATGATGTCCCTTGGCGACATCATCCGAAAACACAGCGTCAGTTTCCACATGTACGCTGATGACACCCAGTTCTGCCTCACTACCACTTCTCTTGATCCAGCCACAGTCTATAAATTGTCAGACTGCTTGTCCAACATCCAGTTCTGGATGAGCAGAATTTTTCTCCAATTGAATATTAGGAAGACCAAAACCATTGTTTTCGGTCCCCGCCACAAACTCTGTTCTCTAGCCACCGACTCCATCCCTTTCCCCAACTTCTGTCCGAGGCTGAACCAGACTGTTTGCAACCTTGGTGTCATATTTGATCCCGACATGAGTTTTTGATCACATATCCACAGCAAAACTAAGACCGCCTCCGTAACATCGCCTGTCTCCGCCCTTGCCTAAGCTCATCCGCTGCTGATGCCCACATCCATGCCTTTGTTACCTCTAGACTTGACTATTGCTATGCACTCCTGGCTGGCCTCCCACATTCTATCCTGTGTAAATTAGAGGTGATTCAGAACTCAGCCGCCCGTATCCTAACTCGCACCAAGTCCCGCTTACCCATCACCCCTGTGCTTGCTGACCTACATTGGCTTCCAGTTAAGCAATGCCTCAAATTCAAAATTCTCATCCTTGTTTTCAAATCCCTGCACGACCTCGCCCCTCCCTATCTCTGCAATCTCCTCCAGCCCCCCACACCCTCCTTCCACCTCCCCCCCCACCCCAAGCTTTTGGGTCACCTGACCTCATGTCTCCTTCTGTGGCTTGGTGTCAATTTAAATAAATCTCAACACTCCTGTGAAGCGCCTTGGGACGTTTCGCTACGTTAAAGACACTGTATAAATACAAGTTGTTGTTGTTATCACCTTACAATGGGACTGGGAAAGCTGTAGGATGGAACAACAGTGTGGGGGGGGGGGCGAGGAAGAAAGGAGGGAAGAAGATACATTTCCCCCACATTTGTTGGATTACTGGCTAAGGCAAGTTTAGGGATCCTTAGCCTTGGGGAAGGGAGTAAATAAACAGGCCTTTTGGATCCTCCTCTTGGCCACCACCCTCATTCAGTCCTACTGAGTTCAGGAGAGATGAGACATTTTTGGAAAGAGGCAGGTGTGGGGCTATCATTGACAAGTTGCTAACAGTACCCACAAAAGTGACATTTGCCTAAAATGTTATTACTTCGACTGGATTGTGAATATGATTTTCTTTAGATCAAGTTCCACAACGACAGAATCCATGCAGACCGGTGGGAGATGCTCCTGATGCTAAATCACTGACAATAATTGGGCCTTGTCCAAACTCTGATCCTAAAGATGTGACACTTTGATGAGAATAGCTTATTTATGGACATACAGTTATATTAGAATGAATTAGAAATGCTTTGTCATTAATGCCATCTTACCATTAGTGTCAAACAGAATCCGCTTATCTGACAGGGATCCACTGAAAATGCAAGAAAAGTTATAAAAATAAAAGTCAATACAATATATTTTTAATTGAATTATTCAAAAATAGTAAGCATGCATGTCTTTGATCCAAATTGGCAGCTTGGCTCAGTTAGTAGTGCACTCACCCTCTAAAACCGAAGGTTGAGGGTTCAAGACCTGCTATGAGGAGTGAGCTCAGTGGTAGCATTCCCGCCTCTGAGCCAGAAGGTGCAGGGTTCGAACCCCACTCCAGACAATCCCAGCGAGTGGAGTCGGAGCTTCAGCTTTGAATGCTGGGTTGACATCCAGCAGGATACTCGCATCCAGTGGATGTGGGTGTGCGCGACTGGGTGAACGTGGGTGGATGTGCGCGACTGTGGGTGTGGGCGTGCGCGAGTAAGAGTGTGGGCGTGCGCAAGTGTGGGTGGTTCCCCCCACCCACTCTCATCATATGGCTTGTGGGATCCGTATAGGACCTATTGCCCGGCATAAAGATGGTTACGGCCAGTCAGACAGTTAATCAGCTTGCGATGCGAATCCTCCACTACTGCATACTGTTCCCCAAAAGGAACAACGAGAAGACATGAAAAGAAGCCCTACTGTGGATTTCAGCAAATAATCTAAATCAACACTGGCATGTAATGCTGACTGAATGCTATATAAGCGCTATCTTGTTTTTGTTCCCTTTCTTTAAGAAAGAAAATATCTAAATCAAATCTATGACAGAAAATGTCAAATTTGCTCGTCATTGTTACAACAATTTTTATTTTTCAAGTTATCTTTGAGCAGGGGAGAATATTAAAGTTTCAATTTATTTTACATATCTGTTATGGCTGCAAAAAATCCCTACTTTCAAAAAGTGAATTTGTACTTCAAGTAAAACAAAGGAAACTTGTTACTTACTCTTTTGACAAAACACCATTTGCCAGGATACCTTCATATCGACTCAGACCTTTATGCTGAACAATGTCTATTTTGCCACCCAGTTCATCCAATATCACACCAGCATGAATGGCAGCTTTGCAAAGGGCAGATGTCTGAAAAATAAAAGATTCGAGATTGGCCAAATGGGTAACCTTAATGTCCCAATAAACGCTCAAAGAGTAAACAGGTGTTTCATACTCAAAAAGTAGGATGATGCCTGAGATGGGAAACTATGGTTATGATGAGAGACTTATAACTGTGGGACTATTTCCACTGGAGCAGAGAAGTTTAAGGGGAGATTCAAGAATTTTTAAAAAATGGTGAAGGGTTTGGATATTGTGAATAGGGGAAAGATCATTTCCTCTTTAGGAATCAGTCTTGCCTCAGTGGTAGCATTCTCGCCCCCAAGTCAGAAGGTTGCAGGTTCATAAGAACTTAAGAAGTAGGAGCAGGAGTAGGCCATTTGGCCTCGAGCCTTCTCCGTCATTTAATACGATCTTGACTGATCCGATCATGGACTTAGGTCCTCTTCCCTGCCCGCTCCCGATAACCCCTTATCGGTTCAGAAACTGTCTATCTCGGTCTTAAATTTATTCAATGACCCAGCTTTCACAGCTCTCTGAGGCAGTGAATTCCATAGATTTACAACCCGAGAGAAGAAATTCCTCCTTATCTCAGTTTTAAATGGGCGGCCCCTTATTCTAAGATTATGCCTCCCTAGTTCTAGTCTCCCCTATCAGTGAAAACATCCTCTCTGCATCCACCTTGTCAAGCCCCTCATAATTTTATACGTTTCGATAAGATCACCTCTCATTCTTCTGAATTCCAATGAGTAGAGGCCCAACCTACTCAACTTTTCCTCATAAATCAACCCCCTCATCTCCAGAATCAACCTATTGAATCTTCTCTGAACTGTTTCCAAAACAAGTATATCCTTTCGGAAATATGGAAACCAAAACTATACGCAGTATTCCAGGTGTGGCCTCACCAATACCCTGTAGTAAGACTTCCCTGCTTTTATACTCCATCCACTTTGCAATAAAGGCCAAGATTCCATTGGCCTTCCTAATCACTTGCTGTACCTGCATACTATCTTTTTATGTTTCATACACAAGTACCCCCAGGTCCTGCTATACTGCAGCACTTTGCAAATTTTCTCCATTTAAATAAGTCCCACTCCAGAGTCTTGAGCCCATAATCAAGGCCGACACTCCAGTGCAGTAAAGAGGGAGTGCTGCACTTTTGGAGGTGCTGTCATTTGGATGAAACAATAAACCATGGCCCTATGCCTTGGTGAAGCGCTTTGGAACATCCTGAGGAAGTGAAAGGTGCTATATAATTGTAAATTCTTTGTCTACTTTTCTCTGCTTGGGAATTGGTGATAAAGTGTCATCAATATAAAATTGTCACCAAGAAAATAAGGAGTGGAATTAGTCAGTGGTCTAGAATTTTAGTAGTTGGAGAAAAATGAGATGATTAGTTAATGTCTACGATTTGATAACTTTTGTAGTAGGGCAGAAGATATATCAATGGTTTCCAGGCATGGTGAGGCATATTTAGGAAAATATAGGTTTACTATATATTGTATAATGGCAACCATTGACACATCTTCTGCTCTACCCCATTAATAAAAAAAGTTGCCAAATCACAGACATTAATTGGTCTCCTCATTTTTCTCCAGCTGCTAAAATTCTAGACCACTGACAGGATGGCTAGCAATGATCTGGGCAAAGCATTTCATTTTCCAACAACCATCTGCATGAAGAAGTGTCTATTAACTGCTGCCGAAACTCTCATCCATGCCTTTGTTACCTCAATACTTGACTATTCCAATGCCCTCCTGGCCGACCTCTCATCTTCCACCATCCATAAACTTGAACTCATTCAAAACTTTGCTGCACGTTTCCTAACTCGCACCAAATCCCGTTTACACATCACCCCTATGCTCGGTGACCTACAATGGTGCCCAGTCCAGCAACACCTCCATTTTAAAATTCTCATCCTTGCTTTCAAATACCTCCATGGCTTCGCCTCTCCATATCTCTAACTTCCTCCAGCCCTGCAACCCTCCGAGATCTCTGCATTCCTCCAATTCTTGAACATCCTCGATTTTAATCACTCCACCCTTTGCAGCCGTGCCTTCAGCTGCCTAGGCCCTTAAATGTGGAATTCCCATCCTAAACCTCTGTTTGTCTACTCCTTTCACCTCTTTTAAGACTGACCTCTTTGACCAAGCTTTTGGTCACTTGTTCCTACTATCACCTTATGTGGTTCAGTATCAAATTTTGTTTGATAATGCTCCTGTGAAGCACCTTGGGATGTTGTGTGTTAAAAGGTGCTATATAAATGCAAGTTGTTGTTGTATTAGGAAAGTTAATTATTTAGTTGGGATGTTCACACGAACAAATAATCTACCGACACTTACTATCTAGGCTCATGCAATAGTCTCTTGTGCAATGTACTGGGGGATAGCTGGTGTTCATAAGCACCTTCAAGCAAGAAAGGGAGAAAATTGGAAACAGAATTTCAACACAGTTATACATATTCCCTTCACGCTCAATTCTTGCTGCTTCATCCATCCACCTCTCTCCATCTCACCCCCCGCAATAAAATCGAATGTTCAAATCAGATATACTATAAAGAAACCTGTCTAATTCTCTGAATAAAGCACATCCAAAGATTTCGACTACAAACTTATCAGATCGATGCAGTCCAGTCATTTGTAATAGAGCCAACAGCACAAAATTATTGCTTTGTAAATTCAATGGGCTGGATTTTTGGCTTTTTGCGATTGCACCCATTTATGGGCGCAAATTGCGGTGGAATCAAAAATTTTGTGCCAGGTTAGCATTAGCGCCAGAGCGCGCAACTTCAGCAAATGAAAGTTCACGAGGGGCGTTAGCACCAACTCCGATGTTGCATCACACAATTTGTGTGGCGGAGCCGAAAGTTCCGCCGCTAAAAAAAAATCGCCCGTTTTTGCGCATGCAGTTTTTTTTTCTTCCCATGTTTCTGGTCTGTTGTCTGATCGCAAACGCAAATGCAGGGCGCGGCTGTGCGCATGCGCAGTACACCCGAGGCTGAATCAGCCATTTTATTATTTGATTTTGATCATGGAGGAGGAGGAGGATTGTAGACAGCGTGCCTGCCGATTTAGCCAAGAGGCTAACGAAGCTCTTGTGGGGGCTGTGGAGAGAAGATGGCAGGAATTATATCGGAGGGGTGGATCTAAACCCCTGCCATCCATTTTTAATCGAATATGGAGAGAAATCGCTGAGGAGGTCTCTGTCTCAGACACAGTGGTCAGGAGTTGGAAACAGTGCCGAAAAAAGTTCAATGATCTTTCGAGGGTCGTTAGAGTACAATTTTTATTGATGCACTCCCTCATTACTTCAATTATAAATCTGACTTTTTTCTCATGCTTTTGGTGCCTGTCAGCAGTCTGTGGATGTTCTTATGCTGTTGCGGTCTCTCAGGACTCTGTGGGTTGCCTCCTAAAATGCACGATACACATGGTAGGCTTAGTTTGGCAACCCATTTGCCATGAATGATCTTTATACATTATTAAGATTGCTTTCTGAGATCTCTCAAGAAGTTTCCACACTTCGATGTACTCCTGATGAACCATGTGCAACTTCCAAGGCCATTAAACAGAGGACTGTATTACATTCAGACAGTATGGTATAAGTGCTTTGGTGGCTATCTGTGCCACAAGAATAGATGGACTCTCTGGTAACCATTCCCATTTTCATTTATGCAGGCAATGTCATCCCATAACCGCCGCAAGCATGTGTGGACAGGCGGAAGTCCGCCTCAGGCCCTGCCACTTACGGACCTCAAGGAGCGAGTGGCAGGCCTCATCGACATCTCAGGTCGGGCAACTGCCACTGGGCCGCTGACCCCCGCTTGGATACTGAGAATAAGTCCTGCACACTCCCGGGGCTGGGTTAGGGCAATGTGATGCAGTGTCTGTGGACTAGATAAAATGGAGTAGTGGAGGTCCTTCTAATGAGCCTGTGCTATGTGACTTTCCTCATGTCACCCTGCCCCCTCTCCTACTGCTAACCACTCATCTGTTGCTTTCTACCTCCAGATGACCAGTCACAGGTGCCACATCCCTTGGATCAACCCTCCACGTCAGGCCATCGTGTGGAGGAGGAGGAAGAGGAAGGAGAAGAGATCAGCTGACTCTGGGGAAAATGCAATCTACCCCTAGTTTGCCACTGGCAATCACCTTGTCTGAGGACGATCATGAAACTTTCTCGGGGTTTGAGACCTTCAAGGCTCCTGGGATTAGTGGGGTGCAGTAACACAGTTCTGGGGTTGAATCCCTTATCCCATCTCTCCAGAGGATGGGCCAGCAAAGTCGGTCTGCTGACAGTCCCACCATGTCCAGTTCCATGTCTATCAAGGGAGAGCATCCGCCTCACCAGTCATCTCCTCGATGTCCTAGGTAGGATACCTGCAGCCATCGAGAATCCCTCTGCGACCATTATGGAGGTGGGGTCGCAGATTGCTGATGTGAGCCATGAAATCTGTGATGCCATCAGTGCCCACACGAGGCTGTTGGCTGCCAGCAGTGACACTGGAGTCCCGGAAAGTGTGGTGCGAAGCCTTGCCGAATATTACAGGCAGTCCCTCGAAATCGAGGAAGACTTGCTCAAGGTGTTCTGAGGTGACTGAACAGTCCAATACGGGAATTACAGTCTCTGTCACAGTTGGGACAGAGTTATTGAAGAAAAGGGTGGGTGGGGAGTCTGGTTTGCCTCATGCTCCTTCTGCTGCCTGCGCTTGCTTTCTGCATGCTATCGTCGACAAGACTCTAGGTGCTCAGCGCCTCCCAGATGCTCTTCCTCCACTTTGGGTGATCTTTGGCTCGGGACTCCCAGGTGTTGGTGGGGATGTTGCATTTTATCAAGAGGCTTTGAGAGTGTCCTTTAAATCTTTCCTCTGCCCACCTGCGGCTCGCTTGTCGTGTAGGAGTTCAGAGTAGAGCGCCTGCTTTGGGAGTCTTGTGTCAGGCATGCGAACAATGTGGCCCGCCCAACGGAGCTGGTCGAGTGTGGTCAGTGCTTCGATGCTGGGGATGTTGGCTTGATCGAGGACACTAACATTGGTGCGTCTGTCCTCCCAGGGGATTTGCAGGATCTTGCGGAGACATCGTTGATGGTATTTCTCCAGCGATTTGAGGTGTCTACTGTATATGGTCCACGTCTCTGAGCCATACAGGAGGGCAGGTATCACTACAGCCCTGTAGACCATGAGCTTGGTGCCAGATTTGAGGGCCTGATCTTCGAACACTCTCTTCCTTCGAAGGCTGCAATGGCGCATTGGAGGCAGTGTTGAATTTCGTTATCGATGTCTGCGCTTGCTACCGAGGTATGGAAAGTGGTCCACGTTGTCCAGGGCCGCACCATGGATCTTGATAACTGGGGGAGCAGTGCTGGGTGGTGGGGTCAGGTTGGTGGAGGATCTTTGTCTTATGGATGTTTAGTGTAATGCCCATGCTTTCGTATGCCTCGGTGAAGATGTTGCCTATGATTTGGAGTTCAACCTCTGAATGTGCGCAGACGCAAGCGCCATCCGCATATTGTAGTTCGACGACAGAGGATGGGGCGGTCTTAGATCTGGCCTCGAAGCAACGAAGGTTGAACAGGTTCCCACTGGTTCTGTAAATTAGTTCCACTCCAGCGGGGAGCTTGTTGAGTGTGAGGTGGAGCATTGCAGCGAGGAAGAACGAGAAGAGGGTTGGGCGCAATGACGCAGCCCTGCTTGACCCTGGTCCGGACATGGATTGGGTCCGTTGGTCAGGATCATGGCTTGCATGTCGTCGTGGAGCAGGCAGAGGATGGCGACAAAGTTTTGGGGGCAGCCGAAACGGAGGAGGACACTCCATAGTCCCTCATGGTTAGCTTTTGTAAGGTCAAAGAAGGCCATGTATAAGGGTTGGTGCTGTTCCCTGCATTTCTCTTGTAGTTGTCGCGTGGTAAAGATCATGTCCATTGTACCCCGTAGTGGACGGAATCCGCACTGTGAATCCAGGAGGAGCTCCTCAGCCACAGGGAGAAAACGGTTGAGGAGGACTCTAGTGATGACTTTCCCAGTGGCTGATAACACGGAGATTCCCCTGTAGTTGCCGCAGTCGGACTTGTCCCCTTTTTTAAAGATGGTCACGATTACTGCATCGTTGAGATCTCCCGGCATACTCTCCTCCTTCCAGATGAGAGAGATGCGGTCATGCATTCGTGCCAATAATGGCTCTCCACTATACTTTAGTGCCTCAGCGGGGATTCCATCCGCTCCTGATGCCTTATTGTTCTTGAGCTGACAGATGGCCTTTTCTACCTTGTGCATGGCTGGGGTTTTGCTGAGATGATGGCGGGTAGCATGCTGCGGGATGAAGTCAAGGACACTCGTGTCAAATGCAGAGTCTCAGTTAAGGGGATCTTCAAAATGCTCCTTCCAGCGGGTACTGACTGCCTCGGTGTCCTTGAAGAGTGTCTCCCCTTTCTTGGCCAGCAGTGGGGTGGGGCCTTGGGTGCTTGGGCCATAGGTGGCCTCGACTGTGGTGAAGAATCCTCGCACATCATGGCTGTCGGCCAGCTGCTGAATCTCCTGCGCTTTCTCCACCCACTCTCTATTCTTTAGGTCGCAGGTTTTTTGTTGGACCTCAGCCTTGAGCCGTCTGTGATGCTGCTTTGCTGCTCCTGAGTTGGGTTGTTGTTTTAGGTTCAGAAATGCCCTGCGCTTATGATTTATTAGCTCTTGGATCTCCTGGTCATTCTCATCAAACCAGTCCTGGTGTTTCCTGGTTGAGTGGAGTAAAAATCCCTCTTTGGCCTCATCTGTTGTGTCGAGCGTTGGGACGTACTCACTGATAACTGTGGCGCACTGGTACCGGGATAGGGTGAGCCGGAGAATCACGAGACCTTTGCTAATTCCACGGGGTAGTCTCTGAGGCGGTCGACCAGCTCGTTCTTGATAGCGATTTAGAAAAAAATCTGGGGAGATTTAGGGAATCAAACAGAAAGCTCTTACTTTATGCACTGTGTACTGGGAGGGACCCCGCACCGGTTCGCACCTGTCCCGGGCCGAAGGGACTCTGCACCAGGCGGTCAAAGGGACTCTGGGGCCGCTGTGTAACCGGCCGAAGGGACTCCTGGACTGGTCCAGGACAACAGAGGGCTGGCGGCACCCATGGAGCAGTGCCAGGGGAGTAACCTGACTTACACCTCAGTCTTTTAATCAATTTTTTAATCAACTTTTAATCTATTTTTTTAAACTTTTAATTAACCCGAGTAACTTTTTAATCAATTTGGAAAAACTTTTAAACAACTTGGAAACCTTGGAGAAACCTTTAATAACTTTGGAAACTTTGGAAAAACTTTTAAAACATTCCTCAGACTCTTAATCAATCTTAAACTTTTAAACAATTGGGGAAAATTTTATAACCGATTATTGATCTACATCTTAAGACTTTTTAACAACTCTTAGAAACTTTTTAAACAAATCGGGAATTTATCAACTTTTAACTCTTAAAAATAACTTTGGAAGTGACCTTCCTAAACAAGCCTCGGGCCATCTACCATCACTGGGGCTACTTGGCGCCAAGATTGCGGCCAACACTTCGCCGTCGGCAAGTAGGCTTATACAGCTGTGCCTGGTCTCCAGTTGTCTTGGACCCTCTTGCCACTGGACCAAGAGCTTGCTCAACTAAGCCCGTGTGGTTGCCGGTGTGCAGCGGCCACCCAACGTTAAAAGAACTCATGCACAGGCTTCTTCCACTTCGTCAGTATGAAATTCTGGACCTGGACATTGATGCGGAGGTTCAACATCGCCTCCAGGTGCGCCAGTGCAGCCTTCGGCCATCTGAGGAAAAGAGTGTTTAAAGACCTGGCCCTCAAATCTACCACCAAGCTCATGGTCTACAGGGCTGTAGTAATACCCGCCCTCCTGTATGGAGCTGAGGCATGGACGATGTATAGAAGGCACCTCAAGTCGCTGGAGATATATCACCAATGATGTCTCCGCAAGATCCCTGGGAGGACAGGCGCACCAACATCAGTGTTCCCGTCCAGGCTAACATCCCCAGTATTGAAGCACTGACCACACTCGATCAGCTTCGCTGGGCAGGCCACACACGAGACTCCCGAAGCAAATGCTTTATGCGGAGCTTCTTCGTGGTAAATGAGCCAAAGGTGGGTAGTGGAAACGTTACAAGGACACTCTCAAAGCCTCTCTGGTAAAATGCGACATCACCACTGACACCCGAGACACCCTGGTCGAAGACCGTCTGAGGTGGAGAAAGTGCATCCGGGAGGGCATTGAGTTCTTCGAGTCTCAACGCAAAATAGCGTGAAGAGGTCAGGGCAGGCAGTGGAAGGAGCACGCGGCAAACCAGCCCCACCCACCCCTTCCCTCGACGAATGTCTGTTCCACCTGTAACAGAGTCTGTGGCTCTTGTATTGGATTGTTCATCCACCAGAGAACTCACTTTGGGAGTGGAAGCAAGTCCTCCTCGATTCCGAGGGACTGCCTACGATGGATGATGATGAATCTTGATAGCGAAACCAACTCCGTGGTGGCAGCATTCTTCCTTTGGTTTGACGTTCCAGAAGAAGGTGTAACCTCCACCTTGTTCCTTGAGCTGGCCTTCCCCTGCCCGCCTGGTCTTGCTTAGGGCGGCAATGTCGACATCAAAGCCTCTAAGTTCCCGAGCAACTATGGCTGTGCGGCGTTCCAGGCTGTCGCTGTTGGAGTTGTCCATGAGGGTCCTGACGTTCCAGGTCACGAACTTCATATTGAAGGGTGGAAGATGCCCGTGCGTGAGTTCTTTTAATGTGGGGTGACCGCTGCACACCGGTACCACACGGGCTTAGCAGAGCAGAGCAAGGTCTTGGTCCAGTAACAAGGGGTACAAGGGGACTGGAGACCAGGCACTGCCGTATGAGCCTAGTTGCCTATGGCAGGATGCGAGCCGTAAGCTCGGCACTGAGCAGCGCCCTTAGGTGAGGTGGTGAGAAAACCGAGGCCTGGCTGAGGGCAGGTGAGAGGTTCATTTGTGCATTACAGGCACAAGCTCTGCTTCAGCTTGGGCAGGTGATGCAATCCATAAACCCTTCCGCCATACTATCTGCGTTCCCCACTGGTACACCCAGACCTCAACCACCTGTGACTGTCGACGCCGATGAAGAGGCTCGCCAGTCAGAAGCCAGGCCTTCCACGCCACGAGCTGGTCCAGTGCTTCCCCAGACGGCAACTCCAAAATCTCTCCCCTCAACACAGCAGCGCTCTGGCAACTTTGCTGCACACCAACTTTGGGTAGGAGCAGCAGGCGAGGGAGGGGGATAAGGGGAAAGGGGGGGGGGAGAGCCGGTGGTAAAAGATAATGGTTGCTGCATTTATTCTGCATTCTGTTGTTTATAATGTTGTTGAATAATCACACTGCTGGATGCAGATAATTTGTTATTTTATTAAAGTTTCAAAATTAAGTTAAAATTATAAAAGTTTACAATGTTTCATAAATTCTTTTGTTCATCTTAACTATTCCTCTGTAGTGTCTCATTTGTAGAATAAGGGGAATAGCCAACATGGTGGGATAGAGTGGCCAGGCAACGGTCAAACATGCCGTTCACTCTGCAAGTGAAGTGTTCAATTATGAGCTGCTGTCGTAAGGCTTTTGCAGCGGCGAAGTTTCCACATTGCCTCCCGTGGTTGTGGTGGCATGGGTTCCTCGCCAGGCTCCTCTTCCTCCTCCTCCCCGCCCCCACCCCCTCTCTCCTGAGGTGGTCCTGCAATCTCCATTGGCAAATCTTGTCCCCCTCACGATGGCTATGTTGTGTAGCATGCAGCACACCGCAATGAACTCAGAGACCTGCTGAGGGGAGTATTGCAGGCAGCCTCCAGAGTGGTCCAGGCATTGGAAGGGCTGCTCGAGCACTCCAATTGTCTGTTCGATGATGTTGCATGTGGTTGCATGGCTCTCATTACAGCGATGCTCGGTTTCTGTCTGAGGGTTCCGGAGAGGGGTCACGAGCCAGGTGTCGAGGCCGTAACCTTAGTCCCCCAGCATCCAGCTCTGGCCTTGTGGTTGACGCTAGAACGTGTGAGAGACACTGCTCTCACGCAAGATAAAAGCATCATGCATGCTCCCTGGATATTGAGCTTTGACTACCATGATGCGCTGAGAATGGTCGGAGACGTTCATGGAGTGGAATCCCTTTCAGATTCTGTAAAAGTGCTCGCAGGGCAATGTGCGTAAAGTCAATGACACACTGAACCTTGAGGAAGCCAGAAAATCGTCCAAAACCTACAGCCCTCTCATTTTGGGCCTCCTTGGTCATTGGGAAGTTTATGAAGTCTATTCTGCATGCGTACAGTGCAGTAGTCAATGTGTAACATGCTGGGAGCATATGTCCCCCGCTGATGCCTGAAAGGAGCCGGAGGCATAGAAGGCAAGTGCCGCAGTCACCTTCACCTCGACGGGCAGTGCAGTCCTGTTGTCGCTGGTAGGCTGTAGGTCTGCCTGTATGATCTGGCATATCTCTGTGACCACCTCTTTTCGGAAGCACAGCCTTCTAATGCACTGTGCCTTAGAGAGCTGCACGTATGAGTGATGTTCCCTGTAAACTCATGGAAGTGTAAGGCCTCCTCCCCTGCAACCTCTTCGATTGAAAATAAGCCTTCGTCCAGCTCGACGCTGTATAAATATAGCTACCAGGATTAATGGCTGACATAGTATGGCCCCCATCTTTTAAAATGTCCTTTAAAACAAACTATAATCTCACATAAACTTCACAATCAAAAATATGCAGTAACACAGCGTGTTCTTCTCCCAATGCTTTTAATTACTCAGAACTCCAACTTTCTCCTCCTTTTCCAAGATGGCGCCATTAGCGCCTGGGGTCCGGCTGCTTTTTGCTGGCGGGTTCCCGGGCAGACGCTAAATCGGGCGTTATGCTTGAAAGTTCCGCCTGGGGAACTAGTGCGATGATGCAGGGCGACGATTTACAACATCCAAATGGTGAAAATAATGGCGGGCGCCAAGTTTTAGCAACGCCCCAAAACCATTGCCGAAATTTCCGCCTGGGCACAAAATCTTGGGCGCCTCGTTTCATGCCAGAAAAAAAATTATGTGTGTGTCCCACCCAGACGCTAAACGGGGCACAAATGAGCCGAAACTCCAGCCCAAAAGTTTTAGTAAAAATAGTTTGTGTCAGCTTATGATGCCAAAAGTTTTCTTGCACACATTCCAGAAAAGCAAATTCTTTCGTAAATCAACTCTGACCATGTATTTGGGAGCATCTCAAGGACAACTACGGATGAGCAATAAAGCTGGTCTTGCCAGCAACACCGATATCCTGACAATGAATAAAAAATAAAATATTTTTCTTGGCTCGATGCAAAACATCAGTAACTTTACACAAAGCTTTTTAAGAGCTGGGATTATTTTGCTTTCCAAAAATCTTTGAAGTCATATTTACTCATGCATCAAGGAAAAAAACTAGAGAACCAGAATTTGGCTTTCCACTGCAAAGCTGTAAAATCATGGAATAAACAAACAATGGAGCCGAGAAGGTGCAATTCAAAATGGAAGAAAACAGAGGAAAATTTAGCTAAACTTCACAATTATTGGCACCGTCTCAGTTTTTTAAAATTACATCCCAAAAAGTCATGGAGTTAGAAGTACAAATTTATTTTAAAATGAGTATATAATGTTGGTAAATGGGATTGTCCTTTTTCATGCTTCACCCAACATAAAATCAATGACTAAACCCATGGATCTGTTAAATGGAAGGTGTTGGGCTCTACATAATTTTAATTCACAAAGAGAATCTATAAAAGGGACTTTTAGAAAATATAAACAACACATTCTCTTGTTTTGTACTCACATGCCTATATCCTTGAGAAAAATCGCCAGAGACTTCTCCTATCACAGCTTTGCAACCAGCTGGGCAATTCTTGCTGAAACAGACATGAAAAATATCAAATGAATTAAGCAACTGTAAGTACAATAAATCAGGATGCATACTTAGTACAGTTTTGGAGATGCCAAAGTTCCAATAGATAGCCTACTTGACTGCACATCACTATTAAAAGGATCACTACCACACAAAAGATCCATTACTATAGCAGACCTTCCATTCTCATTTCAAGGGTGGCATTAATGAATTACTAGTATATTTTGTTATGAAACAAAAAAAAGGATTGTGACAACCTAAATGAGACCTTGAATTTCAAGCCAATTTGTCTGCACATCATAACTTTAGCACTTGGCTGCGATTTCACCCTCTAAATATCTCCGGTTAGAAGGCTATGGAACAAGCTAAGGATAACAATCTGCTTTTAAGAGTTTGGTAAATGTGACAAATTGCCTCAAAAACACTTAAATAAAAAGATAAAAATGATTTGCATTTATATAGGACCTTATCACAGTTCACAGATATCTCAATGTATATCAAGTGAAATTAATTAGTATTTAACTGCAGTAACTTAAGTAGATGCACATGGAATCCATTTGCTTATAGTAAATTTTCACAAACAATTAAACCAGTTAATCTGTTTTTTGTTGTGGTGGTCGAAGGAGGAATGTTAGTCAAGGCGGCATGTTCTATAATATCCACCAAAAAAAACAGAACAGAAAGACAGTGCTTTAACTGTGCTTCCAATTTCCACCCCTCCCTCGCCTTCATATGATTCATCTCTGACTCTTCCTTTCCTTGATTTATCTCTCTCCATTTCTGGGGATAGACTGTCCACCAATATCTAATGTAAGCCCACTGACTCCCACAATTACCTTGGTTACACTTCCTCCCACCTTGCTTCCAAAAAGGACTCTATCCATTCTCCAAATTTCTCCATCTCATCCGTTTAGATGATGCTACCTTCCACATCAGTGCTTCTGAAATTACTTCCTTTTTCCTCTACGGAGGTCTCCTCTCCACTGTGGTTGACAAGGCCCTCAATTGTGTCCATCTAATTTACCGTATTTCTGCTCTCCCTTCTCCTCCCTCCCAGAATCAGGATAGGGTTCCCCTGGTCACCTTCCACCCACCAGCCTCTGCCATTTCCGCCACCTCCAGCTCAAATCCATCAAACACATCTTCCCCTCCCCTTTCAGCATTCCGAAAGGACCATACCCTCTGCAACACCCTGGTCCACTCTTTCATCACCCCCAATACACACCCCCTTTCCCATGGCACCTTCCTGTGCAAGCACAGGAGATGCAACACCTCCCTTTCATTTCCTCCCTTCCCACTGTCCAGGGCCTCCAATACTCCTTCCAGATGAAGCAGTGATTTACTTGTACTTCTTTCAATTTAATATATTGCAGTCACTGCTCACGATGCGGTCTCCTCTATATTGGGGTGGCCACTTTGCTGAACACCTCAGTTCAGTCCACAAGTATGACCCCGAGCTTCCGGTCATCTGCCATTTTAATTTTCTAAGCCACTCCCGCTCTGACCTCTGTGCCCTCGCTTGCTTAAAAACGGTTACATTTCTTACTTCTTCCGTTCTGATGAAAGGTCATCGATCTGAAACCTTAAATGTTTCTCTCTCCACAGATGCTGTTTGACCTGCTGAGTATTTCCAGCATTTTTTTGCTTCAGTATAATTCTTTTTGGTAGATGACACTTCAGATAATGCAGTGGAGTGTTATCCTAGATTATCTGCTCAAATCTTGGAGTGGGGCTTGAAATCTACAACCGTCTAACCCAACAACTATTGAATCAAGAGATTGCTATCAACCATGTTAAATTACAATAAATGGCAACAATATCTTGACAACTATAATTTTCCTAATCCAAATATAAGTGGGGGAAAAACTTGCTTTATTGATTGCAATTTCAAAATCTATTCGAGATAAATACTGCAATCTGCTTAGATGTGCGAGATACAATTTACTTATTCTGAAGCATATTGCTGGGAATTTTTGAGAAGGACAGTTATTCTGGCAATTGCAATTGAAATTGTCAGTTTGCAAGTTGATGTTTAGATATTTCGGTTTAGAGCTTGCAATCAAAATGGAAGGCAGCAGGCCAGGGTTGAATAGTGAGAGGGAAAAAATAAATACTCTGAAGCCCAGTTTGATTATCTTTGGGGCTAAGGAAGTATGTGGGAGAAATAGAATTGTGATGGAGCAGATTATACTCTCTCTGTGGAAGGAGCAGGTTTAATATAACAAATGGCCTTTTTCACTCTACACTTTTGGGTTTTAAGTTGAATATGGCATATTTAATCTCTTCTCTCTTCATGCACATTCTATAATTGAGAGAAGCCACAGAAAGACACAGTGCCATGCTATGCTGAGCTGTGGATGGTATACAAGTTTCCTATCACACCACAAAGTAGTATTCTGAAGCATCCATTTCCTCTCCCACCACATCATTATACTGTGACTTTACTCTGCTTATTACAGAAGCTACACAAACCTGGCAGTCAATAAATTTGAACTGAAGTTCTCCTAACATGAAGTCTTAAAAGGAAATGTACAAAAGTGACTCATTCATAGGATCATAGAAATTTACAGCACAGAAAGAGACCATTCAGCCACTGTGTCTGTGCTGGCAGAAAAAGAACTTAAGAATGTAAGAAATAGGAGGAGTAGGCCATTTGGCCCCTCGAGGCTGTTCCACCATTTAATAAGATCATGGTTAATTTGATCTTGGGCTCAGCTCCACTTCCCTGCCTGCTCCCCATTAACTTTCACTCCTTTATCGTACAAAAATCTGTCCATCTCTACCTTAAAGAGGAGCATAGAAAGTGCAGGGGTGAAATTAAAAAGGATATTAGGAAAGCAAAGCGAGAGCATGAAAAATTCTTGGCAAGTAAAATCAAGGAAAACCCAAAGATGTTTTATAAATATATTAAGAGCAAGAGCAGAACTAAAAAAAGGGTAGGGCATATTAGAGACCATGAGGGTAATGTGTGTGTGGAGGCGGAAGATGTGGGTATGGTTCTTAATGAATACTCTGTTTTCACAAAAGAGAGGGGCGATGCAGACGCTGCTATCGAGGAGTAGTAGTGGGAACTATGAGATGAAATAAACATAGCGAGAGAGGAGGTATTAAGGGGTTTAGCAGCTTTGAAAGTGGATAAATCCTCAGATGAAATATCCCAGGCTGTTAAGCGAAACAAAAGAGGAAATAGCAGAGGCTTTAACGATCATTTTCCAGTCCTCTCTGGCTTCAGATGTGGTGCCAGAGGACTGGAGGACTGCTAATGTGGTACCTTTGTTTAAGAAGGGAGAAAGGGATAGACCGAATAATTATAGGCCAGTCTGCCTAATCTGAGTGGTAGGAACATTATTGGAAAAAATCCTGAAGACAGGATAAATCTTCACTTGAAGAAAGACATGGATTAATCAAGAACAGTCAGCACGGATTTGTTAAGGGAAGGTCATGTCTGACTAACTTGATTGAATTTTTCGAGGAGGTAACCAGGAGGGTCAATGAAGGCAAAGTGTATGATGCAGTGTATATGGATTTTAGCAAAGCTTTTGATAAGGTCCCAGATGGCAGACTGGTCACGAAGGTTAAAGCCCATGGGATCCAGGGCAAAGTAGCAAGTTGGATCCAAAATTGGCTTAGAGATAAGGAAGCAAAGGGTAATGGTTGAGGATGTTTTTGTGACTGGAAGGATGTTTCCAGTGGGGTCCAGTACTGGGTCCCTTGCTTTTTGTGGTATGCATCAATGACCTAGACTTGAATATGAGGGTATGATTAAGAAGTTAGCAGATTATACTAAAATCAGCTGTGTGATTGATGAAGAAGAAAGCTGCGGACTGCAAGAAGGTATCAAGCAACTGGTCAGGTGGGCAGAACAGTGGCAAATGGAATTTAATCCAGGAGAAGTGTAATGCATTTTGGGAGGGTTAACAAGGAAAGGGAATATACATTAAATGATAGGATACTGAGAAGTGCAGAGGAACAAAGGGACCCTGGAGTGCATGTCCACAGATCCCTGAAGGTAGCAGGCCAGGTGGATAAGGTGGTTAAGAATGCATACGGAATGCTTGCCTTTATTAGCCGAGGCATAGAATACAATTGGGCCCCAAGTTTCCACATGATTTGCTCCTGATTTTTAGGAGCAACTGGTGTAGAACAGAGTATCTTAGAAATCGGAATTCTCGTCATTTAGTTTGCTCCAGTTCTAGTCAGTTAGAACAGTTTCACTTTGGAACAGAATTTTTTTTTCAAAAGGGGACGTGTCCGGCCACTTACGCCTGATTTCAAAAGTTTCGTGAGTGAAAACTTACTCCAAACTAACTTAGAATGGAGTAAGTGAAGATTTTTGTACGCTCGAAAAAAACCTCGTCTACACTTTAGAAAATCAGGCGTAGGTTACAAATTAGGCGTAGGGAACGAGGTGGGGGGGGGGGGAGGGGGGGGGAAGGGAAGTCATTAAATTCTACAATCAATCCTTAGTTATACTTATACAAATATTATACAAATAAATCCAACCTGAATAAAAATTTATAAGCAAAGAAAGATTAAATAAACCATGTTCCTACCTGTGTGAAATAGCATCAGCCTTCGAGCTGCTGTGCTTCAGGCAGGCCTTTCATGTTGGAGACAGGCAGGGGTGTGGCGTCAGTGTCTCGACGGCAGCGGCAGCAAGCTTCGAGCGGAGCTGCAGTGCTTGAGGCAGGCCTTCATTCTCTTCGTGGCTGGCCGCGAAGAAGCAACACCGGACGGACCCGAGGCCATTCGGCCATGAGATATCAGTGACGTCAGTGGCTGGCCGGCAGCCGAAGAATCAACACCTGACACACGCAGCTCTTTATGGTGCTTGAGGCCATTCGGCCACGCTTTAGGGGCGGCGTCAGTGGCTCGACGGCAGCCGAAGATACAGCAGCAGCCTTCGAGCTGTGAGGGGGACTGAGGCCATTTGGACAGGGAGAGGCAGCCACATCGACAGTTTTATATTTAAATTTGCAGAATGGGTGCTGCATTGTCAACCCCACGTATTATGCAATGGTTTGCCATCTTTGTTCTTGGTGGACGTTGATCCATTGCAAAGTTGAATTGGCACTCTTATTTCTCCAAACACACAGTCCTTAATTTGCATGCACCAATGCAGCACCGGTTCTGCAAGTTTAGCAGTGAAAAGCTGAACTCACTGATTTCAGCAGGTGATTTATTCAGCAGTGCTGCTAAAAGCACTCCCTCACACACAGAAATATCAAAAAAAATTAAATTACAAGCCTTTGCAGGGGTCCAAGAAACAAATCTTCACTTTTTCTGCAGTATTTAAAAAAATGGCTGAATGCCAATGTTTGTGCGAGACTGTGCGTGCGCGCACGCTCCAACGCGCATGCGCAGGGTTGCCGGCACCACGAAGGCTAATTTAAATTGTACCCGCCCCCGCTACTTAGAAAATCGGCGCGAGTGTTAGGCTCCGTCCCCTGATGCGAAGAGCGCGCCGCGCCAAGCAGACATCGAGCTCCCAGAATATCGGACTTTTTTTTAGGCGCAGTTTTCAGCGCGAAAAACAGGCGCCCAGCTCGGAGGTGCGCCATTTTCGCCGCGGGACGAAACTTGGGGCCCAAGTGAGGTTGGGGACAGCATAAATCAAGAAATTAGGGATGCGTGCAATAAAGGTACAGCAGTTATCATGGCCGACTTTAATCTACATATAGATTGGGCTAACCAAACTGGTAACAATACGATGGAGAAGGATTTCCTGGAGTGTATTAGGGATGGTTTTCTCGACCAATATGTCGAGGAATCAACTAGAGGACTGGCCATCCTAGACTGGGTGATGTGTAATGAGAAAGGACTAATTAGCAATCTTGTTGTGTGAGGTCCCTTGGGGAAGAGTGACCATAATATGGTAGAATTCTTTATTAAGATGGAGAGTGACACAGTTAATACAGAGACTAGGGTCCTGAACTTAAGGAAAGGTAACTTCGATGGTGTGAGACGTGAATTGGCTAGAATAGACTGGCAAATTATACTTAAAGGGTTGACGGTGGATAGGCAATGGCAAACATTTAAAGATCATATGGATGAACTTCAACAATTGTACATCCCTGTCTGGAGTAAAAATTAAACGGGGAAGGTGGCTCAACCGTGGCTAACAAGGGAAATTAAGGATAGTGTTAAATCCAAGGAAGAGGCATATAAATTGGCCAGAAAAAGCAACAAACCTGAGGACTGAGAGAAATTTAGAATTCAGCAGAGGAGGACAAAGGGTTTAATTAGGAGGGGGAAAATTGAGTATGAGAGGAAGCTTGCCGGGAACATAAAAACTGACTGCAAAAGCTTCTATCGATATGTGAAGAGAAAAAGATTAGTGAAGACAAACATAGGTCCCTTGCAGTCAGATTCAGGTGAATTTATTATGGGGAACAAAGAAATGGCAGCCAGTTGAATAAATACATTGGTTCTGTCTTCACGAAGGAAAACACAAATAACCTTCCGGAAGTACTAAGGGACCGAGGGTCTAGTGAGAAGGAGGAACTGAAGGATATCCTTATTAAGCGGGAAATTGTGTTAGGGAAATTGATGGGATTAAAGGCCGATAAATCCCCTGGGCCTGATAGTCTGCATCCCAGAGTACCTAGGGAAGTGGCCCTAGAAATAGTGGATGCATTAGTAATCATTTTCCAACAGTCTATCGACTCTGGATCAGTTCCTATGGACTGGAGGGTAACTAATGTAACACCACTTTTTAAACAAAGGAGGGAGAGAGAAAATGGAGAATTATAGACCGGTTAGCCTGACATCAGTAGTGGGGAAAATGTTGGAATCAATTATTAAAGATGAAATAACAGCACATTTGGAAAGCAGTGACAGGATCGGTCCAAGTCAGCATGGATTTATGAAAGAAAAATCATGTTTGACAAATCTTCTAGAATTTTTTGGTGATGTAACTAATAGAGTGGACAAGGGAGAACCAGTGGATGTGGTGTATTTGGACTTTCAAAAGGCTTTTGACAAGGTGCAAAATTAAAGCACATGGTATTGGGGGTAATGTACTGACGTGGATAGAGAACTCGTTGGCAGACAGGAAGCAGAGAGTCGGGATAAACGGGTCCTTTTCAGAATGGCAGGCAATGACTATTGGGGTGCCAAAGGGCTCAGTGCTGGGACCCCAGCTATTTACAATATACATTAATGATTTGGATGAAGGAATTGAGTGCAGTATCTCCAAGTTTGCAGATGACACTAAACTGGGTGGCAGTGTGAGCTGTGAGGAGGACGCTAAGAGGCTGCAGAATGACTTGGACAGGTTAGGTGAATGGACAAGCGCATGGCAGATGCAGTATAATGTGGATAAATGCGAGGTTATCCACTTTGGGGGCAAAAACACGAAGGCAGAATATTATCTGAATGGCAGATTAGGAAAAGGGAAGATGCACCGAGACCTGGGTGTCATGGTACATCAGTCATTGAGTAGAGACTTGATCAACTGGGCCTTTATTCACTGGAGTTTAGAAGGATGAGAGGGGATCTCATAGAAACATATAAAATTCTGACGGGACTGGACAGGTTAGATGCAGGAAGATTGTTCCCGATGTTGGGGAAGTCCAGAACCAGGGGACACAGTTTTAGGATAAGGGGTAGGCCATTTAGGACTGAGATGAGGAGAAACTTCTTCACTCAGAGTTGTTAACCTGTGGAATTCCCTACCGCAGAGAGTTGTTGATGCCAGTACATTGGATATATTCAAGAGGGAGTTAGATATGGCCCTTATGGCTAAAGGGGTCAAGGGGTATGGAGAGAAAGCAGGAAAGGGGTACTGAGGTGAATGATCAGTCATGATCTTATTGAATGGTGGTGCAGGCTCGAAGGGCCGAATGGCCTACTCCTGCACCTATTTTCTATGTTTCTATGTAAGAGCAGGGGGGGGGGTTTATGCTTGATCTGTATGCCACAGCTGGAGTACTGCATGCAGTTCTGGTCGCTATATTACAGGAAGACTGGAGAGGATACAGAGGAGATTTACGAAGATGTTGTCGGGAGTGGAGAATTTAAGCTATGAGGACAGATTAGATAAGCTGGATTTGTTTTCACTGGAACAGAGGCAGCTGAGGGGCGACCTTATTGAGGTGTATAAAATTATGAGGGGCCTAGTTATAGTGGATAGAAAGAGCCTATTACCCTTAGCAGAGGGGTCAACAACCAGGGGATATATAATTTAAAATAATTGGTCGGTTTAGAAGGGATTTGAGGGGAAATTTCTTTACGCAAAGGGCTGTGGGGGTCTGGAATGGTGGTAGAGGCAGAAACCCTCCCCACATTTAAAAAGTACTTGGATGTGCACCTGAAGTGCTGTAACCTGCAGGGCTACAGACCTAGAGCTGGAAAGTGGGATTAGGCTGGATAGCCTCTTGTTGGCCAGCATGGACACGATCGGCCGAAATGGCCTCCTTCCGTGCTGTAAACTTCTATGAGTCTATGAAATCTATTCAATGACCCAGCCTCCACAGCTCTCTGGGGCAAAGAATTCCACAGATTTACGACCCTCAGAAGAAATTCCTCCTAGTCATGTATTTCATCATCTTGCAATGACTATAAGTATGTAACTGTAACTCATGCATACTGTACCTGTACCCTTGTAATGTACACCCTGACCACAGGGAGTGAGCTCCTCACCTGGGCTTCCAGGTATAAAAGGGGAGGTCCCACCCAGGATCAGCACTCTTCAGTCCTGGAAATAAAGTGAAGGTCACAGAGTGACCGTGTCTGATATATCCATGCCTTGTGTGAGTTTGTAACAAGATGCAGAGACACTACACTCCTCATCTCAGTTCTAAATGGCCGACCCCTTAATTTTCAACGATGCCCCCTAGTTCCAGACTCCACAAGTGGAAACATCCTCTCTATATCTACCTTGTCTAGTCCCCTCAGTATAATATGTTTCAATAAGATCACCTCTAATTTTTCTAAATTCCAATGAGTATAGGCCCAGCCTGATCAACCTATCTTCATAAAACTATCTCTTCATCTCAGGAATCAGCCTAGTGAACCTTCTCTCAACTGCCTGCAATGCAAGTATATCTCTCCTTAAATAAAGAGACCAAAACTGTACGCAATACTCTAGGTGTGGCCTCAACAATACCCAATACAGTTGTAGCAGGACTTCTCTGCTTTTGTACTCTATCCCCTTGCAAAAAGGCTAACATTCCATTTGCTTTCCTGATTACTTGCTGTACCTACATACTATTTGTTTGTGTTTCATGCACAAGGACCCCCAGATCCCTCTGTAATGCAGCATTTTGTAATCTCTCTCCATTTAAGCAATAACTTGCTTTTTTATTTTTCCTGCCAATGTGGATAACCTCACACTTTCCTGCATTATACTTGGAAAACTGCAAATGTTAACACCCCTATTTAAAAAAGGAGGGAGACAGAAAGCAGGAAACTATAGACCAGTTAGCCTTACCATCTGTGGTTGGGAAAATGCTGGAGTCCATTATTAAGGAAGCAGTAGCAGGACATTTGGAAAAGCATAATACGGGCAAGCAGAATCAGCTTGGTTTTACGAAAGGGAAATCATGTTTGACAAATTTGTTGGAGTTCTTTGAGGAAGTTTGCCAAATGTTTGCCCACTCACTTAGCCTGTCTATATCCCTTTGCAGATTCTTTGTGTCCTCCTCACAACTTGCTTTCCCATCCATCTTTATATCATCTGCAAACTTGCCTACATTACACCCAAGTCATTAATATTAGATTGTAAATAGTTGAGGCCTCAGCACCGATCCTTGCGGCTCCCCACTAGTTACCATTTGCCAACCGGAAAATGACCCATTTATCCCGACTCTCTGTTTTCTGTTAGTTCGCCAATCCTCTATCCATGCTAATATATTACCCCTAATCCGGTGAACTTTTATCTTGCACAGTTACCTTATGGAATGCTTTCTGCAAATCAAAATGCATCACATCCACTGGTTCCCCCTTATCCACCCTGCTCGTTACATCCTCAAAGAACTGTAGCAAATTTGTCAAACATGATTTTCCTTTCATAAAACCATGCTGACTCTGCTTGACTGTATTATACTTTTCCAAATGTTCTGCAACTGCTTCGTTAATAATGGACTCCAACATTTTCCCGACGACGAAAGTTAGACTAATTGGTCTATAGTTTCCTGCTTTCTGTCTCCCTCCTTTTTTAAATAGGGGCGTTACATTTGCGGGTTTCCAATTTGCTGGGACTTCTCCAGAATCCAGGGAATTTTGGTAGATTGCAACCAATGCATCCACTGGGGCTGAAATTCAGGGTCTCAGAAAGACAGATTACTCTCCGTTTGCGGCAGCCATGCGTCAGAATCCCGTGGCACCTTTGTGGTCAACTGGATGAACTGACCCAAATTCAGGTCGGGAATTTTGCGGCCCGGACCCGATACCGCCCGATGCTAATAACCGCTGCAAGCGCGTCATCAGAATGCACACCGTGCCACTTTCACTCATCTTAAAAATCCACCAACTGGAATTTAGGTCGAAAAATCGATCTCCCACCACATGGTGCCCCCGACAGCTTTGTGTCGGTGTACCTTATCCCTAGTGAGTGTAGCCCGGCAGCGCAGCTGCCCTTCAAGGGGAGGGCCCACTGCCGCGGCTGCCATATAATAATTTTTGCCGGCCAACTTCCCGATCGGCTGGCAAGATAGTGCCCAAGGGTTCGGCCGGGCCACCAACGGGAAACCTGGCACCTCCTCTTGGGTGCCAGGCCGCTGGCCCGGCCGAAACCAACCCTGGTGTCCCAGTGGCCGAAGATAAAAAATGACAGCGCGTTAAGGAGAGAGAATCTGTGACATCACCACTACTCCACCGCTGATTGACAGCGGCGGAGTCCCGGTCCTGACCCAAATTCAGCCCCTCAGCCTGCCATCCTGTCTATGTCCCACCCCCACTATAACCAATTTCCTTCAGGACTTTGAAAAAATGTCAAAGTCCTGAAAATCGATCATCCGACTACACCATGGATCTGTGCGGTAAGAACAGACACAAAATCACAGGTGCGCCAGCTTTCTTGTGCTGCTAAATTTCGGCCCCACTATCTCTGCAGCCACTTCTTTTAAGATCCTAGGATGCAGGCCATCAGGTGTAGGGTACTCGTCCGCCTTTAGTCCCATTATTTTACCGAATACTTTTTCTTTAGTGATAGTGTTTGTTTTAAGATTACCCCCTCCCTATAGCCCTTGATTATCTATTACTGGGATGTTTTTTAATGTCTTCTACCGTGAAGACCAATAAAAAATATTTGTTCAGAGCTATCCAGCCTAATCCCACTTTTTAGCTCTTGATCCTTAGCCCTGTAGGTTCTGACACTTCAACTGCATATCCAAGTACTTTTTAAATGTGATGAGGGATTCTGCTTCTACTTGCCTTTCAGGCAGTGAGTTCCAGACTCCCATCACCTGAATGATTATCTGTAGTAATAAACATTAAACCAAGAGTTTTTGCTTTAAGCAAAATCGGTGAACCGGGTGGAAATTGCACTCAAAATTGGGCTAATTTTCAGAAGTATTTTTTGCTCAAGTTTCCATTCAAACTCATTTGCATATCGTTAAACATAAAATCTGACATCATTTTAGAATGTATTTGTTAAACATTTTTTTGCTTTTCAAAGTATTCCTTAATATATTTGAGAGGGGTAATACAGCTAAAAATGGTTTCATCACAAAAAAAATAAGCATTTTAATCAGTGTCTGGGCCATCATTTGTGAGTAAACCGAATTTAAATAACTAAAAATGTAGTTAAAAAAACTATACAGAAGCAGTTATGAGTTACATTAGTGTACAGTAGTCAGTCTCTTAGTAAATTAAAAAAGCATTAATGTGTTTATTAGTGTTCTTGTGCCTAAAAAAAGCAGCTTAATTTTAAGAGCCTACTCACAGGCCCACAAACGAGGGCATTTAGCCGAAACTCGCAATGGTGATTAATGCAATCTGGGGGCAAGGCCAGGTTTGTGAGCAGGGATGATTTCTAGCACAATGTTTTTAAAAACTGGTTCAAAAGATCATGGAAACTATTTGCACTGAACGTAATTTGCACTTGAAAGTCCGCGATTTTGTGCACTGGTTTGGCTGCTTTTGGGCGAATTGCACCATTAAAATCCAGCGCAACCAAGCAGAAACTTCTGCCCACAACCTTTAATACAATTAATATTGCAGAATACAATGTGGAAGAACATCTCATTCAAAACACTGTTGATTTGAAGCCTCACCTGAACTGTGGCTCATCATAATGGTTTCCTTTATCCAAACATGTAATTAAATCTGCATGGAATGACAATCAAGGTTAACATATATTATAAATCTACCTGTACATCTAAGTGGACATTTAAAGGGAAGGATTCTCCAAATAGCAACCACAAGCAAAATTTCCTTTTAGAAATCTATAATTCATAACATATAATCGAAGCCACCATTTTACACAATAAGTCAAATTTAGTTTTATTACATGGAATTTGAGGATTTTACTGTTATATTGCTGATCACTTTGATGATTCCATCCATTTATCAATGAATATCATAAACCAGTGGCCCTGCATATAATGAAATGTACTACAAACTCAGATTAATGAATACAATAATAACGTTGAAAAATACATTTTCAATCATTTATAGTTCAGAATGTGTTCACATTACTTAATTATTTCAAAAGTAGGTTAAGTTAACTACACATATGACTGGTAAGTAGTGGAACTTATTTTTAGGCCAGATTACTGGTACATATCTTATTGCCAACTTTTAGGTTTTAGGTTTTGCCTTAAATATTATCACACCTCCAGCATTATTGGTCCTTGCCATGAATGGGTCCCATATCACCTACAATCTGGAGTGCATCATTTACAGTGCAGTCATTTGTTAAGCAATAGCATGGCCTGGGGACTGTAACAAACCGTGTATGTATACCAGCTAAGGCAGACTCGTGTGATAACACGTCTTCTCCAGTCTTTAAAGGTAGTCTGAAATGAACTCGAGACACGAGACTCCCAAAATAAGCGTTTGACTCGGAGCTCCAACACGGCAAGCGAGCCCCAGGTGGGCAGAGGAAATGCTTCAAGGACACCCTCCAAGCCTCCTTGAAAAAGTGCAACATCCTCACCGACATCTGGGAATCCCTGGCCCAAGACCACTGAAAGTGGAGGAGAAGCATCCTGGAAGGCACCGAACACTTCGAGTCTCTTCGCCGAGAGCAAGCGGAAGCCAAGCGTAAAAAGTGCAAGGAGCGCACGAAAACCCAAGCACCCCACCCACCCGTCCCTTCAACCACCGTCTGCCCCACCTGTGACAAAGACTGTAGTTCCCACACTGGACTCATCAGCCACCTGAACTCATTTTAGTGTGGAAGCAAGTCATCCTCGACTCCGAGGGGCTGCCTAAGAAAAGAGTGAAATGAGACACAATTTCTAACCAACAAATTGTTTTAGTTAAATACATGAATTAACAGTTTTCACAGTGAGTTAAATAAATCTCTCTCTCTTCCTCCCAGCCTCTTCAACTCTTATATCCCCTATCTCTCTCTCTCCGCATATGTTTGTCCATATGTTCTTATTCAGTGAGAATAGACACAAGAACATAAGAAATACGAGCAGGAGTAGGCCATAAGGCCCCTCGAGCCTGTCCGCCATTCAATAAGTTCATGGTTGATCTGATCATGGACTCAGCTCCACTTCCCCGCCCCCTCCCCATAACCCCATATCTATTTCTGTCTTAAATTTATTTAATGTCCCAGCTTCCACAGCTCTCTGAGGTAGCGAATTCCGCAGATTCACAACCCTCAAAGAAGAATTTTTCCTCATCTCAGTTCTAAATGGGCAGCCCCTTATTCTAAGATCATGTCCTCTAGTTCGAGTCTCCCTCTCTGCATCCACCTTGTCAAGCCCCCTCATAATCTTATACGTTTCTATAAGATCACCTCTCATTCTTCTGAATTCCAAGGAGTAGAGCCCCAACCAACTCAACCTTTCCTCATAAGTCAACTCCTTCATCCCCGGGATCAATCTAGTGAACCTTCTCTGAACTGCCTTCCACAGCATGTATATTCTTTCGTAAATAAGGAAACCAAAACTGCACGCAGTATTCCAGGTGTGGCCTCACCAATAGCCTGTACAGCTGTAACAAGACTTCCCTTCTTTTATACTCCATCCCCTTTGCAATAAAGGCCAAGATACCATTGGCCTTCCTGATGACCTGCATGCCATCCCCGTGTTTCTTGCACAAGTACCCCCAGGTCTCGCTGTACTGCAGCACTTTGCAATTTTTCTCCATTTAAATAATTACTTGCTCTTTGATTTTTTTCTGCCAAAGTGCATGACCTCACACTTTCCAACATTATACTCCATCTGCCAAATTCTTGCCCACTCACTTAGCCTGTCTATGTCCTCCTGCAGCCCCTTTATGTCCTCCTCACACATTGCCCTTCCTCCCATCTTTGTATTGTCAGCAAACATGGCTATGTTACACTCTGTTCCTCTTCCAAGTCGTTAATATAGATTGTAAATAGTTGGGGTCCCAGCACTGATCCCTGCGGCACCCCACTCATTACTGATTGCCAACCAGAGAATGAACCATTTATCCCGCCTCTTTGTTTTCTGTTTGTCAGCCAATCTTCTTTCCATGCTAATATATTACCCCCAACCTCGTGAATTTTTATCTTGTGCAGTAACCTTTTGTGTGGCACCTTGTCAAATGCTTTCTGGAAGTCCAAATACACCACATCCACTGGTTCCCCTTTATCCACCCTGTTTGTTACATCCTAAAAGAATTCCAGCAAATTTGTCAAACATGACTTCCCTTTCATAAATCCATGCTGACTTTGCCTGACCAAATTTTGCTTTTCCAAATGTTCTGTTACTGCTTCTTTAATAATGGGCTCCAACATTTTCCCAACCATGTTAGGCTAACTAGTCTATAGTTTCCTAATTTTTGTCTGCCTCCTTTTTTGAATAGGGGCATTACATTTGCAGTTTTCCAATCTGCTGGGACCTCCCAGAATCCAGGGAATTTTGATAAATTACAACCAATGCACCCACAATCCCTACCGCGACTTCTCTTAAGACCCTAGGATGCAAGGCATCAAGTCCAGGGGATTTATCTGTCTTTAGTATCATTATCTTACTGAGCACCGCCTCCTTAGTGATTGTGTTAAGTTCCTCCTCCCCTATAGCCCCTTGACTATCCACTGTTGGAATATTGTTAGTGTCCTCTACCGTAAAAACTGATACAAAAAACTTGTTTAGAGTTTGTGCCATCTCCATATTCCCCATTACTAATTCCCTGGTCTCATCCTCTAAGGGATCAACATTTACTTTAGCCACTCTTTTTCTTTTTATATACCTATAGAAACTCTTATTATCTGTTTTTATATTTTGTGCTAGTTTACTTTCATAGTCTATCTTCCCTTTCTTAATCATTTTTTTTTTGTCATTCCTTGCTGGCTTTTAAAAGCTTCCCAATCTTCTGTCCTCCCACTAGTTTTGGCCACTTTGTATGTCTTTGTTTTTAAATCGGATACCGTCCTTTATTTCTTTAGTTAGCCACGGATGGCTATCTTTTCTCTTGCAACCTTTCCTCCTCACTGGAATATATTTTTCTTGAGAGTTGTGAAATATCTCCTTAAATGTGCACCACTGTTCATCAACCGTCCCACACTTTAATCTATTTTCCCAGTCCACTTTAGCCAACTCTGCCCTCATACCTTCATAGTCTCCTTTATTTAAGCTTAGTACGCTGGTTAGAGATCCAACTTTCTCACCCTCCATCTGAATTTGAAATTCAATCATGCTATGATCACTCATTCCAAGGGGATCCTTTACTCGGAGATTGTTTATTTATCCTGTCTCATTACACAGAACCAGATCTAGGATACCCTGTCCCCTGGGTTGGTTCTGTTACATACTGATCAAGGAACCCATCCCTTATGCATTCCATGAACTCTTCCTCAAGCCTACCCTGACCAATTTGATTTGTCCAATCAATATGGAGGTTAAAATCACCCATGATTATTGCTGTTCCCTTTTTACAAGCCCCCACTATTGCCTGGTTTATGCTCCAACCAACACAGTTGCCACTGTTAGGGGGCCTATATACCACGGCCACCAGTGACTTTTTCCCCTTATTATTTCTTATCTCCACCCAAACCGTTTCAACATCCTGATTCTTTGAGCATATATCATTTCTCAGTATTGGTGATTCCATCCTTTATCAATATTGCTACCCCACCTCCTTTTCCTTTCTGTCTGTCCTTCCGGATTGTCAAATATCCCTGAATATTTAATTCACAGTCCTGGTCACCTTGCAACGACATCTCTGTAATGGCTATCAGATCATACCCATTTGATCTCCTGCCCTGACATTATGTGGTTCAACACTCCTGTGCTCAAATAGAATATCTGATTTACTGTGAACAATGGCACAAGATATACATCAGAATGGAGGAAAGGGAAAAAAATTGTCATGCATAGTGATATTGAAATAGTATATTATCTTCTAGCTCACATTTTAACTCCCAGCTCAGTGAGTTCTTCTACACATAGAATTTATTTCTATATGTTCATCACTCTAAGTGTAAGTTGTGGCTCAGTGGGTAGTACACTTGCCTCTGAGTCAGAAGGTTGTGGGTTCAAGTTCCACTCCAGGGACTTGAGCACATAAATCTAGGCTGACACTCCAGTGCAGTGCAGTGCTGAGGGAGCGCTGCACTGTCAGAAGTGCCGTCTTTTGGATGAGACAGTTAAACAGAGGCCTCGCCTGCTTTCTCAGGTGGACGTAAAAGATCCCATGGCACTATTTTGAAGAGCAGGAGAGTTATCCCAGGACAATATTTCTCTCTCAAATCAATATAACAAAAACAGATTATCTGGTCATTATCACATTGCTGTTTGTGGAAGCTTGCTGTGTGCAAATTGGTTGCCACCTATCTTACATTACAACAGTGACTACAGTCCAAAAAGTACATCATTGGCTATAAAGCGCTTTGAGATGTCCGGTAGTCGTGAAAGACGCTATATAAATGCAAGCCTTTCTTTAAATTAGGTAGAAGAGACAAAAACTTTAAAATAATTTAACAGTTATTGGCACCACAGGATCTTTCTGAATAAGTGAGCCAAGATAAGTTAAATGATCTTCTTCATTCTAAATCTATCTTTTGATCTCATGCAAGTTAATCTTCTTCAACCATAAACTGACTAATTTAAACATTAGTTAAAGTAGCTAGTAATGATATAAATAATAAATATACTTAATTATTAAAGTGTAAGTTGAAGTGCAAACAAGTTTGGATGAAGTCATTCAAGTATTTTTTTTCAAACATCTATAGAAAAAAAGGCTGTATTCCATTTGCTGAGCTATTTTTTTAAATCTGGTTAGAGATCTAATTACAATACATTAAAAAAAAAACTCGTTAGCTTCATGACAAGCCTTGGTTTTTGAAATTACATTTTAAACTTTGATAAGCCTTACCTGGATGGCTGCTAGTGGTGTATGATAGCAAGAAGCCACGTCCTGATATATGGGAGCCACTTTTAAATTGAATGCTCATTTCATTGCTGTCTAAATGGATTTCTCTGGAGACCGAGTTTAAGTTTCCACAGTAAGTACCTGTAGATAAATCCAAAGGTAACAAATGACGCTTGGAATAAAGGTTAGTCCCAATTTACATTTTTTATTTTATTTATATGCACAACAGTGACTACACTTCAAAAAAAGAACTTTGAGACATTTCTCAGACCTGGTAATGGGTGATAAAGATATGAGTTTATCTTTCTTATTGACATGTGCTTGCTTTATAAAACAGGTTTCCATGTTATGAATAGCACTTTTTTTCTCTTAGAAAAGATTACATTTAAATAAGGCACCTTCCGGGTTAAGTAACACATGATCCACAGATCTTGTTAAAAGAATAGATTAGGCTGTGAAATATGTTACAATTCGAACTGAATTGGAGGCTGAATTTAATTGGCCAGCACAGGCACGATGGGCCAAATGGCCTCCTTATGTGCTGTATTATTATTTTATGAATTCAAGCCATTTCCTAACACTCATCGTGTCAACCGTGGCTCAGTTTGCGCACTCTCGCCTCTGAATCAAAAGTTTGTAGGTTCAAGTCTTACTCCAGAGACTTGAGTACATATTCTAGGCTGCCACTCCTAGTGCAGTGCTGGGAGAGTGCTGCACTGTCGGAGGAGCATTGTTTTGGATGAGACATTAAACAGAGGCCTCGATGACCAATTGGAATAAAAGATAGTGGATGTAGTGTATATGGATTTTTAGTAAGCATTTGATAAGGTGACTCACAGGAGGCTGGTTAGAAACAATCAAGCACCTGATATAAGAGGAAATGTAGCAACATGAGCAGAAAGAAAACAAGAGTGTTACGGTAAATGGGTGTTACTAAGATTGGAGAAGGATTGGAAGTGAAGTAGTTCATTTCTGTTCTTGGTATATATTGATCACTTGGACCTGGGTATATGGAACAAAATTTAAGATTACCTCTTAAGAGAACTGGAGGTTCAAATAAATAATCCACTGAAAGTGAGTGTGCAGGTAGATAAAGCTATTAAAAAGCCAATAGCATTTTGGGTTTTATAAACAGGTGCATTGAGTACAACAACAAAGGAGTAATGATATACTTAGTGTAAAACATTGGTTAGGCCATAGTTAGAATACTACATGCGGTTTTGTGTGTCCCATTATAGAAAGGACATTAAACCATAGGATGGGAAACTATAATTACCAGGGATACTCGAAATATTCGCACTATTTCCACTGGAGCACAGAGGGCTAAGAGAAAATTTAATAAGTTTTTAAAATTGTGAATGGTTCCTATTGGGTGAAAAGAGAAACACTAGTTTGTCTAATTGGGGAATTTGTCAGCACTAAGAGCGAGAAGGGGAGTTGAGAGAAATTTCTTTAAGCAGAGCGATGTTGGAGCGTGAAAAGCTTTGCCACAGGGAATGGTTGAGGCAAAGACCACTATCTTTTAAGACAAAATTGGATAAATATTTGAAGCAGAGGAAGTTACAGAGTTAGGGAGAAGGTAGTGTGATTAGTTTTAGATTGTGCAAGCAAAGTGGGCTGAACGGCCTCGTGCATTATAAACATCGATGGTTCACCATTAATCAAAACGGTCCCACTTTATGGCCCCAAATTTCCCCAGCCGCTTAGAGCGGTGTATCTTGATGTGGTGCGCCGACTTCTGGGAGGAGAAAAAGCGCCAAAAATCTACCTTGTAATTTGGCCGCTCCCTCGTCATTCGGATCCATCGGCGACACGCAGCAGAGTGTTGGGGGGGCGGATGGAGCTTCAGCCGCCGCAGGTCTTGGGCCGAGCGTGTCGTGCAGTGCCGGCAGGGGCACGCATGACCGTTTCAGTGGGCACGCATGCGCAATGGACACTTCAATCTGCGTGCATGCGCAGTGTAACAGGAAGCTTGGCAATCGGCCAATTAAAGGGAGAGCGTCCTCAGAATAAGTGGCTATGGAGCATATATAAAGGTGAGGTCTGAATATTGATTGTTGTTTGGCTGAGGGAGTGGAAAGGAGTGCTGGATAGGTGTAAGAGAGATCTTTGAACATTACCTGCGTTTGAGTCCAATAGACGAATGGCGCAAGAGCGTGCAAGAACCAAGAATTTCTTCCATGAGGAAGTGGAGAAATTAGTAACGGCTATTGAGGAGAAATGGCAGGAGCTGGATATTAACAAGAGTGGTCTGTCAAAGGAATCCCCCCAAGGAAATGAGGAAAAGATGGAACCTCGTTGCTGAAGAATTCTCTGCTGGGGTCAACACTGCAAGATCTGGAAGCCAGTGCAAGAAGAAATGGCAGGACATTGGTCAAGTAGTGACTGTAAGTAATATCTTCATCTTTAAATTGAATTGCAGAGGAAAATCTGAGTATCTGTATGTGTTCCACCCATCAGAAGCGCACTATGTCTGACAATTTATATTTTCATCTTTGCAGAAGAAATTGGCCCACAACAAAGAGGGAGAGAACTAGAACAGGAGGAGGTCCGCCAAATCGGCACCAACTGACACCCCTGGAACAGAGGGTTGCTGCCTTGCTGAGTCGCACTGGCAGAACAAGAATAAGCTCTGCACAAGCTGGACCCACATGCGAGGGTGAGGGCGAGTCATTAAAATGCATAGTGGCCCTTCAAATCAACCTGCTATGCATGAGACTACTCATGCCACTCATCCTGCCCCTTCCTGTGCTGCTAACCATTTGACTGTTGTGTTGCCTTTTGCAGAAGACGACAACACTCCTCAAGATCCTGAGGATACAGATGCGTGTGCTCCAGACCAAGGCGGGTGGGGGGAGGAGGGGTCCATGGAAATGTGTGCTCAGGAGAATGCTGACCACGATATCGATCAGGATATAACACAGGATATCACACAGCCAGAACCCTCCATTAGCTCCTCGGCAACTTTCCATGGGTTCACACCTTCTGAGGTCGCGGGTCCGAGTGGCAGTCAGGAAATGCATCTTGGGACACCCAGTGCCCCACCATCCCAGCCTGCGCCTCGCACTGGAGGGGTGCCACTAGGTAAACCTACGGTGAGGGGAAGGAGAAGGAGAAGCAGTCTCTCCTGAGAGGCAGTCCTCAGCAGAAGTAAATCAGGTTTTTTCATTGGGTGAGGAGACCAATGCCCTCACAAGATCACTCGTGGCGGCCGTCAGTGGGTTGTGTGATGAGGTCGCCACACTATCGGGTGAAAGCTCTGCACTAAGACGGGAAGTCAGGGCGGGCATTTCAGAGGATGTGCAGACGATGGCAGATGCCATGAGGGAGCTGGCTTCTGCAATAAGGGCACAAAGGCCAGACACTCAAAGTTCACTCCCACTTCACTCCACGCACCAGCCACCGGTCAGACCCAAGCCGGGCCCCAACCCCCCCCCGCACAGCCATCACCGACCCTATAAGGAAGTGCACTTTCCCCGAGATGGCTACCTGCATTGATTTCTTAAATGTAGGTAAGGTTTTTCTGTGCCTACAAAAGTGGCCACATACACTGGCCTAAGATAGTTTGGAGTAACTTTTAGCTGGCCAGATTTGCTTCCATGGCCAAAACAAGCATAAGTGGCTAGTCACGCCCCCTTTTGGAGAAAAAAAACTAAACTAAAAAAAAACCTAACTAACTGATTTACACTGGAGCAAGTTAAATGGGGAAATTTGCGATTTTTAAGTTACTCCAAAAAAAGCTACTTGCTCCAAAAAAAGTGGGGCAACTCCTGGGGAAACTTGAGCCCTATATTACTTCCTCCAGTGACAAACTTGAGACAACTGGAATTTTCAGATACAAACAACTTCAACAAACACCTGGAGCTAGCTTTTCATAGGCAAGGCGGGTTGGGGGTGGGGGCTCCGATGCGAGCAGGAAACCCGGGAGAATTTGTTTCCGCAGGCCCTGCTGACTGTAAAACAGGAGGGAGGGAGGGATCAATCGATCGATCGATTGATCGGGTGGGGGCCAGGGAGGGGAGGATGATCAAGGCCGTCAAGGGACCTGGGGTTGGAGGGGGTTATGGGGAGGTGAGGGAGATCGTGGCTCTCGAGGGACCTGTGGGGGAAGATCAGTTCGGGGCTGGCCTCAAGATCATCGGGGCCGGGGCCGGGGCGGGGGCCTAGAAGGCGATCAGAGGAACCCTGGATCCAGGAGGTAGATGTAAAGGCACTTACCGCCAAGATCCAGAGTCCCAGTCTTGCTGTAACTGCCGGGTTTTAAGAATTGTGGAAACCCAACCAGCTACAGTTTAAAAACAAAGTGAAGCTTACGGAAGAGGCTTCTAGTCTCATTGTAATATCTAAATTGACATCCCACCTCCTGGCAGCGGGTTGGCTGCCCCGACCCATTCCGCCTCCATTAAAACCCGAAGTGGACGGGTTGGAGACAGGTTCAGATTCAGGTCGGGAATCGATTTTTAATAATTTAACTACTCCCATGCTCTAAACCCATCTGTTTTTTCAGGAAAAAATTCCCCTGAAGTCCAGCCTAATAAAAACTGATCAGATTCGGATCCCAGAATGTTATTTGTGCATTCTCTCCTTATGATTCAGAAACAAATTAGTTTGTTAAAAATGCAGTTGCCTGACATAGCTCTATTTTGAATTTCCTAGTGTCTTGGCTAATTAAAAATTAATTTGAAAAGATATAAAGTATTGCTGTAACATGACGTATGACAGATTCATATTCCAATCACAAAGCCCAATTCCTAAAGAGTAATGTTATCTAGTATAGCACGGTCCTAATAAACTTTAAATGCTGGCTCATATTTGACATAATTGGAAAGCAATATTGTTAATATGATAATCTTAGAGAAGGTTGGACCTGCTACTTCTGTTAAACAGCGTAAACAGATTTTAGAATGATTACTCATTTGCATACTAATCCCACAATTTTTGTATCATCTGCAAACTTCTTAATCATGCCCCGTACATTGAAGTCTGAATCTTTAATAGAGGTACCACAAAAATCAGTAGTGCAAATTTGTTGTTGCATATCAGTATGCTACCTGCGTTCGACATTTCTGTTAATCATGCTCTTGTATTTCTTTACATTAGGTAAACAGGGCGGGAATTGAACCATGGAATCATCTCATTACTTGACAGCTGGAAATGTGCTATAAAAGCTCACTTCTCAGTTGTTCATTTTCCAAGCTCAGAAGCTGTTGCTTACTGCATTTGGAAGTTAGATTAAGCTTTATGCAGGGTGCAAGTGTTTGGAGCAAACTCTCCATCCAGTGTCACCGCATTGGAACAATCTCTCTCACCAATGGTTGATTGTTTCTGTCATCTCAAGTTCATCTGTCGTCTATTGCATCAGAATGGGACCGGTTTAGACTGTCTCACCTTGGTCCTCAGAATCCCATCACGGTCAGCTCCAACACCAGCAGCACCAACCATCTCCACAATCAACTGATGCTGCACACGACAGAGGGCATTAACAACCAATTACATTGCTGCCCGGGAGGCCAGGGATGACCTCACCGTGGCCAGATTTATTTCACTTGACGTCGTACACCCTGGCTGCCATATGATATACCAGGTTGGCACCACCTCATAAAGCATCCCTACAATGTCCAAGCCATTCCTTTCACACTCATTAGCATTGCGATGGGTAGCGTTAGGTCTCATCCTTCACTACAACTCATTAGGCCACTTCCAAAGGTGCACACAAATCTGTCCAAGAATGCAAAGTGTTGAAAATAAAGAATTCAATGTTTGACAGCACATTAACAGAAACTTCATATGGACATTGGCTAAAACATGCAAGTGGCTACCCTTGTGTGTTGTTAGTTGGTATAATTGGACTAGAATGAGGGCGAGTGTGTGGGGTGACTACTGAGATGGGGAAGTGATAATGTAGAGAGAGAGAGATGGGTGGAGGGGCAAGGCAAGTTGGCTCATAGACCTCCTGTCTAGAAGGGATGTCAGCATAGACATGGTCTCACTGCTGCAGCTCCTTGCTAGCAATGAAATGTGGGTGGCCCATGAGAGGGATGATAGTGAGAGGGGACATGGAAGTGTGGGCTCTGCTCAAAGCACTTACACTTCCCCACCATTGCCAACCTCAGTCAGAGCCCCAGATGCCTCGATGGACAACGATAGCAGAGTCTGCCCCTGCACAATCGCGTGAGCAGCAGACATTGGAGGGGCCATCACAGGCTGCAAGACCTCCGGCAAGAATGTCTAAGTAGTCACAGCAGGGAAGTGAGCAGGCTGCCTCTACCTCTGTCGAAGTCACAGAGCTATCACCTCACAGAAGCACGCATCACAATGACCCACCCCTTCACTTAAAGTGGAGGGCCACTGCGGGTTCTGCAGACACTGGGCCACCAAGGAGGCTTCGGCTGAGCTGCTAATGCAAAGCTGGTAAAAATTGCACTGTGTTGGCTGCTTGCAATTTTCTATAATCACCTCATTTGAATAATTAGCAGGAGCTCCCAGCACAGTTTTAGTCTTGGAGATCTGGAAAATCTAACTGGCAGCTCAAATTTAAAGGGATGTGTCTACTTAAAGGCATGGGCCATAAACCAGGGGGATAAAAAGGTTCAAAATAGATTTTAAACATTTGCCAGCCTTTGCAAAAGTTGGATTGGGGGGGGGGAGGAGAGAGAGGGAGGGAAAGAGAAGCGAGCCAACAGGAAACGGCCAGGAAAATATTAATTGAAAAGAAACCGAATGAGTGGGCACAAACAGAATCTGTGGTCGAGTGAGATTTGCAGAGCACCCAGCTGGCAGTTTGATGGCTGTCATAGTGGACATACTGTTACTCAAGATAGATGGCAGGAAGTTTACCACAAGTAGCATCCCAAGGGATCCTCCACAAGTACAACATGCCAGTCAGGAAGAGAGCCAGATCAATCATCTGTATGGTATCGGGTGCTATGTACCATGCTCTAAATTATAGAATTAAATCCAGATATTAAAAGCAATGTGGAAGTTAAGGCAAATTCTCCAAATTTGAATATCTCTGGCTCGAGCAGAATAGGATTTGGCTATAAATAGAATTGAGAGTGCCGTGTTGTACAGTGACACAGCACAATATGCCGCAACACAGTGGCAGGATGAGTCTCACTATGCTGTGTTGGAGTGGGGGTAAGACTGGCACTTGCCGACCATCCCTTGTGGTTTATGGCCCATGCCTTTAAGTGGGCACTTGCCATCCACATGCCAAAGATTTCAGCCAAAGCCACGCTAGGCGACACTTGCAGACATCCGAGCAGTCTATTAGGAATGTAGGAATTACTAGACACAAAAAGACCAAGGTGCATCTAATTCGCCTTCTACCACCCTGGTAGTCACATGATACAACAATAATGGAGTTGTTGACTAATCATAGCAAGCAATCTCTATCAATTGGTCTACAACAGACCAATGACACGAGGAAATCATCATCATAGACAGTCCCTCGAAATCGAGGAAGACTTGCTTCCACTCTAAAAGTGAGTGCTCAGGTGACTGAACAGTCCAATACAGGAATTACAGTCTCTGTCACAGGAGGGACAGACAGTCATTGGAGGAAAGAGTGGATGGGGAGTCTGGTTTGCCGCAAGCTCCTTCTGCTGCCCGCGTTTGATTTCTGTATGCTCTCAGCGACAAGACTCGAGGTGCTCAGCACCCTCCCGGATGCTCTTCCTCCACTTAGGGCGGTCTTTGGCCAGGGACTCCCAGGTGTCAGTAGGGATGTTGTACTTAATCAAGGAGGCTTTGAGAGTGTCCTTGAAACATTTCCTCTGCCCACCTGGGGCTCGCTTGCCATGTAGGAGTTCCGAGTAGAGCACTTGCTTTGGGAGTCCTGTGTCGGACATGCAAACAATGTGGCCCACCCAACGGAGCTGGTCGAGTGTGGTCAGTGCTTCAATGCTGGGGATGTTGGCCTGACCGAGAACACTGACGTTGCTGCGTCTGTCCTCCCAGGGGATTTACAGGATCTTACGGAGACATCATTGGTGGTATTTCTCCAGCGACTTGATGTGTCTACTGTATATGGTTTACGTCTCTGAGCCATACAGGAGGGAAGGTATCACTACAGCCCTGTAGACCAGAAGCTTGGTGCCAGATTTGAGGACCTGATCTTTGAACACTCTCTTCCTCAGGCGGCCGAAGGCTGCGCTGGCGCACTGGACCTTGTCTCGACCTCCCTCGTTGCAATGCTCCACCTCACACTCAACAAGCTCCCCGCTGGAATGGAACTAAACTATAGAACCAGTGGGAACCCGTTCAACCTTCGTCACCTCCAGGCCAGATCCAAGACCGTCCCATCCTCTGTCATCGAACTACAGTACGCGGATGACGCTTGCGTCTGCGCACAGAGGCTGAACTCCAAGTCATTGTCAACATTTTCACCGAGGCGTACGAAAGCATGAGTCTTACACTAAACATCCGTGAGACAAAGTTCCTCCACCAACCTGACCCCATCACACAGCACTGCCCCCCGGTCATCAAGATCCATGGCACGGCCCTGGACAACGTGGACTACTTTCCATACACAAGGAAAACCCCAGTGGTGGAGAGCTTCGGGAACCATCGGTCCAAATTCACCTTTTCCTCCCAAGCATGCTATAACTTAACAAGTCATGCCTCAAGTTACGTGTATACTGTATCCCAAAATCTTATTTTCTGAAAGAAATCTATTTAATTTGCATTTGAATTCATCAATACTGACTGCATCTAACATCTCCCCCTAGGGAGACTGTTCCATAGATTAACTGCTCACTCGCTCACTGAAATATTGCTTCTGCAGATTAGTTTTTAAATTTACCCCTCTTCAAGCGCAACTCATGTCCTCTGGTTCTACTGTTCTGGACAAGGAGTAATAGCTTTTCATGGTCTACCTTGTTTAGTCCCTTTGAGTCCTAAAAAAACATTAATCATATCACCTCTTAACCTTTTCTTTTCCAGTGAGAACTTGTCCAATTTATATAATCGGTCCTCATAATCCAATCCTTCCATCCCCTCAATATTATAGAGTTTCACTTGATAACCTTTCTTCTGAGGGAGTGAGATTCCACGCTAGTTAAATTAATTTTTCAGGGCTGGAGAAGTTGTTCAGCAGTATTTATCACTCATCATGCTGTTAAAAACTCACTTATCCCTGAATGCACCAGCCCTACCTTTTTCAACTGTTTTTGGTGTGGAATTCATGGACAAGTACCCAAGTACTCCAAGTTCATGTTATTACAGTCATTCCAATGCAGTGTGCAGAACATTCCCCCATGAGGTTAAAATTTCTTGATGGACCAGATTGAATGTGGAAGGAGAGAATTTTATAGGTAACACGGAACAAAAAAAATTCTCCCTATACACTTTCAGGGATCTTTGTGCCTTTTAATTAATCTGAGTTATTATTCTACTCTATCAACCATTTGTGTAAGTGAATAATTCAGATAGCGGTGTATTATTTCACCACAATACTGATTCAGCATTACAGACTGACATACGGAAATAATTATATAGCATGCTAAGAGGTCTAGCTGTGTCAGATAAATGGTGTTTGGATAATGGTAGCACACTAATTTATTCTGATGTATTATTTCTTCCTTTCAAAAAGTACACTGATACTGAATATTGTGTGAGCAAATTTGAAAAAGGTGTTCATCCACCTTCATGAACGGACATGATTTATATTGCACAATATCCAACTTATGACCGTATTAGTTTTATTTCAGGGATTTGCATACAAGCAATAAGCTGGAAGAACCTGTCAGCATGTGTTAATCAGGTCAGAGGTTAAACACAAGTGCCAAATTTCTGAAGCAGACCAACAGCCAAATAAAACACCTATCTGTTCATTGCCAGCAGCCAATAACTTTAAGCATTCAATTTATGACTGAGATGATAAAATATTTGACTTCCTAGATAATGACCCGGATTTTGCTGTAATAATAATGTTGAAGCTAGCAGCACTTACTGTTATTATGGGGGAAATCAGACAGCAACTTCTGGCACCCGCACATGCACAGTTAAGCACGGAAATCCAGAAGCTTCTGTCAGAGACCCTGCTCCTCCTCAGGGTGCACTGTTGCAGTCCTCGCCGATAGACTCAGCACTGAAATGACTGCAATGGTGTGAAATTGGGGTATGAATTCCACACTAAAAATGGTTGGAAATATTAGAGGTGGTGCATTCAGGGGCAAGTGAGTTTTTAACGGCATGATGTGTGATAATTACTGAACAACCTCTCTGCCCTGGTAAAATTAATTTTACAAGCATGGAATCTCATTCCCTAAGAAAATTACTGTTGGAGATTTTTAAAAATATTCAAATATTTGTTTTACTTTTTTTGTCTGTCTCTTATCTCTCCCTTAATCCCATGTGTATTTCTCAAACTTTATTTTGCTTTCTGTATATCATTTAAATCTAATTTATATTTTCTGCTTTATACCTCCTGGTTTGGACTCTGTGAGGATTCTTCGATCTAATTGGTTGAAGAACCTCGCTGCTTCTTCCTCTGCTCACAGATGCCATAGATCCCCTGTAGAGGGTGCTGCTCTGGAAAAGGCAACAGATAAAAGGAAATCTCAACTGAGCATCCCGCAGTTGTCAGTGAGATGAATGGAGAGCGACGTTCCTTCGCCACCAACAGCAAAATCCCAAATATTAAGTGTTTCTAAAGACCTCACACCAGTCATATTTAGGAGACAATTTATGGAATTTCAGAATATTTAACTCAGTTGGCAATCCTGGCTACAACGATGACTTTATAGAATCATAGAATGATATACAGAAGGAGGCCATTTGGCCCATCATGCCTGTGCTGGCTCTTTGAAAGAGCAATCCCCTGCTCTCTCCCCATAATAGCCCTACATAGTTCCCCCCTTCAAGTATTTATCCAATTACCTTTTGAAAGTTATTATTGAATCTGCTTCCACCACTCTTTCAGACTATTTGATTTATAAGCTTCAACTACAAGCTATTAGTGGGTGGTCTACTGCATTCTTGGGCTGGATTTTCGGCTTTGCCGTTTTCGCAGTGCAAACGGAGGCGGGGCGGAAAATTTACCGTCCAATTAACGTTTGCGCTTTGTGGAGCAACTTTCGACATTTGGGCCTTGGGTGCAAAGGGAGGCGTTGTACTTCTTTTGCGGTGCAAAAACGGGATCCTCGCCGAGAGGCGCCTTGGGAGAGGAAACCCCCCACGCCACCACCCCCCCGCCCCCCCCCAATAAATTCACAAAGACTTTCAAAAACCATTGCCAAGGCCCTTACCACACAATTCACTGCAAAAATATAAAAAAATAAAAACTGGAACTTACCATTTTTTCTACAGTTTATCCAACTCACCGCCACCGGCTGGGCTGCACCACTGTGTTTTCCCTGGCGGTCATCGCAGGGCGCGTTTCACGGCATACGGGGTCGGGTGATTGACGAAACTTGTGCCAGTGTCACAATGAGAGTTGTTACACCCAGGCGCAGCTCTCCCTGGTGGTGCTTCTAAGCGTCATCGCAAAAACTGACTCGAGAATCGCATCCAGATGAAAAACAGCTGACTGCCCATTTTTCGTCGCAGAGGGTCAAAATGCGGTGAAAGCCTGGTCACAAACAACCCGAAAATCCAGCCCATTGTGTAGCAGTGGCAGAATAATTGGAAAAGTACGTTGGTGTTTGAGAGAAGCAAATCACTTACAAAGGGGCTTATCTTCCAGTTCTCACAAAGGTCTATATTTGAAATGTTAACCTACAATTGGTCAAAAAGTTTAAAAAAGTTTACATGCTCAGTATTGTTGGATCAAATGATATACAGTAGAGTTTACTTTAACCTAGTGTCAATTACTTAGTAACCTTTCATGATGTTAAACTGTCACATGGTCAGTTCCATATTCTAAACATTGAGGTACCCTGCACTGAAGTGGTTCCTGAACATTTATCTGCCATCACTACTCCATTTAGTTCTTTGGTTTCCTGTAATTCAATTAAATATTTCTCAGAAAGACAGTCCATTTACAAGTTGCATATGCTGGTTATAAAAGCTAGCCAATTGACTTTCATGGAATTATGAATAAAAAAATATATCTCGGGTAAATCTAAAAATTGAAACATTCTGTCACCGGTATCCAGAAGGAAGCCAAGATTATATTTGCCAATAAGCTGCATTAACACAACTGATGGAAAACTGTCTAATCCTGGTGTGTTGTTCAACCTCTCTTCCTCTTCAGTATACCTGAAGTATTTTAAAACTTTAGTAGTGCTGTTCAAGCTGTTCTTCCTGCTAAAAAGAGGAAAATACATTGCATACAGTAAATATGGACCAAGAGCCCTTGGGTGCTGGTGCCTTATCAAGGCTGTAAATGGAGATGAAAGTGCCCAAGTCGATCTTGAAGTACAGTGAAAGCTGCTTGTTGTAATCATGCAAATGCAGGGATCAAATCCTTGCTTGCCAAAACTGATTTACATTAAAACCTGAGAGCAGCCACTCGGGTGCTACTGTAAATGAACATTTACAGCCTTGATAAGGCTCCAGCACCCAAGGGCTCTTGGTCCATATTTACTGTATGCAATGTATTTTTCCTCTTTTTAGCAGGAAGAACAGCTTGAACAGCACTACTAAAGTTTTAAAATACTTCAGGTATACTGAAAAGGAAGAGGAAGAGAGGTTGAACAACACATCAGGATTTGACAGTTTTCCATCAGTTGTGTTAATGCAGCTTATTGGCAAATACAATCTTGGCTCCCTTCTGGATACAGGTGACAGAATGTTTCAATTTTTAGATTTACCCGAGATATTCTTATTTTATTCATTCACGGGATGTGGGAGTCGTTGGCAAGGCCAGCATTTATTGTCCATCTCTAATTGCCCCCGAGAAGTGGTGGTGAGCCGTCTTCTTGAACTGTTGTGAGACGAAGATAGTCCCACAGTGCTGTTAGGTAGGGGGCTCCAGGATTTTGACCCAGCGACGATGAAGGAACACCGATTTCCAAGCCAGGATGGTGTGTGACTTGGATGGGAACTTGCAGGTGGCGATGTTCCCATGCGCCTGCTGCCCTTGTCTTTCTAGGTGGTAGAGGTTGCCGGTCTGGGAGGTGCTGTTGAAGACAGTAAATTTCTTTGACAGTAAGGGACACACTTAAATTCTCAGTTTAAGTGTGCCCCTACGTACTGGAATTTACTTTTACTATCAAATATCTAGATGTCTTGGGGTGTAACATTGATATATGGACAGGGTACTATAGATACTATACATTTGGGAATCCCTGGCCTGACACCACTCAAAGTGGAGGAGAAGCATCCGAGGAGACGTCGAACACTTTGAGTCTCTTCGTCGGGAGCATGCGGAAGCCAAGTACAAGCGGATGGAGCGTACGACAAATCAAGCACCCCACCCACCCAATCCTCCAACAACCGTCTGCCTCACCTGTGACAGAGACTGTAGATCCCGCATTGGTCTCATCAGTCACATGAGAACTCATTTTAGCGTGGAAGCAAGTCATCTTCGACTCTGGGGGACTGCCCAAGAAGAAGGTAATTTTCCACATATCATTCCACTCCAGAGACCTGAACACACACCAAAACTAGGCTGACACTTCAGTGCAGTACTGAGGGAGTGCTGCACTGTCGGAGGTGCCATCTTTCGGATGATACGTTGAACCTCTCTCGGGTGGATGTAAAAGTTCCCACTGCACTACTTTGTAGAGCAAGGGAGTTCTGCGCAGTGACCTGGCCAATATTTATCCCTTAATCAACATCACTAAAAACAGATTATCTAGTCATTATCTCATCGTTGTTTGTGGATTTTGCTGTGCACAAAATATTTGCTACATATCCCTACATTATAACAGTGACTACACTTCAAAAGTACTTCTCTGGCTGTGAAGCGTTTTGGGGTGTCCTGAGGTTGTAAAAAGTGCAAATCTTTCTTTTTCCTTTTTATGTGCGCTTTCCCAATCTTCCAAAAGGCAGCCTGATTCTTTAAGTCAAAGCCAAATGCGAATCAATTAATGTGTTAATTTTTCAGTTATTGAGTGAACAGATAAATCTCTCAGCAATAAGACTTGACCCAGGCATCCTTCTTCCTAACAAATAATAGAAATACAGACAATCCTATCACTGAATCAAACCAACTTTGCTCTGGGCCTCATCTGCTCTCTTATTAAAGTAAACTGGCCTGGGCCTTGACTGTCTCTCTCAGCACACCTTGCCATATACGTCGAACATCCTTTTTCCTGTCCCTGGGCAGGAAGTTTGAATCCGCCAGAGGCTGGCTAATAGCATTGCCAATTCATTCCCACTACCATCCTCCTGCAGCTGGTTTTCTTAAAAGTTAACTCCTGCTGTTTTCAGAATGAATTGCGAATGATCCACAGGAATGGCTTAACACCGCTCCCCTCCCCCCACCCCACCCCACCCCGTTAAATTGGAATGATCGATCCATCCGGCTTGACTGCATATCTTCCTCTCTGCCCCCTCCTGCTCTAGCTGCAGACAGGATGTTAAAACTGTGTCTCTCTGTCGTTGATGAGCACCTGTCTGTTCTTGGGACTCAGGAATAGGACCTTGAGTGGACTTGACTGCGCTAAAAAAATCCACACGTCATGATTGTTGACTAGATGCTGGATCTCCTGTGCTGTTTCAACCCACCATTTGTTCTTTAGGTCACGGGTTTTTCATTGGACCTCAGCCTTCAGTTGTCTGTAGGTCTGCTTTCTTTCACTCGAGTTGTGGAGTTGTTTCCAATTCAGAAATGCCTTGCGTTTGTTGTTTATTAGCTCCTGGATTTCCTGATGGTTCTCATCGAACCAGTCTTGCTGTTTTTTGGTAGAGTAATTCTGGTGGAATTGAGGACAGAACAGGGACTTTGGACACTCTGTGGCTCTGGTTCATTGGAGTTCGTCAGGTTGGCTGTGAGGGGTTGGCTGAATAGGACTTTCTTTGCAGGGTCTTTGAGTACTTCACGTTGATCTTTTTGCGGCAGCATTTCTGTTGCCCCCACCGTTTTGAGGCTAAGTTGATGGAGATATCAAAGTGGATTGGACGGTATTCAGTCCAGCAATCGGCCGCTCCAGTCATGGCGCGAGTGATGCGGACGTCCTTGCAGTCCTTCGCTCGGACAATGACGTAGTGTAGCCGATGCCAGTGCTTGGAGGTCTTGTACTTGTCTTTCTGACAAAACAAGGTGTTGGTTATGACAAAACCATTTTCTGACCATTTCGTCAGGACAATACCATTGGAGTTGGTTTTCCCTACTCCATCCCTGCCTATCACCCCTTTCCATAGGTCTGTATCCTTTCCGACTCTGGCATTAAAGTCGCCAAGGAGAATCAGCTTGTCGCTCGTTGCAACTCGGGATAGGGATTGTTCAAGGCTGGAGTAGAATTCCTCTTTGGCCTCGTCCGTAGCTTCCAGAGTTGGGATGTACGCACTGCTAACTGTAGCATACTGGTTACGGTGAGCAGAAAGTTTGTTTATCCCGTAGGGGGAAGCTCCAAGGTGCCAAACTAGCTCATTTTTGATGTTGAATCCAACCCCATGGAGACGGTGTTCTTCTTCTGGATTGCCTTTCCAGAAAAAAGTGGATCCACCTTGTTCCTTGAGCTGATCCTTCTCCTGCCCACTGTGTCTCGCTCAGGGCGGTGATGTTGATGTCGTAGCGTCTGAGTTTCCGGGCAATGATAGCAGAACGACGTTCCTGTCTATCGCTGTTGGGGTTGTCCATGAGGATCTTAACGTTCCAGGTGCTGAACTTCATTTTAAAGGGTGGAAGATGCTGGTGCATGAATACTTTTAATGTGGGGTGGCTGTTGCACACCAGCTACCACATGAACTTGACAGAGCAAGGTCTTGTTCCAGTGGCAAGGGGATCCAAGACGATTGGAGACTGGAAGGAGCACTTCGAGGATCTTCTCAACCAAGACGCTGTCTTTGACCTGAGTGCCCTTGACTCCATCCCACAGCATGCTACCCGTCATCACCTCGGACAACTGAAAAACAACAAGGCCTCAGGAGCAGATGGAATCCCCACCGAAGTACTGAAGCATAGCGGAGAAGTACTTTTGGCTCATCTCTCTTATCTGAAAGGAGGAGAGCATGTCAGGGGGGATCCCAGAGACGCCATAACCGTGACCATCTAGAAGAAAGAATTACAGAGGAGTTTCACTGCTGTCTGTCGCAGGGAAAATCATCACAAGAATCCTTCTCAATCGTCTCCTCCCTGTGGCTAAAGAACTCCTCCCGGAGTCACAATGCGGATTCCGCCCATTAAGGGGCACAATGGACATGATCTTCACCGCGCGACAAATCCAAGAAAAATGTAGGGAGTAGCATCAGCCTCTGTACATGGCTTTTTTTGACCTCACAAAGGCCGTCAACTCTGTCAACCATGAGGCATTATGGAGTGTCACCATCCTCCGCCTGCTTCACAATGACGTGCAATCGGTAATTCTTACCAACGGATCAACCACAGACCCAATATAAGTGCAGACTGGGGTCATGCAAGGCTGTGTCATCGCACCAATGCTCTGCTCAATCTCCCTTGCTGCAATGCTTCAACTCACCCTTAACAAGCTCCCCGCTGGAGCGGGAAATTGTTCAACCTCCGACGCCTCCAGTCCAGATCCAAGGTTGCTCCAAACTCTGGCATTGAATTACAATATGCAGATGACGCTTGTGTTTGTGCACACTCAGAGTCCGAAATACAAACCAATGTTGACACCTTCACTCAAGCGTACGAGAGTCTGGGCCTCACATTAAACATCCATAAGACAAAGGTCCTCTACCAACCTGCCCCTGCCACACAGTATTGCCCCCCGATTATCAAGATCAATGACAAGACCTTGGACAATGTGGACCGCTTCCCACACCATGGGAGCCTACTATCAGCAAGTCAGACATCGGTGACGAAGTCCAACACCACCTTCAGTGTGCCAGTGCAGCCTTCGGAAAACAGTGTTCGAAGACCAAACATGGCACCAAGCTCATGTTCTACAGAGCAGTGGTGCGCCCTCCTATATGCTTCAGACATGGTCTATGAACAGTAGGCACCTCAAAGCAGGATAGGCGCACCAACATCAGCTTTCTCTCTCAGGCTAACATCCGCACCATCGAGGCATTGACCACACGCAACAATTTCCGGTGGGCAGGCCACATTGTCCGCATGCCCGATGCTAAACTCCTGAAACAAGCACTCTACTCAGAGCTACATCACAGCAGGCGAGACCCAGGAGGTCAGAGAAAATGCTTCAAGGACACCCTCAAAGCCTCCTTCAAAATATGCAACATCCACCCGACTCTTGGGAATCCCTGGCCCAAGACTGCTCAAAGTGGAAGAGGAGCATCAGAGAAGGCATCGAACACCTTGAGTCTCTTCGCCGGGAGCACGCGGATGCCAAGCAACAAAACGTGGAAGGAGTGTATGACAAATCAAGCACCCCATCCACCCGTCCCTCCAACCAGCGTCTGCCCCACCTGTAACAGAGACTGTGGATCCTGCATTGGACTCATCAGTCACCTTAGGACTCATTTTAGTGTGGAAGCAAGTTTTCCTAGACTCCGGGGAACTGCGTAAGTAGAAGAAAGAAGAAACGTTTGTGCCTTCAGCATGAATCATACCCAAATCCTTCCATCGTAAAATGGTCAAACATCCTGAAATGTGAAACAGATCAATTTCCTAGAAATTACGTTACAGTTTAATACAAATAGCTGCTTCAGCTGTTCAACAAAGCTAGTCAGCAGTATTTCAAACAGTTGAGCAGCGCTCTGCTCAAAGTACCAGCTTTGGGTTTGATAGCTGCCCCATGGGTCATCACAGGATTGCCGCATTTTGATTTAGTGATCATTTGATTAAAATTACCATTTGGGTACCTGACTAAATTAATCACTATAATCAGATTTTCCTTTCAATTATACAAAAGAAAAAAAAGATTACTTTCTAAAACTGATGCTTTGAAAAACTAAGAGTACAGCTTTACTCCTTAAAGGGTGAATCTTGCTGAGATATGGTTCCAAAGGTGCCAACAACCCAAACAATGGGCTGTGCTTTTTTTGTGAGCCTAGACAACAATTGTCAGCAGGCTTTGCCCAACCATAGAGGCACCACCTAACTGGCAACACAAATGGTCTTTCCAGCAGGAGTCAGTGCATAGTATTTTGGGCCCAAAACACAATAGACCTGACTTGGAGGTAGATGCCTCCGACTGGCAAAAAATCTACAAACCTACCTGATGGTCATGGATCCATGGAGACCCACCTGTGGTTCGCAAGTGCCCCTGGGATCATGTGGGTTTACCCAATGAAAGTAGGGTTCCCCATACGTATGGAATCACCGTAACCATGAATGGGAATTCCCCCCAAAATACATGTACAAATCAAATACATTTTTAAAAATTACATATTTAAAATTAATTAAAATGCCATTTAATTAAATATTTAAAACAAAAATATAATTTTTTGAAAAAAAATTTAAATGTTTTAAAGCAGCTAAAAAATAAATTTACCTTATTGCACAGGTTTTTTAATGTTTAAATGATTGAAACATTTTTATTTTTATGTTCATTTAAACTCTTTCACTGGTAAAAGCAGGTCTTACGCGTAAGGATTTCACGGGCATTCACAACTCCCCGCCTGCGGAGGCCCTTTTCCCGGAGACGGCTACAATCTGTCAAGATGATTCTTGACAAGAGTGCTAGTTCCGGCTTTTCGCACATGTGCTTTGTGTGATAAAACCCAGAACTTGCGCGCCCCTATGGGTGCATGCCTGACGGACCGCATTGCGGAGTTGGAGCTGAGGGTGGATTCACTCTGGAGCATCCACGATGCTGAGAATGACGTGAGTATCACGTGTAGTGAGTTGGTCTTACCGCAGGGAAAGGCTCCACAGCCAGCTAGGGAATGGAAGACCAGCAGGAAGAGTAGTGCAAGGAAGGTAGTGCAGGGGTCCCCTGTGGTCATCCCCCTGCAAAACAGATACACTGTTTTGAGTACTGTTGAGGGGGATGACTCATCAGGGGAGGGCAGCAGCAGCCAAGTTCATGGCACCATGGCTGGCTCTGCTGCACAGGAGGGCAAGAAAAAGAGTGGGACAGCAATAGTGATAGGGGATTCAATGGTGAGGGGAATAGATAGGCGTTTCTGCGGCCGCGACCGAGACTCCAGGATGGTATGTTGCCTCCCTGGTGCAAGGGTCAAGGATGTCTCGGAGCGGGTGCAGGACATTCTGAAATGGGAGGGAGAACAGCCAGTTGTCGTGGTGCACATTGGTACCAACGACATAGGTAAAAAAAAAAGGGATGAGGTCCTACGAAACGAATTTAAGGAGCTAGGAGCTAAGTTAAAAAGTAGGACCTCAAAAGTAGTAATCTCGGGATTGCTACCAGTGCCACGTGACAGTCAGAGTAGGAATCGCAGGATAGCGCAGATGAATACGTGGCTTGAGCAGTGGTGCAGCAGGGAGGGATTCAAATTCCTGGGGCATTGGGACCGGTTCTGGGGGAGGTGGGACCAGTACAAACCGGACGGTCTGCACCTGGGCAGGACCGGAACCAATGTCCTAGGGGGAGTGTTTGCTAGTGCTGTTGGGGAGGATTTAAACTAATATGGCAGGGGGATGGGAACCAATGCAGGGAGACAGAGGGAAACAAAAAGGAGGCAAAAGCAAAAGACAGAAAGGAGATGAGGAAAAGTGGAGGGCGGAGAAACCCAAGGCAAAGAACAAAAAGGGCCACTGTACAGCAAAATTCTAAAAGGACAAAGGATGTTAAAAAAACAAGCCTGAAGGCTTTGTGTCTTAATGCAAGGAGTATCCGCAATAACGTGGATGAATTAATTGTGCAAATAGATGGTAATAAATATGATGTGATTGGGATTACGGAGACGTGGCTCCAGGATGATCAGGGCTGGGAACTCAACATTCAGGGGTATTCAACATTCAGGAAGGATAGAATAAAAGGAAAAGGAGGTGGGGTAGCATTGTTGGTTAAAGAGGAGATTAATGCAATAGTTAGGAAAGACATTAGCTTGGATGATGTGGAATCTATATGGGTAGAGCTGCAGAACACCAAAGGGCAAAAAACGTTAGTAGGAGTTGTGTACAGACCTCCAAACAGTAATAGGGATGTTGGGGAGGGCATCAAACAGGAAATTAGGGGTGCATGCAATAAAGGTGTAGCAGTTATAATGGGTGACTTTAATATGCACATCGATTGGGCTAGCCAAACTGGAAGCAATACGGTGGAGGAGGATTTCCTGGAGTGCATAAGGGATGGTTTTCTAGACCAATATGTTGAGGAACCAACTAGGGGGGAGGCCATCTTAGACTGGGTGTTGTGTAATGAGAGAGGATTAATTAGCAATCTCATTGTGCGAGGCCCCTTGGGGAAGAGTGACCATAATATGGTGGAATTCTGCATTAGGATGGAGAATGAAACAGTAAATTCAGAGACCATGGTCCAGAACTTAAAGAAGGGTAACTTTGAAGGTATGAGGCGTGAATTGGCTAGGATAGATTGGCGAATGATACTTAGGGGGTTGACTGTGGATGGGCAATGGCAGACATTTAGAGACCGCATGGATGAATTACAACAATTGTACATTCCTGTCTGGCGTAAAAATAAAAAAGGGAAGGTGGCTCAACCGTGGCTATCTAGGGAAATCAGGGATAGTATTAAAGCCAAGGAAGTGGCATACAAATTGGCCAGAATTAGCAGCGAACCTGGGGACTGGGAGAAATTTAGAACTCAGCAGAGGAGGACAAAGGGTTTGATTAGGGCAGGGAAAATGGAGTACGAGAAGAAGCTTGCAGGGAACATTAAGGTGGATTGCAAAAGTTTCTATAGGTATGTAAAGAGAAAAAGGTTAGTAAAGACAAACGTAGGTCCCCTGCAGTCAGAATCAGGGGAAGTCATAACGGGGAACAAAGAAATGGCAGACCAATTGAACAAGTACTTTGGTTCAGTATTCACTAAGGAGGACACAAACAACCTTCCAGATATAAAAGGGGTCAGAGGGTCTAGTGAGGAGGGGGAACTGAGGGAAATCTTTATTAGTCGGGAAATTGTGTTGGGGAAATTGATGGGATTGAAGGCCGATAAATCCCCAGGGCCTGATGGACTGCATCCCAGAGTACTTAAGGAGGTGGCCTTGGAAATAGCGGATGCATTGACAGTCATTTTCCAACATTCAATTGACTCTGGATCAGTTCCTATGGAGTGGAGGGTAGCCAATGTAACCCCACTTTTTAAAAAAGGAGGGAGAGAGAAAACAGGGAATTATAGACCGGTCAGCCTGACCTCAGTAGTGGGTAAAATGATGGAATCAATTATTAAGGATGTCATAGCAGTGCATCTGGAAAATGGTGACATGATAGGTCCAAGTCAGCATGGATTTGTGAAAGGGAAATCATGCTTGACAAATCTTCTGGAATTTTTTGAGGATGTTTCCAGTAAAGTGGACAAAGGAGAACCAGTTGATGTGGTATATTTGGACTTTCAGAAGGCTTTCGACAAGGTCCCACACAAGAGATTAATGTGCAAAGTTAAAGCACATGGGATTGGGGGTAGTGTGCTGACGTGGATTGAAAACTGGTCGTCAGACAGGAAGCAAAGAGTAGGAGTAAACGGGTACTTTTCAGAATGGCAGGCAGTGACTAGTGGGGTGCCGCAAGGTTCTGTGCTGGGGCCCCAGCTGTTTACATTGTACATTAATGATTTAGACGAGGGGATTAAATGCAGTATCTCCAAATTTGAGGATGACACTAAGTTGGGTGGCAGTGTGAGCTGCGAGGAGGATGCTATTAGGCTGCAGAGTGACTTGAATAGGTTAGGTGAGTGGGCAAATGCATGGCAGATGAAGTATAATGTGGATAAATGTGAGGTTATCCACTTTGGTGGTAAAAACAGAGAGACAGACTATTATCTGAATGGTGACAGATTAGGAAAAGGGAAGGTGCAACGAGACCTGGGTGTCATGGTACATCAGTCATTGAAGGTTAGCATGCAGGTACAGCAGGCGGTTAAGAAAGCAAATGGTATGTTGGCCTTCATAGCGAGGGGATTTGAATACAGGGGCAGGGAGGTGTTGCTACAGTTGTACAGGGCCTTGGTGAGGCCACACCTGGAGTATTGTGTACAGTTTTGGTCTCCTAACTTGAGGAAGGACATTCTTGCTATTGAGGGAGTGCAGCGTAGATTCACCAGACTGATTCCCGGGATGGCGGGACTGACCTATCAAGAAAGACTGGATCAACTGGGCTTGTATTCACTGGAGTTCAGAAGAATGAGAGGGGACCTCATAGAAACGTTTAAAATTCTGACGGGTTTAGACAGGTTAGATGCAGGAAGAATGTTCCCAATGTTGGGGAAGTCCAGAACCAGGGGTCACAGTCTAAGGATAAGGGGTAAGCCATTTAGGACCGAGATGAGGAGAAACTTCTTCACCCAGAGAGTGGTGAACCTGTGGAATTCTCTACCACAGAAAGTAGTTGAGGCCAATTCACTAAATAAATTCAAAAGGGAGTTAGATGAAGTCCTTACTACTCGGGGGATCAAGGGTTATGGCGATAAAGCAGGAAGGGGGTACTGAAGTTTCATGTTCAGCCATGAACTAATTGAATGGCGGTGCAGGCTAGAAGGGCTGAATGGTCTGCTCCTGCACCTATTTTCTATGTTTCTATGTTTCTATGCGCCCTCATACGCACCAATAGGTGCCACAAAATATTGGCCAAATGCTTATTCTGTTTCCTAGCTCTGAAGTTAACTGTATGCCCAAATGCTGTCCCAACTCAAATTCACAACTTCAGCACAGACCAAGGATGAAATGGAAACTTCTGGTCAGTATGGCTAGTGCCACACAGAGTGAGACGTCATAGAGAGAGTTCATTGCAGAACTACAGGAACCAAGTCAGCATTAAAGACCAATGATATGTAAACACTAAATCAAAGCAACAGAGAGGCTGACAATGCAGGTTTCTTTATCCCTCAATGATCATTTCTCCTTTACAGATGAACACATTATTCTTCCTCTAACCCCAACCATGCTGAGGTGCAGAGGGACCTGGGGGTTCTTGTGCATGAATCCCAAAAAGTTAGTTTGCGGGTGCAGCAGGCAATCAGGAAGGCGAATGGAATGTTGGTCTTCATTGCGAGAGGGATGGAGTACAAAAGCAGGGAGGCCCTTCTGCAACTGTATAGGGTATTGGTGAGGCCGCACATGGAGTACCGCGTGCAGTTTTGGTCACCTTACTTAAGGAAGGATATACTAGCTTTGGAGGGGGTACAGAGACGATTCACGAGGCTGATTCCGGAGATGAGGGGGTTACTTTATGATGATAGATTGAGTAGACTGGGTCTTTACTTGTTGGAGTTCAGAAGGATGAGGGGGGATCTTATAGAAACATTTAAAATAATGAAAGGGATAGACAAGATAGAGGCAGAGAGGTTGTTTCCACTGGTCGGGGAGACTAGAACTAGGGGGCACAGCCTCAAAAAACGGGGGAGCCAATTTAAAACCGAGTTGAGAAGGAATTTCTTCTCCCAGAGGGTTGTGAATCTGTGGAATTCTCTGCTTAAGGAAGCAGTTGAGGCTAGCTCATTGAATGTATTCAAGTCACAGATAGATAGATTTTTAACCAATAAGGGAATTAAGGGTTACGGGGAGCGGGCGGGTAAGTGGAGCTGAGTCCACGGCCAGATCAGCCATGATCTTGTTGAATGGCGGTGCAGGCTCGAGGGACTAGATGGCCTCCTCCTGTTCCATGTTCTTATGTTCTTATACAGATGAATGCCGATTACGCTTGTAAAACGTTAACCAAATGGTTGAAATATATGAACATTACTAAGTTTCCTTCTTTTCTTTTCCACTTACATTTTTTCAAGTTACAGCACCTTTGCAAGTATGCTGATATCATTCCCCAGTGCAACTCCCTCCTCCTTCTCCTACGGCTTCCTGTTTAATATCCTCAACTAACCACATACTAATTATATGACCACAGAACCTATGCTATGGGTTTGGTTCAATTTCTAGGATTCCATGAAATCCTGTCTTCTATGAAGACTGAATAGAGGTAAACATGGAGAAAAGCATGTTTGGGACGAACCCCGTAGTTTCTTCAGAATTCAGTGATCACAAGCCCCTGCAGCATGAACGCAAACATATCAAATTAATTAGATACATTTAATAATTTTAGAGTACTATGGAATATTAGCAATTTATTTTAGGTGGTTAACATACTTCAACTAATTATACTAAATTGATTAAACCTCTGCCAACAGAAGATTGAGAGTTGGAATTAGAAGTTACTCACACACTTTAAGGCTGATTATTGCAGTTTGAAACTGGATTGTTTTGTATAGTTTTGTACAATACATAATCCACAGGCTAAAAGGTGGCCCTTCAGATATTTAGCACCATGTGATAAGGAATCCACAAGCTTAACAAACACCATCTCAAACCGGTTCCAAAATAACACCATTATCCAGCTCGGGCTCTTTCTGCTCCCTTTCTCTTCGTCCCCACTCGTAGAAAATAGAACACCTATTTGCTTAATTCACTGGTGCTTCAATGTGGGGAAGTGTTTTTGTCATTGGTAGATCATTGAAGTTGATCTTTATGGTTTGACCAAAAATGAACTCCCTATAGTGGAAGCCTTAGCCAACAAGTGCAATACAACAAACTATTCCATCCAAGAACTGGCAGAAGGCGAGACAAGCTCGACAAGAGATTCCAGTACACGAGACACTTTAATGGGGACGGCAGTAATTCTGAGGATGTGGATCTCGAAATTAGAAGCTGGCATCAGTAAAAGTCATAAGAATATAAGAAATAGGAGCAGGAGTAGGCCATTCAGCCCCTGAAGCCTGCGCAGCCATTCAATAAGATCATGGCTGATCTTCCAGCTCAACTCCACCTTCCCGCACTATCCCCATATGCCTGGATTCCCTTAATATCCAAAAATCTATCGATCTCTCTCTTGAATATACTCAAAGACTGAGCCTCCACAGATCTCCGGGGTAGAGAATTCCAAAGATTTACCACCCTCTGAGTGAAGACATTTCTTATCTTCTGTCCTAAATGGTTGACCCCTTATTCTGAGACTGCGACCCCTGGTTCTAGACTCCCCAGCCAGAGGAACCATCCTCCCTGCATCTACCCTGTCAAGTTCTGTTAGAATTTTGTATGTTTCAATGAGATCTCCTCTCATTCTACAAAACTCTAGAGAATATAGGCCTACTCTGCTCAATTTCTCCTCATAGGACAATACCCCATCCCAGGAATCAGTCGGTGAACCTTTGTTGCAATCCCTCTATGGCAAGTACATCCTTCCTTAGGTAAGGAGACCAAAACTGCACACAATACTCCAGGTGTGGACTCACCAGGACCCTATGGACTAGAACCTCCACTTTTTTTGCAGGCTTAACGCCCACTTTACCGCTGAAATGATGTATAACGCCCATATATCGCCCATTTTGGCACAAACTGACGGGCTTTTTTAGGAAACTTATCGCTGAGATTTACTTTCCCCATGGGCTTAATGCCGGGAAAAAAATATTACCGCCCGGCCACTTTTTTGGGCGGAACCAGCAGAATGGGCAAAATCAACACCCATAATATCGCCCAGCGTTACTTTCTGCACGGAATTCACGCTGAGATTCAATATGAACACCCGCCCACTGTTTTTTGTCATAAAGAGCATATTTGCCCAAACTAGTGGCCATGGAGATCGCCCATCGTCAATTTCATCACCTCGCACACATATCGCTCACAATATCGCTCGCTCAAAAAACCGCCCACAAAAAGTGGAACGAGCCGGAACAAACGCCAGCGGTGTGGCTGGCATTTGTTAAATCCCACTTTTACGTGAGGAGCTGATATCTGAAAGATTTGCCTGAAAGAGCGCTGATGTGAGTGACAACGTCAACACACTACTGTGTGTGTGCAGCTCAGACATCAATGGTGCCCATCAAAGTTTAAGTTGATTGAAGTTAAATGTGATTATACCCTTTGATGTTAAGGAATCACCAGCATGTAATGGTGCAGCTATCTGAGCCAATGTGCTACATGGTTTTGTTAAATAAAAAACATTTAAACCGAACATTAGTCTGAAATCATCAGTATTTCAGTACAAACCAACCCCACCCCCCACACTTCTCCTCCCCACCTCTACCCCTTCCCCTCCTGACTCTGAGCTGCCTGGCCGAAGGGGTCCTCAGACGATGCTTCATGGAGTGGGAGAGGCCGAAGCGCTGCTTGGACGGATATGGGAGAGGACGGTCCCGAGGGGGAACCTGCTCCAAGCCAGAAGATAGAAACATAGAAAATAGGTGCAGGAGTAGGCCATTCGGCCCTTCGAGCCTGCACCTCCATTCAATGAGTTCATGGCTGAACATGCAACTTCAGTACCCCATTCCTGCTTTCTCACCATACCCCTTGATTCCCCTAGTAGTAAGGACTACATCTAACTCCTTTTTGAATATATTTAGTGAATTGGCCTCAACAACTTTCTGTGGTAGAGAATTCCACAGGTTCACCACTCTCTGGGTGAAGAAGTTTCTCCTCATCTCGGTCCTAAATGGCTTACCCCTTATCCTTAGACTGTGACCCCTGGTTCTGGACTTCCCCAACATTGGGAACATTCTTCCTGTATCTAATCTGTCTAAACCCGTCAGAATTTTAAACGTTTCTATGAGATCTCCTCTCATGCTTCTGAACTCCAGTGAATACAAGCCTAGTCTTTCTTGATATGTCAGTCCCGCCATCCCGGGAATCAGTCTGGTGAACCTTCGCTGCACTCCCTCAATAGCAAGAATGTCCTTCCTCAAGTTATGAGACCAAAACTGTACACAATACTCCAGGTGTGGCCTCACCAAGGCCCTGTACAACTGTAGCAACACCTCCCTGCCCCTGTACTCAAATCCCCTCGCTATGAAGGCCAACATGCCATTTGCTTTCTTAACCGCCTGCTGTACCTGCATGCCAACCTTCAATGACTGATGTACCATGACACCCAGGTTTCATTGCACCTCCCCTTTTCCTAATCTGTCACCATTCAGATAATAGTCTGTCTCTCTGTTTTTACCAAAGTGGATAACCTCACATTTATCCACATTATACTTCATCTGCCATGCATTTGTCCACTCACCTAACCTTTCCAAGTCACTCTGCAGCCTCATAGCATCCTCCTCGCAGCTCACACTGCCACCCAACTTAGTGTCATCCGCAAATTTGGAGATACAACATTTAATCCCCTCATCTAAATCATTAATGTACAATGTAAACAGTTGGGGCTCCAGCACAGAACCTTGCGGTACCCCACTAGTCACTGCCTGCCATTCTGAAAAGTACCCGTTTACTCCTACTCTTTGCTTCCTGTCTGCCAACCAGTTCTCAATCCACGTCAGCACACTACCCCCAATCCCATGTGCTTTAACTTTGCACATTAATCTCTCGTGTGGGACCTTGTCGAAAGCCTTCTGAAAATCCAAATACATCACATCAACTGGTTCTCCCTTGTTCACTCTACTGGAAACATCCTCAAAAAATTCCAGAAGATTTGTCGAGCATGATTTCCCTTTCACAAATCGATGCTGTCTTGGACCTATCATGTCACCTCTTTCCAAATGCGCTGCTATGACATCCTTAATAATTGATTCCATCATTTTACCCACTACCGATGTCAGGCTGACCGGTCCATAATTTCCTGTTTTCTCTCTCCCTCCTTTTTTAAAAAGTGGGGTTACATTGGCTACCCTCCACTCCATAGGAACTGATCCAGAGTCTATGGACTGTTGGAAAATGACTGTCAATGCATCCACTATTTCCAAGGCCATCTCCTTAAGTACTCTGGAATGCAGTCCATCAGGCCCTGGGGATTTACCGGCCTTCAATCCCATCAATTTCCCAAACACAATTTCCCGACTAATAAGGATTTCCCTCAGTTCCTCCTTCTTACTAGACCCTCTGACCCCTTTTATATCCGGAAGGTTGTTTGTGTCCTCCTTAGTGAATACTGAACCAAAGTACTTATTCAATTGGTCTGCCAATTCTTTGTTCCCAGTTATGACTTCCCCTGATTCTGACTGCAGGGGATCTATGTTTGTCTTTACTAACCTTTTTCTCTTTACATATCTATAGAAGCTTTTGCAGTCCGTCTTAATGTTCCCTGCAAGCTTCCTCTCGTACTCTATTTTCCCTGCCCTAATCAAACCCTTTGGCTCCTCTGCTGAGTTCTAAATTTCTCCCAGTCCCCGGGTTTGCTGCTATTTCTGGCCAATTTGTATGCCACTTCCTTGGCTTTAATACTATCCCTGATTTCCCTTGACAGTCATGGTTGAGCCACCTTCCCTTTTTTATTTTTACACCAGACAGGGATGTACAATTGTTGTAGTTCATCCATGCGGTCTCTAAATGTCTGCCATTGCCCATCCACTGTCAACCCCTTAAGTATCATTCGCCAATCTATCCTAGCCAATTCACGCCTCATACCCTCAAAGTTATCCTTCTTTAAGTTCTGGACCATGGTCTCTGAATTAACGGTTTCATTCTCCATCCTAATGCAGAATTCCACCATATTATGGTCACTCTTCCCCAAGGGGCCTCGCACAACGAGGTTGCTAATTAATCCTCTCTCATTACACAACACCCAATCGAAGATGGCCTCCCCCCTAGTTAGTTCCTCAACATATTGGTCCAGAGAACCATCCCTTCTGCACTCCAGGAAATCCTCCTCCACTGTATTACTTCCAGTTTGTTGCTGCTGGCTCTCATATATGGTTGGCAATGGGGGTGCAGCACCTTGGGGTGCAGTGCCCCGCTCCGGGACCACTGGGAGCCCTCTGCCACCAGTGTTCCTGACTACCAGCTCCAGGGCCTCCTCCATCCCTTTCATGTTATATCTTATTTGTTGGACAAAAACTCGGTGCCAACTTTGTTCTTGATGCTTAGTAGGCTTTTTGCTGCTGGTGAATCTCCGTCGTTCCTCCCACAACAGCCAGACAAGCACACACCACAGCCACACAAGCACACACCACAGCCACACATGCTTGCAGTGCCTCTGAGCTCCCTCTTTTTCAGTCTCCTCTTCTGTGCATGTCATGATGACCCTTGACCTCCTGAATCGCGGGAATCAAGCATTGCCATGCCGTTGCGAAGGACGGCCACACTTTACGGCAGAAGGTCAAAAAAATTTAACGTTACCGCGCATTTGATATCGCTTGCGGTAACGCCCATTTTCAAAAAAAGAAACTAGATGTTTTGAGAATGGGTGAGAAGCCGACGATCAGAAAACCCTTTTGTAACACCCACGCCAGAAATAACGCCCATTTTTGGGCGATAAGCATAAGGTGGAGGTTCTAGCCCTATATAATTGCAGTAAGACGTCTTTACTCTTATACTCAAATCCTCTTGTATCAAAGGCCAACATACCATTTGCTTTCTTAACTGCTTGCTGTACCTGCATGTTAACTTTCAATGATTTGTGCACAAAGATACCCAGGTTCCTCTGAACACCAACATTTCCACCTTGACGATATCAGGTTATTGTAAAAACCCAACTAATTCACTAATATCCTTTCGGGAAGAAAACCTGCCTTACCTGACTCGAGTCCCACACCAATCTGATTAACTCTTGACTGCCATGTAGTGGAAGGGGGAATAGCAGGTAGTTACCAAATTGAGGGGGGCGGGGGGGCGGAAAAGAGTCACGTCAATATGCCAAACTCTCGTGTAAACCATCCTGCAAAGAATGAGTCGTGCAATTATTGCTTATTATATATATCCTATTGGATACATTGTATTGTTCCCGTTTAAGAAAGCTACGTGCTCCTATTTTAAACTAGGTGAACTACAATCACCTTTTCTCAAGGTTGAAAACCGATATGAATAAATTTACCTGAAACTTGAGAAAATTATGTAAAATCAAGAAAGAACACTGTAGCTTTAAAAGGGAAATATATAAAAGTATGAATAGTAATGGGGATTTTTTGTTGGAAAAGAAAACGACTTACTTTCTTAAATTTGCTTAATAACTGATTCACAAAGGATTAAAAAATACCAAGTAAAGTCAAGTGTAGCTGCGAGCCTAGACAGGAAGTAAAACAAGATCACTTTTCCACCTTTCAACACTGATCACACCCTTCCTTCATAAAAATACTATACTCATTCATACATGCACATAGACCAACAGAGGAGTTTACCTGGCTCTAGTTTGTATATTCTTTACAAAAACTGGGGAAGGCAACATCCTCTAGAAAACAGTCAGTGACTTAAACAATTGCACATGTGCAAGCTTGAGGATGATTAACGGTTTTAAAACAAATCTGGTTTCTGTACAAATCGCTCTGCAGTATAAACCAGTATAGTATCTGTATCTAGAATAAACATGCAACTAGCATCACAAAACTGTTTCAGAAAGGAAAAAAACTGCTTGTGAAGAGTGAGGGGTGACCTGATAGAGGTTTTTGATTGTGAAAGAGTTTGATTGGGTAGATGTAGAGAAGAAGGGGCATAATTTTAAGGTGGTTGGTGGAAGGTTCAGAGGGGATTTGAGGGGAAGCTTCTTCACGCAGAGAGTTGTGGGGGTCTGGAACTCACTGCCTGGAAGGCTGGTAGAGGTAGAAACCCTCACCACATTTAAAAGGTGCTTGGATGGGCACTTGAAGTGCCGTAATCTGCAGGGTTATAGGCCTAGAGCTGGTAAATGGGATTAGACTGGATAACCTCTTGTTGGCCGGCGCAGATACAATGGTAAGTGCTTCAGGGAATTGAATATGGCCAGAGTGATCTCCTGGACTAGTTTCGATCGCCTGGATGGATTGGTGAGGAATTTCCCCACATTTTTTTCTCCCCAATTGGCCTGGGTTTTTAAAACTGGTTTTTGCCTCTCCTGGGAGATCGCATGGCTCCAGTTGGGGTGGAGTGTAAAATGTTGCAATGCATGGAGTGTCGCAGTTGTGTGGGGAGGACTGATTGGGCCGAATGCTCTTTACCTTTCCGCCATTGGTTTATATGTAACCTTCATGGATGCTGACAGAGGGCCGTGTGACTCTTGTCGGCTGGCACAGACACGATGGGCCAAAATGGCCTCCCTCTGCACTGTAAATGTTTATGTTTCTAAGATATTTTCACTTGCGGGTGACACCAGAAGTCGGTGCCATAAATATAAGACAGTCACTAATAAATCCAATAGGGAATTGATAAGAAACTTCTTTACCCAGAGAGTGGTTAGAATGTGGCATTCACTACCACAAGGAGCAGTTGAGGCAAATAACATAGATGAATTTATAGGGAAGCTAGATAAGTACATGAGGGAGAAAGGAATGGAAGGATATGTTGTTGGGGTTAGATGAAGAAAGGTGGGAGGAGGCTCATGTGGAGCATAAACACCGGCATAGACCTGTTGGGCCTGTTTCTGTGCTGTAAATACTTTGGAACACTGTAAAAAGCAGTTCTAGAATATAAATACAGATGATGTTCCAATGTATCCTCAATAGAACTAGACTATAAGCTGTCCAAGTTTAATATATGCATTGATTTAAAGATGTAAAGTATGAACTGTTAGGTGTCACAAGTTTAATTCTAGTACAAAATAATTCAACGTAGGTGATTGTAAAATACTGTGAAATAAGTCATCATATTTTTTGTCATGCAAATAACTAACAGGAAAAAATGTGCATAAATCTTATCATGGGATCAATGGGCATCAAATCACAAATCTGATGAAAACAAATGTTTTATCTCACATGAGCTTAAGATAGTGTTTGGGATAAAGCCACAGTAACCTTTGAACTCAAATTAATAAAATTATGGATTCTTAGAAGGATATGGGGTATTTCATATGCAGGTTTCATTCCAACCACACAGATGGAGTTGAGTTTCTTCATTGCAGTTAGGCATCAGAGCGTTAGGCTGCCTGGATGTCCAAGTTCACAGCTTGTCCACATAAGCGTTTTATAAAAAGAAATGCTTAAGGCTTTGATTACCTGCCTATTGAGAAGAAATTGCTTGATATTCAAAAGAAAAGATGCTCTATAACTGACAGAGTTTCTCATGGTCTAGAATTCCCTCTTTCCTTCACTACTACATGTGCAATCAGGGGCTCCATAAGGAATTATTCCCACATAATTTAGTACTAAAAGCTGTATTTTCAGGAATTTACTGAAAAGAACTACAAGGCTGTTGAATTATTTTTAATATAAATATTTGAAAATTTATGTTTGGTCATTGCACTGAATTAATATCTTGCGGTGCGTTTTTGCTTTTGTGCTTTTTATTTGCGACTAAATTTAACCAAATGATTTTAGTTGAATGGATTGAACTAGGGCATGCTATTTTACATCTTTGATGGCAATGGCAGAATGTGGTAGACATTCTCCAATGCACAACACATCACAATTAGATGCTAACCGTTAGACCTATGCATGCTAACCTGTACACAGTGGTGAATAAAAACACAGGTTTTGGTTCATAAAGGATTTGATCTGCTGCTGGAAACTAGTCTAGCAGGGATCACAGGAGCAAATGTTGGGGAAAAGGCTGAACTCCAGCAAGATTCACTCAGCTCCAGGTATCTCCACTTCAAAACATAGTTCATATTCCATGGCTATGTTGAGATTACATGTTGAGGCGACCTTTAATAAAGGTAAAATCCCATTGAACTCTTCATTCCGTTTCTGCTAACCTGTTGCAGACTTAATTTTAAGTAATTGCTCTCCATCGCAAGACAAATTGATTAGTACAAAAACAAAATGCTGCGGATGCTGGAATCTGAAATAAAAACAGAAAATGCTGGAAATACTCAACAGGTCAGGTAGCATCTGTGGAGAGAGAAACACAATTAACGTTTCAGGTTGATGACCCTTTGTCAGATTAGTATCTTTGAATCAACCACTTCTGGTTTGGCTTGTTTACACTTAGTTCATTTACTGGAGTTGAACAATTACAGTCATGAACTTACCATATTCAGTCATTGATGAAGATGTTCCTTTGAAGATTTTGAGGTAATCAGATGTACATTGCTGCAAATCTAAGTCTCCAAATTTCAGGAGAATTTTCTTTCCCTGAGGCACTTGGATTTGCCATTCACACCAGGTATGATTTGGGTAGGTTCCAGGATAATTCCTTGATGTCAATGTTCCACTGCCAGGACCTAACAGCATGTAACCACATCCATCACCTGTTAAAACAGGTCATTAAAAAAATATATGAAATGCTCGATACATAGTGTGTTCCTTTCTAGATTGTGGCTGTCTTTACTTTTTCTTTAAGTACTGATTTCATGAAAGGCCAGCCGGCACGCAATCACGCAGTTTAAAAAAATACTTCTAGTTTTGTCCTGGGGCGGGGGAGGGATTGGAATTACATTTAGACATGCCGTTCAAAAGCAGTTCAAGAATAAATTATATATAACACCATTCTTAATAGGCAGGTAATGCAGTACAAAAGAGCTTTCACAAAAAAACTTAGAAGGAATCTCTTCAACCCATACTCTCCACATTCACTGCAAAAGGTAGCTTCCATCGGCAGCACTGCACCCACTAACTGAATTTCAACCTGATGCACAAAATGTTCCAGTTTAACAATCCGCCCTTGTACCATTGGTGCATACACCAGAAATAACATGGGCTGCCCACCATACACTCTTAACCTCTCAAGACAGGTGGAAAAACACAACCCTGACAGATCAAATACTTCACGCCAAAACTACTAATCAATCTTATTACAAAGGAAGTGCAAGCAGAGGCAAGTTAAATCAACAGCTAAATTGCCAATACGACAATAAGCTGGCCCAATTTTTTTTAAATTTAGTTTACTGAGATAAAAGTAAGAATGTGTTTTCAATTCTTAAGAGTCATTTTTCAAAATCTTTTTGATGAGGTTTTTCATGTAAATATACACCTTTGTCCTTACAGAATTCTACATCAGCATATGACCTGGAAATATGGGCGCACTGAATGAATTGAAAACAGAAGGTGAAATAGAGTAATCATACCTGGTCCATGCTGCATCTCACACCTCAAATCAAAAGATATTTCCTCATGAAGCAAATTTATTTAAAGAAGCCGTTGATTCCCAACAAGAGGTCAACACAAGTTTTTAAACCAATCATATTTTCCAGGCAATGGCTTTTGACACCTTGACAGGCATTAAGTAGTTTAGTCTCAAGCAACCTTATGCATCTCCTGCAACTTTGCATGTGAATATTTTGGAAGCCAGGTTGTCTGGAAAATTACTTGAACGTAATGAGGACTGCTTATAGACGAAGGCATAAACAAAATTAGCAGAAATCCTATGCACTTCAGTGTAAAACCCAGATAACAGGTTGTGCATTAACACTCTCAGGCCCTCACATGAAGACAGAGGAAGTCTCATCAGACACAGAATTTACAGCTTCCATTTTAAACTTCCCAGTGCCTCAACTTGCATATCATTCAAATAAAAACAGAGATATTTCAGAATTTGAAACACAGTGGAACCCTGCTTCCATCACAAGGGCCTTCATCAAAACAAATCTTTACTTTTAACTGATTATTTGAATCCCAACTGATTCAGTCATCACTTGTAGTCAGTCATAGACTAGTCAATCCCCCTTGATGTTGTACACAGGGATTCAAGACCAAGAGCAGTCTTCAAATGATGCCGGGGAAGAGAGTGGGGGATAATTGGATAAACATTGCAGGCACAATGCAGTTCCCATTTTAAAGTCATTCTGACCTTATTCTTATTTAATATACATTATTTACAGTTAATAGCAGAATTTATGGCAATTTTGGAAGCAGTGTTGGCTGGAGCAAGAGTTCTCTGCAGTACAGATTGAGAAGCTGGGAAACACAACAGAGATCTACAGCACTATCACTGCCAGGAGCATACAACAAGTTTGCATAAGCAGTTTCCATGAGAAATGTGGACATAGCAGTTTACAATGGGAAAAAGTTGACCTGCGAAATGTAACAAAAACCTAACAGCAGGAAATTAGGCATGGTAGACAGGAAGTGGGCACAGATGCAGGATTTATAATATAGAAGGAGGAATAGTCAAAATAAGAGGAAATTTGTTTGATGGGACAGGAGAAGCTGCACAAGTTAATCTACCAGAACAGTTGTGTTTATGTAGCTTGTGTACCTTGTATAGATGTAGAAATGAACTGTACAGAGTGTGGAGCTGAGGTTGGAAGTAGTGTGTGGGTGGGGGAGGATCTCTGAAAGAGACAAGATTGGTAACAGTTGCCGTATTTTGGACTTTAGGTACATTTTGAGCCAGGGGCGCTTAACTCGTGACTAAAACAGTGAAAGAGAAACCCATTTTTCAATTATAGACATCTCACCATGTATATTGATTAGAAAAATTGGCCTTTATTTATATGTATATTGCCTTTCACAAGCAAAGCACTTCACAACAGAGATTGGGGTGGTCTTGGACCTGGCCTGGAGGCTGTGTAGGTTAAACAGCTTCACACTGGTTCTGTAGTTTACTTCCAACCAAGCGGGAAGCTTGTTGATTGTGAGGTGGATCATGGCAGTGAGGAAGATTGAGAAGAGAGTTGGAGCGAAGGTGAAGCCCTGTTTGACCCCAGTCCGGACGTGGATTGGGTCTGTAATGGAACCGCTGGTGAGGATCACGGCCTGCATGTCGTCGTGGAGCAGGTGCATGCCAGACACGAGACTCCCTAAGCAATTGCACTATGCGGAGCTCCTTCATGGCAAACGATCCAAAGGTGGGCAGCGGAAACGCAACAAGGACACCCGCTAAGCCTTCCTGGTAAAGAGCGACATCACCACTGACACCTGGGAGTCATAGAAACATAAAAGATAGGTGCAGGAGTAGGCCATTCGGCCCTTCGAGCCTGCACCACCATTCAATAAGATCATGGCTGATCATTCACCTCAGTACCGCTTTCCTGCTTTCTCTCCATACCCCTTGATCCCTTTAGCCATAAGGGCCATATCTAACTCCCTCTTGAATATATCCAATGAACTGGCATCAACAACTCTCCGCGGTAGGGAATTCCACAGGTTAACAACTCTGAGTGAAGAAGTTTCTACTCATCTCAGTCCTAAATGGCTTACCCCTTATCCTTAGACTGTGTCCCCTGGTTCTGAACTTCTCCACCATTGAGAACATTCTTCCTGCATCTAACCTGTCCAGTCCTGTCAGAATTTTATATGTTTCTATGAGATCCCCTCTCATCCTTCTAAACTCCAGTGAATACAGGCCCAGTCGATCCATTCTCTCCTCATGTGTCAGTCCTGCCATCCTGGGAATCAGTCTGGTGAACCTTTGCTGCACTCCCTCAATAGCAAGAACATCCTTCCTCAGATTAGGAGACCAAAACTCAACACAATATTCCAGGTGAGGCCTCACTAAGGCCCTGTACAACTGCAGTAAGACCTCCCTGCTCCTATACTCAAATGCCCTAGCTATGAAGGCCAACATACCATTTGCCTTCTTCACCGCCTGCTGTACCTGCATGCCAACTTTCAATGACTGATGTACCCCATGACACCCAGGTCTCATTGCACCTCCCCCTTTTCCTAATCTGCCGCCATTCAGATAATATTCTGCCTTCCTGTTTTTGCCACCAAAGTGGATAACCTCACATTTATCCACATTATACTGCATCTGCCATGCATTTGCCCACTCACCTAACCTGTCCAAGGCACCCTGCAGCCTTTTAGCATCCTCCTCACCACTCACACCGCCACCCAGCTTAGTGTCATCTGCAAACTTGGAGATATTACACTCAATTCCCTCATTCAAATCATTAATGTATATGATAAATAGCTGGGGTCCCAGCACTGAGCCCTGCGGCACCCCACGAGTCACTGCCTGCCATTCTGAAAAGGACCCGTTTATCCCGACTCTCTGCTTCCTGTATGCCAACCAGTTCTTTATCCACACCAGTACACTACCCCCAATACCATGTGCTTTAATTTTGCACACCAATCTCTGTGTGGGACCTTGTCAAAAGCCTTTTGGAAGTCCAAATACACCACATCCACTGGTTCTCTCTTGTCCACTCTACTAGTAACATCCTCAAAAAATTCTAGAAGATTTGTCAAGTAGGATTTCCCTTTCATAAATCCATGCTGACTATTTCATCTTTAATAATTGATTCCAACATTTTCCCCACAACCAATGTCAGGCTAACCGGTCCATAATTACCTGCTTTCTCTCTCCCTCCTTCTTTAAAAAGTGGTGTTACATTATCTACCCTCCAGTCCATAGGAGCTGATCCAGAGTCGATAGACTGTTGGAAAATGATCTCCAATGCATCCACTATTTCTAGGGCTACTTTCTTAAGTACTGTGGGATGCAGACCATCAGGCCCCGGGGATTTATCAGCCTTCAATCCCATCAATTTCCCTCACACAATTTCCCACCTAATAAGGATTTCCTTCAGTTCCTCCTTCTCACTAGATCCTCAGTTCCTTAGTATTTCCAGAAGGTTATTTGTGTCTTCCTTCGTGAAGACAGAACTAAAGTATTTGTTTAACTGGTCCGCCATTTCTTTGTTCCCCATTATAAATTCACCTGAATCTGACTGCAAGGGACCAACGTTTGTTTTCACTAATCTTTTTCTCTTCGCAGATCTATAGAAGCTTGTGCAGTCAGTTTTTATGTTCCCAGCAAGCTTCCTCTCATAATCTATTTTCCCCCTCCTATTTAAACCCTTTGTCCTCCTCTGCTGTATTACAAAATTCTCCCAGTCCTCAGGTTTGCTGCTTTTTCTGGCCGAAGACCGCCCTAAGTGGAGAAAGTGCATCCTGGAGGGCGTTGAGCTCTTTGAATCTCAATGCCACGATTGTGAAGAGGACAGGTGCAGGCAATGGAAGGAGCATGTGACAAATCAGTCCCACCACCCCCCCCTTCCCCGGACGAATGTCTGTCCCACCTGTGACAGGGTCTGTGGCTCTCGTATTGGACTATTCAGCCACCGAAGGACTCACTTTAGGAGTGGAAGCAAGTCTTCCTCGATTCCGAGGGACTGCCTATGATGATGACTTCACAACCTATTAAATGCTTCTGAAGCGTAGTCAGTGGGAAACATGGCAGCCAATTTGCACACAGCAAGGTCCAACAAACAGCAATGAAATAAGTGACCAGATAACGACGATGGGGGAGGAATAAATGTTAGCCAGAAGTTCAGGAGAACTTCCCATAGGAAGTTATGCCCACCTAAGAGGACAGACAAGGTCCCAGTTTAACATCTCATCTGAAAGACTGCACCTTCAATTGTGCAGCACTGTAGTAGGAAATGTTTTAGGGAGGGAATTCCAGTGAGAACTGCAAAAGCAATCTGAAAGCTCTGTCCACAATGGTGGGGCAAAGGAAGGGCAGGGTACATAAATGGGAGTCAGAGGGCCAAAGACACGGGTTGGTATTTCAGGCTGAAGGAGATTGCAGAGAAATGGTTGAGCTAGGAAATAGAAGGATTTGGAAATGAGGATGAGAATTTTAAATTCAATGTACTGAGGGCAGGAAGTCGACAGTCAGCAGGTAGGGTGGTGGGGAAGGTGAAGAGGGAGGCTGAATGTTGGATAGGATACAGACAGCTGAGCTTATGGAGGGTGGAGGATGGGTGGCCAGCAAGAATGAAATTGGCAAAATCATGTCTAGGGATGACAAAAGCGTGGATAAGGATTACGGCAGTGGTAAGGGTGAGGGAGGAGCAATGTTGCAGAGCTGGAAGTAAGCAATCTTGATGATGGATGAGATGTGGGATTTGAAGCTTAGCTCTGGATGGAACAAGAGGCTGGGTTTAATAGTCACATCCAGCTGGAGTGAGCGACCAGAGTATGGCATTCATAGCAGGGATCAAAAATGGCTTCCAGATGTTCAAAAAGCAACATAGTACAGATGCTAGAAATTTGAAATAAAAACAGAAAATGCTGAAAACACTAAGCAGGTCAGGCAACATCAGTGGAAAGAGGAAGGTAGGGTTAATGTTTCAGTTCTATGACAAAAAATCAATGACCTGAAACATTAATCCTGCCTTCCTCTCTCCACAGATGTTGGCTGACCTGTTGAGTGTTTTCAGTATTTTCTGTTTTTATTCCAGATGTTCAGTTAGACAAAATCAATAAAGTCAGACAAACATTCTGACAGCAGAGAGCTGGTTTCAGAGTCAAGTGAAGTGATGGCAAGGTAGAGATGGGCATCATCAGCGTACATATGGAAGCACATCATGTGCCGCAGATGATGTTCCTAAGGGCAGTATGTATACAAGGAAGAACAGGGTTAGGGCTAGATCCTTGCAGGACTCAAGAGGTGACTTTGTGGGGACCAGAAAATAAATAATTGCTGGAAATGTGCGGAGTGCATTCAGATAATAGAAATGGAACTATACAAGGGCAATTTCATGAAGCTGAACAATAGAAGAAGCATTGGAGGACGAGGGCATGGTTGACCATATCAAAAGCTGCACCGAGATCTAGGAGGTTAAGGTGGTATAATGCACCATGGTCAAAAACACAAGTGTAATTTATGACTTTATTCAGCACAGCTCGATGCTGTAAGCAAGGAATAAACTGGGCTGAACATATTCAAACAGGAAGTTTTGGAAGAGATGGGTATGGAGCTCAGTGGTGATGACATGGTCAAAGGGCTTCAGAGAGAAAAAGGAAGTTAGTAATGGATCAATAGTTGGAGAAGGGTCAAAAGCAGATATTTTAAGGAGGGGTATAACAGTAGTTTTGAAAGAGTGGAGTATGGTGCCTGAGCAAAGGGAGCCATTAACAATGTGCGTTATAGCTTGGGGGCCAGACATGGTAGTTGAGTGGTCAGGAATTGAGTGAGGAGGGGGCTGGGGGTCAGGGGAACAGGAGTCTGGTCTTATGGAAAAGATAAACCTGGATTGGTAGAGGGGAGTAAGATGGGAGAGAAACTGCAAAATAATGGGAATCACACAACTAGAATTGATGGGAGACTGGGGGACAAAAGAAAGGAGAGCTAGCAACTGACGCACCTGCACAGGTGGTCTCAATCCCGAGAGGATAGAAACATAGAAGTTAGGTGCAGGAGTAGGCCATCCGGCCCTTCGAGCCTGCACCGCCATTCAATGAGTTCATGGCTGAACTTGCAACTTCAGTACCTCATTCCTGCTTTCTCACCATACCCCTTGATCCCCCTAGTAGTAAGGATGACATCTAACTCCTTTTTGAATATATTTAGTGAATTGGAATCAACAACTTTCTGTGGAAGAGAATTCCACAGGTTCACCACTCTCTGGGTGAAGAAGTTTCTCCTCATCTCGGTCCTAAATGGCTTACCCCTTATCCTTAGACTGTGACCCCTGGTTCTGGACTTCCCCAACATTAATAAGAACATAACATAAGAACATAAGAATTAGGAACAGGAGTAGGCCATCTAACCCCTCGAGCCTGCTCCGCCATTCAACAAGATCATGGCTGATCTGCCCGTGGACTCAGCTCCACTTTCCCGCCCGGTCCCCATAACCCTTAATTCACTTATTGGTTAAAAATCTATCTATCTGTGATTTGAATATATTCAATGAGCTTGCCTCAACTGCTTCCTTGGGCAGAGAATTCCACAGATTCACAACCCTCTGGGAGAAGAAATTCCTTCTCAACTCGGTTTTAAATTGGCTCCCCCGTTTTTTGAGGCTGTGCCTCCTAGTTCTAGTGTCCCCGACCAGTGGAAACAACCTCTCTGCCTCTATCCTGTCTATCCCTTTCATTATTTTAAATGTTTCTAGAAGATCACCCCTCATCCTTCTGAACTCCAACAAGTAAAGACTCAGTCTATTCAATCTATCATCATAAGGTAACCCCCTCATCTCCGGAATCAGCCTAGTGAATCGTCTCTGTACCCATTCCAAAGCTAGTATATCCTTCCTTAAGTAAGGTGACCAAAACTGCACGCAGTACTCCAGGTGCGGCCTCACCAATACCCTATACAGTTGCAGCAGGACCTCCCTGCTTTTGTACTCCATCCCTCTCGCAATGAAGGCCAACATTCCATTCGCCTTCCTGATTACCTGCTGCACCTGCAAACTAATTTTTTGGGAGTCATGCACAAGGACCCCCAGGTCCCTCTGCACCGCAGCATATTGTAATTTCTCACCATTCAAATAATATTCCTTTTTACTGTTTTTTTCCCCCAAGGTGGATAACCTCACATTTTCCGACATTGTATTCCATCTGCCAAACCTTAGCCCATTCGCGTAACCTATCCAAATCTCTTTGCAGCCTCTCTGTGTCCTCTACATAACCCGCTTTCCCAATAATCTTTGTGTCATCTGCAAATTTTGTTACACTACACTCGGTCCCCTCTTCCAGGTCATCTATGTATATTGTAAACGGTTGTGGTCCCAGTACCGATCCCTGTGGCACACCACTAACCACCGATTTCCAACCCGAAAAGGACCCATTTATCCCGGCTTTCTGCTTTCTGTTAGCCAGCCAATTCTCTATCCATGCTAATACATTTCCTCTGACTCCGCGTACCTTTATCTTCTGCAGTAACCTTTTGTGTGGCACCTTATCGAATGCCTTTTGGAAATCTAAATACACCACATCCATCGGTACACCTCTATCCACCATGCTCGTTATATCCTCAAAGAATTCCAGTAAATTAGTTAAACATGATTTCCCCTTCATGAATCCATGTTGCGTCTGCTTGATTGCACCATTCCTATCTAAATGTCCTGCTATTTCTTCCTTTATGATAGCTTCAAGCATTTTCCCCACTACAGATGTTAAACTAACCGGCCTATAGTTACCTGCCTTTTTGTCTGCCCCCTTTTTTTTTTGAACAGAGGCGTTACATTAGCTGCTTTCCAATCCGATGGTACCTCCCCAGAGTCCAGAGATTATAACGAATGCAGCTACTATAACTTCAACCATCTCTTTTAATACCCTAGGATGCATTTCATCAGGACCAGGGGACTTGTCTACCTTGAGTCCCATTAGCCTGTCCAGCACTACCCCCCTAGTGATAGTGATTGTCTCAAGGTCCTCCCTTCCCACATTCCCGTGACCAGCAATTTTTGGCATGGTTTTTGTGTCTTCCACTGTGAAGACCGAACCAAAATAATTGTTTACGGTCTCAGCCATTTCCACATTTCCCATTATTAAATCCCCCTCTCATCTTCTAAGGGACCAACATTTATTTTAGTCACTCTTTTCCGTTTTATATATCGGTAAAAGCTTTTACTATCTGTTTTTATGTTTTGCGCAAGTTTCATACTGTTCTAAGAAACAATCCCGTATGCATTCTATGAATTCCTCCTCAAGGCTACCCTGTGCGATTTGCTTTGACCAATCGATTTGTAGGTTAAAATCCCCCATTATTACTGCCGTTCCTTTTTCACATGCCTCCATTATTCCCCTGATTATTGTCCGCCCCATAATGAAGTTATTATTTGGGGGCCTATAAACTACGCCCACCAGTGACTTTTTCCCCTTACTATCTCGAACCTCCACCCACAATGATTCAACATTTTGTTCATTGGAGCCAATATCGTCTCTCACAACTGCCCTGATATCATCCTTTATTAACAGAGCTACCCCACCTCCTTTCCCTTCTTGTCTATCTTTCCGAATTGTGAGATACCCCTGTATGTTTAATTCCCAGTCTTGGCCACCCTGCAACCACGTTTCAGTAATGGCCACCAAATCATACCCATTTGTAATGATTTGTGCCGTCAACTCATTTACTTTGTTTCGAATGCTGCGTGCGTTTAGGTAAAGTGTTTTATTATTAGTTTTTAAACCATGATTTTTAGTTTTGACCCCTCCTGCAGCCCCTTTATATTCATACATATTGTCCCTTCCTATCACCTTGTGGTTTACACTTACCCCAGTGCTACTCTGCTTTGTTGCCTCCTGCCTTTTGCATTCTTTCTTGGGGTTCTGTTCATCTGAGCTCTCACCCACCCTAACTAGCTCAGAGCCCTCTCCTGGATTCCCATCCCCCTGCCAAGCTAGTTTAAAGCCCTCCCAATCGTACTATCAAAACCACCTGCGAGAACATTGGTCCCTTCTCTGTTGAGGTGTAACCTGTCCGACTTGTACAGGTCCCATCTACCCCAGAAGCGGTCCCAATTGTTCAGGAAACTAAAGCTCTCCCTCCTACACCAACGGGAGAATGGAGAGCACCAGTTCCAACTGTCGCAGGAGAGAGTGTGGAGAGCACCAGTTCAAACTGTCACAGGACAGAGACATGCAACTTCAGTACCCCATTCCTGCCTTCTCTCCATACCCCCCCTGATCCCTTTAGCAATAAGGGCCACATCTAACTCCCTTTTGTATATATCCAACGAACTGGGACGCAACAACTTTCTGTGGTAGAGAATTCCATAGGTTCACAATTCTCTGGGTGAAAAAGTTTCTTCTCATATCGGTCCTAAATGGCTTACCCCTTATCCTTAGACTGTGATCCCTGGTTCTGGACTTCCCCAACATTGGGAACATTCTTCCTGCATCTACCCTGTCCAATCCTGTCAGAATTTTATATGCTTCTATGTGATACCCTCTCATTCTTCTAAATTCCTGTGAATATAAGCCATGTCTTCTTTCTTGATGACCAGGAAAAGAGACACATTTTAGCACATTTATAAAATGAAATATCACTTTAATTCAAGGGCACATGTTGTTGTCACGTTCCCAAGGATAACATCCTTTGATTGTGCTCCCTTATGCTGGTTGATTAAATCTGTGGTTGAAATGGCAACGTGACTTAAGTAACCTGTCTAATGAATACAATGGCAGATGTTAACTTTTCACACTCTTCAGCTAAGTACGTTTTCCCTCCCTATATTATTTAGTTCTAATTAAAGAAAAAAATGAAATTTTCCTACCCAAAATGGAGGACTACCAACCCTGTAACTGACTTGAAGGTGGCCAAGGATACCTCAGCCATCCTACAGTGAGAAAAAGGTATCAAATAAAAATAAATGAGCACGTGCCTTTCCCCTAAGAGGTGAAAATCACAGGTCCCCAAGTCCTAAATGCTCTTACTCATACTTGACAGAAACACTTATGGAGGGATGGTGCATGACATCGGATTAAACATAAGAAAGCATGAAAAAAGAAAAGGCTATTCATCTCATTAAACCAGCACTACATGCACTGAGCAGCAGGGAATTGACTTCAGTCAAGCACCATCACACAGTGAGGCAATAGGTGCAAACTAAAAGGTATATGGAAACAATGGAACTATACAATATACTGCACAGAACTTCTTAAAAATATACACAAACCTGTCCTATGAAATTCAAACAGACAAGTTGTTTAATCAAAAGACTATTGACAGAACGTTGTAGCAGCCAGCTGAGGAGGGGCACCAGATGACTGTGCGGCGGAGGAATGGGGACAAACCACCAGGAACAGGACACTTTCTCTAGGTCAGCTGCAAATGGGGCTCAAATGGACAGGGCCGTTGGGCTGCCGACTAATGAGGCTGGCAATTAGGACTACGTACAGACTGAGGAGGGGTGTGGTGGTGAGGGGAGGGGTTGGGTGGCAGAGTGCAGTTGGGGAAGAGATTCAGAGAGGACACTATGGTAAAAAAAAATGACAGCTGGGGTGAAAGTGCTGCAAGGGGAAACAATATTGGGAAAGAAAAGCAAGCTACTTCAAAACCCTCAGGGCTAGAAATTCTGTTTTCAGCAAAAACGGTATTTTTCACCAAAATTATTGATTTTGCTTCGCTACCAGCCTGGAAATTCAATCTTTAATCTGTGCAGTGGTAAAAATCGACATTGCACAAGGATTCACGGCGCAAACCACGATCCTCGCCAACTTTAGTCCGAGGCCTTGGGATGGCAGAAACACACCAAAAAAAAATTGACAAAAAACAAAAAGGAAATTCACAAAACATTTACAAGACACTTATCTATCGAATTGCTGAAACAGAATTAAAAAATAAAAATGTAAATTTACCTTTTTGCAGGTCTCCATACTTACCGCTGCTGGCAGGGCTGCTACGACGGGTTTTTCCCTGTTGGTATTCTGGCCGCAGAATACGGGTGCGGAGAGAGCCAAATTTCTGTCGAAAATGCTATTTCGGGTTTTGCACAATGGTGCTCCTCTCCCAGCGGTACGTGGAAAGTGCCGAGGATCCCGCCGACCGGGTTTTCGCCAAAAAGGGTGAAATAGCACCAAAAACCCCATCGCAAAATCGCAAAATTTCTAGCTTAATATTGCCAGATCCCACAAATGCATTCAGACACAACCAGTTTTCTCTTAACTACTATGTAGCTGCTGATGCAGGTAATATTGTAACATTTATCAAAAAACCCGATCACACCACTGCCAACAGCCATAATAAATTGCAGTTAAATGATGACACATTTATAATGGCATTAACAATTGACAACTCATGGCATAGGAGTTTCAATGTATTTTGAAACAAAAAGTTGCAACCCGCTTGGCATTTTTAATATATTGATCTCGTATCAATATATTAAAAATGCCAAGATGGTTGCAACTTTGTTTTAAATACATTAAAATTTCCTCTCTATATATCTGCTGTTTAGGGGGACCAAATGAGCCTCTTATGTATTGCTCAAAAGATTCTGTTCTGGCAGACCTTTTATTGCTTAATTTCCCAATTGAGAAATATATATATATTTTTTAAAAAGAGACAATGTAAAAATACAAAAAATTGCATTTAGATAATGCCTCATCATGTCTCAGAAATCTCCAAGACCTTCAGGTATTTGTAGGCAAATACAGCAGCCACTTTGTGCACATCAAGATCTCCAAAACAACCATCAGATGAATAAGCAGTCAATTGTTTTAGTTGGTGTTGATTAGAACATAAAAGGTAGGAGTAGGTCATTCAGCCCCTCGAGCCTGCTCCGCCATTCAATAAGATCATGGCTGATCTTCCAGCTCAACTCCACTTTCCTGCACTATCCCCATATCCCTGGATTCACTTAATATTCAAAAATCTATTGATCGCTGTCTTGAAATATACTCAAAGATTGAGCCTCCACAGCCTTCTGGGGTATAGAATGCCAAAGATTCAACACCCTCTGAGTGAAGAAGTTTCTCCTCATCTCAGTCCTAAATGGCTGACCCCTTATTCTGAGATTGTGACCCCTGGTTCTAGACTCCCCAGCCAGGGGAAACATTCTCCCTGCATCTAACCTGTCAAGCTCTACGAAGTTTATATGTTTCAATGAGATCACCTCTCATTCTTCTAAACTCTAGAGAATATGGGCTCAAGTTTCGGCCCGAGTTGCTCCTGTTTTTTTGGAGCAACTAGTTTAGAATGGAGCATCTTAGAAATTGCAATTCTCGGCATTTAGTTTGCTCCAGTTCGAGTGAGTTTGAATAGTTTCAAGCCCGCTTTTTTAAAAAAATCTGTTCTACAGTGTCCGGCCACTTAGGCCTGTTTTGCAAGTTTAGACAGCGAAAACTTACTCCAAACTAACTTAGAATGGTAGATTTTTGTACGCGCAGAAAAACCTTGCCTACACACATAAATCCGGTGCAGGGAACAAGAGATGTGGGGATGGGGGTTGGGCGGAAGGGAAGTTAACTAAGTTTCTACTCACCGACTGTGTCACTCTCTCAGAGGAGGGGGTGGGAGGGAGAGAGAGAGAGGAGGGGGGAAAATGAGGGGGGGGAGAATGAGGGGGGGGGAAATGAGGGGGGGGGAAATGAGGGGGGGGGGGAATGAGGGGGGGGGGAATGAGGGGGGGGGGGAATGAGGGGGGGGGGGAATGAGGGGGGGGGGGAATGAGGGGGGGGGGAATGAGGGGGGGGGGAATGAGGGGGGGGGGAATGAGGGGGGGGGGGAATGAGGGGGGGGGGGAATGAGGGGGGGGGAGAATGAGGGGGGGAGAATGAGGGGGGGGAGAATGAGGGGGAGGGGGGAATGAGGGGGGGAAATGAGGGGGGGGGAATGAGGGGGGGGAGAATGAGGGGGGGGAGAATGAGGGGGGGGGGAATGAGGGGGGGGGGAATGAGGGGGGGGAGAATGAGGGGGGGAGAATGAGGGGGGGAGAATGAGGGGGGGGGGAATGAGGGGGGGGGGGAAATGAGGGGGGGCAGTGGAGAGGGGTGGCAGCCCCCGCCGCTGCCACAGACGTGGAGAGGGGGAGAGGAGTGCGGGGGGGGGGGGGGGGTGGGGGGGAGCGGGAGCTAAATGGGAGGGAGGGAGGCCCGAGTCCAATCTTCACCCTGGCAACCCATTCGGCCTGGGCTAGGGGCGGTGTACTTTGTGCCCCTTCCACACAGCCTCGGGGGCCTGGCACTACAGCACATGCGCGCACACGCTAACGGCAGTGTTTTCAGCGTTGTGACCTGGCTCCGCCCCCCACGCATTCTGCTACGCTGCGCCAAGGGCCTGGATCGACCAGGCGGAGGGGAGAATACCAAGGTAAATAATAGGCGCCGTTTCTGTTCTAACAAGTCGGCGCACCACATGGAGATGCGCCGTTCTAACCCTGGGGGCAAACTTGGGCCCTATAGGTCTAGTCTACTCAATCTCTCCTCATAGGACAATCCCCCCCCAACCCAGGATCTTTCGTTGCACACCCTCTATAGCAAGTAGATTCCCTGAGGTTCCCTGTATAGTGGTTCCCCGAGTGGACTGTCGAACTCGTTTGGCAGAACGTCTCATCGCCAGAGCTTTCACACAAGCACCAAGATGTAGCTTGGTTGGCGGTGAGGAGGGCCTTACCCGTCAGAGCTTTCATGCACAACCGACATCTCAGCAACACGGCACGGTGCCCCAGAGTCGGCTGCGGGGCGGACGAGACAGTCACCCACCTCCTACAGGATTGCGCCTTCACAAGGCAAGTTTGGAAAGAGATGCAGTGGTTGCTGTCGAGGTTCATCCCAAGCAGCTCCGTAACACAAGACTCTGTGCTCTACGGGCTGTTCCCAGGGACACACACCGAGACAGACATCACCTGCTGCTGGAGGGCCATCAACTCGGTCAAAGACGCTCTTTGGTCTTGCCGAAACTTGCTGGTCTTCCAGAGCAAGGAGATGTCCACGTCTGCGTGTTGCAGACTGGCGCAATCCAAGATCCAGGATTACGTGCTGAGGGATGCACTTAAAATTGGTGCAGTCGCCGCAAAGGCACGGTGGGGAAGGGCCACAGTTTAAAGCCTTTCTGCCACGGTAAACCCAGGGACAGGAATCAGTACAAAACTCCCCTCGGGCCGTACTTGTAACTTCTTTTTTGTGTACATGGAGCACCATGATCTGTAAACCTATGTAGTGCCATGTACAATGCAAGGTCTGTTTCGTAATGCACGTTGAAAAGAAAAAAAAAATGTAAATGTACCGTCACCCATTCCGTGTACTGTATAGTAACACGTAATGTCATTTGTCGAATGTACTACAATGTATCCCGTATTGTATCGAATTGTACTTGAAATGAAAAGCAAGGAAATGTATCGAACAGAAATGCCGTCAGCACCCAAATGTAAAGTATGGGATTGCTGACCGCAGCTAAATGTACTGAACTGCTTTTGAATGTACTGTACAAATTTTTATATGAATAAAGTATATTTTGAAATAAAAAAACCCCTCTATAGCAAGTATATCCTTCCTTAGGTAATGTAGAATTTACCAATATCTCGCAAAGATTCCAGGTACCTTTCCCCTGCAGAGGAGAAGAATCCCTTTCTGGACTTTTAAAATGGAAACTTTGGGACACAAATGAATTTTAAAGGGGCAGGCGAGGCCTGCAGGGGATAAAAAGGGATGTATTCATGGAAACCCCCACCCCCCAGTGTTTGGACTCATAGGAAAGGGAATTTAATTTGGAACTATCTACCAGAAAGTTTGAAATCCTAAAGTGCACATGGAAGAAACTATGAACTTTAATCGAATTTGGGATTTTTAAAAGGTGTATGTTGGGTCTGCAAGAAAAGGGGTGGGGTCAATATCTAAAGGGCCAGTTTGGACATTGGAACTAATCAAATTGTCTGGGAACTGTATACCCTCGAAACTTGCCCCTTGAAAACATTAGAATTTAAACAATCAACGATGGAAGAAACATTTATCACCGCACCCGGAGGACCCAAATGTCACATACATATTCCAACACCTTTTCAACAGGCATTGAAATATCTGGCTCAGGCCAGACTAGCACAATGGAGAGCTCACCAACTTCGAAAAGCCTATTAACGCCAGATTAAAACCACTTAATCAAGCTTCAGTTAGCTGGCTGAAAAATCGAAACAAAGAACTGAGCTAGATTTGATGGAAGATAAAGAAGCCTGTTTTAGTATAATTGAAGTCTGTTCTGGCAGTTAGGGGTGCTTCAAGAGACACTATTAAGTTAGCAGTCTCGTTGCATAAGTTCTACACCAGCCTCGAAAAGTGGGACCCCGAAACACCGGCGAAAGGAATCTCTAAAACCCAGAAGGACAGCACCACAACAGCAAATAGGCTGTCAAAACGACTATTGGAAAGTTGTGGGCCAGCGCGACCAACCCAACAGTCAACCGGAACCAACACGACAAAACCGAAGAAAAACTGAAGATTTTTCCATTCTACAAGCTGGTCCTACACTACCAAGGGGTACAGACTACAGAACGTGGACAACTAAGGCGAACCCCAGGGACAACTAAGGCGAACCCTGGAGTTGGAACTGTCAAAAAGGGGATTGGTGAGCATAGCCCCTGAACCCCCCAGAGCTATAACTTCATTAGTTAGGGGAATTGGGAGGAAGGAGGCTGGGATAACTTGTGCAAATGTATCTGCATTCTCCTTTTTACCCCATTTAGAGTTTAAGCTGTATTCTTTTCCCCCACAGACTGTAATTGGACAATTTATTCAATGTGTTGTACCCTTTAGTGTGTATTGGTCTGTGTGTGTTATTAAAGGTGTGCCTTTTTACTTCTTTTTTAAACACAATAAAGCCATACCTACTTCCTACCTTGAAACCGATTGTCTGTCCAAGTCTGTCACAGTCCCTTCATAATTCCAGTGTCTAGAATCAAGGGTGTGGGAGCGATTCGGATCCACTCATATAAGGTCAGAAGAGAAATCTGACCCCCTACAAACCACCCCTTACAGTAAGACCAAAACTGTACACAAGGGGCAAAATATTATCCTGGCTACTGAATGAATTGTTCTTTGAGTGTCATGAGATCATAAACATCCACAGGAACCATCAGAAAAGGCTGATATCTTTATGATAATGAAAAAGGTTGATAGGGTAGATGTATAGAAAACGTTTCTGCTAGGAGAGTCCAAAAGTAGAGATCATGGAGTCGAAATTCAGTATCACATCGTTTGTGGGCGGTAACCGAGGCGAGGTGAGACTTTCTGCACCCAGCGCAGAAATCCAGCCCCGGCCACAAAATTGGGGGTACCGTCCCCGAGAGGACGTGGAGTGCAATGTCAGGACAGTAAGCGTGCAAATGTTGCAGTGTCATGCGACTTCTTCGATAGTGCTGACACGAGCACAGGGCCCTCCCCTTCTACCAAAATTCCATGGATTCTGGGGCGGTCCCAGCGATTGGAAAATCACAAATGTAATGCCTCTATTTAAAAAAAGGAGGCATACAAAAAGCAGGAAACTATAGACCAATTAGCCTAACATCTGTCGTTGGGAAAATGCTGGAGTCCATTATTAAGGAAGCAGTCGCGGGACATTTGGAAAAGCATGATTCAATCAAGCAGAGTCAATGGTTTTTTTTGAAAGGGAAATTATTTTTGACAAATTTTCTGGAGTTTTTTGAGGATATAATGAGCAGGGTGGATAAGGGGATGTGGTGTATTTGGATTTCCAGAAGGCATTCAGTAAGGTGCTGCATAAAAGGTTACTGCACACGATAAAAGCTCACAGGGTTTGGGGTAATATATTAGCATGGATAGAGGATTGGCTAACTAACAGAAAACAGAAAGTCAGCACAAATGGGTCATTATCCGATTGGTAAACAGTAACTAGTGGGGTGCTGCAGGGATCGGTGCTGGGGCCTCAACTATTTACAATCTATATTAATGACTTGGATGAAGAGACCGAGTGTAATGTAGCCAAGTTTGTTGATGATACAAAGAAGGGTGGGAAAGCAATTTGTGGGGATGACACAAAAAATCTGCAAGGTGACATAGATAGACTTAAAGGCAAGTACATTTAAAGCACCAAAAACAAATAAAAAATACAAGGAAGCTGAGAGGACCTGCACCGAGCAGCAAGACTTACAAAGCACTAAACAACTAGATTAAAAATGGATTGGTAAACTAGCAAATACATTATAGCAAGTCCTGTAAATAAGAGTTTTAGCTAAACTATTTTACAGAATTCCTTTTGAAAGCAAGTGAAGAGTAAACTTGAATGTAAATCAAACAAGAATTTAGGACCACATAATCAATCATTAAATAAATAAAACAAACAAACAAATAAAAAATAGAAGTCCTACCTTCAGTAAAGCTTTACTGCAGAAAAACACGATCAGCTGGCCACCGATGAGGGAGCCCATTCGGCCAGGGCTAGGGGCGGTAAGACGCACACCGGGAGGCTAGGCTCAACGCGGCATCGGTAAGGGGGGCGGGGCCTGAACGCGGCAGAGGGGAAATGATGACAAAGGCTCACAGCTCAGGTGGGCTGGTCACCTGGTCCCAATATCTGGTACGAGACAACCCAAGAATGTATTCTATAATGATTCGAAGCTCGGTGACTGCTCTCACTGTGGTCAGTTCAAAAGACCGATCTTAAAAATATGACATCCCAGCTGACACAGGGAAGTATGCTGCTTATGACCGTAACACTGATAAAAGATGATTCACAAAGGCACAACAAAGCTTTAAGCAAGTCGTATCCAGCTAGCTGAAGAAAAGAGGAATCAAATTAAAAGAGTAAGATTAGCTGTTTGGGGGGGGGGGGAAAGAGGCGGAGGGGTGGAGGCTGAACGCGGCAGGGAAAGCCGATGAGGGAGTCCATTCGGCCAGGGCTCGGGGCGGCATGCTTCAGGCCCCTCCCACACAGCCTGCAGAGATTGTGGGGGCGAGGAGCTACTGCACATGCGCGCACACTCCAGCACGCATGTGTTTTCAGCGCCGGGACCTGGCTCCACCCCCCCACTGCTTGTGCTGCGTGACGCCAAGGGCCTACAACCTTCCAGCAGTGGGGAGAATACGGAGGCAAGTTTTAGGCGCGGTTTTTCTTCTACAAAGTTGCTGCACCTCACGGAGGTGCACCGTTCTAAGCTGGGGGGGGGGGGGCGCGGGGGCAAACGTGCCCAATGAGTTGGCAAAAATTTGCCAGATGGGAGTATAATGTGGGAAAATGTGAGGTTATCCACTTTGGCAGAAAAAAATAGAAAAGCAAATTATAATTTAAATGGAGAAAAATTGCAAAGTGCTGCAGTAGAGGGACCTTGGGGTCCTTGTGCATGAAAGACAAAAAGTTAGTAATGCAGCAAGTAATCAGGAAGGCAAATGGAATGTTGGCCTTTATTGCAAGGGGTATAGAGTATAAAAACAGAGAAGTCTTGCTACAACTGTACAGGGTATTGGTGAGGCCACACCTAACATACGGTGTACAGTTTTGGTCTCCGTATTCAGAGAAGGATATACGTGCATTGGAGGCTGTTCCAGAGAAGATTCACTAGGTTGATTCCGGAGATGAGGGGGGTTGACTTATGAAGATAGGTTGAGTAGTTGGGCCGATATTTTTTGGAGTTAAGAATAATGAGAGATGATCTTATCAAAACGTACAAGATAATATGGATAAGTTGGATGCAGAGAGGATATTTCCACTCATAGGGGAAACTAAAACTAGGGGGACATAGTCTCAGAATAAGGGGCTGCCCATTTAAAACTGAGATGAGGAGGAATTTCTTCTCTCAAAAGGGTTTTAAATTTATGGACTTCTCTGCCCCAAAGAGATGTGGAGGCTGGGTCATTGAATATATTTAAGGTGGAGATAGACAGATTTTTGAGCGATGAGAGAATAAAGGGTTATGGGGAGTGGGCAGGGAAGTGGAGCTGAGTCCATGATCAGATCAGCCATGATCTTATTAAATGGCAGAGCAGGTTCGAGGGGCCAGGTGGCCTACTCCTGCTCCTATTTCTTATGTTCTTATAGTAAAGGGGAGGGTACGCTGCGAGCTCTGCAGTGGGGTGCGGGGCCTCCAATATGCCACCGAGGATGCGGGGTGCCGTGGCGGCAGCCCAGCACAGAAGCAGAGTGCTGAGCTGCACCATCGCGGCACGGACCCCGCAAACTGAGCATGAAAGGCCGGCAGAAATAAATATGCGTGCACCTCCCCTTTAATTTTCACCCCACGAGCGGAGTGCAGCCCGGTTCGTGCCCGGCAGCGGCCTGATGGGGTGCTGCCCAATTTCCACCACGGTGTGAAAACGGGGCACTGCGCATGGTGATGACATCACCATCGCCGGTGCAGTGGCCCAGGGCACTACCCGCGGGAGCGGGGAGCTGCTGGTTTTGTGCCTCCGTTAACTCCTGGCGGAGCCGGTAGCGCCCTTCCCCATCCTGGGCGAAAACCCATTTGCATTCCCGGAGGTCAAATTGTGCCCCCTATAAATACAAGATATTCACTAATAAATCCAATAGAGAATTCAGGAGAAACTTTTTTTTACCCAAAGAGTGATAAGAATGTGGAACGCGCTATCATAAGGAATAATTGAGGCAAGTAGCATTGATGCATTTAAGGGGAATCTAGATACACACATGTGGGAGAAAGGAATAGAAGGATATGCTGATAGGGTTAGATGAAACAGGGTGAGAGGAGGCTCATGTGGAGCATAAAGGCTGATAAAGACCAGTTGGACTAAACTGCCTGTTTCTGTGTTGTCGACTATGTGTTTATGTGTCTAGAAAAGGCAGATGTGGCTTCAGTTTATCATCTTCTGAAGGACGATAGTCCAACAATGCAGCACTCCCTTAGTACTGAGTGCAAGTCTGGATTTTGCATTCATGGCCTGCAGTGGAGCTTGAACACACAATCATTTGACTCAAAAATGAGAGTGGTACAAACTGAGCCAAGTTGGTATGTGTGAGCGTTACCTTTTTGATTGTGTACTTCAGGGAAGAGAAAGCAGTACATAAATCTTAGATGCTGTTATCTTCATATATATTTTAAAAACACACCTAACCTGAGAAATAAATTAGCTAAATAGTAAAACATACAAATACCATTGATACAAACTACCTAACTTCTCCTTCAAATGGAGGAAATATATAAAATATTTCCAATGGAGCTTGCATTTTTTACATCACTCCCAATGAAGGTCTAATTTAAAGAAATAAATTTTAGTTCAGAAAGCTAAAGAAAGGTTGAATTCAGCAACTGAGAAGTGGAAAAGCCTTATTTAAACAGCTGTTATACCGACCATGCGGAAATTCGGGGTTACATCACAAACTATGACGATGCACTTTAAAATAAATACATAAATGATTTAACACAGACAAGACTACAATTATGCAGTCTGTATTGACAACCATCTGCGGGATAAATGATATTTATACCAAGTTCCTATGACAGTGAGCTGTCCCATCTCCCTCCTTTAACAGTCAGGGTTTCCATAGAATATTAGTGTCGATTTTAAAAAAGATACTAAAATTAATCTGGAAAAATATAAAGGACTACTGACAATTTCACAATACTGTAGTAGGGATGAAAGATGAGTACAGGGCTATTTCATATTATTGAGGCTGAGAAAGCAGAAAACAGTAATTCCTCGCCGGGTCCGTTCGAAGTGCGCACGGACCCGATGAGGCCTCACAAAAGCGGGTTTTCAGGGCGCAATGCGCTTGCAGCGAAAACCAGCTTTTCTGATCGGTCAAGAGTTCAAGGATATTTGCTCATTGCTATTTGCCCGTCTCTTGCCCAGCGAATGTCCTTCAAACTTTTTTGCCTGGTGAATGCAGGTGCCTACTTTTACCAGCGTAAGAGTTTTAAAACATATAAAAATGTGTATTTAAATGTAATTTTTACAGCAAAAACCCTGTCCATTAAGGCAAGTTTATTTTTAACACTATTAGAACATATTTTTTTTTAATTCCAAAATATATATTTTTTTCTCAAACATTTAATTACATTTAATTTCAATTAATTTTAAATATGCGAGGAGTTTTATTTATTTATTATGCTATGTTTGTGTGTTTTAAGGGGTTTTCTCCTTGATAGTAATGGGAACTCGCACAAATGGAGTTCCCATTATCAATGAGAATACTGCATCGTGATTGGGTTGTCCAGGCCCACGTGACTCCAGCTTGGACTTACGTAGCTCGAAGACAGGTCCCCATGCGCTGTGCAGCGAATCTAGGCCTCCGACCGGGATCCGACGTTTCTCCGGGACCAACAGGTAGATTCGTAGATTGTTTTTCGGGTCGGAGACATTCGTAATGAGGAAGCATCCAACCTCAATTTTAGGCCCGATGTTTCGAGTACATTGAACTTACTGCTTCAATATTCTTTGAATTCTAAATACTGGCCTAATTACTTCTAGCAATATTTGCTTCAGCTAAATGTTAGTCAAGATACTGCCCATTTAGTTTTCAAAATGGATTAAAAGCAACTCTTCCCCTTTTAAAGAGATAATCATTTCTATTGTTTTTAAAGCTATTTGAATTCACATGACTGTGATCACAACTTATTAATGCCAGTGTGACCAGCACATTAACACAAGAAGAATACAGCAACTTTAGAAATCATATGCCACAGCAACATTGTTAAAAGGGAAACTGTTAGCATATGTTGTGCAGTAATTCAATTTGGCTTTCTAATGAAAACTTGTCACAAGGCTATAATGAAAGAGGATGGGACAGGCAGGGACCGATGTTGCTTGCCGCCCCAAATGGGGTGCACCGCCCGTTTTTTAATTCTTTTCTCCGCCCCAACCCCTGTGGTGGCGACCCCATTGATATTTGGCACTTTGAAATTTTTTTCGGTTGGGGCGGAAGTGTCCTTGCAGCGGGTCAGCCGCCCCGGCCTGTCATCAGTTAAAGGGGAGGGCCATGCGAACTCTGCAGCCACGTTAGTAGCAAACACTGGGCCACCAGGGAGGGTTTCGGCCGGGCCAGTGGCCTGGCATCTGGCGGCCCAGCCAAACCTGGGGGCATAATTGTCGGGCCGACTTGGCAGTCGGCCAATAATAAAAGATAACATTGAGTCGCCAGCAACATGACCTCCCCTTTAAGGGCGGACGCGCCGCCCAGCCACAGACAGCTCCTCGCCGGGAAAAGCTGTCAGGGGCACTGACTGGCAGTGGCACCACTCCCGCGAGGCAATACCACACAAGGGACGGAAAAGGGATTGCCGATCGGTAAGGGGTCGGCGCATGCCCAACACAGCGGGAAAACGAGCGGAACGGAAACCCATTTCCGTTGCTTCCTCTTAGAAGCGGTAATGGAGCTTATGGAGAGGGGCAATTTCAGCCCTGCAATGTCAGAGAAAGCTCCTAAATATTTGTATGTCCAAAAATCTCAGAAGTTTTAGCTCAATATTTCATCATTTATTCAGTCAAAAGTTTGTTTGTGTTGGGTGGTCAAAATAATTGTCTAAGTAACAGGTTTCACCACTTATCAAGCTAGGGATGGGATACAAAAAGGAAAGTGTATGTTGATATAAACTGAACCAAACAGCAATGAATTAAAATAATGCAGGTTTAGAAAGATAGAAATTTACAACGCAGAAGGAGGCCATTTCGGCCATCGTGTCCGTGCCAGCCGACAAAGAATTACACGACCCTCGATCAGCAGCCCTGAAGGTTACATATAAACCTATGAACAATGGTGGACGGGTAAAGAGCATCCGGCCCAACCAGTCCGCCCCACACAACTGCGATACCCCATGTATTGCAACATTATACACTCCACCCCACCCGGAGCCATGCAATCTCCTGGGAGAGGCAATAAAAGATTAAAACCCGGGCCAATTGGGGGAAAAAATCTGGGAAAATTCCTCTCCAACCCATTCAGGCGATCGAAACTAGTCCAGGAGATCACTGTGGCCATATTAGATTCCATGATGTACTTACCATCGTGTCTGCGTCAGCCAACAAGACGTTATCCAGTCTAATCCCACTTACCAGCTCTCGGTTACGGCACTTCAAGTGCACATCCAAGCACCTTTCAAATGTGGTGAGGGTTTCTGCCTCCAAAACCATTCCAGGCAGCGAGTTCCAGACCCCCACAACCCTCTACATGAAGAAGCTTCCCCTCACAACCTTCCACCAACCACCTTAAACCTATGCCCCCTCGTAATTGACCCTTCCACCAAGGGAAATAGGCCCTTGCTATCCACTATATCCAGGCCCCTCAAAATGTTATACACCTCAATGAAGTCTCTCCTCAGCCTCCTCTGTTCCAAGGAGAACAAACACAGCCTATCCAATCTGTCCTCACAGCTAAGATTCTCCATTCCAGGCAGCATCCTCGTAAATCTCCTCTGCACCTGTAGAATTTCGCAAACATTCCAATTGATGTTGTTTAATTTTAATCTATGTTCTTCCTTCTGTAATGTGGTTGTACGTTGCCTACATGCTGGTGAATATAATGTAATTAAAATGAAATGTAACTGTGCTGAAATTCAATTGTAGTGATTGAACCCCCTCCAAGCTGGGAGGGTATAAATGTAAAAAGTTTGTACCTGTAAAGGGAAAAGTGTGCATCTATGATGATGTTGCATAAGTGTAATGCATATTTGGGGTATTAGCTTAGTTAATTTACGGGGAAGGTTATCTCTTGGGAGTCAGGAATTTTGCTCGCCTGGATGATGATGATACCGTGGGCCCAAGTTTCCACAAGAAAAAAAACGGGCGCCCCTCTGAGCTGGGCGCCCGTTTTTCGCGCCTAAAAAAATCCTCGGTATTCTCCACCTACTTACAGGTCCTCTGGCCCTCGGCGCAGTCAGCACGAGCTGTGGGGGGGCGGAGCCAGGTCCCTGCGCTGAAAACAGTGCCGGGACCTCTGCACATGCACGCTACAGTCGGCACGCAAGTGCGGTAGCTCCAGGCGCCGAACTGTGTGGGAGGGGCCCGAAGCACGCAGCTCCTAGCCCTGGCCCAATGGCCTCACTGGGGCTGCGTGAATAAGGCTCCTCCCACGGCCAGCTCCTGCTCCCCGCCCGACCAGACCCGACCAGACCCGACACTCGCTCCCCCACCTCCCCCCGCCGACCAGACCCGACCCGAAACCCGCTCTCCCCCCGCCCCGACCAGACACCCGCTCCCCCCCCCCTCCACCGACCCGAGACCCGACACCCGCTCCCACCCCCCCCCCGACCAGACACCCGCTCCCCCCGACCCGAGACCCGCTTCCCCCCCCCCCCGACTGACCCGACACGCGCTCCTGTTCCCCGACCCGACGCGCACCCCCCCCCCTTTTTCTCTCTCTCTCTCTCGCTCCCGCTCCCGCTCAGCGGCACATTCGGCTGCAGAATTCTCCCTGGCTGAAGCACTTTCACACAGGTAGGAAGATGGTTTATTTAATCTTTTCTTGGCTTATAAATGTTTATTCAGGTTGGATTTATTTGTAGAATATTTGTAGAAGTATAAATATGGATTTATTGTCGAATTTAATGAGTTCCCCTTCCCCCCCCACCTCGTTCTGGACGCCTAATTTGTAACCTGCGCCTGATTTTTTAATGTGTAGAACAGGTTTTTTCAGTTCTACAAAAATCTTCACTGGCTCCATTCTACTTTAGTTTGGAGTACATTTTCACTGTGGAAACTTTCAAATCAGGCGTCAGTGGCCGGACACGCCCCCTTTTGAAGAAAAAATTCTGTTCTAAACTAGAACTGTTTTACCTGACTAGAACTGCAGAAAAAAAAATGTGGAGAATTGCGATTTCTAAAATAGTCCGTTCTCCACCAGTTGCTGCTAAAAATCAGGCGCGAATCATGTGGAAACTTGGGCCTAGTAAGTGGTATGGTATCACAGGGGGGACTGTAGAATTTCGCAAAGATTCCTTGTACCTTTCCCCTGCAGAGGAGAAGAAGCCCTTTTTGGACTTTTAAAATATGAGTTTAAAGGGCAGACGAGGCCTGCAAGGGATGAAAGGGGATGCATTCATGGAGACCCCCCCCCCCCGCCCAGTGTTTGGACTCATAGGAAAGGAAATTTAATTTGGAACTCGATGAACATTTTGGTATCCTAGGAAAAACTCTGAGGAAGATACCCAAGAGCTTTACAAGTTTAAGATCGCTAAAGGAGCATGTTGGCAGAGACTGCCAGAACAGAGGGTGGGACTTCACAGGAATTAGGTATTGGAGCTAATTTAATTTGTCTGGGAGAATGAGTCAATCGATAACTAACAAGAACTGTGAGGCATAAAAATTCACTCCCTAGGACATAAACACATCAAGAGCTATCAGGCTAATCACCGGAGACCATTATTGGCATGCATGTGCAAATAGACCTATAGAAATCACAGGCCCAGCCAAACGGCCCAAGAGTTTAAATAAACACTGCTTCAACAATGCCAACCGGTGATTTTCCACATTACCACATCATAATCAAATTACTGCTGAACAAGCCCGACAAATTCTGACAAAGAAGAGAGCTCAAAACTAGCGAAGAATGCTGTGTTTAAATGGTTATGTTCGAATTGCAGACGGAAAGTCTCCTTGGACCAGATAGATGCTTAGAAATGCTAATGTTTTGGTTTCCCAAAGCGGGTATAGTACTATGTATTATATACAATCTCCCTGTTGCTATGCAATTATCTATTGTTTTTAAGTTAAGACTTGTACCTTGTTTATGTATTTTATGTATAATGCTAGGTAGGATTTGAAGTTAGCTTAACACAACTGCTTGGGAAGATAATGGAAGGAGGTTTGGAGAAGTTAATGTAAACATATGCTACGTCAGAAAGGAAGTAACACTCTGAAGTGAACAGGTTTCTGGCTTAGGGCTCATGAGATCAAAGAAGGACACGGACAAAAGAGATAAGACACAAATTCCAAAGGAAAATAAGAACATAAGAAATAGGAGCAGGTGTAGGCCCTATGGCCCCTCGAGCCTGCTCCGCCATTCAACCCACACCCCCCCGATCTCCATATCCCTTGATTTCCCTCGACTCCAAAAATCTATCTATATCAGCCTTGAATATATTCAGAGACTCAACATCCACAGTCTTCTGGGGCAGAGAATTCCAAAAATTCATAACCCTCCGAGTGAATAAATTCCTCCTCATCTCAGGCTTAAATGGCCTTCCCCTTATCCTGAGACTATGTCCCCTAGTTCTAGACTCTCCAGCCAGGGGAAACAATCTCTCATCATCTACCCTGTCAATCCCCTTCACAATCTTTATGTTTCAATGAGTTCACCTCTCATTCTTCTAAACTCCAGAGTATAGGCCCATTCGACATAATCTCTCGTCATAAAACACCCCTCATCCCAGGAATCAATCTAGTGAACCTACATTGTACCGCCTCCTAGGCAAGTATACCCTTCCTTAGAAAAGGAGACCAAAACTGTGCACAGTACTCCAGATGTGGTCTCACCAAGGCCCTGTACAATTGTAGCAAGACTTCCTTACTCTTATACTCCAATCCCCTTGCAATAAAGGACAACATATCTTCCTTATTGCTTGCTTTCTGTGTTTCTTGCACAAGGACACCCAAATCTCTCGGAACACCAACATTTAAAAGTTTCTCACCATTTAAAAAATATTCTGTTTTTCTGTTCTTTCTACCAAAGTGAATAACCTCACATTTCCCTACGTTATATTCCATCTGCCACCTTACTGCCCACTCACTTAGTCTATCTATATCCCTTTGCAGACGCTTTGTGTTCTCTTCACAGCTTACTGTCACACCTAGCTTTGTATCGTCAGCAAACTTGGATACATTACACTCAGTTCCTTGATCTAGATCATTAATATAAATTGTAAATAGCTGAGGCCCCAAGCACTGATCCTTGCGGCACCCCACTAGTTACAGCCTGCTAACCTGAAAAAGACCCGTTTATCCCTATTCTCTGTTTTCTGTCCATTAACCAATCCTCTATCCATGCTAATACCTCCAATCCCATGAGCCCTTATCTTGTGTAATAACCTTTTACGTGCCACCTTATCAAATGCCTTTTGGAAACCCAAATATACCACAACCACTGGTTCCCCTTTAGCTACCCTGCTCGTTACATCTTCAAAAAACTCTAATAAATTTGTCAAACACGATTTTCCTTTCATAAAACCATGTTGACTCTGCCTAATCAGGTTATGCCCTGATACCACTTCCATAACAATGGATTCCAGCATTTTCCCGATGGGCAAGTATAAAAAGGATGTGTCTAAAATCATAAGACATCTTTAGGGCGGGCTTTGACACAAGAATCGAGACAAAGAACGTGATATGGCACTGGATAGCAAGTTTTTAGGAAAAGCTCGATAGGTCAATAGGTCCCATCAATAGCACTCCCCCAAAAAAGAATAAAAGTGACCACCCGAAAGCTTGTACTTACAGACACACGAAAGAGTGAGAGCGAGAATTGCTCACGTGTGTCAATCGTCTTTTCGATTGAATCGGTATCAACTGCGTATCACGGTTGTTTGTTTTTGTTGTATAACTAATGTGTTATATTCCGTCATAAACTCTGATTAAACACAATATAACCACCATATTGGTTTGCCCTTGAACCTGATTATTTAAAGTGACGAAACCTGTCCTCATATGCTTCTGAGACATGGACTATATACAGCAGGCACATCAAAGCATTGGAGAAGTACCATCAACGCTGTCTCAGGAAGATCCTGCAAATCCAATGGCAGGATATGCGGACCAACATCAGTGCTCTTGCACAGGCCAACATCCTTAGCATTGAAGCATTGACAACACTCTAACAGCTCCGATGGACGGGCCACATCATCCATATGCCCGATACGAGACTCCCAAAGCAAGCGCTCTCCTTGGAGCTCCGACAAGGCAAAAGAGCCCCAGGTGGACAGAGGAAACGTTTCAAGAACATCCTCAAGGCCTCCTAAAAGTTGTTCAATATCCCCACCAATACCTGGGAATCACTGGTGTAAGATCGCTCAAAATGGAAGAGAATAATCCGTGAGGGCATCGAATACTTCGAGTCTCTTCACCAGGATTAAGCGGAGACCAAACGCATATGGCAGAAGGAGCACATGACAACCCAAGCACTTCAACCAACGTACTTTCAACCACTGTCTGTCCAACCTGCGACAGAGACTATAGCTCCCGCATTGGACTTAAGAGTCATCTGAGAACTAATTTTTAATGTGGAAGCAAGTCATCCTGGACTCCGAGGGACTGTCTATGATGATGATGATATTAGTGGACACCTTCTCAGTGATGCTCGGTTCAGGTTCTGCAAGAACCAGCTCCGGACCTTATCTCTTCCTTGGTACAGGCATGGATGCAAGAACATTGCCAGTCTCAGATGTGAGTGTAGCTGTTCTCAACATCAAGGCACCATTTGACCACTGAGCCTTATCAATATTGAGGTCACTGAGGCGCAAAGAGAAAGTCCTCCAACGGATGGACTCATACCTAGCCGAAGGAAGATTGTTGCGTTTGTCAGAAGCTAATCTTCACAGCTCTCGGATATCACTGCAAGAGTTCCTCAAGGAAGCTTCCTCAGCCCAACCTTCTTCAGCTGTTTCATCAATGATCTTCCCTCCATCATAATGTCAGGGGTGGGGTTGATGATGCCAGTGTTCAGCTCCATTCACAACATCCAGGATTAAGCTGACAAGTGGCAGTTAACATTCATGCCACACAAGTGTGAATTAATTGCAACCTCGAACGAGAGAAAACAGTCATCTCCTGTTGACTGTCAGTACTACTGAGATCCCCACCATCAATATCTTGAGGGTCATCTTTGACCAGAAGCTTACTAGAATAGCCATATTAACATCATTTACCTGGACAGGTGCAGCCTCAACAACACAAGAAATTCAAAATCTTTCAGGACAAAGCAATCTGCTTAATCAGCACTCATGAACTGAACTTAATATCCAGCTCCTCCATCACCAGCTTCTGTGGCTACAGTATCTTGAATCCACAGGATGTATTGCAGCAATGTGTCATGATTACATTGCCAGCACCTCTCTCCCTTGCGACTGCTATCACCAAACTACAGAATGACAGTTATGATATTATTTAAGTGAAACAGTACAATTTAGTTTCATGTAATAATATAAAATAAACCATGCTATTCTGCAACAGTGGGTTATCTTAATTGACTTGATTATTATAATTCCTCTCTACTTCGGTCCTTCAGCCCAGAAAGAACCTTCTCTCCCTGCAGTCTCCCCAAAAAGCGACAAATGTTTAGAATACCTTCTGCATAGGGCAATAGAACCAAAAATATTAGAGACATTTAAAATTTATCAGTACAAGATTTCAGATAACGGAGGATATATTTACACAACATTTTCTGACAAAGATGAATTTGTTATTGGTGTTTCTAAATAAAGATGAAAGTCTTGTTCACATCACATGTTCCAAAGTAATAAAATATGACTGTGATTTTCAAACTTTCGATACTATAAACCATAGTATTGACCTTTCCACAACAGAAAAGGGAATCTTTTTGAGAAGCACTCAAAAGGAAATATACTCCCAAAAGGATTAGACTGCAGGGGATCTGGCCCCAAGAGTCCAAGTAATTGAGAATACAGCTTATTGACAATAAAATTGAAACTTTTTCAGCAGAACGCATTTACATAGGATATGACATTAATGCAGATTTTCAGTTCAGTAGCACGTGTTCAGATTTAACCTTTCCAATCATGTTTTCAAAATACTAATCCACAGCATTATGGATACAGATGTGTATTGTGACTACCAAAACAATTTCTGGAGTGACAAAGTTGAGTTAGTTACTGTGTCTTTTCCAAGTAAACCTTTCAAGGGCATAGCTCACAAAGGCACGTCCACACATTTTACTTGTCTTAACTTCATTATTTAAACTATATTTTCAAGAAATACATCAACTGTTTGTAGACTTACAAGTAGAGTACCACGACTAAACACTAAGCATCAGCCATCCTATTACTGAGCATCAGCATATTCAAAGTTCAATTCTCAGGCTCCGAGTAAGGTACCACAATCAAATTTAAACATGGAATACAAAGATGGTTTGATAACAATTCACTGAATAGTTTTAGCACATACTTGCATTACTGAGGACACTGTGCAAAGCTGTAAAATTTCCCATTACAGGTAGAAATGTTGCATTAGTCCTTCACATTGAAGTGGAGTGCCTACACAAACAAAATTGAATCAGCAATCACATTCACCCATATGCAAAAGCAAAGAGACATTTGTGTAAGGACCACAGAACAAGCTAGGTCACAAATTCTAGTCAAGGTTTTCACATAAACTAATCCTTTAAGTGCCTCTGATACAATAACTCATTTTGGTAGTGTTCAGCATCTTGCACTACTAAATTACCAAATCATTCTAATCCAGGCTGCTCGATGTTGGCCTGAAAATCACATCATATTTCTTCCTGATAACTGCAGTGATGCAAACAGATCAGACAATAACATTCAGTCCTCTGAAAAATCAGTTTGGGTAGTAGTTTTCAATGCAATGTAAACTTCAAGTTAAAAGTATTTTAAGTATAAAAGAAAATAGATTTGGAAGAAGAAAGTTTTTGGGGTAAAATGTTATTAATTATGTTTTATTTAAGATTGCTTCAAAGTATATTTTAGTACAGTTAGAAAGTTACTCTAGATATCAGAGTAGCATTATTACTCTGGTAGTAATAATAATGCTGAAAGAAACGCAACAGATTTCAACTGTAAAGTACCTCAGTAGCCATAAGAATGCTGGGAGCGATATAGAAAGTGCAGTAGGACCACTGCCAATTAAACCAAGTTTGCTCATACAGTCCTTGTAGCAATCCACTTGCACAGGGGATGGTAAAGTGAGGAGGTTGAATTCTGGGAAAAAATGAAAACTTGGGAAAGCACATGATAAATCGAACAAATCCATAACACAAACCTCATCAGATATGGATTTATGTCTGGGATAAGACTAAATTTAGTGATATGCAAAGTAAATATCGAGATCCCTTAGTTTTGGGGCTCTTAGAGTTTTTAATGTATTGCATTTCTCAGGACATTAAGGAGGCAAAATTGCCCCTCATCCCGATTGGGGGTGGTAACCTTCTGGGGCAGTACTTTTATCCCCCAGCCCGGAAGTCCTGCCCCCAACACAGAATTGGGCTGTGGGTCCCTCAAATGAAGCGGAGCGCTGTCTCCACCGCTTGGCTTCCTTGGAGAGGTGCTCCCAGGGCGGCAGTGCAGCGCTGAGGAGGCCAACACTGTTGTGTATGCAGACTATAGATGTTCTCTCTATGTAGACACTGTGTATATACATGCCAGCACCACTAGAGAGTGCAACTGGTGGAGACCGGGGTTTCCTGCCCTGGTAGCAGGGGCTATATAAAAGGCTGCACACCATGCTTGTGCTCACTCTGGAGTTTGGAGTAAAGGACCAAGGTCACTACAGTTTGAGTACAACATGCTGCCTCGTGGAGTCATTCATAAGCACACTACAGACATTATAACTGGCGACGAGAATAAGGACTTTCACGCGATATTATGGCTACCTTTGGCACACTAAAAGACTGCTCAGAGGGTGATGATTGGGATACCTTCACGGAAAGACTCGAGTTATATTTTGTGGCAAACGACCTGGCAGGGGGGACACAATGGTGGAGAAGCGCAAGGCTACACTGCTGACCAGTTGTGGGCCCCAAGGTCTACCGCCTCATAAGGGACTTGCTGGCACCCACGAAGGCCAAGGATAAGACATATAATGAGCTGACTGAACTAATTCGTGACCAACTTAAACCAAAAGAGAGCATCCTCACGGCCAGGTACAGATTCTGCACTTACCGCAGACCCGAGGGCCAGAAGATTGCAAATATGCTGCAACCTCAGGAGACTTGCGGCACCGTGTGATTTTGGCACGCACCTCAACGAAGCATTGCGAGACATCTTCGTTATGGCAATTGGCCACGAGGGCCTTCTTCACAAGCTATTTTCTGCCAACACCACAGTCAACTTGCAGAAGGCCATCAGCATCAGTTAGGCGTTCGTGATCTTGACCTGCAGCACCAAGCAAATCATTTATCCTGTGGACTCAAACCTGGCAAGTACTGTACACAGAATGGTGACTGTCACAGGTAAGACTGTAGAACGTGGCTCTGCCCAGGGCAGAGAGCACAGACCTCATGGTTCCAGAACTCAGAGTCCGCCGAGGAGTCCTAATCGACTAGCACCATGCTGGCGTTGCGGAGGAAACCATAGGGCTCACAAGTGTTAGTTTGCTGAGTACGTATGCAAAGCCTGTAACACGAAGGGCCACCTCCAGCGTATGTGTAAAAGAAATACCACTCACCATCTAGCAGAGGAGTCGGTAGATAACTTTGAATCCAGCAGGAAATATGATGATTTGGCCAGAGAGGCAGCTCAGCCCCAAGAAGATGTGTATAAAGTGTATACCTGCACCACCAATTGTCCTCCAGTGAAGATGGAAGTCGAGATAGACGGTGTTCCAGTCTTCATGGAAGTGGACACGGGAGCAAGCCAGTCAATAATGAGCCAGGATGCCTTTGAGAGGCTATGGAACAAAAAAATGACCTGAGCTGGTTCCAGTACAGGAAAAGTTGCGCACCTACACCAAGGAGCTGATTAGAGTCCTTGGTAGTGCAGCTGCAAGTGTAATCCATAATGGTGTGGTGCACAAGTTACTTCTGTGGATTGTTGCAGGTGATGGCCCAATGATACTCGGAAGAAGGTGGATGGCGAAGACCTCTTCACTCCAGCAATCGATGTACCCTGTGTTCAGAGGCTGAGCAAAACCTCACCTTCGCTTGGGCCAGGCACCAGAGAACAGACCAGCACAGCACCTGAGGCACAGACTGTCCATCATGACTGCGTGGCAATGATCCAACCAGAACTACCTAAAAGTACCTTCCCGGCTCCAGTGGCAGGACTCCTGGGGAGGAAGATCGAATTCACAGGCACTCTTCCAGCTTTTGTGACAGAATCACAGGACAGAAGGATCAAGGCAGTCGACCTCGAGGACAGAGGCAAGATGGCGTTCCTGCTGCAGCGAGGTGCAGAGTGGCGTGGCAGGGTTCTCGTAAAGGAGACCTGCAACCAACTGAACTTAAAGAGACATTGTATGCATGGCAATCAGTGTAACGAACCGATTAAAATGTAAAGAACAAAATGTTGCGAGATGTCGGGAACGGAGTGCTCCAAAAGTAGCAAACGAGCGAATTCGGGAGGGTAAAGATACCCTGCCCCAGGTGTCCCCACAAGTTATAGGCCAGCGACCTCAGGAGGGTAAAGGCACTGATCCTGATACCCTGCCCCAGGTCTATCCCATGCTGCAGGCACCCGATGGCACTATTCGCCACTGACCTGGAAATGAAAACGACACCAATACACACTGTCGGCCGCCGTTGCCCACCACCCGGGTGGAGACGGTGCAGCCCCCAGACCCAGTCACTACCTCGGCCATGTCTGGGAGCGAAAGGTCAGAACTAACGAGTTCCCCAAGTGGGACCTGGAACAGCCAGGTTCCCAACACTGTTAGAGAGCAGGCAGAAGATTCTGCAGCCCTCAGAGGACAGGGAGGCCACACACATCTGTGGCTTTGCCCACCACTAGGCAATAGCAAATCCCTAAATCCTGGCTAAGTGAGCGAACCAAGCCCACCCCACTAGCAGGGGGCACAGCATCGCCATCAGATGACTATAACCCGGCCGGTTGCTCTGGAACTATCGTCTTCGCATACCTGTACTGCTACCTCAGTACTGACCATGACGGAACTAATTATGCAATCTACCCAATCCTGCCGCACGACCATAAAACAAAATGAATGTGGGTCACTGAACCAAGATGTCATGATACAAACCGTATTCTTTGTGTTTGCGCAGTGTCCGATCCTGTATGTAGAGGTAACGGGCCAGCTGCATGATCTCGCTGTGGTGAGGGGAGGTGGGGTGGTGTGGGGGGGGGGTGGAGAATGGATGTATGTATCCATGGACACACACATGGAGCACAGCCAAGGTGCAAGGGTTATTGGTACTTAAGTCTAGGGAAAGCTAAGCCAGAGCACATAGTACAAAGGTAATTGGCACAAAGGACTTGGGGGAAGAGTGATGTTGTGTATGCAGACTATAGATGTACTCTCTGTGCAAATACTGCATAGTTGCATAAGATGGTGACTTGTTACCTGATGTACTATAAGATTTACACTGTGTATATACTATGCTGGCACCACTAGAGGGTGCAACTGGTGGAGACCAGGGTTTCCTGCCCTGGTGGCAGAGGCTGTATAAAAGGCTGCACACTATGCTTGTGCTCACTCTGGCGTTTAGAGTCAAGGATTATGGTCACTACAGTTTGATTACAACACACTGCCTTGTGGAGTCATTAATAAGCACACTACAGACATCATAACCACTACAACACTCCTCCCCTTCCATTAAAGCAGGGCTGCTCCGCACTATGCAGGCCCTTCGGTGGACAGCTATTGGGCCACCAAAGACTCAATCAGCTGGGCCAGCAGCCCGGCACCCAAAACAGAGTGCCGGGCTGCATGATGGCAGCCCGTTCGATGCGAAGGCCACCATTGTCAGGCCAACACAAGAGTTAGCCGACAAATTAAAATGGCGGGATTGACGCTAACAAGAAATTAGGGATGAGTGCAATAAAGGTACAGCAGTTATCATGGGCGACTTTAATATTGATTGGGCAAGCCAAACTGGTAGCAATGCGGTGGAGGAGGATTTCCTGGTGTGTATGAGGGATGGTTTTCCAGATCAATATGTCGAGGAACCAACTAGAGGGCTGGCTATCCTAGACTGGGTGATGTGGAATGAGAAAGGACTAATTAGCAATCTTGTTGTGCGAGGCCCCTTGGGGAAGAGTGACCATAATATGGTCGAATTCTTTATTAAGATGGAGTGTGACACAGTTAATTCAGAGACTAGGGTCCTGAACTTAAGGAAAGGTAACTTTGATGATATGAGACGTGAAATGGCTAAAATAGACTGGCAAATGATACTTAAAGGGTTGACGGTGGACAGGCAATGGCAAACATTTAAAGATCACATGGATGAACTTCAACAATTGTACATCCGTGTCTGGAGTAAACATAAAACAGGGAAAGTGGCTCAACCGTGGCGAACAAGGGACATTAGGGATAGTGTTAAATCCAAGGAAGAGGCATATAAGTCGGCCAGAAAAAGCAGCAAACCTGAGGACGAGGAGAAATTTAGAATTCAGCAGAGGAGAGCAAAGGGTTTAATTAGGAGGGGGAAAATAGAGTATGAGAGGAAGCTTGCTGGGAACATAAAAACTGCCTGCAAAAGCTTCTATAGATATGTGAAGTGAAAAAGATTAGTGAAGACAAACGTAGGTCCCTTGCAATCAGATTCAGGTGAATTTATAATGGGGAAACAAAGAAATGGCGGACCAGTTGAACAAATACTTTGAGTCTTCCTTCGTGATGACAGAACCAAATAACCTTCCGGAAATACTAGGGGACCGAGGGTCGAGTGGGAAGGGGGAACTGAAGGAAATCCTTATTAGGCAGGAAATTGTGTTAGGGAAATTGATGGGATTGAAGGTCGATAAATCCCCGGGGCCTGATAGTCTGCATCCCAGAGTACTTAAGAAAGTAGCCCTAGAAATAGTGGATGCATTGGTGATCATTTTCCAACAGTCTATTGACTCTGGATCAGCTCCTATGGACTGGAGGATAGCTAATGTAATACCACTTTTTAAGAAAGGAGGGAGAGAGAAAAGGGGGAATTATAGACTGGTTAGCCTGACATCAGTAGTGGGAAAAATGTTGGAATCAATTATTAAAGATGAAATAGCAGCGCATTTGGAAAGCAGTGACCAGATCAGTCCAAGTCAGCATGGATTTATGAAAGGGAAATCATGCTTGACAAATCTTCTGGAACTTTTTGAGGATGTAACTAGTAGAGTGGACAAGGGAGAACTAGTGGAAGTGGTGTATTTGGACTTTCAAAAGGCTTTTGACAAGGTCCCACACAAGAGATTGGTGTGCAAAATTAAAGCACATGGTATTGGAGGTAATGTACTGACGTGGATAGAGAACTGCTTGGCAGACAGGAAGCAGAGAGTCGGGATAAACGGGTCTTTTTCAGAATGGCAGGCAGTGACTAGTGAAGTGCCACAGGGCTCAGTGCTGGGACCCCAGCTATTTACAATATACATTAATGATTTAATGAAGGAATTGAGTGTAATATCTCCAAGTTTGCAGATGACACTAAGCTGGGTGGTGGGGTGAGCTATGAGGATGACGCTAAGAGGCTGCAGGGTGACTTGGTTAGTTAAGTGGGTAAATGCATGGCAGATGCAGTATAATGTGGATAAATGTGAGGTTATCCACTTTGGTGGAAAAAACACGAAGGCAGAATATTATCTGAATGGTGGCAGATTAGGAAAAGGGGAGGTGCAACGAAACCTGGGTGTCATGCTACATCAGTCATTGAAAGTTGGCATGCAGGTACAGAAGGCTGTGAAGGCGGCAAATGGTATTTTGGCCTTCATAGCTAGGGGATTTGAGTATAGGAGCAGGGAGGTCTTACTGCAGTTATACAGGGCCTTAAGTGAGGCCTCACCTGGAATATTGTGTTCAGTTTTGGTCTCCGAATCTGAGGAAGGACGTTCTTGCTATTGAGGGAGCGCACCGAAGGTTCACCAGACTGATTCCCGGGATGGCAGGACTGACATATGAGGAAAGACTGAATCAACTGGGCCTTTATACACTGGAGTTTAGAAAGATGAGAGGGGATCTTATAGAAACATATAAAATTCTGATGGGACTGGACAGGTTAGATGCAGGAAGAATGTTCCCGATGTTGGGGAAGTCCAGAACCAGGGGACACAGTCTAATTATTAGGGGTAAGCCATTTAGGACTGTGATGAGAAGAAACTTCTTCACTCAGAGAGTTGTTAACCTGTGGAATTCCCTGCCGCAGAGAGTTGTTGATGCCAGTTCATTGGATATATTCAAGAGGGAGTTAAATATGGCCCTTATGGCCAAAGGGATCAAGGGGTATGGAGAGAAAGCAGGAAAGCGGTACTGAGGTGAATGATCAGCCATGATGTTATTGAATGGTGGTGCAGGCTCGAAGGGCCGAATGGCCTACTCCTGCACCTATTTTCTATGTTTCAATGATAAAGCCTTCAGTTTAAGGGGCGACCCACGAAACTGGCACTTGCGACCCGCAGGACGCAATGGGGTCGGTGCGAGGTGGTGAGGGGTCGGAGTGCACGGCATCGCTGGTTGTGCGCCGGCTCGGGGTGCTAATTGCGGGGTGAGGTACTGCTGGGACAGCGCCCCCCCCCCCCACCCCCCCAAACCTCCTGGACAATTTCTCCGGAGGCGCCCCAATCCTCGGGCGAAAACACCATTGGACTCCATTGGTGCCCCACAGAGGTGCTTACGAGGCTTTTAAAGGGGGTAATTTCAGCCTCAGTTTGGGCTGGAGTCCACAAAGGAGTGGACAGAACTACTGCCAATTAATCCAAGTTTGCTCATTTAAGAATGGTGAGCGTGAGTGTCCTGGGAATTATAGACCAGTTAGTCTAATATCTGTTGTCGGGAAATTACTTTGTCTATAATTAAGGCTAGAGTAACAGAACACCGTGAAAAATTTTCAGCTGACGAGAGTGAGACAACATGGATTTGTAAAGAGGTCATGCCTAATGAACCTGATTAGTTAACTCTTCAAAAAATCCAAAGTAGTGGAAATGGGAATGTCTATGGATGTTACAGAAACATAGAAACATACAAAATAGGTGCAGGAGTAGGCCATTCGGCCCTTCGAGCCTGCACCACCATTCAATAAGATCATGGCTGATCATTCCCTCAGTACCCCTTTCCTGCTTTCTCTCCATACCCCTTGATCCCCTTAGCTGTAAGGGCCATATCTAACTCCCTCTTGAATATATCCAATGAACTGGAATCAACAACTCTCTGCGACAGGGAATTCCACAGGTTAACAACTCTGAGTGAAGAAGTTTCTCCTCATCTCAGTCCGAAATGGCCTACCCCTTATCCTAAGAGTGTGTCCCCTGGTTCTGGACTTCCCCAACATCGGGAACAATCTAACCTGTCCCGTCCCATCAGAATCTTATATGTTTCTATGAGATTCCCCCCTCATCCTTCGAAACTCCAATGTTTAAAGGCCCAGTTGATCCAGTTTCTCATCATATGTCAGTCCTGCCATTCCTGGAATCAATCTGGGGAACCTTCGCTGCACTCCCTCAATAGCAAGAATATCCTTCCTCAGATTAGGAGACCAAAACTGGACACAATGTTCAAGGTGAGGCCTCACCAAGGCCCTGTACAACTGCAGTAAGACCTCCCTGCTCCTATACTCAAATCCCCTAGCTATGAAGGCCAACATACCATTTGCCTTCTTCACCGCCTGCTGTACCTGTATGCCAACTTTCAATGACTGATGAACCATGACACCAAGGTCTCGTTTTCCTTATCTGCCGCCATTCAGATAATATACGGTCTTCGTGTTTTTGCCCACAAAGTGGATAACCTCACATTTATCCACATTAAACTGCATCTGCCATGCATTTGCCCACTCACCTAACCTGTCCAAGTCACCATGCAGCCTCCTAGCGTCCCACTCACAGCTCACACGTCCAGCCAGTTTAGTGTCATCTGCAAACTTGGAGATATTACACTCAATTCCTTCATCTAAATCATTTATTTATATTGTAAAGAGCTGGGGTCCCAGCACTGAGCCCTGCGGCACTCCACTAGTCACTGCCTGCCATTCTGAAAAGGACCAGTTTATCCCGACTCTCTGCTTCCTATCTGCCAACCAGTTCTCTATCCACGTCAGTATATTACCCCCAATACTATGTGCTTTAATTTTGCACACCAATCTCTTGTGTGGGACCTTGTCAAAAGCCTTTTGAAAGTCCAAATACACCACATCCACTGGTTCTCCCTCATCCACTCTACTAGTTACATCCTCAAAAGATTCTAGAAGATTTGTCAAACATGATTTCCCTTTCATAAATCCATGTTGACTTGGACTGATCCTGTCACTGCTTTCCAAATGCGCTGCTATTTCATCCTTGATAATTGATTCCAACATTTTCCCCACTACTGATGTCAGGCTAACCGGTCTATAATTACCCGTTTTCTCTCTCCCTCCCTTTTTAAAAAGTGGTGTTACATGAGCTACCCTCCAGTCCAGAGGAACTGATCCAGAGTTGATTGATTGTTGGAAAATGATCGCTAATGCAGCCACTATTTGTAGGACCACTTCCTTAAGTACTCTGGGATGCAGACGATCAGGCCCCAGGGATTTATCAGCCTTCAATCCCATCAATTTCCCTAACACATTTTCCCGCCTAATAAGGATATCCTTCAGTTCCTCCTTCTCACTCGACCCTCGGTCCCCTAGTAATTCTGGAAGGTTATTTGTGTCTTCCTTCGTGAAGACAGAACCAAAATATTTGTTCAATTGGTCTGCCATTTCTTTGTTCCCCATTATAAATTCACCTGAATCCAACTGCAAGGGACCTACGTTTGTCTTCACTAATCTTTTTCTCTTCACATATCTATAGAAACTTTTGCAGTCAGTTTTTATGTTCCCGGCAAGCTTCTTCTCGTACTCTATTTTCCCCCTCTTAATTAAACCCTTTGTCCACCTCTGCTGAATTCTAAATTTCTCCCAGTCCTCGGGTTTGTTGCTTTTTCTGGCCAATTTATATGCCTCTTCCTTGGATTTAATACTATCCTTAATTTCCCTTGTTAGCCATGGTTGAACCACCATCCCGTTTTATTTTTACTCCAGACAGGGATGTACAATTGCTGAAGTTCATCTATGTGATCTTTAAATGTTTGCCATCGCCTATCCACCGTCCACCCTTTAAGTATCATTTGCCAGTCTATTCTAGCCAATTGACGCTTCAAACCTTAAGTTACCTTTCCTTAAGTTCAGGACCCTAGTTTCTGAATTAACTGTGTCACTCTCCATCTTAATAAAGAATTCTACCATGTTATGGGCACTCTTCCCCAAGGGGCCTCGCACAACAAGATTGCTAATTAGTCCTTTCTCATTACAGATCACCCAGTCTAGGATGGCCAGCTCCCTAGTTGGTTCCTCGACATATTGGTCTAGAAAACCATCCCCAATACACTCCAGGAAATCCTCCTCCACCGCATTGCTACCAGTTTGGTTAGCCCAATCAATATGTAGATTAAAATCTCCCATGATAACTGCTGTACCTTTATTGCATGCATCCCTAATTTCTTGTTTGATGCTGTCCTCAACTTTACTACTACTGTTTGGTGGTCTGTACACAACTCCCACTAGCATTTTGGTATTCCGTAGCTCCACCCATACCGATTCCACATCATCCAAGCCAATGTCATACTGATTCCACATCATCCAAGCCAATGTCCTTTCTTACTATTGCATTAATTTCCTCTTTAACCAGCAATGCCACCCCACCTCCTTTTCCTTTCTGTCTATCCTTCCTAAATGTTGAATACCCCTGGATGTTGAGTTCCCAGCCTTGGTAACCCTGGAGCCATGTCTCCGTGATGCCAATTACATCATACCCGTTAACTGCTATCTGTGCAGTTAATTCGTAAACCTTATTCCGAATACTCCTCACATTGAGGCATAGAGCCTTCACGCTTGTCTTTCTAACACTCTTTGCCCCTTTAGAATTTTGGTGTAATGTGGCCCTATTTGCCGTAGGTTTCTCTGCCCTCCACTTTTACTTTTCTTCTTTCTATCTTTTGCTTCTGCCCCCATTCTACTTCCCTCTGTCTCCCTGCATAGGTTCCCATACCCCTGCTATATTAGTTTAACTGCTCCCCAACAGCACGAGCAAACACTCCCCCTCGGACATTGGTTCCGGTCCTGCCCAGGTGCAGACCGTTCGGTTTGTACTGATCCCACCTCCCCCAGAACCGGTTCCAATGTCCCAGGAATTATGAATCCCTCCCTTGTGCACCATTCCTCAAGCCACGTATTCATCTGAGCTATCCTGCGATTCCTACTCTGACTAGCACGTGGCACTGGTAGCAATCCTGAGATTACTACTTTTGAGATCCTACTTTTTAAATTTAGCTCCTAGCTCCCTAAATTCATCTTGTAGGACCTCATCCCATTTTTTACCTCTATCGTTGGTACCTATATGCACCACAGCAACTGGCTTTTCACCCTCCCTTTTCAGAATGCTCTGCACCCGCTCCGAGACATCCTTGACCCTTGCACCAGGGAGGCTACATACCATCCTAGAGTCTCGGATGCGGCCGCAGAAACGTCTATCTAGTCCCCTTACAATTGAATCCCCTATCACTATAGCTCTCCCACTCTTTTTCCTGCCCTCCTGTGCAGCAGAGCCAATCACGGTGCCATGAACTTGGCTGCTCCTGCCCTCCCCTGATGAGTCATCCCCTTCAACAGTACCCAAAGCGGTGTATCTGTTTTCCAGGGGGATGACCACAGGGGACCCCTGCACTACCTTCCTTGCACTGCTCTTCCTGTTGATCATCCATTCCCTATCTGGCTGTGTACCCTTTACCTGCGGTAAGACCTATTTATATGGACTTCCAGAAAACATTTGATAAAGTCCCTCATAAGAGACTGTTAACTAAAGTTGAAGCTCATGAAATTGAAGGCAAATTATTGACCTGGTTAAGAAATTGGCTGAGCGGCAGGAGACAAAGTAAGGATAATGGGTAGGTATTTAAATGAGCAGGATGCAGCTATTGGTGTCCCGCAGAGTTCTGAATTGGGGGCTCAACTATTCACCGTATTTATTAACTTAGATGATAGCATAGAAAGTCATATATCTAAATTTGCCAATGACACAAAGATAGGCAATGTAGATGAAAGCAAAAATTACAAAGAGGTATTAATAGATTAAGTGAATGGGCAAAATTGTGGCAAATGGATTTCAATGTAGGCAAGTATGTACTTCATCCATAATAATAAAAACAGAAAATGCTGGAAATCTCAGCGGGTCAGGCAGCATCTGTAGAAAGAGAAACAGAGTTTAAGCTTCATGTCGATGACCCTTCATCATCGACCGACTGACCCGAAACGTTAACTGTTTCTCACTCCACACACGCTGCCTGACCCACTGAGCTTTCCAGCATTCTCTGTTTTTATTTCAGATTCCAGCATCCGCAGTATTTTGCTTTTGTATTAGTGTATTTCATCTATTTTGGAACTAAAAAGAATAGATCAGAGTACTTTCTAAATAGTGAGAAGCTGGAAACAGTTGGGGCCAAAGAGACTTAAGGATTCATGTACATAGATCATAAAATGTCATGTACAGGTACAGGAAATAATTAAAAAGGCTAATGCAATGCTGGGCTTTATATGTAGAGGACTAGAATACAAGGGGGTAGAAGTTATGCTATAGTTATACAAAGCTGGAGACCACTTCTGGAGTACAGTGAGCAGTTCTGGGCACCACACCTTTGGAAGGATATATTGTTCTTTGGGGATGGGGACCGGGTGGAGGAAGAGAGTGGGGATGCAGTGTAGATTTACCAGAATGATATTTGGATTAAGGGTTAAATCACAAGGAAAAATTACATAAACTAGGGTTGTATTCCCTGGAATTTAGAAGGTTAAGGGGTGATTTGATACAAAGAAGTATCACTTTGTGAGTACCTTCACCACAAGGACTGCAGCGATTCAAGAAGGCAGCTCACCACCACCTTCTCAAGGGCAATTAGAGCACTAAATGCTGGCCAGCAACACCCACATCCCATGAATGAATTCAAAAAATAGTGCATGTGGCTAACATAGTGTTGCCATAGCCATACCTGTGGCTAGACAGCAATTTCTGCTAGGCAACACTGTTAAAGAATAAAGTCCAGCACTATCCTCTTGGGTCAACTAGAGATGGGCAATGTGTGGCCTTACCAGCATCGTCCACATCCTGAAAACAAAAATTAAAATAAGTTACATTTGTCTTGCAGCAGAAAGTATTAAAGCAAAGCTACAAACTTTCTGCTTTAATATCTTCTATGAGCCAAATTTTAAAGAAAAAAAGTTATGAAATGGTATTTAACATTTGTAGTACAAATAGTCATTACTGGATGTTCAGTACAGACTTTATCACTAATGCTAGGGAAGTATACAATTCACTTAGAGTCTGCAGCACTTACGAGTTGTTAAGTTCCCCTTGTGTGTGGGCTACATTCCAGACTCATCACAAAAACAGTGAGCATTCTGTTTCATTAAAATTACATCGAAATTACAACATGAAAATAGGCCATTCAACCAAGCCAGTCTATGTTGGTGTTTAACCTCTCTGAGCTGTAGTCCTAATCCTTTATGCCAGTTCTGTTCCCATATCCCTTTATTCCCTGAAAAGCCTGATCAGAAAAGCGTACAAACCATGTGCAATAAAGGCTTATATTCCACAAACAATGGAACTATTTTACCTTATTGTATTACCATTCAGTTCTTCCAACAGTAAGTTGCACTATATTATATTTTTAGGTGGTTATAGAACCATTTTCCCTTTTGATGGTTACACACCAATCCCAATCAATTAACTTTATCCCCTACAATCTGAAAGTGGTACCTATGCAATCAAACAACAACAACTTGCTTTATATAGCACTAAAAGCAAAACACCCCAAGGTACGTCACAGGAGCATAATCAAACAAAATTTAACGCTGAACCACTGAAATTGATATTGGGACAGACAAGTTGTAGGCTTTAAGGAGCGTGATAAAAGGAGACGAGAGAGGCAGAGAGGTTTAGGGAGGGCTTCGAGCCGAGGCAGCTACCAATGATGGAGTGGTGAAAATGCAGGAAGAACAAGAGGCCAGAATTGGCTTTTGTAGTTCATATCAAATTCGGTTTGCTAATGCTCCAGGAAGCACCTTGGGATGTTTTACTATGTTAAATACGCTTTATATAAATCAAAATTGTTGTTGTTGGTTGTAGGGATGTAGGAAGTTAGAAATAGATAATTTTAATAGTTGCTGATAATATTGATATTATCAATAGTTTCGTCAAAAAAAAAGAATAAATAACATTCGGCATGAATTTCATCAGTTAAGGTGAGGCACAATAATTAAAGGAGACCAGGTTCCTATTCTTATGTTCACGTTATCCTGGAGATCTTGTGTCAGAGAAGTGCAACATTTAACAGTACTTTGTTAACACGTATATATAATTCTACCCATACAGCAGCAGTATTTTCTGTCACTTAAAAAAACATTACACTAGTACTGCACTATTCCAGTTAGCTTTTTTCAAACAAACATTACTTAAAAATAAAACAACCAATTGCACCACCTTTTAATTTTGAATGATTAAAACATGTGGACTAATCAGTTATCTCTTTTTAATGGTTAGAAATTTTGCTGACAATCAGCACTGGCAAACACCATGTTTGAGCACAAATGCACAAAGCTCTACCATTTCCTCTCTTGACAGTGTGTGCAAGCAGAATAATAAAGGTCATCCATTCATAATTAAAGTCAAAGTTGTACTGGATGTACATTGGATGCCATGTTTATTCTGCAGTACACCCATACAAAGTATTTAATAAAGCAAACTTCAAAAGAGGGACCAATCGTAAAAAGCTGTTCAAGAGACTTCTAAACCTGATGTATTGAAATATCAAATCGTGAAGAAATTCATCGCTACTAAAAAGTCAATGGCCCGCAATTTGCGGTCAGTGTCGAATGAAATGCGTTCGCCACTGGCCTCGAAGTAAGCTTCACACAACTATCTTGCGATCTGTGGCGAGAAGTTCGGCTTTTCCGACATGCAGTTGAAATCAGCATAGTTTATCGGGACTCCCATAGTGGGAAACAAGAAGCTGCCTCATCATCATCATAGGCAGTCCTTCGGAATCGAGGAAGACTTGCTACCACTCTAAAAATGAGTCTTTAGGTAGCTGAACAGTCCAATATGAGAGCCACAGTCCCTGTCACAGGTGGGACAGGTTTGTCGCACGCTCTTTCCGCTGCCTGAGCTTGATTTCTGCGTGCCCTTGGCAATGAGACTAGAGGTGCTCAGCGCCCTCCCGGATGCACTTCCTCCACTTAGGGAGGTCTTTGGCCAGGGACTCCCAGGAGATGTTGCACTTTATCAGGGAGGCTTTGAAGATGTCCTTAGAACGTTTCTTCTGCCCACCTTTAGCTCATTTGCCATGAAGGAGTTCCGAGTAGAGCGCTTACTTTGGGAGTCTTGTTTCTGGCATGCGGACAATGTGGCCTGCCCAGCGGAGCTGATCAAGTGTGGTCAGTGCTTCAATGTTGGGGATGATGGCCTGGTCGAGGACGCTAACATTGGTGCATCTGTCCTTCCAGGGGATTTTCAGGATCTTGCGGAGATATCGTTGGTGGTATTTCTCCAGTGACTTGAGATGTCTACTGTACATGGTCCATGTCTCTGAGCCATAGAGGAGAGCGGGTATTACAACAGCCCTTTAGACCATGAGTTTGGTGGCAGAACAAGCTGTCTACGCAGCTAATCACAATGCAGAATTCTCACAGAGGGCTAACCAAGAAGTAAGCACCTTTGATTCTAATTTTTTTTAATGTTCGAGAGTAAACCAAAGATTGGGGCTCTCACATTGGGAAAAGGTAAACCTGAAATAAAGATAAACTTTTTTGCGGGGGGGGGCGGGAAGAAGAGAGAGAGAGAAGGCACAGCGCAGCCTGTGTCGGAGCAGTGAATCACTGACCGCAACTTCGGGATTTCACAAGTTACCGTCAGTTTCAAAGGGATAACCAGGGCGAATGCTGTTCGTTCGCTGTTATTCCTCACCGCAAATTCCGGGCCAATAATGAGAGGTTGCCCTAACATGTCAATGTTGAAAGAAATTAACACAAACACGCGAGAAATTAACCGCTTCAAAACTAACAAGCTGGAAGTCAGAAAATAAAGTTACAACCTATTTGAAAAGTAACCTCCTTGTTTGTGAAGTGGGGAGAATCAGACTTTTGCCTATCCCATACCTGTAACGCTGATCTTGCTGGAGCAAAGCAACCATTCTCTAGGAAGTAAAATCAGGGAGTGGGGGATGGAAGAGCACATGCAAAGGAATTAATGGACACATTTGGCCTTTTCCAACGAAATGTTTGGATTCTAAGTATCGGGGAGAAGACGTCAGACATCACAGGATTTTGACAAAGCACTCATTCCATGTCTGCTCAAACCCAGACGCTTTACATGGATTCCCCAAGCCCACGCTTTCTGCCGAGTTTATAACCCGACGGATTCTCCTTTAAATGAAGTTTCAACTCAACTTTCACTCACCCTGTCCGCGCGACCCGGCGACTTGCGCCGAAGAAGAAAACGCCACCAAGAGGGTCACAGCCCTTACAGCCCAGAGGCACGGCCACATAACGTTCGTCCAGGGGGAGCGAACAGAAAAGACGACGGAACGGGACTGCCCGTAAGGTACTCTGGCAGCTTTGCGCCCCGCGCTGGGAGAACCAGCGCAGCCAATGCGGTGGGGCAGGAGAATGAGTGTGGGCCAGCCTCCGCCTCCGCCATACAGCCAGCTCCACCGGCGCTGCCGCACCAAGCCAGCCTTGTACACACCACACGGACACTGGTCAGGGGACTAGATACGGGAAATAATATTAATGTCATTTATTCAGTTTCCTCTCTTTTTATGATTTGTTTTTTTTAGTTGTGTCCCTTTTAAAAAGGGGGCAATTTGTTTGTTTGTTTGACTGGGACAACCCAGTGTCTCCTTAATCGAGTAGAAAACAGACCTTTGGGCCCATCAGTTCTGCACCAGTACTTGATCCCACCTGTGATTCTCGTATTGGACTGTTGAGCCACCCTTTTTTTTGGAGTGGAAGCAAGTCTTCCTCGATTCCAAGGGACTGCCTATGATGATGATCTGCACCAGTGTTCTTCTCCAGTCTAATCCCATTATCCTGCTTCCTCTTAAAATGTTTAATATTCATACTGCTAAGCTATTATCTAATTTCCTTTTAAAAGAATATGTAGACTCTGCTTCAACAATAGGGGCAACCAAACAACAACTTACAGTAATACAACATAATGTAACTTCAATAGAGTAAACCCTCCCACGGTGCTTTAAACCACTTCGTAATAATTTTTATAACCTTTCCTTTAATTCTTTTTTGAGATTATCTTAAAATTTTCCTTATTACTATCTTATCAACCAGTGGAAACAATCTATCACTATTTACCCTATCATAACTCTTCATAATATTTAGGTGAAGGAGGAGCATCAGAGAAGGCATCGAACACTTCGAGTCTCTTCGCCAGGAGCACACGGAAGCCAAGTACAAAAAGCTGAAGGAGCGTATGACAAATCAAGCACCCCATCCACCCGTCGCTCCAACCACCATCTGCCCCACCTGTGGCAGAGACTGTAGATCCCGCTTTGGTCTCATCAGTCACCTTAGAACTCATTGTAGTGTGGAAGCAAGTCATCCTCAACTCCAGGGGACAGCCTAAGAAGAAGAATCTTAAAGATCGCAATCAGGTCATATAAATGTCAAATGTCCACTTTTCACATGGGCAGTCAACATTTGGATCCCCCTATTCATACTGTCTGAGCTTGTGGCCCGAAATCAAAATAATTCAAACTCCTCACCCGACCCAATGCTCTTCCTCCTATTTCACATTTTCAGTGCTATTGGCCTGGCCTGGCCTGGCCTGGCCTGCTGCCTTTGTGTATTGGAGATGGGATCTCCCATTCTTGCAGGAGTTTTTGCCTCCAGTATCCAAAGGCAGCTATCTGGATCATTAGCACTGGCAGTGCACAAGAGGAGTTGGGCCTGTCTGGTGCATTAACCACTGGACAAGTAGGAGGAGGTTGAAGGGAAATTAATTGGATGTGTTTATTTGTACTAACTGAAAGGCAGCAGTTTCTCTGATTGGCTCTCGATTATCACATGGCCTATTGCTGATTGGTCTCCTTGGAGGATAAGTCACACCCTGAAGTTCCTCTGGAATGTGTAACTGGAACCGCCCAGCCTAAGTTCTGACTGACTTTCCAATTTGTAATTCGATCCATTTTGACTTCAGAAGCCACAGAGGTTTCGGTCTCCCCAAAAGCCACCAATTTCCAGCCGAAGTCCATTATCCCAGCGTAAGTGCATCCCTCCGCCAGCTGAAGTCCCTTACCCAAGCAGAAGTGCATGACCTTTCCCTCCCATCACACCCATCCCCCGCCCTCTTCCCCTGCCATAGATGGGGCATTGTGTACAGATTGTTAACAGGTTTATTGGGTATGAAATGAATAGTGACAGTGTTGTGACTTCTGGATTTCATCCATCCCAACGATGTCCCTTGTAACACATGCACTGAGCTTACACACACCAGGGGGTTGGAAGAACGTGAGCCGTCTTCCCTGAGTTCCCTCTCTCCCTTCCGATCCCCCCACCTGTGTGTCTCTCTCCGTTCCCCCCCCCCCCTTCCAGGCTCTTTCTTCCCTCCCCCCAGGCTCCCTCCTCCCCACCCCCCTCGCCCCCCCAGGCTCTCTACACACCCCCACTCCCTGCCCCCCACCAGGCTCTCTCTTTCTCCCCCAGGCTCTGTAACCCCTCCCCCCAACCCCCAGCCTCTCTCTATCCACCCCGCCCCCTCCACCAGGCATTCTCTCCTCTCCCACCTGCCCCCGCCCCCCTCCCCAGGCTCTCTCTTCGCCCCTCCCCCCCCCCCAGGCTCTCTACCCACCCCCCTTCAGGCTCTCTCTTTGCCCTACCCCCTCCCAGGCTCTCTACCCCTCCCCCCAGGCGCTCTCTCTGCCCCCCCCCACTCCAGGATCTCTCTGCCCCCCCAGGCTCTCTCTACATCCCTCCTCCCCATGTCTCTCTCCTAATGGAGCAGTTTACAGTGCCGCTTGAATCTTCACTCAAACTGGTGCTGAATGAAAAAAAAACTGCTCCCCATCACCCGCTTCTCTCTCTCCCCGCCAACCCACTTCACTCTCTCCCCACTTACACACTTCTCTCTCTCTCCCCGCCACCCCGCTTCTCTCTCTCCCCACTGACCCACTTCTCTCCCTCCCTGCCGACCCACTTCACTCTCTCCCCACTGACCCACTTCTCTCTCTCTCTCTCCCCGCTTCTCTCTCTCCCCACTGACCCACTTCTCTTTCTCCTCACCGACCCACTTCTCTCTCTCTTCACCGACCCACTTCTCTCTCTCCCAGCTGACCCACTTCTCTCTCTCCCCGCTGACCCACTTCTCTCTCTCCCCACTGACCCACTTCTCTCTCTCCCCACCGACCCACTTCTCTCTCTCTCTCTCCCCGCTTCTCTCTCTCCCCACCGACCCGCTTCTCTCTCTCCCCACCGACCCGCTTCTCTCTCTCCCCACCGACCCGCTTCTCTCTCTCCCCACCGACCCGCTTCTCTCTCTCCCCACCGACCCGCTTCTCTTTCTCTTCACCGACCCACTTCTCTCTCTCTTCACCGACCCGCTTCTCTCTCTCCCCACCGACCCACTTCTCTCTCTCTCTCCCCACCGACCCACTTCTCTCTCTCCCCACCGACCCACTTCTCTCTCTCTCTCTCCCCGCTTCTCTCTCTCCCCACCGACCCACTTCTCTCTCTCCCCACCGACCCGCTTCTCTCTCTCCCCACCGACCCACTTCTCTCTCTCCCCACCGACCCACTTCTCTCTCTCCCCACCGACCCACTTCTCTCTCTCTCTCCCCGTCGGCCCACTTCTCTCTCTCCCAGCTGACCCACTTCTCTCTCTCCCCACCGACCCACTTCTCTCTCTCTCTCCCCGTCGGCCCGCTTCTCTCTCTCTCTCCCCGCTTCTCTCTCTCCCCACTGACCCACTTCTCTCTCTCCCCACCGACCCACTTCTCTCTCTCCCAGCTGACCCACTTCTCTCTCTCTCTCCCCACCGACCCACTTCTCTCTCTCCCAGCTGACCCACTTCTCTCTCTCCCCGTCGGCCCACTTCTCTCTCTCTCTCCCCGCCGACCCACTTCTCTCTCTCCCAGCTGACCCACTTCTCTCTCTCTCTCCCCGTCGGCCCACTTCTCTCTCTCTCTCCCAGCTGACCCACTTCTCTCTCTCTCTCCCAGCTGACCCACTTCTCTCTCTCTCTCCCCGTCGGCCCACTTCTCTCTCTCTCTCCCAGCTGACCCACTTCTCTCTCTCTCTCCCAGCTGACCCACTTCTCTCTCTCTCCCAGCTGACCCACTTCTCTCTCTCCCCGCCGACCCACTTCTCTCTCTCTCTCCCAGCTGACCCACTTCTCTCTCTCTCTCCCCGTCGGCCCACTTCTCTCTCTCTCTCCCAGCTGACCCACTTCTCTCTCTCTCTCCCAGCTGACCCACTTCTCTCTCTCCCAGCTGACCCACTTCTCTCTCTCCCCGCTGACCCACTTCTCTCTCTCGCCCCGTCGGCCCACTTCTCTCTCTCTCTCCCCGTCGGCCCACTTCTCTCTCTCCCCCCCGACCCACTTCTCTCTCTCTCGCCCCGTCAGCCCACTTCTCTCTCTCTCTCCCAGCTGACCCACTTCTCTCTCTCGCCCCGTCGGCCCACTTCTCTCTCTCCCAGCTGACCCACTTCTCTCTCTCTCTCCCAGCTGACCCACTTCTCTCTCTCTCTCCCCGTCGGCCCACTTCTCTCTCTCCCCTACGACCCACTTCTCTCTCTCCCAGCTGACCCACTTCTCTCTCTCCCAGCTGACCCACTTCTCTCTCTCTCTCCCCGTCGGCCCACTTCTCTCTCTCTCTCCCAGCTGACCCACTTCTCTCTCTCCCAGCTGACCCACTTCTCTCTCTCTCTCCCCGTCGGCCCACTTCTCTCTCTCTCTCCCAGCTGACCCACTTCTCTCTCTCCCCTACGACCCACTTCTCTCTCTCCCAGCTGACCCACTTCTCTCTCTCCCAGCTGACCCACTTCTCTCTCTCTCTCCCCGTCGGCCCACTTCTCTCTCTCTCTCCCAGCTGACCCACTTCTCTCTCTCTCTTCACCGACCCACTTCTCTCTCTCTCTCCCCGTCGGCCCACTTCTCTCTCTCTCTCCCAGCTGACCCACTTCTCTCTCTCCCCTACGACCCACTTCTCTCTCTCCCAGCTGACCCACTTCTCTCTCTCCCAGCTGACCCACTTCTCTCTCTCTCTCCCCGTCGGCCCACTTCTCTCTCTCTCTCCCAGCTGACCCACTTCTCTCTCTCCCCACCGACCCACTTCTCTCTCTCCCCACCGACCCACTTCTCTCTCTCTCTCCCCACCGACCCACTTCTCTCTCTCTTCACCGACCCACTTCTCTCTCTCTCTCCCCACCGACCCACTTCTCTCTCTCTCTCCCCACCGACCCACTTCTCTCTCTCCCCACCGACCCACTTCTCTCTCTCTCTCCCCACCGACCCACTTCTCTCTCTCTCTCCCCACCGACCCACTTCTCTCTCTCCCCACCGACCCACTTCTCTCTCTCCCCACCGACCCACTTCTCTCTCTCCCCACCGACCCACTTCTCTCTCTCTTCACCGACCCACTTCTCTCTCTCTTCACCGACCCACTTCTCTCTCTCCCCACCGACCCACTTCTCTCTCTCCCCACCGACCCACTTCTCTCTCTCTTCACCGACCCACTTCTCTCTCTCTTCACCGACCCACTTCTCTCTCTCTTCACCGACCCACTTCTCTCTCTCTCTCCCCGTCGGCCCACTTCTCTCTCTCTCTCCCAGCTGACCCACTTCTCTCTCTCCCCTACGACCCACTTCTCTCTCTCCCCACCGACCCACTTCTCTCTCTCCCCACCGACCCACTTCTCTCTCTCTTCACCGACCCACTTCTCTCTCTCTTCACCGACCCACTTCTCTCTCTCTCTCCCCACCGACCCACTTCTCTCTCTCTCTCCCCACCGACCCACTTCTCTCTCTCTTCACCGACCCACTTCTCTCTCTCTCTCCCCGACCCACTTCTCTCTCTCTCTCCCCACCGACCCACTTCTCTCTCTCCCCCCCGACCCACTTCTCTCTCTCCCCCCCGACCCACTTCTCTCTCTCGCAGCTGACCCACTTCTCTCTCTCCCCGTCGGCCCACTTCTCTCTCTCCCAGCTGACCCACTTCTCTCTCTCTCTCCCCGTCGGCCCACTTCTCTCTCTCTCTCCCAGCTGACCCACTTCTCTCTCTCCCAGCTGACCCACTTCTCTCTCTCTCTCCCCGTCGGCCCACTTCTCTCTCTCTCTCCCAGCTGACCCACTTCTCTCTCTCCCAGCTGACCCACTTCTCTCTCTCGCCCCGTCGGCCCACTTCTCTCTCTCTCTCCCCGTCGGCCCACTTCTCTCTCTCCCCCCCGACCCACTTCTCTCTCTCCCCGCTGACCCACTTCTCTCTCTCCCCCCCGACCCACTTCTCTCTCTCCCCGCTGACCCACTTCTCTCTCTCCCAGCTGACCCACTTCTCTCTCTCTCTCCCCTACGACCCACTTCTCTCTCTCCCAGCTGACCCACTTCTCTCTCTCTCCCCGTCGGCCCACTTCTCTCTCTCTCTCCCAGCTGACCCACTTCTCTCTCTCCCCGTCGGCCCACTTCTCTCTCTCTCTCCCAGCTGACCCACTTCTCTCTCTCCCCGTCGGCCCACTTCTCTCTCTCTCTCCCCGCCGACCCACTTCTCTCTCTCCCCGCTGACCCACTTCTCTCTCTCCCCTACGACCCACTTCTCTCTCTCCCAGCTGACCCACTTCTCTCTCTCCCCGCTGACCCACTTCTCTCTCTCTCTCCCCGCCGACCCACTTCTCTCTCTCTCTCCCCGTCGGCCCACTTCTCTCTCTCTCTCCCCGCCGACCCACTTCTCTCTCTCCCAGCTGACCCACTTCTCTCTCTCTCCCCGTCGGCCCACTTCTCTCTCTCTCGCCCCGTCGGCCCACTTCTCTCTCTCTCTCCCAGCTGACCCACTTCTCTCTCTCTCGCCCCGTCGGCCCACTTCTCTCTCTCTCTCCCAGCTGACCCACTTCTCTCTCTCTCGCCCCGTCGGCCCACTTCTCTCTCTCTCTCCCAGCTGACCCACTTCTCTCTCTCCCCGCTGCCCGCACTCTGCCGCTGAAAAACGAACAGGTCCTGGCTGCTGGCCGCTCGCTGCCTCTCTCTCCCCGCCCGGTCGGAGGCTCAGCTGCTTGCGGCTCTGTTGAACAATGTGGGCAATTGAAGAAGAATATGGTCACACATCCGGTTCTGGTTTTGGGTGAGTGCAGGGTCCAGAGGAGAACGCATGCGCAGAAAATGGTTAGGGCAAATAATCACTCCAAAATTAATTCCAAAGGAAGGTGAGGAGGACATTAGGAGAGGCCAAATAAATGTTAAGGGAAGTGGAGGAGCAAGATGTTTGTTGAGGAGAATGGGGAAATTGTATGGTGTGGGGAAGGGTAGAATGCAGGAAGAAATTGGGTCGAAGGGGAGTGGCTAACAATGAAAGAGGGGGAATGGATTACAGTGAAAGGGAGAGAAAAGGGGAAACTGAAAGAATGGGACATTGATAACAATGAAACATAGAAACATAGAAAATAGGTGCAGGAATAGGCCATTCGGCCCTTCGAGCCTGCACCGCCATTCAATGAGTTCATGGCTGAACATGCAACTTCAGTACCCCATTCCTGCTTTCTCACCATACCCCTTAATCTCCCTAGTAGTAAGGACTACATCTAACTCCTTTTTGAATATATTTAGTGAATTGGCCTCAACAACTTTCTGTGGTAGAGAATTCCACAGGTTCACCACTCTCTGGGTGAAGAAGTTTCTCCTCATCTCGGTCCTAAATGGCTTACCCCTTATCCTTAGACTGTGACCCCTGGTTCTGGACTTCCCCAACATTGGGAACATTCTTTCTGCATCTAACCTGTCTAAACCCATCAGAATTTTAAACGTTTCTATGAGGTCCCCTCTCATTCTTCTGAACTCCAGTGAATACAAGCCGAGTTGATCCAGTCTTTCTTGATAGGTCAGTCCCGCCATCCCGGGAATCAGTCTGGTGAACCTTTGCTGCACTCCCTCAATAGCAAGAATGTCCTTCCTCAAGTTAGGAGACCAAAACTGCACACAATACTCCAGGTGTGGCCTCACCAAGGCCCTGTACAACTGTAGCAAACCTCCCTGCCCCTGTACTTAAATCCCCTCGCTATGAAGGCCAACATGCCATTTGCTTTCTTAACCGCCTGCTGTACCTGCATGCCAACCTTCAATGACTGATGTACCATGACACCCAGGTCTCATTGCACCTCCCCTTTTCCTAATCTGTCACCATTCAGATAATAGTCTGTCTCTCTGTTTTACCACCAAAGTGGATAACCTCACATTTATCCACATTATACTTCATCTGCCATGCATTTGCCCACTCACCTAACCTATCCAAGTCGCTCTGCAGCCTCATAGCATCCTCCTCGCAGCTCACACTGCCACCTAACTTAGTGTCATCCGCAAATTTGGAGATACTACATTTAATCTCCTCGTCTAAATCATTAATGTACAGTGTAAACAGCTGGGGCCCCAGCACAGAACCTTGCGGTACCCCACTAGTCACTGCCTGCCATTCTGAAAAGTCCCCATTTACTCCTACTCTTTGCTTCCTGTCTGACAACCAGTTCTCAATCCATGTCAGTACACTACCCCCAATCCCATGTGCTTTAACTTTGCACATTAATCTCTTGTGTGGGACCTTGTCGAAAGCCTTCTGAAAGTCCAAATATACCACATCAACTGGTTCTCCCTTGTCCACTCTACTGGAAACATCCTCAAAAAATTCCAGAAGATTTGTCAAGCATGATTTCCCTTTCACAAATCCATGCTGACTTGGACCTATCATGTCACCTCTTTCCAAATGCGCTGCTATGACATCCTTAATAATTGATTCCATCATCTTACCCACTACCGATGTCAGGCTGACCGGTCTATAATTCCTTGTTTTCTCTCTCCCTCCTTTTTTAAAAAGTGGGGTTACATTGGCTACCCTCCACTCCATAGGAACTGATCCAGAGTCAATGGAATGTTGGAAAATGACTGTCAATGCATCCGCTATTTCCAAGGCCACCTCCTTAAATACTCTGAGATGCAGTCCATCAGGCCCTGGGGATTTATCGGCCTTCAATCCCATCAAATTCCCCAACACAATTTCCCGACTAATAAGGATTTCCCTCAGTTCCTCCTCCTTACTAGACCCTCTGACCCCTTTTATATCCGGAAGGTTGTTAGTGTCCTCCTTAATGAATACCGAACCAAAGTACTTGTTCAATTGGTCCGCCATTTCTTTGTTCCCTGTTATAACTTCCCCTGATTCTGACTGCAGGGGACCTACGTTTGTCTTTACTAACCTTTTTCTCTTTACATATCTATCGAAACTTTTGTAATCCGTCTTAATGTTCCCTGCAAGCTTCTTCTCGTACTCCATTTTCCCTGCCCTAATCAAACCCTTTGTCCTCCTCTGCTGAGTTCTAAATTTCTCCCAGTCTCCGGGTTCGCTGCTATTTCTGGCCAATTTGTATGCCACTTCCTTGGCTTTAATACTATCCCTGATTTCCCTTGATAGCCACGGTTGAGCCACCTTCCCTTTTTTATTTTTACGCCAGACAGGAATGTACAATTGTTGTAGTTCATCCATGCGGTCTCTAAATGTCTGCCATTGCCCATCCACAGTCAACCCCTTAAGTATCATTCGCCAATCAATTCTAGCCAATTCACGCCTCATATCTTCAAAGTTACCCTTCTTTAAGTTCTGGACCATGGTCTCTGAATTAACTGTTTCATTCTCCATCCTAATGCAGAATTCCACCATATTATGGTCACTCTTCCCCAAGGGGCCTCGCACAACGAGATTGCTAATTAATCCTCTCTCATTACATAACACCCAGTCTAAGATGGCCTCCCCCCTAGTTGGTTCCTCGACATATTGGTCTAGAAAACCATCCCTTATGCACTCCAGGAAATCCTCCTCCACCGTATTGCTTCCAGTTTGGTTAGCCCAATCTATGTGCATGTTAAAGTCACCCTTATTGCATGCACCCCTAATTTCCTGTTTGATGCCCTCCCCAACATCACTACTACTGTTTGGAGGTCTGTACACAACTCCCACTAACGTTTTTTGCCCTTTGGTGTTCTGCAGCTCTACCTATATAGATTCCACATCATCCAAGCTAATGTCCTTCCTAACTATTGCATTAATCTCATCTTTAATCAGCAATGCTACCCCACCTCCTTTTATTTTTATTCTATCCTTCCTGAATGTTGAATACCCCTGGATGTTGAGTTCCCAGCCCTGATCATCCTGGAGCCACGTCTCCGTAATCCCAATCACATCATATTTGTTAACATCTATTTGCACAGTTAATTCATCCACCTTATTATGGATACTCCTTGCATTAAGACACAAAGCCTTCAGGCTTGTTTTTTTAACACCCCTTGTCCTTTTAGAATTTTGCTGTACAGTGGCCCTTTTTGTTCTGTCTTGGGTTTCTCTGCCCTCCACTTTTCCTCATCTCCTTTCTTTCTTTTGCTTTTGTCTCCTTTTTGTTTCCCTCTGTCTCCCTGCATTGGTTCCCATGCCCCTGCCATATTAGTTTAACTCCTCCCCAACAGCACTAGCAAACACTGCCCCTTGGACATTGGTTCCGGTCCTGCCCAGGGGAATGTAAATGGATGACATAGAGAAAATGGATGGTAAAAAGTGGAGAGTGAAAGAGGAAAAAGCTGAGAGCAGCACTTTTCGATGGTGAAAGAAAGAAAGGAACAGCATTAGCTGAAAATGGAATAAGAAAGAGAGCATGAATATAGGTGGCAAAAATGCCAGCATCAACTATGGAGTGGTGGGTGAGGAGCACCCGTTTGAAAGGGTCGACGGGAAGAAGAGTACCATTTTAAATAGGTTGGAGGGGAAAAGAGCACCAGGTTGAATTAACAAGGGACTACCCCAACCTCTGCCATCGAGCTGCAGTACGTGGACAACATCTGCGTCTGTGCACATACAGAGTCTGAACTCCAAGACATAGTCAAAATATTTACTGAGGCGTACGAAAGCATAGGCCTTATGCTAAAGATCAGTGAGACAAAGGTGCTCCACCAGCCTGTCCTCGCCACCCAGCACTGCCCCCCAGTCATCAAGATCCATGGCGCGGCCCTGAACAACGTGGACCAATTCCCCTATCTTGGGAGCCTCCTATCAACAAGAGCAGGCATTGATGACGAGATCCAACATTGCCTCCAATGTGCCAGTGTAGCCTTCGGCCATCTGAGGGAAAGAGTGTTTGAAGACCAGGCCCTCAAAACTGCCACCAAGCTCATGGTCTACAGGGCTGTAGTAATACACGCCCTCCTGTATGGTTCAGAAACATGGACCAAGTACAGTAGACTCCTCAAGTCACTGGAGAAATACCACCAATGATGTCGCCGCAAGATCCTACAAATCCCCTGGGAGGACAGACGCACCAACATTAGCATCCTCGACCAGGCCAACATCCCCAGCATTGAAGCACTAACCACACTTAGAACATAAGAACATAAGAAATAGGAACAGGAGCCTGCTCCGCCATTCAATAAGATCATGGCTGCTCTGATCATGGATTTAGCTCCACTTCCTCACCCGCTCCCCATAACCCCTTATCCCCTTATCGTTTAAGAAACTGTCTATTTCTGTCTTAAATGTATTCAATGTCCCAGCTTCCACAGCTCTCTCAGGCAGCGAATTCCATAGATTTACAACCGTCTGAGAGAAGAAATTCCTCTTCATCTCTGTTTTAAATGGGTGGCCCCTTATTCTAAGATCATGCCCTCTAGTTCTAGTCTCCCCCATCAGTGGAAACATTCTCTTTGCATCCACCTTGTCAAGCCCCCTCATAATCTTACACGTTTCGATAAGATCACCTCTCATTCTTCTGAATTCCAATGAGTAGAGGCCCAACCTACTCAACCTTTCCTCATAAGTCAACCCCCTCATCCCCGGAATCAACCTCGTGAACCTTCTCTGAAGTGCCTCCAAAGCAAGTATATTGTTTCGTAAATATGGAAACCAAAACTACATGCAGTATTCCAGGTGTGGCTTCACCAATACCTTATATAGCTGTAACAAGAATTCCTTGCTTTTATACTCCAATCCCTTTGCAATAAAGGCCAAGATACCATTGGCCTTCCTGATCACTTGCTGTACCTGCATACTATCCTTTTTGTGTTTCATGCACAAGTACCCCCAGGTCCCGCTGCACTGCGACACTTTATGGCACTTGATCAGCTCCGCTGGGCAGGCCACATAGTTCGCATGCCAGACATGAGACTCCCAAAGCAAGCGCTCTACACGAAACTCCTTCACGGCAAACGAGCCAAAGGTGGGCAGCGGAAACGTTACAAGGACACCCTCAAAGCCTCCCTGATAAAGTGCAACATCCCCACTGACACCTGGGAGTCCGTGGCCAAAGACTGCCCTAAGTGGAGGAAGTGCATCTGGGAGTGCGTTGAACACCTCGAGTCTCGTCGTCGAGAGAATGCAGAAATCAAGCGCAGGCTGCGGAAAGAGTGCAGCAAACCAGTCCCACCCACCCTTACCCTCAACGACAATCTGTCCTACCTGTGACAGGGACTATGGTTCTCGTATTGGACTGTACAGCCACCTAAGAACTCATGTTAAGAGTGGAAGCAAGTATTCCTCTATTCCGAGGGACTGCCGATGATGATAAATGTAAGTCTTCCTTTTTTCTTTTCACATTCCATTGTATCCATTTTGCCTGTTACACCTGTAGGTAATGCTGGCCTAATCGGATCTTCCAATGTTACATGGCATTCTATGATGGTATTTCACTGCTACATTTGCTGCTTATGTGTTGCAGTTCCATGCCATGGTTACTGGGTGGCTCTGAGGGGCGCTATTTTTAAGTTTCTCTATCTCCAGTATGTCAGCCATTTTGGTTCTCTGCTGCATGAAGTAAGCAGCTAGGTAAGTAAGTTTTAGTTTAAAATCTATTTTTAGAAACTAATTCTTCAATTTGCCCCCTTGCAGATGTTTTCTAGCCTCTGACAGCCCCATATTCAGGCCTTCCATCCCCTATTGCTCCATTTTCAGGCCTCTTTTTTGCCACTACCGATGGTCTGCCATGGGCTCATTCTCCACCACCACCAATTGCTCCCTCAGCTGTTTAGCTATTTAACCCACCTGACCTGGATATTTGCTCCTAATCTTGCATTGTTTCCTACCCTGTCTTTCTCTCCACTGCTATCCGCCCTTCCCCCACCACATGATCTCATGGCACAATAAAACATAGAAACATAGAAAATAGGTGCAGCAGTAGGCCATTCGGCCCTTCAAGCCTGCACCGCCATTCAATAAGAATTTGCATTTATTAAATAAGGAAATGTTCAAAGGTGCTTCACAAATAGGTGTAAGGGAATGAAATCTGAGCCAGGAAGAGAGAGATTAAAAGGTATGACCAAAAAGCTTTTTCAATTTGGTGAGTTATAAGAGGTTTTTAAAGGTTCAAAATGAGGTGGAGAGACAAAGAGGTCGAGGGAGAGAGTTCTGAGATTGGCTTAAGACTCTGTCACTCAGCCTGGAGTCACATAAACACAACATTCAGGAATAGATATGGATCTGAGCAGATTGTAGTGATGGGGTGGGATAAGAACATAAGAACAGAAGAAATATGAGCAAAAATAGGCCTTATGGCCCCGCAAACCTGCTCCGCCATTCAATAAGATCATGGCTGAACTTTTAAGTCAACTAAACTTGCCTGCCCTATCCCCTTATCCCTTGATTCTCTTAGAGTCCAAAGATCTATTGATCTCAGTCTTGAATATACTCAATGACTGAGCATCTACAGGCCTCAGGGATAGAGAATTCCAAAGATTCAGAACCCTCTGAGTGAAGAAATTTCTCCTCATCTCAGTACTAAATGGCTGACTCCTTATTCTGAGACTTGGATCCCTGGTTCCGGACTCTCCTGCCAGGAGAAACATCCTCTCAGCGTCTACCTTGTAATGCCCTCTAAGAATTTTATGTTTCAATCAGATTACCTCTCATTCTTCTAAACTCTAGAGAATATAGGCCCATTCTACTCAATCTCTTCTCATGGGACAGCCCTCTCATCCCAGGAATCCATCTAGTGAATCTTTGTTGCACCCCCTCTAAGGAAAGTATATCCTTCCTTGGATAAGGAGACCAAAACTCTGTACAGTACTCCAGGAATGGTCTCACCAAAGCCCTATATAATTGCAGCAAGACTTCCTTACTCTTATACTCCAACCCCCTTGCAATAAAGGCTAGCATACCATTTGCCTTCCTAATTGCTTGCTGTACCTGTATATTAAAATTCTGTGATCCGTGTACAAGGACACCCAAATCACTCTGAATCCTAACCTTCACTAGTCTCTCAGCATTAAACAGATATTGAGGCCAAAATTGCCCTCCTCGTTAAGGTCCATTTATGGGGCGGTAAGGCCTTTCCGACCGGGGTCAAGTGGACGCTCCGCGTTCCTGCCCCCCCGAGGGAAATTGCCCCGCAGGGGCGAAGCTGCCGCCGCTTGGTGCCCCCAACAGCTTTTCCTGTCGGGAAGCTACCAGTGGCGAGGCAGCACATCCGCCCTTAAAGGGGAGGGTACACTGCTGCGGCCACCATTTTATTTTAATTGTTGTCTGACTCTGAAGTCGGCCCGACAATTGCGGCCACATGTTCGGCCGGGCCGCCAATGGACAGCCTGGCACCCCTTCTTGGTTGCGTTGCGGTGACATCCGTGTTGCGCTGACGTGTTCACCACAGCGCTGTTGACACCGCCTGCCTTCCTCCCCGCTCCCAACACACTTCGACCCCTCAGTCGCCCCAAACACCACTGCAACTAATTAAAACACAAAAAGAGGGCAGTTTCCCTCTATTCTCCGCCCCATGGATTCAGCCGGGGACTATTCATTTAATTTGAATTATCTGCCTCGTTTGAGGCGGAGAGCAATTTCGGCCCTATTCTGTTTTTCTATTCTTCCTACCAAAGTAGATAACTTCATAGTTCCCCACATTATACTCTATCTGACACCTTCTTGCCCAATCACTTAACTGGCCTACATCCTATTGCAGCCGCTTTATGTCCTCCTCACAGCTTACTTTCCCACCTAGCTTTGTATTGTCATCAAACTTGGATATATTACACTCTGTCCCTTCATCTAAGTCATTGATGTAGATTGAAAATTGCTGATGCCCAAGCACTGATCCGTGTGCACTCCACAAGTTACACCCTGTCATCCTGAAAATGACATGTTTATTCCTACGCTCTCTTTTCTGTCCGTTAATCAATCTTCAATCCATGCTAATATATTACTTTCAATCCCATGAGGTGTAATTTTGAGTAACAAACTGTGTGACACTTTTTCAAATGCCTTCTGAAAATCCAAATATACTACATCCTCTGGTTCCTCCTTACTTCATCATCATAGGCGGTCCCTTGAACGAGGATGTCTTGCTTCCACATGAGTTCACAGATGTTTCAATGAAGGATCTGATATTCCAGTCCTGAACTTCAATTGAGGGGGTGGAAGATGCCTGTGCGTTTTTTCACTTGTGGTGACCGTTGCACACCAGCCACCACACAGGCTTGACAAAGCTAGGCCTTTATCCAGTGGCAAGGGTTAACCAGGATGATTGGAGATCTGCTCTGCTGCACGGACCTAGTGCGCACACATATCGCAGTGTGGGCAGGCCTGTGCTGCCCCTGGGCCCTCAGCTCTTCTGGGCCCCGTACACTCATTCACCGCACTTCCGCCATGATCTCTCGCCGGTGGTTACACCCTCAAAAAAAAACTAATAGATTTGTCAAACACAATTTCCCTTTCATAAAACCGTGTTGACTCTGCCGAATCATACTGTGATTTTCCAAGTACCCTATTACGACGTCCTTAATAATAGATTCTAGCATTTTCCCTACAACTGATGGCTTTTCTGTTTCACTCTCCCTCTTTATTTGAATTGCAGGGTTATATTTGCTACCTTCGAATCCACAGGGAACAATCTAGAATCTAGGGAATTCTGGAAGATCACAACCAATGCATCCACTTTCTCTGCAGCCACCTCTTTTAAAACCTGAGGATGTAGGCTTTCAGGTCTAGGGGATTTGTCGGCATTTAGTCCCATTCATTTCTTCAGTACTTTCTCTTTATTATTATTAATTACTTTAAGTTCATCTTTAGACTCTGGTTCACCATTATTTCTGGAATGTTCTTTGTGTCTTCTACTGTAAAGACAGATACAAAATATTTGTTTAACATCTCTGCCATTCTGATTTATCATTATAATTTCTCCTGTCTCTGACTCTAAGGGACCCATATTTTGTTAATTTTTTCCTTTTTACACACTTGTAAAAGCTCTTACAATCAATTTTTATATTTTTTGACAGTTTACTCTCATTCTATTTTCTCCTTTTTTAATCACTTTCTCGGTCATTCTTTGCTGATTTCTAAAACACTCCCAATTTTCAGGATTACTATTGGGATGATGTCGTGGAATGGTTTTTATATGAGGATGAGGAATTTAAATTTAATGCATTGGGGGATGATGAGCCAGTGTAGATCAGCAAGGATAGGGGAGATAGATGAATAGGACTTAGAGCAGAACAGGATATGAACTGCAGAAGTTTGAACAAGTTGGAGTTTACAAGTTGGAGGTTGGAGGGTGAGAGACCAGCAAGGTAGACATTGGAATAGTCATGTCTGGAGGTGCAAGAAAGGATATGGGATTTAAAGTTCAGCTCAGCACAGAATGCCAAGATTGTAAATGGTCTGATTCAACCTAAGGCAGTGGCCTCAGGAGGGGAATTGAGTTGATGGTAAGGGATTGGAGGTCATGGTCGGAACTAAAACAATGGTTTTTGTTTTTACGATATTAAGTTGCAATAAGTTGTGACTCATGCAGGACGATGTCAGACAAGCAGCTGAGGGGCAAAGAGAAATGGTGGAGAAATAGAGCTGTGTATCACCAGTGTCCATGTGGAAGCTGACATTGTGCCTACAGGTGTTGCTGAGGGGCAGCATGTAAATAAAAAGAGGATAGGGATCAAGGATAGATTCTTGTGGTACAAAATACCGCTTTAAATATTTCCCACTGTTTTGTCCATTAACAGTTCAACCCTGTTTACTGTTGTCTTGTCCAAAACATGAGACACATTTTTCTTATAAAACTATGCAATAGCTTTTGTGCATTTTTCTTTGGGCTTAATTTCTACGATTGTATTTAAGATAGTTAAGTGTACACCAGTGATATATTAATAAAGGAATGTTTGTATTGTGGACCCCAGGGAGACACTTTTATTAAGGATGCATTTATGGATGCGTTTATTTGTACTAACTGAATTGCAGCCGTTTCTATGACTGACTCACCATTATCACATGGCCTATTGCTGATTGGTCCCATTGGAGGATAAGGCACACTCTGAAGTTTCTCTGGAATGTGTGAATGGAACTGCCAAGCCTAACTTTGCACATTGTAACATGATCCATTTGGAATTCAGAAGTCAGAAAGGACACATCCCTCCCCCAGCCAAAGTGCCTTACCCCAGCACAAGTGCTGCCTCCCCCAGCCGAAGTCCCTCCTTACCCCAGTGCAAGTGCATCCCTCCCCCAGCCTCTTACCCAAGTGCAAGTGCATGACCTTACAACCCAGCTCTCTCTCTCTTCCCCCACCCGACCCCCCAACCCCACCAACCAGGCTCCCTCACTCCCTCCAAACCAGGCTCTCTCTCGCTCTCTCCCCGCCCCCCTCCCGCCCCCCCCCCCCCCACCGGTCGCCCGCCAGCTCTCTCTGCCCGCCGCTCTCCCCCCGGCTCAAGGCTCGGAGGCCCAGTGGAGAGCTCGGAGCTCAGAGGCTGGTGGCTCAGCAGGCAACGTAGTGTTCGGGGCCGGTTCCAACGCATTTGCAGAAAAGGGTTAGTGGAAATTGCGCTTGAGGGAGTGGGGGGGTGTCAGAGACTATTTGTCCTAACTCTCGCTTCTGCATGCGTTGGGAGATGCATGTGCAAAAGCGCGAATTAGGACAAATAGTCACTTCATTTTATTCATTTGTCTATATCATACACTACAGCATGCAGCATGTATTCTCTACACACATTGTAAATAAATATGATATTAGCACAGTTAAAATGTTTGAAATTTGTTCCCCACTTTTAAAAAATATTATTAATTCACAGGATATGGGCATCGCTGGCAAGACCAGCATTTAATGCCCATTCCTAGTTACTTTTTATGTCGCGTTCTTGAACCGTTGCAGTCTGTGTGGTGAAGGAATTCCCGCAGTACTTTTAGGTAGGGAATTTCAGGATTTCAGTGATGATGAAGGAATGGCAATATATTTCTATGTCAGGATGGTGTGTGACTTGGAGGGGAACTTGGATGTGATGGTGTTCCCATATGCCTGCTGCCCTTGTCCTTCTAGGTATTAAAGGTTGCAGGTTTGGGAGGTGCTATTGAAGAAGCCTTGGTGAGTGCTGCAATGCATCTTGTAGATGGGACAGACTGCAATCATGGTGGTGGAGGGAATGCTTGTTTAAGGTGGTGAATGGGGTGCTGATCAAGTGGACTGCTTTGTCCTGGATGGTATTGAGTTTCTTGAGTGTTGTTGGAGCTGCACTCCTCCAGGCAAGTGAAGACTATTCCATCAAACTTCTGACTTGTGCCTTGTAGATGGTGGAAAGGCTTTGAGGAGTCAAGAGGTGAGTCACTTGCCGCAGAATACCCTGGGGCTGAAATTCAGGTGCACCAGAAAGCTGGTGCACCTATGAGTTTTGAAGTGGTACTTACCGCTGGAACTCCTGGTACGGTAAGTAGATCCATTTTCAGGACATTGACATTTTTACAAAGTCCTACAGGAAATGGATCGTAATGGGGGCGGGCCTTAGATTCAAAGCCAGGCTGACTGGGTGAAAATGGATCGGTCGGGGCCTCCGCCACTGTCAATCAGCGGTGGAGTCGTGGTGACGTCACAGTGCGTGTGCATCAAAATGCCCTCTCCCCTCCGTTAAAGGGGAGAGATTCTATCATTTTTTTAACTTTGGCCACTGGGCTACCAGGGAGGGTTTTGGCTGGGCCAGCGGCCTGGCACCCAAGAGGGGGTGCCAGGCTGTCTGTTGGCGGCCCGGCCGAACCTGGGGACAGTATTTTGCCGGCCGATAGGCAAGTCGACCGGCAAAAATTTGCCCATTATGGCCGCGACAGTGAGCCCTCCCCTTTAAGGGTGGCCGTGCGGAGATGGTGCACCGGCAGAAAAACCTGCTGGGGGCACCGCGTGGCGGGGGATTAAGGGATTCAGGTGAAAATCGATGGGTAAGTATTTTTATTGTCTTTTTATTCTTTTCATTGGTGGTGCAATCACTCGAGCAGGGTGGGGTCCAGGCTGAAAAATCCCTGACCTGAATTTAGGTTGGGTCGGCCTGTTGACCCCAAAGCGGCGGCCATTCGATTTTTAGGAATGGCCACTGCAAACGGGCATTAACGGTTCCCTTTGAGACTCTGAATTTCGGCCCCCCAGTCTCTTGTAGCCACAGTATTTATGTGGCTGGTCCAGTTAAGTTTCTGGTTAATTACCTAGTTCAACCCATCACTTCCTTTTCATTACACAACTTCCTTTTCATTGATGGCTAATCTTTTTACACTGTGCCCCCTTCAGTGGATTTCAAGCAGTTTGTGAGCCTTGCATATGGAATAAAAACATTTTACTCTCACAGATGGTGATCAGGTTATAAAAGAAAGACAATTAGGAGTTATCTACTATTATAAGTTTGTCACAGTGGAGTGTGAGTCTTCAGAGTCCAAGGCAGGCTTCAATAACTTAAAATACTATAGTGTCAACATTACCCACTACCAACCCACAATCTAAAGCTTGAGTTACTGTAACTCAAATTTGGGTGTTTTAAAATGGGAAAACCACAGGCAGCCATACAAACCTCTATGCATCTTTACTTTGAAATCTTACATTACTCCTACTTGTAGCATTTAACATTTCAAAAGCTGAAAAATGCAATGCTTGATCATTACTACTCAGTTTATTTTTACTTAACCCTTTGTCATGATTGTGAAAGTTAATATTTTAACAATGTTGATTAAATGAAGTTTCTACCTTCATTTATCACACTTTGGAGTTTAAACATGGTCGATTTAAAAATGTTCATCTTGTTTTCAAATCCCTCGATGGCCTCATGCATCAGTCGGCAAAAAATTGCAGTCGAAGGCTTCCTTCAAACGAACGCCACCGACCTGAAAAAAATCTCCCAAAATACCTGTTGGTCCTGGAGAAACATAGGATTCCAGTCGGAGGCCTTCATTCGCTGCGCAGCGTACAGGAACATGTCTTCCACGTACGGACGCATATCCTGGAATCACGTGGGCATGGACCACCAATCACTATGCAGCATTCCCATTGATAATAATGGGAGCTCGGTTTGTACGAGCTCCCATTACTATCAATGAGAATACCCCAAAATAAGAAACACAGCACAATAAATTTAAAAAAAAACTCACATATTTAAAATTGAATGTAATTAAATGTTTTAGAAAAAAATATATATTTTTGAAATGTTTTTTAATGTGTTTTAATAGGGTTAAAAATAAACTTACCTGAATGGACAGGATTTTTAATATTAAAATGAGTGATTAAATTTAATTTTTCTATGTTTTAAAAGTAAGCTTTTACCAGGCATAAGAGTTTGAAGGATATTTGCTGGGCAAGAATTGGGCAAATAGCCCAATTTCTGCCCCGCGCATGTCCTTCCTGTGGGGATGCGTAGGATCTGTCGAAAGAAATTTTGACAGATCGAAAAAGCCGGTTCTTGGCATATGCACATCGCGCCGTGCCAACCGGCTTTTGCGAGGCTTTGCCGGGTGCGGCACTCTTGTACGCACCCTGCGAGGCCGCAATTTTCGTTCCTCTATCTCTGCAACTTCCTGCAGCCAATGATCCCTCTACTATGCGGTGTACACGGCTGCACAGTAAACTGCAAGGTTCTGTGCAGGCCGCTCACAAGCTTTTAGCTTTTATATTGGAAATACCGCTCATGCACAGAAATTTAAAGAGACCATGCATTGAAAAAAACAGGCCGTGCAGAAGATAGTGCAGCTTACAGGGAACATCGCCTTCAGGTTACAACCCTCCAACATCTCTGCGCTCCTCCAATTCTGGCCTCTTGCGCATCCCTGATTTTCATCGCTCTACCATTGGTGGCCGCGCCTTCAGCTGATTAGGCCTTAAAGTCTGGAATTCCCTCCCTAAACCATTCCACCTCGCTACCTCTCCTCTTTTAAAACACTTCTTAAAACCTACCCCTTTGACTAAGCTTTTGATCACCTGTCTTAATATCTCCCTATATTGTTTTTGATAATGCTCCTGTGAAGTGATTTTGGATGTTTTACTACATTTAAGGTGCTATATAAATACAAGTTGTTGCTGTTTGGAGTTTGGTGAAGCAATTTGATGACATCATTAAGCTTGCATTTACTAAACAGTGCTGGTTCTGCAAAATGTAAAGTAAACACATTTTGTTATGAAGGTGTTTCCTCACTGATATACATTAATATTTATAATCATTGTAAAGGTATGGGTTAATGGTGATTATCCCATCTCAAACCTAGGGTACAGAGTATTACTTGGGCTGAGTTTCTACTCTCAGTTGGAACCATTTAGGGAGAAGCCACATAGCAGCGTGGCAGATAGAAACAGAAGGTAAAAGATGTCATTGTTATCCACTTCATAATAGTTGGTTCAGAGAAGTGCTGTCAGAAGCCAATTCTAGTAAATTCTCTTGACAGTACCATGGGAAAGGGAAGGTAGCAGAGGGTAAATTGACTTAGGTGCATTTATAATGCATCTACTGTTTGCTACAAGCAGCTACAATGTTGGTTCTAGCCAAACAGTACATTGTTTATACTGCCTTGTTCCAAGTGGAATTCTGCTCAGAAGCGAACTCTTCACTGGCATGCTTGTACATATGTGCAGAACTTCTCTCCCACTAGTTGAAGTTTTAATGTTTGGAGACCATGAGTGAGAGAATTAGCCAAACATTTAAATCAACTTCGGGTAACTTTAAAAAGTACTTAGTGACCCCCAGGCGTTAGAGTTGTCTCATGTAGTATCAAATCTATGTAATGGGAGACTGTCTTTTCCAGTTATGTGAGCCACATTGATACCTTTCAATTATCTTTAATTACATAGCAAAACTGTGCCAGTTGCAATCCTACAATTTTAGCAGCCAGTCTGAATTTAACAGAATTACTGTGCTCTTTGTTCTTATATCTTCCTACATCATAACAGTACTTCATTGGCTATAAATGCTTTGGGTCGTCCGGTGGTCATGAAAGATTCTCCATAAATGCAAGTCTTTCGATCTTGTATGTATATAGAATGGGTAATGTTGAATATTGTAATGCTGTCCTTTTTCCATTTGATAACCAAATTCAAATCCACCTCAAACTGATGGGACAAATATCTCCTGTATGAAATGTGAATGAGGGTGTGGGGTGGGGGCGAGGGTCCGATGGGTGGTGCTTGTCACATGCACTATCTGAGTTTGACTCTGACATTTGCCAGTAAGCAAAGATGTGGCAGATCCACTCCTATAATTAAAAATGAAATGTTGCTGCTGTATCCCATTTATTTTACTACAACAACAACTTGCATTATATAGCACCATCCCAAGGCACTTCACAATCGGAAATGGGCAGGGAAACTGATGCCAAGCCATGAAGGGACAATGGGGCCAAGTTTCGGCCTGAGTTGCTCCTGTTTTTTGGAGCAACTGGTTTAGAATGGAGGATCTTAGAAATTTGAATTCTCGGCATTTAGTTTGCTCCAGTTCTAGTCAGTTAGAACAGTTTCACTTTGGAACAGAATTTTTTTTCAAAAGGGGCGTGTCCGGCCACTTACGCCTGTTTTCAAAGTTTAGGCAGTGAAAACTTACTCCAAACTAACTTAGAATGGAGTAAGTGAAGATTTTTGTATGTTCGAAAAAACCTTGTCTACACTTTCGAAAATCAGGCGTAGGTTACAAATTAGGCGTAGGGAATGGGGGGGGGGGGGCGGGTTTAAAGGGAAGTTTACAAACATTAAACACTTCAGTTTTACAAATAAAGAGCCATCATCAATAATAAATGATAAGTACATCAATAAATTAACCAATAAATCAATCAAAAAAATTTATAAAAAATAAAAAAAAATTTTAAAAATCAATAACTAAAACATTTTCTACTTACCGACTGCAGCACGGGGAGTTTTCCAACAGCATGCTAGGACGGCCCCCCCCCCCCCCCAGTGTGTCTCTGTCAGTGTCTCTATCTCTCTGTCTGTCTGTGTGTGTCTCTCACTCTCTGTCTGTCAGTGTTTGTGTTTCTGACAGCGAGAGGGGGGGAGGGGGGTGGGGGGGAGAAGGGGGTGGGGTGGGGGAGAAGGAGGGTGGGGTGGGGGAGGAGGAGGGGGTGAGGGGGATGAGGAGGGGGTGGGCGAGGAGGAGGGGGGTGAGGGGGTGGGAGGAGAGGAGGAGAGGAGGAGAGGAGGGACGAGGAGAAGGGGGGGAGGAGAAGGGGGGAGAAGAAGGGGGGAAGGAGAAGGGGGGAGAGGGGGAGAGGGGGAGAAGGGAGAGAGGAGGGAGGGAGGGAAGGAGAAGGGAGAGAGGAGGGAGGGAGGGAAGGAGGAGGGAGGGGGGGAGAGGGGGAGAAGGGAGAGAGAAGGGAGGGAAGGAGAAGGGAGAGAGGAGGGAGGGAAGGAGAGAGGGAGGGAGGGAGGGAGGGAGGGAAGGAGAGAGGGAGGGAGGGAGGGAGGGAAGGAGAGAGGGAGGGAGGGAAGGAGAGAGGGGGGAGGAGAGAGGAGGGAGGGAGGGAAGGGAGGGAATGAGAGAGGATGGAGGGAGGGAGGGAAGGAGAGAGGCGGGAGGGAGGGAAGGAGAGGGGAGGGAGGGAAGGAGAGAGGGAGGGAGGGTGGGAAGGAGAGAGGGAGGGAGGGAAGGAGAGAGGGGGAGGGAATGAGAGAGGGAGGGAGGGAGGGAAGGAGAGAGGGAGGGAGGGAAGGGAAGGAAGGAAGGGAAGGAGTGAGGGAGTGAGGGAGGGAGGGAGAGAGAGAGAGAGAGAGGAGGGGTGGGGGGGGAGAGTCACGGAGGTCGGTGGGGGGGGGGGGAGAGAGAGAGTCGCGAAGGTCGGGGGGGGGGGGGAGCGCGGAGGTCGGGTCGCCGGGGGGGGGAAGCAGAGGTCGAGTCGCCGGGGCGGGGTGGGGCGGAGGTCGGGTCGGGTCGGGTCCGGTCAGGTGGGAGGGGCCTTATTCACGCAGCCCCAGTGAGGCCATTGGGCCAGGGCTAGGGGCTGCGTGCTTCGGGCCCCTCCCACAGTTTTGGGCACCTGGAGCTACTGCACATGCGCACCCACTGTAGCGCGCATGTGCAGAGGTCCCGGCACTGTTTTCAGCGCAGGGACCTGCCTCCGCCCCCTACAGCTCCTGCTGCGCCGCGCCCAGCTCCAGGGGCCTGCAGGGAGCCGGAGAATAGGTAAGTTTTTTTTAGGCGCACTTTGTGGCGCGAAAAACGGGCGTCCAGGTCCAGGCTGCGCCGTTTTAGGCGCGGCCCGAAACTTGGGCCCAATAGAAGCACTCCAGGGCTGCCATCTACATATCCATGGACTTTCCTTGTACTTCAGGGTGCACTGCAGTTATGTAAATCTGTTGCACATTTTAGGTGAGAGGTTGGCGGTATCTTGGGAAAACCCTATAAGGAGAGAAAGGGAAGATAGGTTACGATGAATGATGTACAACAAGGTAAGATGCTTATATATTGCTCTGCAAGCTGCTGTTGTACAATGTATGCCTCTCATTGAGTGAATGGGTAAGGGTAACAATGAGACTAATAATGATATTTGCTATGCAGTGACACCATGTCTCCAAATCCTCTCTCTCCTGCTCCTTTTACTGACTCAGGGCTGAATATGAATACCTCCTCAAATCTGGACAGGGGTTCCAGACCCAGATTCCTTGTGAGTCCTATCCCAATGGTTATGTGCAGCTCTTACGTGGTGCCCATCACAGTAAAATTGTTAATGTTAAGATAGACAAGGATATCATCTTAGATAGAATAAGGAACCTTAAAAAGGATCAGGCAGTCAACCCAGATGACATCCACCCAAGGGTTCTTCAGGAGATGGGACAGGTGCTACGCAAGCCCCTTGCCTGTATCTTTAATTGCTCCCTGGAGTCGGGAACTGTTCCCTTAGACTGGAGGCTAATGTAGTTCCAATTTTAAAAATGGATAATAAGGCAGAACTGGGCACATTAGCTTGACTTCAATAATAGGCAAGATTCTCGAAGGAATCATTAGGGATGCACTATATGATCACTTAGATAGAGAAGGCCTTATCGGAAAATCTAACACAGCTTCTGGAAAAGAAGTGTAAACAGAAAATTCTGGAAATTGTTTATTCTCTCCACAGATGCTGCCTGACCTGCTGAGTATTTCCAGCATGTTCTGCTTTTATTTCAAATTTCCACAGTATTTTGCATTTGTGTTCTGGAAAAGAAGGGTGTGTCTTACTAATTTTATAATTTTTTTTGAAGAAGTCATCAGGTTAGTTGACGAGGGTAACCAGGTAGTATTGTCTGACCTGGACTTTCAGAAAACTTTTGATAAGATACCTTGCAAGTTTCTTCTGCAAATATTGAATCTTGTGGAATTACTGGTAATCTGCTGCAGTGGATGGAGAACTACCTGAATGCCCATAGACAGAAAGTAGCTGTCAGTAGTTTTGGACCTGCTTGGTTGCCAGTGGATTCCCACAAGGATCATGTTAAGGCCTTTGCTATTTACTATTTTCATTAATTATTTAAATGTAGGTGGTGGGGGAATGATCCACAAGTTTGCAGGCAATAGGCCCGTCTTTGGCAAATGATATTTAACTTAGAAAAGCATAGTGTTATACATGTGGGCAGATACAATGCTGGAAATTCTTACACCCGTGTCATCAGCTGCAACACCAGCCAAAGCAGGAGGGTTCGGAACCCCAGTACAAGACATTGGTTAGGCCTCAGTTAGAATATTGAGTCCTATTTTGGCCTCCTTACATATTGAGGCTTTGGAAGGGTTGTCGAGGAGGCCAACAAGATTAATACCTAGTTTAAAACACCTTGGTTACTCAGAGGGACTTAATTTGGGACTGGGTTTGTATAATTTAGAAAAGCGTAGACTTTGGTGAGATTTGATTGGGGTTTTTATTTATGTGGACCAATTATTTCAGCTGAAGAGGTTTGGAAGCACCAGGGTCACACTTACAAGTTATGCAAGAACAGAACTAAATTGGATCAATAATGGTCCTGTGGAACAGATTGACTGCTCATGCGGTGAAAGCTGATTCGCTGAATTCCTTAAAGAACGAATTTCTAGCTGGGGCGGAGATCATCTCACACAAGAGGTAGGTATCATGTAACATAAATCAGGGTCAATGTGATCTCCAGTATTAGTTTTGATTGCCAAAAGGGGTTGGAGAGGAATTTTCCAGATATTTTTTCCTAATTAGCTTGGGTTTTTATCTGGTTTTCTCGTCTCCATGGAGATTATATGGCTGTGGGTGGGTCTTTTTTTACTGTTTGTCATTTTCATATGTTTGTATGTTCATAGCTTTCTCCTGAAAGTATATAGAACACACCCAGATGTTAGAATTTGGCAGTGCACCTAAAGAATGCATCCACTGGTCCCAGGCTTTATTTAGCTAGGACTCCAAAAAGACGCACTGTAATCTTAGAGTCATTTTATAATTTCACGTATAGTTATACTTTACATTGATTAGCGCAGGAATATATTCATTTTGATAAATCAACATTAGTTTGATAGGTGTCAGTTTATCAATAAAAGAAATGTTAAAATGTGCTTTCCTCTCTCTGCCTGCTCTTTTGTCATATTTGGGCTTTAAAAATATTTAGTATAATCTATTGGAGTATTACACAATGTACACCAATGATTTCAACCAAATAAACTCAAAATGGCACTAGACTTGCAGAAGTATAGGCAAGATGATTAAAATTCTACTCCAGTGGAAATTGATTCCCACAGCATTGATTGAATTTGAGAATATTCAGTGGGTAAATAAGCAATACACAGCAAAGGAGGGATTACTTTGCTCTAAAAAGACTTGCTCACACTTTAGTTGAATATTTAATCGTGAATCTGACATGTTCACTGTGAGTATAAGAACTTCATCATCATGGCTGCTCTGAATTTTCAAATTCAATGAAAGTTTACATTTGTCTTCATTATGATGATTGTGAGATATTTTAACAATACCACAGACATGGATTGGTGCAATATCTCCCTCTACTGGGCCAGCTCCTCAGCACATGTTCACAAACTGCCACTGTTCACCAGCAGGGCAGCCATCCCACCTCATGTTCATGCTCCCGCCTGCTCCCACCCGCTTCTCCCAGAAACCAAAAAGAAGTGCCACCGTGTAAAGAAAAATAAAATTACCATTGGCTTCCTCTACAGGGATCCAAGCCGCAATCCTAGCCTGGACCCCCAGGTGTGGCCCATTTTACACCAGTTGGTGTATTTATTTATTTATGTATTATTTTATTTATGTATTATTTGTGTCCACTCTCACCAGGTATACCTCTGCAGATGCTATGTTGGGTTCCTCTAAGGGTTGGGAAAGTATGGAGTCCTGGCCCCCAGCCCATTTCCATTACTGGCCCTGTTAAGAGCAGGAAATTTGTGTGGTTTGCACCACATGTTAGCGGCATGAAATGGTGCTAAAATGCCGTTGAGAGATTTAATGCCACATGATGCCAGGCTCCAGTGCCGCCCGCCATATCGGTGTTGCTGGCAGCGCTGTCGCTGAACGCGATTGGCGGGGACTGCACCATCACGGAGATTGTGATATCAGTGAGTGTGCAATGCTCACTTGACACCTGATCTCCGAACTTCATTGCAGCAAATGAACTTACCGGCTGGAGAAAATAACGACAGCTTGAGGTGGCGTGCAACAACAGGAAGCCAGCTCCCACGGTGCTATTTAAAGGGATCATCAACAATCACTCAGACCTGATGGGTTTTGAAGTTTTTGAAGGCTGTGTGCTACTTCCTGCTACTGGAAGAGTTTTCTTTATTCATTTCGTGGTTCTTTGTTATCAGGCAATTAAAAAGCATCATAATTATTTTTGAAAAGCTGCAACCTACAACACATGCTAACAGTCATGGGGGCTATAAAGGCAGTGGACCTCGGCTTCCAGGATCTACGGCGGAGGGAGTGGAGGCCTTCCGGACGGGCTGTCTGTGACCAGCTCATGAGACTCCGATTCACATGAATGAAACCCCAGATCCCCGTAGCTCAATCCATCCGCATCATACAATCCCTGTCTCATGCATATCATAGCATCCTCCTGGGCACAAAGGTGAAATGAGGGAGATCAAAAAATATTCCAAACAAAATTAATAAATTTATCTATAAACATATCACATATATGACATGACTTGTAATAACTAGTGTCAGCTGTGGCTCAGTTGGTAGCACCCTCGCTTCTGAGTTAGAAGGTTGTGGGTTCAAGACCCGCTCCAGAGACTTGAACACAAAAATCTAGGCTGACACTTCAGTGCAGTACTGAGGGAGTGCTGCACTGCCAGAGGTGCTGTCTTTTGGATGAGACGTTAAACCGAGGCCCTGTCTGCTTCCTCACGTGGATGTAAAAGATCCCATGGCACTATTTAGAAGAAGAGCAGGGGAATCATCCCCGGTGTCCTGGCCAATATTTATCTTTCAATCAACATCACGAGAAATACAGATTATCTGGTCATTATCACATTGCTGTTTGTGGGAGCTTGCTGTGCGCAAATTGGCTGCCGAGTTTCCTACATTACAACAGTGACTATATTTAAAAAAATACTTAATTGGCTGTAAAGCGTTTCAAGCCATCCGATGGTCGTGAAAGGCGCTATATAAATTTAAGTCTTTCTTTTTAACTAATAACCCATGTGCCTGCCATAGTTGATTGGCTGTCATTGTATGCAAGGTGTGAGATGTGGGTGTGAGTGTTGCTAGGTAGAGATTGTTGGTGGGTGAGTGCTGGGGTGTGGTACAGATGGTGGTATGCATGATATATTCTTACTACATTACTAAGAAACACACTACACAAGATGGGGCTGAAATTCAGCCTCCCGAAAATGCCTCTTACTGCTGGAAAGCAGCGGCCACGCGACGGATTGAATGGCCGCCGATTTGTAGTCAAATATCCGCTGCTCGTGAAATTCTCCCGAGGTGCTTTTTCTGCCAGTCCCCACTTCCGCCCCATTGCTGCCGACCTCTCCTGCAACTGAACCTAAATTCAGGGGGAAAATCTTCGGGCCATCGAGCGGTGCCCCGACAGTTTTTTCTGTCAGTGCACTGTGTTCGCTGTGTGTGCGACATGGCTGTACAGCAGCCATTCAAGGGGAGGGTGCACTGCCGTGGCCGCCATTTTATTTTTCTTGTTGGCCAACTGCCAGATTGGCCCGACAATTATGCCCCTTTGTTTGGCCGGGCCGCCAACAGGCAGCCTGCACCCCCTCTTGGGTGCCAGGCCGCTGGCTCAGCCTAAACCATCCCTGGTGGCCCAGTGGACCTAACTAAAAGAATCACAGAGTTCGCAGCAGCTCTCCCCTTTAAATAGAGGGGAGAGACGTGGTGACGCACAAACATCAAGACGTCATCAGCACCAAGCTGATGACTGACAGTGGTGGAGACTCTGTTCTGCCTCCACTTCCGTCCCTCTAGTTTGCTCACCGTCGTACTACTACCCCCATTATGCCCGACTTCTGATCGCTTGAAAAAAAATGACAAAGAGTTGAATTTTGCGCAAGTAGCCACCTCATCCACAGCGTTGGTGAAAACACATCAAAAGCGGCAGGTGCAACCCGCTTCACACGGCATTGAATTTCTACCCCGATGGCTCCGAACAGAAAACCTTTATCATGTGACTTTGCCACATGACCCTTTTATTGTATTTACATCTGTAGTTGCATTATCACAGCAGTCCACTAGGTGGAGCTCTATTACACTTCTCCTTCCTTATTGAAGAAGTAATCATAACAAAATAACTTACATGGTTATATACAACAAAAGATATGGACTTATTTTTCCATATTTACAAGTCAAACTTAACCACTTGTTTTCTTTTTCGAAGTGGATACCTTCGCTCTCGAACAGAACTTTCCAAACTTGGTGTCGAAATTAGACTCATTCTAGGTTGAGCCCGAGGAGAGTTTTTCTCCAAGGGCAACCCTTGATCTACATTTGGACTCTCTACAACTTCAGACTGTTTGTCTGCCTGACTCTGACTCAGACTTAAATTCTAACTTTCTCTTGGATTTGTTTCTAGTACATCTGATGTAGGATTTGCTACTGGTACTCTACTTGTAACAAGACTATCTGACTCATCAGAAATAATCGAATCATTCCAACTTTCAACTCCTTCCACATTAGTAGGTAAAATATGATCAATGTGAACAAATCTAACTTTTCCATGATCAAAACATCTTGACCAAATATGTGTGAGGGCCACATATCTTCACTATTCTTCCTGGTAACCACTTTAATCATTTATGGTGATGGTTCTTCACTCTCACCTTCTAATTCAATTTCACTCCTCTCTCTTACTCTACCTTTATCACAATTCTCTTTTGTCTTGATTGTTTCTCTTCCACTGGCTGTGCCAAGTTTTGCTTTAATGAACACCTGGTTCGTGGCTGTCATTTGAGAAACAACTCTGCTGGTGTTCTACCAGTAGTTGTATGAGGAATATTACGATAAGTAGTCAGAAAATTTGCTAGTTTGTGATCCAACAACAAGTGCCATTTCTTTGGATTTGGATCCAACATTTGCTTGATGAGGATATGTTTTACAATTTGAACTGTGCACTATGCTGCACCATCTGAAGCAAGGTGATACGGCAGAACTTTGGTATGTTTCACACGGTTTCTGCTCATGAACTGTGCAAATTCTTCTGAACAAAATTGCGGCCCATTATCAGACAAAATTTCTTCTGGGGGGGCCATATGAAGAAAACAATTTTCGTAACCTGTCCAGTGTTTTACTTGTTATTTTCTGCATTGGAAACACCCCTACCCACTGAATGACTATCAATCACAATGAACAATTGTCCTTCAAGCTCAGCTAAATCTACATATAGCCTTTACCGCACCCTGGGAGGCCATTTCCATGGCTGTAATGGTATTGATGGTGGTTTCTTGCTTACCGATTGACATGTTGTACACTGACTGACGATGTACTCTATATCTTTATCTAAACCTGGCCACCATAAGTAACTGTGTGCAAAACTCTTGGTAAAGCACATTCCCAGGTGCTGATCATGGAGATCTCCGAATAATTTGGACCTGAACTTATTTCGGATAACCACTCTTGCACCCCACATGATACAATCTTCAACCACTGATAATTCATTCCTATGAACAAAGTATGGATGAATATCTTTCTCTGAAATCTGGTTCGGCCAGCCATTTGTTATGTAATCATACACCTTTGACATAACTGGGTCATGTTTGGTTGCTCTACCAATCTCTTCAGCTGTGACTGGCAGTTCATCAATGTATAAAAAATAGAACACTTCTTCCCTATTGGGTGCAACTTGTGATGGGGATGGCAATCTAGATATAGCATCAACATTACTGTGATCTACCTGAGAGATAATGTTCTTAGTTTCTAGTCTTTTAAGTTCTTGCTCAACTTTCTCCTTGAGTGCGTATGGTACAGGATGTGGCTTGCAGTAAACTGGTCTAGCCTCCTTCTGCACTCTGACACCCATCTTGAAATCTTGGATCGGACTGCCTGTTTCGCAGAATACCTTCGGATACTGCTTAGAGACGTCATCTTTTGATGCAAATTTAGTTTCAACACAAAAAATCTAGTTCCAATCCAGCTTCAGTGAACCCAACCAATTTCTACCTATCAAGGCAGGCTTAACTCCTTCCATTACTATGCGAGGCAAGCTCTGAAACTGATCCTTGTATTTCAGCGGTATGGTGATACGTACTACAACAGGGATTTGCTCTCCTGAGTAGCCTCGCAGCTCTAACTTCGATTTCTCCACTGGAAAATCACGCAACTTGTCGAGATATAACAATTTCGGTACTACACTCATGGATGCAACAATGTCGATTTCCATGGATATCCTGGTTCTTGCAACGTCTACTTAGATGTCAATACATCGCAAATCATTGTTAGATACCCTTGTGCTCCCGATGACATGTATCTCCAAAACCTCCTCATCCTGTGTCTGATGATTTCTACTTCTAGCATTGAACATTGATTTACTGTTCAGTTGGCACGCTTTCACAAGATGCCCAGTTTTCTTGCAGAAAAAATACTCTACCTTCACATATGGACAGCTTTGAGCAATGTGTTGTCCCAGGCACCAACAGCACAACTTCAATACACTATTACCTTGGCCAGTTGCTGAGACCTTGGGGCCCAACTGCCTTTTACTTTTAATCTGCAGGTGATTCACTTTGGTTGTCTGATGACTGGAAATGGTGTCAAGTTTTCGGGAGTATTGTTCAGCTATATCCATCGACATAGCTGTCTGACAAGCTAAATCTAAAGTCAGATTAGGGGTTGTCAACAATTTTTTTCTGATTGCTTCAATGTTCATCCCACAAACAAAGCGGTCACACAATGCTCAGTCCTGAAAGTTTCCAAAATGACTGTGAATGGATAGCTTTTTTAAAGCTACAATGTACTCACTGATACCCTCATCAAGTAATTGATCTCGTGTTCCAAAGCAATAACTTTAAGCAATTTCCAGGGGCTTAGGACTGCAGTGTTGTTAGAATCTCCATCAGTGGCTTGTCCTTTAGCTTGATGGGAACAGACACATTTGTCAGGGTTTCATACACCTCGGGGCCTGCTTCAGTCAAATTACCCGGTTACGATTTTCATCATTGGGGACGTCAATGATACTATTTGCGGTGAAAAACAGTTCTAGCCAATCCACATACACTCTGAAAGTCTCTCGGTCATGGTGGAACTTGCCCAAGTGCCCTATTATTCCCAGAGGCACAGCCAACTGGACTCTAGCAACGCCAACAGTTCATCCCAGTATTTTTGAAAATTGACTTGGATTTTTAGCTGTTCTGCAAAACAAAGAACGTCTCAAAGTTTCCATCAGTTGGCATGAACATCCACCAACAAAAATTTCACCTGGGGAATCCAGAAGTTCTATCCTCATCACTAATGTGATATACTGTTACTACATCACTAAGAAACACACTACACAAGATGGCTCTTAACAGAAAACTGTCATCATGTGACTTTGCCACATGATTTCTCTTTTATTGTATTTACATCAGTAGTTGCATTGCCACAGTAGCCCACTAGGTGGAGCAGTAGTCCATTAGGGGGAGCTCTATTACAGTATGTAGCATTTGTTGAAGCCTTCACTCACCCTGACCACCCATGTGAGCTTGTTAAACTTCTTCCTGCACTGTGTGGGGTTCCTGGGGCCACAGTCTTGCCGTGATGTGGTGTGCCACCTCCCTCCAAATAGTCCGGTAGACTTGTGCAAGGGTTTCCTGCCAGTTGGCGGGTACAGGACCACCTGACATCTCTCCACCACTAAACCAATGCCTCCAAAGCTTCATTGTAAAATCTCCGGGCTCTCTCCTTGGGGCGGTGATCTGCAATCAGGATTTGTAACTCAGTGCTCTTTCTCCTAGTCTTTCTTCTTATGGTTATTGAGGCAGCTGCACACCCAACAATGCTGAGAATGAGGTGATGCAGCATTAATGAACTTCCCCTTACAGCAGTGAAAAAAGCCTGTGGCGATCATTACTTGTGTTTAAACTGCCTCCGTTATCAGTTCATTTTTTCAGTGTAATGCCAATGAGCTTGGGTTTTTAGCAATCATTTTAATGAGGAGTGCGGACAAATTTTGCGTACACCCTAGATGATTTTCAACTGGCGCTACTTAACCATCTTTAGTCTAAACACTGCCCATTTCTTGGCTATAATGGATTTTTAGCCCAGTTTTACAAGACCGAATTAGAATTCCCTCAAGTCTGGGATCAGAAAGCATCCGGTTCCTACACTAAATCCTGGCCCTTCAGGCACACTCCTATGGATTTTGGGGGGTAAAATGTTTAAGAGAGTTTCAAAATAGAAGTAGAGAACGTGAAGTGTGTACCAATCATTAATTCCATAACTAAGTTTTAAAGCACAGAAAGAAATTGTGGTGTAACGGCCAACAGAGAAAATACAAAACATGTAAGTTTAGCTAAAGTTAGGAAGAGAAGAAGGTGTCTGAAGAAAGAAGACAATCAGGGAGGATGAGCTGCCACAGGTGTAAAGCAGGCGTGAGCCCAGCAATTTACAGAAGAAGGCAGAACTGACTAATGCCACAGCTAACCAGCTACTCGTGGAGAGGGGTTTATGGCCAGCATTAACCAATTTCGAGGCCTATGCTGCAATTGATAATTTTCTGTCACTGAAGTATATTTTGTACTGTTATTTACTCCGAGCAATGATGCAGAAAACCAAAAACATTTATGATTTATTAAAATGTATATCTTTAGAAGGCAGGCTGACAAATTGCAAGTGTCTGTCAATGCTACTTTTCAATCAATAAGAATATTAGAACATAAGAAATAGGAGTAGGAGGAGGCTATTTGGCCCCTCGAGCCTGCTCCGCCATTTAATAAGATCATGACCTGATCATGGACTCAGTTCCACTTCCCTGTCAGCTCCCCATAACCCTTTATTCTCTTATCGCTCAAAAATCTGTCTATCTCCACCTTAAATATATTTAATGACCCAGCCTCCTCAGCTCTCTGGGGCAGAGAATTCCACAGATTTACAACCCTCAGAGAAGAAATTCCTCCTCATCTCAGTTTTAAATGGGCGGCCCCTTATTCTGAGACTATGTCCCCTAGTTTTAGTTCCCCTATGAGTGGAAATATCCTCTCTGCATCCACCTTGTCGAGCCCCCTCATTATCTTATATGTTTCGGTAAGATCACCTCTCATTCTTCTGAACTCCAATGAGTATAGACCCAACCTACTCAACCTATCTTCATAAGTCAACCCCCTCATCTCCAGAATCAACCTAATGAACCTTCTCTGAACAGCCTCCAAAGCAAATATATCCTTCCTTAAATACGGAGACCAAAACTGCACGCAGTACTCCAGATATGGCCTCACCAATACCCTGTACAGTTGTAGCAGGACTTCTTTGCTTTTATACTCTATCCCCTGTACAATAAAGGCCAACATTCATTCCATTTACCTTCCTGATTACTTGCTGTACCTGCATACTAACTTTTTGTGTTTCATGCACAAGGACACTCAGATCCCTCTGTACTGCAGCACTTTGCAATTTTTCTCCATTTAAATTATAATTTGCTTTTCTATTTTTTCTGCCAAAGTGGATAACCTCACGTTTTCCCACATTATACTCCATCTGCCAAATGTTTGCCCATTCACTTAGCCTGTCTATATCCCTTTGCAGATTTTTTGTGTCCTCCTCACAATTTGCTTTCACACCCATCTTTGTATCATCAGCAAACTTGGCTACATTACACTCGGTCCCTTCATCCAAGTCATTAATATAGATTGTAAATAGTTGAGGAACCTTTTAGGAAATGTGCAAGAGTGGCCTGGAGTGACTTCTGCATTAACATTCCCTCCCACCAGGGCAGTACAAAATCGGGTTCTATGGCCTGATCTTATTGGACATTTGCAACTGGAAAAAAAAATATAGTGAACAAATTTACTTTACAGCTCATTTGTTTCCTTCTTTTAAGCTGCTAGAAGATGAATGTCTTTGTCATCCTGTAGATATGACTATAGATTGGATTGGAATATCCCTGCATATCTCCCACGGTATTCCGGCAGCAGTTTCCTGCAGCAATTTCACTGAGGGACAGTGTGTTCGAATGCTGCATTTCACCAAGGATGTCATCACAGAGCTCTGCCATCTGCTACAACCAAACCTTGAGCTTCAGACCGGGGTGAGGACGGCTCTCTCAGTAGCAGTCAAGATCACCATCGCGCTCAATTTCTACGCCAATGGATCCTTCCAGGGTGCGACAGGAGACATCTCCAACATCTTCCCGTTTGCCCTCCATCGCTCCATCCGTCAGGTCACAGATGTTCTGTACAGAAGGAGAAGGGACTACATCTCCTTCCCTGTGAGTAGAGAGAAACAGCACGAGTGTGCATGTAGCTTTGTCAGGATAGCGGGTTTCCCATGTCACTTTGCGGGCACTGCATCACAATCCTGAGATCTTCCGTAACCGCAAAGGCTTCCACTCACTGAATGTGCAGCTGGTGTGCGACTACACATGCAGAATCTACACTGTCTGTGCCCGCTGTCCTGGCAGCAGCCACAATGCCTTCATGCTGCACCAGACCGGTGTGCCAGCTCTCTTCCAGCCACCACACCAAGCTCGCGGCTGGCTGCTCGGAGGCAAGGGCTATCCGTTCTCCACCTGGCTCATGACTCCCCTCCACAATCCCAACACTCGTGCACAGCTCTCGTAAAATAGGAGCCATATTGCCACCAGGAACATAATTGAGCAGACCATTGGAGTGCTCAAGCAATGGTTCCGCTGCCTTGACCACTCAGGAGGAGTTCTCCAGTACTCACCTGAGCGGGTGTCCCTATTCGTCGCTATCGGCTGCATGTTGCACAACCTGGCCATTATGAGGGCACAGCCCTTGCCACCAGGCATAGCTGTACCACCTGAGGAGGAGGAGGAGGAGGACGAAGAGGAGGAGGAACAGGAAGAGAAGCAAGAGGACTAGGAGGATGAAGAGGACGAGGAGGAGCAGAGCAGCAACAACAGTGATGGAGGAGGCAGCCAGTCAATCGTGATTCTGTAAGGACGGTCTGCGACCATCTCATCAGACTGCGGTTCCAGTGAATTCCATCTCACTTCCTGTTTTTTCTGGATGTCCCCATCACCACATCAATTTGCTCTTCCATACCAAAGCCCCAAAACTGAAAGGAGAGACAACAGTAAAGATGAAACATTCCAATCAAAATTTATACAACAACAATAAATGGTATCATAATGTATTTAAAAATCACCCTTGTGCATTTCCTTAAATCCCCTCTGCTTTAACTATTCTAGTGCTCCTCTGCAGGGTGTCCCCCGTGGCTGCAGACCGGCTGGTGGAAGGCTGCTGTGTGTCAGGGCCAGAGACTACAGATGGTCCTGCAGGATGCTCTCGAGCAGCTCTGGGCCTGGAAGGCCCGGCTGTAAAATGCAACACCTCAGGCTGGGCGGCGGTAGTCTGGGCTGGCTGGGTGACAGGCAGCGACAAGTGCAATGGTGGACTGGCAATGATGGGCTCAGGAATGCTGTCATCCTGAGAGAGGTCAGTAGGTTCCTGCTCCATTGACCCAGTGCCACTCCCCCCGGGCAGCACCTCAGCATTCCCACCAATCTGCTGGAGCACATTTCTTTGGGCTGCTGTGATACCGCGAGATCCCCGGTGGACTGTGGTGGACCGAGCAGCGAAGGTAGGCAGAGCACGCGAGTAGTCTCAGACTCAATGGCAGCAACCATGCTCTGCATCACAGCACCAAGACTGCTTCCGCCTGTGCTGCAATGGAAGCTGTGACATTGCCCATGCCACGCGTCATGAGGTCTGGGAGTCCTCCATTGTCTGCAGATTGGCAATGATACTCTCCATGTTGGGCACAGAGCATCTCTGTGCAATGCTGGAGGCAGACTCCTCCATACTCCTTGCCACTGCCGAGAGGCTCTCTGGCACCCTTGCTATTCCACCTATGATGTCAGAGTGCATGGCCATCACCCTTTGAGTGAATGCCTCCCCATCGAGGTACTCATCTAAGTCTTGTGGAGCAGAACTTGTGCGTGAATTTGCCCTCTGGGGAGGTGGCCCCCGAGGTTCCCTTTGCTCTTGGCCTTGCTGCAGCCTGCTAGGCCCCAGTGCAACACCCAGTGCAGACCCCTCTACTAATCTAACTTCTAATGAACACCTAGTGCCAGTATCTGAGCAGTGCTCAGCTCCTCCCACTCCTGCTCTTCCTCTCCCTCCAGAATCTCTGGCCGGGGGGGGAGCCTCACATACAGACTCCACATCTGCTGGCTGAAAGCATAAATGACACAAGACTCGCGTTAAGGAATGGAGCAAGGAATGCAGACAGTATCAATAGCTGGAAAATGACAAACGCCTTCTGGTGTGAGGGGTAAGTGGGTGAGAAAAGGTTGTTGCCCCCAGTGGGGTCGATGTCTCCGCTGGCCACGCCGCCTGCCACCTGTGGGCCAATGAGCCTTAGCACTCGCTCCTCAAGGTCAGACAGCGGCCCCATTCAGGTTCCCCTCCTCCAGTCCACTGCTGCTCCTTCCTGTTGTGTGTCATTTTGGCCTGTAAAAGAAAGGAACTTGTGTGAGTAAGAGTCCAACTATGTTTGTGGAAGTTATGCCTGCTGTGGTTGAATAGCTCTGAATGTAGGCAAGGCGTGAGATGAGGTTGTGAGTATGAGTAGCTGCAGATGCTTGGTGGTTGAGTGGTGGGGAAGTGCTGCTTTGCACAGACAGAGGTTCAGAGGCTGGTATATTGATGGTGTGGAAGCATGTACTCACCTTCACCGCCCGACTGAGGTCGTTGAATTTCTTTCGGCACTGGATGAGGGTTCTATCCACCACTGTGCTGGCCAACACCTCCTGGGCCACCTCTCGCCACATGGCCCTGAAAACCTGTGGAGATGGCGACTCCCTCCTTCTCTCCACTGCCCCCACCAATGTCTCCAGCACCACATCATTAAAGCGTACGGCCCTCTCCCTTGAAGTGGGATTCGCAGCAGTCATTTCACCAAAGGTCTCTCAGTTGCTGAGATGCTGAGATGACTGACTCAAGTGCAGCAATGCTGAAAATGAGCAGCAGCAGGGTTGAAATCACCTCCCCTGTCAGAGCTAGATCGAGCTGGAGACAAGGGGGCCAAAATTCATCCTCCCGAAAATGCCTCTTACCGCCCCGCTGCTGCCGACCCCTCCTAAGTGCACCATCAAAGCGCGCACCGCCCATCTCCCGCACCTCAATAGAAATTCACCGTAAAAGTCTTCAGGCCGCCGAGTGGTGCCCCCGACAGTTTTTTCTGTCGGTGCACTGTGTTCGCTGTGCAGCGGCCATTCAAGTGGAGGGCGCACTGACGCCATTTTATTTTTTTTGTTGGCCAACTGCTAGGTCAAGCCGACAATGATGCCTCCAGGTTCGGCTAGGCCGCCAACAGATAGCCTGACACCCCAGCTTGGGCTGGCCCGGCTGAAACCCATCCTGGTGGCCCAATGGACCTAACTAAAAGAACCGCAGTGTTTGCAGCGGCTCTCCCCTGTAAGTGAAGGGTAGAGACGTGGTGACGCACAAGCGTCATGACGTCATCGGCGCTGCGTTGATGACTGACAGTGGCGGAGACTCCGTCCTGCCTCCATTTCCGCCCATCTGCTGTGCTCATTGCTGCACTTCCGTCCCCATTATGACCAACTTCCGGTCCGCTCGGGAAAAAAATTACAAAGAGCTGAATTTCACGCAGGAGGCCACCTCATCGACAGCGGCGGTGAAAACACATCAACAGCGGTAGGTGCGACCCGTTTCGGGTAGCACTGAAATTCTACCCCAAGGATTGAAGACTGATTGCTGAATGCAAGTCAACTGAAATTGTGTAACTCTCTGCTAATAGTGCCCCGCTGTGCCCTGCTGCGGCCATTAGCGCCTCATTTACCGCCCCCTTCACTCCTGGGGTGAAAACGCTTAATTTCCCACAATTTTACAAGCCATTTTGCTGGGTGCTAAATTTTCTAAGAGTTAAAAGTTACCGCCCCAAACAGAACGCTACTGAATTTCGGCCCCTAAGTTTTTAAAAATGTGAGCAAGATCAAAACAAAGACTGGGGCTCTTACATGGGGAAAAGGCAAACCTGAAATAAAGATGAACAAATGTAATTTTTTTATCAGTTACTTAAAAATTTAAATTTTTATTAAAATGGATAAATTTGACACAACACAAAATTAAAATCGTTTTTCAGGGCCATAGCGTTTATCTAGCAGTCAATATGCTGTTTAACCGTAGTTACACCTAATCCAACAAGGTCTAACTTTTAGTGGGGAATTTAACAGCATTATTACTGCGGAAGGGCCAAAGTTTTTGTCAGTTTCCATGATTTGAGAGGTATCACTGATTGCCAGCGCTATGGTGGGGTGGGGGCCACAATGTAACCTGTGGAGGAGCAGTGAATGACCGGTCGCTACTTCAGGACTTCCATGTTAGGCTGCACATGTGCTAAATCCTGAAGTTGCAGTCAGTTTCAAAGGCGAAATGACGGCGAAACAAGACCGCAAATTCCGGCCCAATGAAGGGTAAATTGTGTAGCGCCCCATTTGGGAGTGGTAACAGCTGCAAGGTGGGAGTTCCACCCGCCCCGCTTACGCTATTGGAGTTATCGCCCCCGAGAGCAATGGAGCGCAAAATAACACACCGCACTTGCTCTGTGGGGAGTGAGTGGGGCGGAAGGAAAAGGAGAGGGGTGCAGCACAACGCGGTGGGACACGTAGTGCTACCGCATAGAAGGGGATCTCCCCTTCATTAAAGGGGAGCGCCAAGCTGCCGACTCTGCGGGTCCCTACCTGGACCACCGGGGAGCAGGGAGCAAGATTGCGGCACGAACTCCCATGTTCCATGATTCAACGGGCTGCGGTAAGTCGGTAAGTTGGTCAATTTTCTTTTGTGCGAGCGCCACCGGTCCACAGCCCGGTATGCATTGCCCGGCGCAGCTTCGGGGGCGCTCCTGAAATTTTGCTCCCGGGTGTAAACGGGTCGCTGTGCACGGTGACGACGTCGTCGCCGGCACCATGAAGTGGGGCAATACCAGTGCCGCTAATCACCAGCAGAATTTAGTGGGAGTCGTTAATGGTGCCATGCCCAGGCGGAAAGTCGCTTGCGGTCTGTTACCGCCCCCCAGGGGTGCTAATGGGAGACGCAAACGACCCAAATTTCTCCCCCAATGTTTTTAAAACAGAAGGTTATGAGAAAATGTGATTTAAACAGAAATTGAATAAGTATTTGTAAAGGATGACTGTAAAATGATACAGGAAAAGAGCAAGGAACCTGGAGTAAATAGCTCCAATTGAGGAGCTAGCACTGGCATAAGCACAAAAACATTCCGTACGTAATTTCTATGGGGCTATGACTTCAGAGTTTCATATGAAGGATAATGAACCCATTTTTTTATATATATATTTAATATATGCTGCTTATGGTGTTTCATAATTATAATATATTAAATTCAGTACTAGGGTCCACGACTGAAAATTCCTCTGAGAAGTTCTCATGAGAAATCCCATTCGCTAAGTGTTCACATTTTTCTGCAATTACCTATTATGTCTGTCGGTAGTGCAGGTTAAATGCTAAAGGTGTCATACCTTGCCTGTCACATAGCACCTTAGTCACGTAACAATCACTATTTTATATAGAAAGATTTGCATTTATATAGTGCCTTTCATGACCTCAGGATGTCCCAACGTGCTTTACAGCCAATAAAGTACTTTTATTTGAAGTGTATTCACTGTCATAATGTGGGAAATGTGGCAGCCAATTTGCACACAGAAAGCTCTCACAAACAACAATGTGATAATGACCAGATAATCTGTTTTAGTGTTGTTGATTGAGGGATAAATATTGGCCAGGACATGGGGGAAAAGTTCCCTTCCCTTCTTCGAAATAGTGCTATGGAATCTTTTTTGTCCACCTGAGAGAGCAGACAGGGTCTTGATTTAACGTCTCAGCTGAAAGATGGCACCTCCAAGAATGCAGCACTGCCTCAGTACTACACTGGAGTGCCAGCCTAGATTTCTATGCTGAAGTGGGACTTGAACCCTCAACGTTCTGACTTGGAGGCCACAGCTGACACACCAGTTTCTTTCTTACTATTTTATATGATTAAAAAGTGCTTTTGGTCTGCATGCAAGTGTAAGGCCAGGCCACTGGGTGGTGCTGCTGAACACTTTTGAAATTTATGAAGACGTTTGTCTCTTCCAGGTAAATACTGCTATATATAAAATTGTAATTTCTTAATCATTTATATACACTCCCCCCACTCCAGGTGACTCCTATTCTATAGGCTCTGCTACCCTTCCTGCGACAAAAGACAAGGAGCTCTTTCATAGTGCTCAACAAAAATATATTCCAGTGAAAAAGAAGGGTGGTAAGAGAAGGGATAACCAGCCGTGGATAACCAAGGAAATAAAGGAGAGTATCAAATTAAAAACCAATGCGTATAAGGTGGCCAAGGTTAGTGGGAAACTAGAAGATTGGAAAAATTTTAAACGACAGCAAAGAATGACTAAGAAAGCAATAAGGAAAGGAAAGATAGATTACGGAAGTAAACTTGCGCAAAACATAAAAACAGATAGTAAAAGCTTTTACCGATAAATAAAATGGAAAAGAGTGACTAAAGTAAATGTTGGTCCCTTAGAAGATGGGAAGGAGGATTTAATAATGGGAAATGTGGAAATGGCTGAGACCTTAAACAATTATTTTGGTTCGGTCTTCACAGTGGAAGACACAAAAACCATGCCAAAAATTGCTGGTCATGGGAATGTGGGAAGGGAGGACCTTGAGATAATAATTATCACTAGGGGTTAGTGCTGGACAGGCTAATGGGACTCAAGGTAGACAAATCCCCTGGTCCTGATGAAATGCATCCCAGGGTATTAAAAGAGATAGCGGAAGTTATAGCAGATGCATTCGTTATAATCTACCAAAATTCTCTGGACTCTGGGGAGGTACCAGCGGATTGGAAAGCAGCTAATGTAACGCCTCTGTTTTAAAAAAAAAAGGGGGTAGACAAAAGGCAGGTAACTATAGGCCGGTTAGTTTAACATCTGTAGTGGGGAAAATGCTTGAAGCTATCATTAAGGAAGAAATAGCGGAACATCTAGATGGATTCATGAAGGGGAAATCATGTTTAACTAATTTACTGAAATTCTTTGAAGATATAACGAGCATGGTGGATAGAGGTGTACCGATGGATGTGGTGTATTTAGATTTCCAAAAGGCATTCGATAAGGTGCCACACAAAAGGTAGAAGATAGAGGTACGCGGAGTCAGAGGAAATGTATTAGCATGGATAGAGAATTGGCTGGCTAACAGAAAGCAGAGAGTTGGGATAAATGGGTCCTTTTTGGGTTGGAAATCGGTGGTTATTGGTGTGCCACAGGGATTGGTGCTGGGACCACAACTGTTTACAATATACATAGATGACCTGGAAGAGGGGACAGAGTGTAGTGTAACAAAATTTGTAGATGACACAAAGATTAGTGGGAAAGCGGGATGTCTAGAGGATACAGAGAGGCTGAAAAGAGATTTGGATAGGTTAAGCGAATGGGCTAAGGTTTGGCAGATGGAATACAATGTCGGAAAATGTGAGGTCATCCACCTTGGGAAAAAAAAACAGTAAAAGGGAATATTATTTGAATGGGGAGAAATTACAACATGCTGCGATGCAGAGGGACCTGGGGATCCTTGTGCATGAATCCCAAAAAGTTAATTTGCAGGTGCAGCAGGTAATCAGGAAGGCGAATGGAATGTTGGCCTTCATTGCGAGAGGGATGGAGTACAAAAGCAGGGAGGTCCTGCTGCAACTGTCCAGGGTATTGATGAGGCCGCACATGGAGTAATGCGTGCAGTTTTGGTCACCTTACTTAAGGAAGGATATACTAGCTTTGGAGGGGGTACAGAGACGATTCACTAGGCTGATTCTGGAGATGAGGGGGTTCCCTTATGATGATAGATTGAGTAGATTGGGTCTTTACTCGTTGGAGTTCAGAAGGATGAGGGGTGATCTTATATCTTCATTTAAAATAATGAAAGGGATAGACAAGATAGAGGCAGAGAGGTTGTTTCCACTGGTCGGGGAGACTAGAACTAGAGGGCACAACCTCAAACTACGGGGGAGCCAATTTAAAACCGAGTTGAGAAAGAATTTCTTCTCCCAGAGGGTTGTGAATCTGTGGAATTCTCTGCCCAAGGAAGCAGTTGAGGCTAGCTCATTGAATGTATTCAAATCACAGATAGATAGATTTTTAACCAATAAGGGAATTAAAGGTTATGGGGAGCGGGCGGGTAAGTGGAGCTGAGTCCAAGGCCAGATCAGCCATGATCTTGTTGAATGGCGGAGCAGGCTCGAGGGGCTAGATGGCCTACTCCTGTTCCTAATTCTTACGTTCTTATGTTCTTATGTTTCCACTGACTCCAGCACCATGCTCTTTTATGTAAACCAAACATTGAGGTTAAGCTACTGCTCCTGATTACCGCAGCCCCAGTCTCCTTTATGTTAAAATAAATCAATTCAAGCTCGCAGTTCTGTTCTCTCCAGATCTACTCTCCTTCACATTAAAAATAAAATTGAAGTGAATCTCCCAATTCCAGTCACTCCAGTCCCATTCTTTTTATTAATGAGCAATTTGAGCTGAAGCCCCCAGTTCCTGATGTGGCCAACCTCCCCTTTCCCACCATATTTCATTCCTCGATCCTCCTCCACATCTTCTACACTGCAAACCACAATGTGTCTGCTTATGCCTAATACCTGCTTTAGAAAAAAATAAATGTTTATATCTGAAGACTAATATCTTTATATACTTTTACTCAATGTGTACTTCACACATGCAATTTTACAGTGTTGTGATTGCTGCAGAACTACTTCCTGTGGAGAAGATTCACATTGTAATATAGGACATGCTAAAACATTAAGGAATTAAAGAAATTGTACCACAAACAAACTTGTACAATGTCAGAATGTGAAGAATTACTTTCAAAATCATAAAATATTACAAGACAATTTTCATGGGAAAGTTTTATTAAATAGGATATTATCAATTGCCTCATAATTCAATGCAGCTATTATTTGGAATATTTAAATGATTTAATTTAGAAAATATGAAATAATAGCATTTTTTGAATTTATTTTCCCTATAATTTTTCACAATGCCTATGAAATTCATATAATTTATATTTATTATATCATGATTCTAATATATTAAGATTGCATAATATAATATATTAAGATTTTAGTATATTATCAATTATATATTAACAATGATAAGTGGTCTCAGGATATTAAAGGTAATATGCCTATAAGTGGTGCTGTAACTAACGTTACATGATCAACTAATTATAATTATAATGTTATGTGACAGTCACAAACTCCACCCTTAATAACACCCTTATTTCAAAAAACACTCATGTTTACGGCCAACCTGTAACCTACAGGTAAACAGAAAATAATGTAAAGCATCCTTTACATTCAGAATTTGTAAATCTACTGAAACTAAACACCGGAAAATTCCTTGGCGAACCCACTGAATATAATCATGCATCTGAGCACTGGTGTAATGGGCAAAAAAATTGCAACTAAAGCAGTAGTTTGGTGAGGAATGAATTCTGACCAAACACCTAAGATCGCATGGAAAGATCAGAGGTGCACAGACTAATTCTTGACATGTCTGAGTCAAGCGGTGACACTTCTTAAATGAATGAGAATCTGAATGCTAAAGAAAAGCTTTACCTTCATCTTTCCCCACTAAGAACAAATACCACCACTTCCTGAGCTGAAGTTTGCCGCTGACCCCACTTGCGCTTAGAATAAATGCAGTCCTCTTCCTGCCTCTGTTAGCAGTAACGCATCCCCAACTAATGAAAAGCAAATATGGGGAGCGACCAGGAAGGTAGGATTAGACTAAATGGCTCATGTGGAGAAAATCATTGACACAGATTTGATGGGCTGAGTGGCTTGCTTCTGTGTTGTGTGATACTATGTATCACCTTGTTATTTTGGTTTAATACCGAACATGATTACCAATTTCCTTGGCACTTAATATGATATAGGGGTAATTCTGAAATCTAGCACTCTAAATGAGGAATGACATTCACAGGGAGCGCTGCATGGGAAATTTCAGCACACAGCTTGCAATTTGGCTGGAAAATCTTTGGTTGCGTACCCGTAATTTTCCAAAACCTGCTCTCCACTTTGAGGACTGGCACATGGAATCATCCCTTATATTTGCTACTTATTGGAGCTTTAGTAGTAGGATTTTAATAATTATCCATTTCAGCCCTCTGTACTGGATACAAATTTCCTGCTGTTACTAGGATGCTACACCACGATTTAGTCAACAGAGCTTCGTACGTTATTTCTGCAGTGCAAGAAGAGCAGCCACACTATTAGATGGAGAACAACAATTGTGACTGCATTGTCATTGGTAACCAATTGGATAGTAAAATGACAATTGACTATACTGGCATTCAGAAGCTTGATAAATATTTCATAACTCAAACAGCTGAGACTTGACTGTCAGACCCAAAGAACTGTCAGTGCAAGAAGTAATCCGTCTTTCATTACATCCAGCAAATTTGTTATAATGACACTGATATAGTTTTTCTTTTAGGCTTGTCCTTCACTAACAAGACACAATTATTATCAACTTATCATGTAATTACTATGTAATATTACCATGTACAGTCCCATTGGCTCTGCAACTGCAAGTTCTGATTCCTTCTGAATTTTGCAGCAACTTCAGCGACAATGCACTTTTGTAACTTAACACATATCAAGACTATTTACATATAATAGCAGTCATTTTCCAACTTCTTGCTCCTGAAATAGGAACTTTGTCTAAACTTTTGATAAGGCTCTCAATGGGCGAGACTCTCCTCAGTAACCCAAATTAGAAATATACCACTTCTATATCAATAAGGGTGATGTAATTACTGGTAACGAGACTTGGAAGTAATAGGGGTGACTATCATTGATTATATAAAGAGCAAAATTCTGATTGCAGACTTTGCCTCAATTTTTCCTAAAGGCAGTAATTGAAGCAGGGGTTTAATGGGCACTGCCAACTCTTTGGTGCCTTGTTCATGTAGTCATCTGATGTACAATGAGGATCATGTTAGTATTTGACCATGAGAAGATGAATATAGCTAAGCCTGTTTTTATCTTCGTCCATGCTCCATACACACGCACGTTTGAGTAGACATCACAGAGTTGTGATCAAGATATATGAACTTCTGTTAATTGTGTTGCCACTGTGCTCTGGCTGAAAGCAGCTAACGCAGCACAGAACAAGGAACAAACCGAGCACCTTTCTGGTCTGTGTGGTTAAGTACCTCACTGGGTAATGTACTTACTTGTTGGGACACTAGGGTGCAGCAAATATGAGGATTTACTAACCGTTTACTTGGATTAGGAAATTGCCAAGAATTTGCTTGTATTAGGATCAGATAGTATGGATTCAGTTGTAGGTCACATTGAGTCTGACTTTAAAGTCCATGTTTTATGATCTTGTAACATGACTGATTCATTTATATTTTGGATGAAGCTCTCACACACAGGGCTGTTGTTACCACTCCCAAGATTAATGGACAATTATCACCAGTGATCACATAGCACTAGAAAGGTCTAGTAATTGCTTCATTGGTACTTACGCACAAGACAAGCATGGTAACATCATGCTCATATATTAAGTAGTTATAACATTGGAATCAATGTGACCCACAGTTGAATATATATTGTTCAGTCCAAAACCTCTGACTCACTGTGATCAATGTCGCATACTAATGTGTCTGCTGTGATATTGGTCACTGTGACAGAGATTATGTAGTTTTACTCAGGGACTTGCTAGAATATGGGAATGGAGGAGGATTCACTAACCTGCATGAAGTCCTGCTGACTCCATAATGCTCACTCCCTATCTCTGTAACCTCCTCCAACCCTCCAAGCATTTTGTGTTCCTCCAACTCTGGCCTTGTGCGCATCCCTCCCTCCCTTCCTTCATCCACCGGTGGTAGACTGAGCAAACACAGTGCAACATGGCAAGATACAATTTATTAAGCTGCTTTTTCTCATAATAAGGTGAATATAAAGAATAGCAGTTACACTTGGACAACTCATCTTCGCGTAATAGTATAAAATAAAGAACCAGCCACATTTCTCCACATTAGTGGGTCATCTTGCTTGACTAAAACAAGCTCATTTCTAAAACCCCCATTGTATCATTCTCGTAGCTTTTTTCAGGGCCTCATTGTTTCATAGATTTCTGTTTCCAAAAGCTTAACGACTTGTATAGCACCTTGTTTCAAAAAGCCTATATTCAAGCCTATGGGCTCAATTTTCCCCAATGCCGTATTTTGGCGTACTGCAAGAGTTACACGCTTTTTTTTGGCCCCGACTACGCAAAAAAAAAAAAAAAACTGGCATGTTTCCCCGTTCTATTTTTTGAATTTGGCACCGCGCAGCCTGTCCTTTAGCTTTGGGGGGTGGAGCCTCATGTCTGTGCCGAATAAATGATGCCCCCACTTCTGCGCATGCGCGAAAAAAAAGGAAGTTTTTGACGTGACTGCTATGGGCACGCATGCCCAGAACAGCTCCTGGTCTGCATTCGGCCATTCTTAAAGAGCCAGTTGTGCGTGAGAACATTAATTCTCATTGGAAAGATCGGAGCTGCAATACAAGATGCAACGCGGCGCAAGGACCAAGAATTTCTTACAGGATGAAGTGGAGGCACTAATTGCTGTGATTGAGGGCAGATGGCAGGAGCTGCACACCAGCAGAGGTCACATAAAAGTTTCACTGAAAGAAATTATGAAACACTGGAACCAAGTTGCAAAAGATTACTGTGCAATGGTGACCACCCCGAGGTCTGGAGGCCAGTGCAAAAAGAAGTGGCAAGACCTTGGTCAAGTAATTAATGTAAGTAATATTTTCATTTATTCACTGGAATTGCAATTGTAAATGTGACCATCTGTAAATGTCCCACCCAACAGAAAGACACCCTCTCTAAAAAGTTATATTTTCATCTTTGCAGAGAAAGGTGGCACACAACAGAAGGGAAATAATTCAAACAGAAGGAGGCCCAGCAAATCTACACCCATTGACACCCTTGGAAGACAGGGTCTCTGCATTGATGGGTCCTGCCTGGACAAAAGCAACCACCACTGCACAAGCTGGGCCCACACTCGAGGTACGTCCTGCAAATTCCACAATCTGGCTTACCTAAATGTTAAGTAATGCGCGGGCTAGGCATGCTTCGGTTCATGGGGATGTCTCCGTCAGCTACGCTTCAGTTGATGCAATGTGCTATCATTCAGCATCGTCCTTCAAATCAGCCTGCTGCCTGCGCTGTGTGATCCAACTCATGCCACCCTGCCCCCTCCTCTGCTGCTAACCATTTGTCTGTTCTGCTATATTTTGCAGAACTTGAGGCCAACCCTGATGAGGTTGAAGCCGATGCAGAAGAAGATTCAGATGTGGACTTAGAAACATAGAAAATAGGTGCAGGAGTAGGCCATTCGGCCCTTAGAGCCTGCACCAACATTCAATAAGATCATGGCTGATCATTCACCTCAGTACCCCTTTCCTGCTTTCTCTCCATACCCCTTGATCCCATTAGCCGTAAAGTCCATATCTAACTCCCTCTTGAATATATCCAATGAACTGGCATCAACAACTCTCTGTGGTAAGGAATTCCACAGGTTGACAACTCTCTGAGTGAAGAAGTTTCTCCTCATCTCAGTCCTAAATGGCTTACCCCTTATCCTTAGACTATGTCCCCTGGTTTTGGACTTCCCCAACATCGGGAACATTCTTCCTGCATCTAACCTGTCCAGTCCCGTCAGAATTTTATATGTTTCTATGCGATCCACTCTCATTCTTCTAAACGCCAGTGAATAAAGGCCCAGTTGATCCAGTCTCTCCTCATATGTCAGTCCTGCCATCCCGGGAATCAGTCTGGTGAACCTTCGCTGCACTCCCTCAATAGCAAGAACATCCTTCCTCAGATTAGGAGACCAAAACTCAACACAATATTCCAGGTGAGGCCTCATTAAGGTCCTGTACAACTGCAGTAAGATCTCCCTGCTCCTATACTCAAATGCCCTAGCTATGAAGGCCAACATACCATTTGCCTTCTTCACCGCCTGCTGTACCTGCATGCCAACTTTCAAGACTGATGTACCATGGCACCCAGGTCTCGTTGCACCTCCCCTTTTCCTAATCTGCCGCCATTCAGATAATATTCTGCCTTTGTGTTTTTGCCATCAAAGTGGATAACCTCACATTTATCCACAAGAGGTGAACATCTTCCAATCCCACCTTCCAGACCAAGAGCATGGGGGGGGGGGGGAGGGGGATGGGGAGGTGATGGATGAAGCCCAACTGTTGTACTCACTCTGGAGGAGGTGCAGGTGATGCCCATTGAGGTGCCAGGCCCTTTCCTGAGAGGTACACATATTGGTGGGACATTCCATGGTTTCTCACAATCTGAGGCTGGGGATTCCAGTGGGGTTCAGCAAGGCACACCCAAGCCCCCACCATCCGAGGCTGCAGGTCCCACTGCGATGCTGCGAGCCATATCCAGGGTGAAGAGGGAAAGGAGAGCTCGGCCGCGCTCTCCTGAGGTGCAGGATCTAACAGATGGCAATGAGTGCGGAGAGCATTGACCTTACACGATCACTCCTGGACACCATCAGTGGGGTGGGTGATGAGGTATCGGGACTGTTGGGAAAAGTAACTGCACTCTCATGAGAAATGGGAACACTGTCCAGGAACATGAGGGAGGGAATGTCGCAGGCAGCTGATACAATTTTGGTGCACATGAGGCAGGGAATGTCGCAGTTAGCTGATGCTTTGTCAGTGAACATGAGCGAGGGAATGCTGCAGGTAGTTAACATATTGTTGGTCAACATGAGCAAGGGAATGTCACAGGTAGCTTGGTACCAACCTGAGAAATGCTGCTCCACTGCCAGCAGGCAGTCTTAGAATAAGGTGGAGGAGACTCTTTCTTAACTGCTGTTGTTGTTGTTAATATTATTATTGGGGTAGAAATTCCGACGTCCCCGGGCCCGTACGAAGTTTCTGGAGCTTGACAGATCATAGCCAGACCGGGAGCGAGGACATTTGTACGTGCAAGATTGCGATATTTAAGCATATCTTGCCCAGCAAATGTCCTCAAAAAACTTGCGCCTGAAAAAGCAGGCGCATAGCCTACTTTTACATGCACAAGTGTTTTAAAACACACAAAAACATATTAAAATAAAGTTATGAAAACATATTTTATTGTTCAGACCCTCCCCACCATGGTAAGTTTATTTTAAGGCATAAATAAAACTTTTTTAAAAATCAGGAAAATATTTTTTATATAAAACATTAATAACTTTAATTTAAATTAATCTTAAATATGTCATGTATATTTTCTATTTTTTATTAGTGTTTTGGGTGTTTGGGAGGGTTTCTCATTCATAATAATGGGAACTCCAACTTACGGAGTTCCCATTATTATGAATGAGAAAATACTTACCTGTGATTGGATGTCCAGGCATACGTGATTCCGGCGCATGTTCCTACGAGCACGCGCTGCGACGCGCAGGGAGAGGAGGCCTGTGGATCGGGAAGTCGAGCGGGCACAGCAGTTTCAGGTAGGTGCGCATTTTTTCTCTAAATCTAGTAGAATGCCCGTGGGAAGGAGAAAGCAAAATGTCTACGCCATTGTTGTTACTGTTGTAACTGTTCTCAACTTTAAAGTTTTTTGTCAGTTATATAATTTTACAAGTTTAAAAGTTTGTAAGTGATCTTAAAGTTTTATGTGATCTTAGAGTTTGTAAGTGATCTTAACTGAAAACTTTAAAGTTTGATACAAGAATATTTTTATCAAAGTTAAGTACAAACAAGTGTTTGTTAAACTTTTGAATAAAATATATTTTAAATTATAACTGAATCATTTCCATTATTTGTTCGATTATTAACACAACTTTTTGAAGTAAAGAAGAATACTTTCCATTATTTTTTCCATTAACACAACACATTACAGAACACGTCCAAACAGTAAACATGGTCCACTTGGAACAGTTGCTGCTGAGTCTTCAGGCAACAAAGCATTCACAGATGAGCTGTTGGCGCAAAGCTCGAACAATCATTAAATGGGCACGACGGCCCACCCTCCTCCGCCGTTGTGCCTCGGATTCAGGTAGTTGCATGGCATCCTCGTCCTCCTCCTCCTCGTCATCGCAACCTTCCTTCTCACCATCAGCCACTCTCACCGCAGGTGGGTTTCTACTACCAGCTGCTGCTGCCTCATGATGGCAAAGAAATGGCAGACCAATTGAAAAAATACTTTGGTTCTGTCTTCACGAAGGAAGACACAAATAATGTTCCAGAAATACGAGGGGACCGAGGGTCTAGCGAGAAGGAGGAACGGAAGGAAATCCTTATTAGGCAGGAAATTGTGTTAAGGAAATTGATGGGATTGAAGGCCGATAAATCCCCGGGGCCTGATGGTCTGCATCCCAGAGTACTTAAGGAAGTAACCCTAGAAATAGTGGATGCATTGGTGATCATTTTCCAACAATCTATTGACTCTGGATCAGTTCCTATGGACTGGAGGGTAGCTAATGTAACACCACTTTTAAAAAAAGGAGGGAGAGAGAAAATGGGGAATTATAGACCAGTTAGCCTGACATCAGTAGTGGGGAAAATATTGGAATCAATTATCAAAGATGAAGTAGCAGCGCATTTGGAAAGCAGTGACAGGATCGGTCCAAGTCAGCATGGATTTGTGAAAGGGAAATCATGCTTGACAAATCTTCTAGAATTTTTTGAGGATGTAACTAGTAGAGTGGACAAGGGAGAACCAGTGGATGTGGACTTTCAAAAGGCTTTTGACAAGATCCCACACAAGAGATTGGTGAGCAAAATTAAAGCACATGGTATAGGGGATAATGTATTGATGTGGATAGAGAACTGGTTGGTAGACAGGAAGCAGAGAGTTGGGATAAACGGGTCCTTTTCAGAATGGCAGGCAGTGACTAGTGGGGTGTCGCAGGGCTCAGTGCTGGGACCCCAGCTATTTACAATATACATCAATGATTTAGATGAAGGAATTGAGAGTAATATCTCCAAGTTTGCAGATGACACTAAGCTGGGTGGTGGTGTGAGCTGTGAGGAGGATGCTAAGAGGCTGCAGGGTGATTTGGGCAGGTTAGGTGAGTGGGCAAATGCATGGCAGATGCAGTATAATGTGGATAAATGTGAGGTTATCCACTTTGGTGGCAAAAACATGAAGACAGAATATTATCTGAATGGCGGCAGATTAGGAAAAGGGGAGTTGCAACGAGACCTGGGTGTCATGGTACATCAGTCATTGAAGGTTTGCATGCAGGTGCAGCAGGTGGTGAAGAAGTCACATGGCATCCTGGCCTTCATAGCTGGGGGATTTGAGTAAAGGAGCAGAGAGGTCTTGCTGCAGTTATACAGGGCCTTGGTGAGGCCTCACCTGGAATATTGTGTTCAGTTTTAGAAACATAGAAACATAGAAAATAGGTGCAGGAGTAGGCCATTCGGCCCTTCTAGCCTGCACCGCCATTCAATGAGTTCATGGCTGAACATGCAACTTCAGTACCCCATTCCTGCTTTCTCACCATACCCCTTGATTCCCCTAGTAGTAAGGACTTCATCTAACTCCTTTTTGAATATATTTAGTGAATTGGCCTCAACAACTTTCTGTGGTAGAGAATTCCACAGGTTCACCACTCTCTGGGTGAAGAAATTCCTCCTCATCTCGGTCCTAAATGGCTTCCCCCTTATCCTTAGACTGTGTCCCCTGGTTCTGGACTTCCCCAACATTGGGAACATTCTTCCTGCATCTAACCTGTCTAACCCCGTCAGAATTTTAAACGTTTGTATGAGGTCCCCTCTCATTCTTCTGAACTCCAGTGAATACAAGCCCAGTTGATCCAGTCTTTCTTGATAGGTCAGTCCCGCCATCCCGGGAATCAGTCTGGTGAACCTTCGCTGCACTCCCTCAATAGCAAGAATGTCCTTCCTCAGGTTAGGAGACCAAAACTGTACACAATACTCTAGGTGTGGCCTCACCAAGGCCCTGTACAATTGTAGCAACACCTCCCTGCCCTTGTACTCAAATCCCCTCGCTATGAAGGCCAACATGCCATTTGCTTTCGTAACCGCCTGCTGTACCTGCATGCCAACCTTCAATGACAGATGTACCATGACACCCAGGTCTCTTTGCACCTCCCCTTTTCCTAATCTGTCACCATTCAGATAATAGTCTGTCTCTCTGTTTTTACCACCAAAGTGGATAACCTCACATTTATCCACATTATACTTCATCTGCCATGCATTTGCCCACTCACCTAACCTATCCAAGTCGCTCTGCAGCCTCATAGAATCCTCCTTGCAGCTCACACTGCCACCCAACTTAGTGTCATCCGCAAATTTGGAGATACTACATTTAATCCCGTTGTCTAAATCATTAATGTACAGTGTAAACAGCTGGGGCCCCAGCACAGAACCTTGCGGTACCGCACTAGTCACTGCCTGCCATTCTGCAAAGTCCCCATTTACTCCTACTCTTTGCTTCCTGTCTCACAACCAGTTCTCAATCCATGTCAGCACACTACCCCCAATCCTATATGCTTTAACTTTGCACATTAATCTCTTGTGTGGGACCTTGTCGAAAGCCTTCTGAAAGTCCAAATATACCACATCAACTGGTTCTCCCTTGTCCACTCTACTGGAAACATCGTCAAAGAATTCCAGAAGATTTGTCAAGCATGATTTCCCTTTCACAAATCCATGCTGACTTGGACCTATCATATTACCTCTTTCCAAATGCACTGCGATGACATCCTTAATAATTGATTCCATCATTTTACCCACTACCGATGTCAGGCTGACCGGTCTGTAATTCCCTGTTTTCTCTCTCCCTCCTTTTTTAAAAAGTGGGGTTACATTGGCTACCCTCCACTCCATAGGAACTGATCCAGAGTCAATGGAATGTTGGAAAATGACTGTCAATGCATCCACTATTTCCAAGGCCACCTCCTTAAGTACTCTGGGATGCAGTCCATCAGGCCCTGGGGATTTATCGGCCTTCAATCCCATCAATTTCCCCAACACAATTTCCCGACTAATAAGGATTTCCCTCAGTTCCTCCTCCTTACTAGACCCTCCGACCCCTTTTATATCCGGAAGGTTGTTTGTGTCCTCCTCAGTGAATACCGAACCAAAGTACTTGTTCAATTGGTCCGCCATTTCTTTGTTCCCCGTTATGACTTCCCCTGATTCTGACTGCAGGGGACCTACGTTTGTCTTTACTAACCTTTTTCTCTTTACATATCTATAGAAACTTTTGCAATCCGTCTTAATGTTCCCTGCAAGCTTCTTCTCGTACTCCATTTTCCCTGCCCTAATCAAACCCTTTGTCCTCCTCTGCTCAGTTCTAAATTTCTCCCAGTCCCCGGGTTCTCTGCTATTTCTGGCCAATTTGTATGCCACTTCCTTGGCTTTAATGCTATCCCTGATTTCCCTTGATAGCCACGGTTGAGCCACCTTCCCTTTTTTATTTTTACGACAGACAGGAATGTACAATTGTAGTTCATCCATGCGGTCTCTAAATGTCTGCCATTGCCCATCCACAGTCAACCCCTTCAGTATCATTCGCCAATCTATCCTAGCCAATTCACGCCTCATACCTTCAAAGTTACCCTTCTTTAAGTTCTGGACCATGGTCTCTGAATTAACTGTTTCATTCTCCATCCTAATGCAGAATTCCACCATATTATGGTCACTCTTCCCCAAGGGGCCTCGCACAACGAGATTGCTAATTAATCCTCTCTCATTACACAACACCCAGTCTAAGATGGCCTCCCCCCTAGTTGGTTCCTCGACATATTGGTCTAAAAAACCATCCCTTATGCATTCCAGGAAATCCTCCTCTACCGTATTGCTTCCAGTTTGGTTAACCCAATCTCTGTGCATATTAAAGTCACCCATTATAACTGCTGCACCTTTATTGCACGCACCCCTAATTTCATGTTTGATGCCCTCCCCAACATCACTACTACTGTTTGGAGGTCTGTACACAACTCCCACTAACGTTTTTTGTCCTTTGGTATTCTGCAGCTCTACCCATATAGATTCCACATCATCCAAGCTAATGTCCTTCCGAACTATTGCCTTAATTTGCTCCTTAACCAGCAATGCTACCCCACCTCCTTTTCCTTTTATTCTATCTTTCCTGAATGTTGAATACCCCTGGATGTTGAGTTCCCAGCCCTGATCATCCTGGAGCCACGTCTCCGTAATCCCAATCACATCATATTTGTTAACATCTATTTGCACAGTTAATTCATCCACTTTATTGCGGATACTCCTTGCATTAAGACACAAAGCCTTCAGGCTTGTTCTTTTAACACCCTTTGTCCTTTTAGAATTTTGCTGTACAGTGGCCCTTTTTGTTCTTTGCCTTGGGTTTCTCTGCCCTCCACTTTTCCTCATCTCCTTTCTGTCTTTTGCTTTTGCCTCCTTTTTGTTTCCCTCTGTCTCCCTGCATTGGTTCCCATCCCCCTGCCATATCAGTTTAAATCCTCCCCAACAGCACTAGCAAACACTCCCCCTTGGACATTGGTTCCGGTCCTGCCCAGGTGCAGACCGTCCGGTTTGTACTTGTCCCACCTCCCCCAGAACCGGTTCCAATGCCCCAGGAATTTGAATCCCTCCCTGTTGCACCACTGCTCAAGCCACGTATTCATCTGCGCTATCCTGCGATTCCTACTCTGACTATCACGTGGCACTGGTAGCAATCCCGAGATTACTACTTTTGAGGTCCTACTTTTTAATTTAGCTCCTAGCTCCTTAAATTCGTTTCATAGGACCTCATCCCTTTTTTTACCTATGTCGTTGGTACCAATGTGCACCACGACAACTGGCTGTTCTCCCTCCCTTTTTAGAATGTCCTGCACCCGCTCCGATCTCCTAATCTGAGGAAGGACGTTCTTGCTATTGAGGGAGTGCAGCGAAGGTTCACCAGACTGATGCCCGGGATGACGAGAGACTGAATTGACTGGGCCTGTATTCACTGGAGTTTAGAAGAATGAGAGGGGATCTCATAGAAACATATAAAATTCTGACGGGACTGGACAGGTTAGATGCAGGAAGACTGTTCCCAATGTTGGGGAAGTCCAGAACCAGGGGTCACAGTCTAAAGATAAGGGGTAAGCCATTTAGGACCGAGATGAGGAGAAACTTCTTCACTCAGAGAGTTGTTAAGCTGTGGAATTGTCTTTCGCAGATAGTTGTTGATGCCAGTTCGTTAGATATATTCAAGAGGGAGTTGGATATGGCCCTTACGGCTAAAGGGATCAAGGAGTATGGAGAGAATGCAGGAAAGGGATACTGAGGTGAATGTTCAGCCATGATCTATTTGAATGGTGGTGCAGGCTCGAAGGGCTGAATGGCCTACTCCTGCACCTATTTTCTATGTTTCTTTGGGGTCAAGTTTCGGCCTGAGTTGCTCCAATTTTTTTGGAGCAACTGGTTTGGAATAGAATATCTTAGAAATTGTAATTCTCGGCATTTAGTTTGCTCCAGTCCTAGTCAGTTAGAACAGTTTCATTTTGGAACAGATTTTTTTTCAAAAGGGGGCGTGTCCGGCCACTTACGCCTGTTTTGAAAGTTTAGGCAGTGAAAACTTACTCCAAACTAACTTAGAATGGAGTAAGTGAAGATTTTTGTATGCTCAGAAAAACCTTGCCTACACTTTAGAAATCAGGCGTAGGTTACAAATCAGGCGTAGGGAATGACGGGGGGGGGGGGGGGGGGGGAAGTAATTAAATTCTACAAGCATTCAACAGTCTTACTTATACAAATAAAGAGCCATCCTGAATAAAAAATTATAAACAAAGCAAATACAAAATATTGAATATTCCGACCTGTGTGAAGCAGAAGCAGCCTTCGAGCTGCGGTGCTTCAGGCAGGCCTTCCTTCCATGTAGGAGACAGGGGCGGCGTCAGTGGCTCGATGGCAACCGAAGACACAGCAAGCAGCCTTCGAACTGCGAGGGAAGCTGAGGCCATTCGGCCAGGGACAGGGAGAGGCAGCCAGATAGCCAGTTTGAAACTTAACTTTGTAATTGCAGAATGGGTGCTGCATTGTCAACACCACGGATTATGCAATGGTTCACCAGCAATTCACTGCATAGGAGAGAATTGATTAGAGCTCACTGCACAAGGAACATCATAGCCCGTAGGCTGATGGGCAGGAGACTTTACCCACATTGGCAATATCGAGCCAGGCGCTCATACCTGGACATGAGTGAGGCTGATTGTGTCAAAAGGCTGCATTTCCGCAGAGAAGTTGTCGTTGAGATCTGTGATATGCTGAGAGCAGATTTGCAGCCCAGAAGCAGAACGCCAACTGCCTTGTCTTGTTGAAGTGAAGGTAACAGCTGCGCTTGCCTTCTATGCCTCATAATAACATAAGAATTAGGAACAGGAGTAGGCCATCTAGCCCCTCGAGCCTGTTCCGCCATTCAAAAAGATCATGGCTGATCTGGCCGTGGACTCAGCTCCACTTACCCGCCCTCTCCCCATAACCTTTAATTCCCTTATTGGTTAAAAATCTGTCGATCTGTGAGTTGAATACATTCAATGAGCTAGCCTCAACTGCTTCCTTGGGCAGAGAATTCCACAGATTCACAACCCTCTGGGAGAAGAAATTCCTTCTCAGCTTGGTTTTAAATTTGCTCCCCTTTATTTTGAGGCTGTGCCCCCTAGTTCTAGTCTCCCCGACCAGTGGAAACAACCTCTCTGCCTCTATCTTGTCCATCCCTTTCATTATTTTAAATGAAGATATAAGATCACCCCTCATCCTTCTGAACTCCAACGAGTAAAGACCCAGTCTACTCAATCTATCATCATAAGGTAAACCCCTCATCTCCGGAATCAGCCTAGTGAATCGTCTCTTCCAAGGCTAGTAATCCTTCCTTAAGTAAGGTGACCAAAACTGCACACAGTACTCCAGGTGCGGCCTCACCAATACCCTGTACAGTTGCAGCAGGACCTCCCTGCTTTTGTACTCCATCCCTCTCGCAATGAAGGCCAACATTCCATTCGCCTTCCTGATTACCTGCTGCACCTGCAAACTAACTTTTTGGGATTCATGCACAAGGACCCCCAGGTCCCTCTGCACCGCAGCATGTTGTAATTTCTCCCCATTCAAATAATATTCCCTTTTACTGTTTTTTTTTCCAAGGTGGATGACCTCACATTTTCCGACATTGTATTCCATCTGCCAAACCTTAGCCCATTTGCTTAACCTATCTAAATCCCTTTGCAGCCTCTCTGTGTCCTCTAGACAACCCGCTTTCCCACTAATCTTTGTGTCATCTACAAATTTTGTTACACTGCACTCTGTCCCCTCTTCCAGGTCATCTATGTATATTGTAAACAGTTGTGGTCCCAGCACCGATCCCTGTGGCACACCACTAACCACCGATTTCCAACCCGAAAAGGACCCATTTATCCCGACTCTCTGTTTTCTGTTAGCCAGCCAATTCTCGATCCATGCTAATACATTTCCTCTGACTCCACGTACCTTTATCTTCTGCAGTAACCTTTTGTGTGGCACCTTATCGAATGTCTTTTGGAAATCTAAATACACCACATCCATCGGTACACCTCTATCCACCATGCTCGTTATATCCTCAAAGAATTCCAGTAAATTAGTTAAACATGATTTCCCCTTCATGAATCCATGTTGCGTCTGCTTGATTGCACTATTCCTATCTAGATGTCCCGCTATTTCTTCCTTAATGATAGCTTCAAGCATTTTCCCCACTACAGATGTTAAACTAACCGGCCTATAGTTACCTGCCTTTTGTCTGCCCCCTTTTTTAAACAGAGTCGTTACATTAGCTGCTTTCCAATCCGATGGTACCTCCCCAGAGTCCAGAGAATTTTGGTAGATTATAACGAATGCATCTGCTATAACTTCCGCTATCTCTTTTAATACCCTGGGATGCATTTCATCAGGACCAGGGGATTTGTCTACCTTGAGTCCCATTAGCCTGTCCAGCACTACCTCCCTAGTGATAGTGATTGTCTCAAGGTCCTCCCTTCCCACATTCCCGTGACCAGCAATATTTGGCATGGTTTTTGTGTCTTCCACTGTGAAGACCGAAGCAAAATAATTGTTTAAGGTCTCAGCCATTTCCACATTTCCCATTATTAAATCCCCCTTCCCATCTTCTAAGGGACCAACATTTACTTTAGTCACTCTCTTCTGTTTTATATATCAGTAAAAGCTTTTAATATCTGTTTTTATGTTTTGCGCAAGTTTACCTTCGTAATCTATCTTTCCTTTCTTTATTGCTTTCTTAGTCATTCTTTGCTGTTGTTTAAAATTTTCCCAATCTTCTAGTTTCCCACTAACCTTGGCCACCTTATACGCATTGGTTTTTAATTTGATACTCTCCTTTATTTCCTTGGTTATCCACGGCTGGTTATCCCTTCTCTTACCGCCCTTTTTCACTGGAATATATTTTTGTTGAACACTATGAAAGAACTCCTTAAAAGTCTTCCACTGTTCCTCAACTGTGCCACCGTTTAGTCTGTGTTCCCAGTCTACTTTAGCCAACTCTGCCCTCATCCCACTGTAGTCCCCTTTGTTTAAATATAGTACGCTCGTTTGAGACACTACTTCCTCACCCTCAATCTGTATTACAAATTCAACCATACTGTGATCATTCATTCCGAGAGGATCTTTTGCTAGGAGATCGTTTATTATTCCTGTCTCATTACACAGGACCAGATCTAAGATGGCTTGCTCCCTTGTAGGTTCTGTACCATACTGTTCTCAGAAACAATCCCGTATGCATTCTATGAATTCCTCCTCCAGGCTACCCCGTGCGATTTGATTTGACCAATCGATATGTAGGTTAAAATCCCCCATGATTACTGCCGTTCCTTTCTCACATGCCTCCATTATTCCCTTGATTATTGTCCGCCCCACCATGAAGTTATTATTTGGGGGCCTATAAACTATGCCCACCAGTGACTTTTTCCCCTTACTATCTCTAATCTCCACCCACAATGATTCAACATTATGTTCATTAGAGCCAATATCATCTCTCACAACTGCCTTGATATCATCCTTTATTAATAGAGCTACCCCACCTCCTTTCCCTTCTTGTCTATCCTTCCAAATTGTCAGATACCCCTGTATGTTTAATTCCCAGTTTTGGCCACCCTGCAACCACGTTTCTCTAATGGCCACGAAGTCATACCCATATGTAATGATTTGTGCCGTCAACTCATTTACTTTATTTTGAATGCTACGTGCGTTTAGGTAGAGTGTTTTAATACTAGTTTTTAAACCATGATTTTTAGTTTTGACCCCTCGGGATCGTATCAGGCTACAACTGGAGATGTGTGCGCCATCTCTCAACACATGCCTGCGTTTACCAGGTCACGGCTGCATGGAGGAATGACTTCATCAATTTCCCAATGACCGCACAAGCGATCCATGAGAGGGCTGTGGGTTTCTTCAGGATTGCTAGCTTCCCAAAGGTACAAGGCTGCATTGATTGTACCCACATAGCCTTGCGAGCACCTGTGGAGGATTCCGAGCAGTACAGGAATAGAAAAGGTTTCCACTCCATCAATGTGCAGCTCGTGTGTGACGACAAGCAGCGCATAATGTCAGTCGATGCGAGATATCCTGGCAGCACCCATGATGCGTCCATCCTACGCGACAGCGTTATATCTGACATGTTCGAGCAGCAGCCAGAAGGGCAGAGCTGGCTACTGGGAGACAAAGGGTATGGCCTGACCATCTGGCTCATGACGCCCCTACGCGTGACACGGACAGAAGCTGACCATCAATACAACATGGCGCACATTGTGACGCAGAGCATCATTGAGAGGACCATTAGCATATTGAAACAGCGTTTCCGATGCCTGGACCATTCTGGAGGCTACTTGCAATACTCTCCTCAGATTGTCGGTCACTTCACTTTTGTGTGCTGCATGCTCCATAACTTAGCCATCATGAGCATCAGGAGCTGGTAGTGGAACCAGAAGACCCACATGAGGATCCAGTGCCTGATGATAGTATTTTGGAAGAGCAGGATGAGGATGATGATGATGATTAGCACAGCATGCAAGTGCCTGATGTCGGAGCACGAGGTCGGAGGAGGGCCATCCATTGTGTTTCTTTAACGATTGCTCGAGCCCTGCGCTAGCAGCTCATCCGTGAACGCTTCAACTACTGATGCCTGAGGGCTCTGCGATCACTGTTGCGCATGGACATGTTTATTCTTTGGAGTTGTTCCTACGTTGTATTGTGTTAATGGAAGATGAATCAGTTTTAGTTAAAAAATATTTTATTGAAAAGCTAACGTCACTGTAATAAAATATTTGTTGTATCAAAATTCACTTTTTAATATGACTCTTGAAGATCACTTAAAAACTTTAAGATCACTTATAAACTTGTAAAGTTACAAAACAATTTCAATGTGAAAAATCTTACACTCCTGAGATCAATTAAACTTCAAGATCACTTTTTAGGTGCAAAATTAAATAAGATACAAAATGTGAGAGCATTTACACTATAAGATCACTTGAAAACCCTGAGATCACTTATAAGTTGTAAAGTTACAAAACTTACGAAACAATTTCAATTTGAAAAACGCTACTACAGTTACATCAAGAACAGGAACAAAAGCAGCGAAGAAAGGCTGCAACCACCTCTCATCCACATTTCAGTGAATGGTCACTTCTTCATGGGGGTGTCATTTAATTGGCCGGGCTGTGTGCCCCTATTGCAGCAGCTACCTCCATGAGGGCCTGTGCTGTCGCTTGCATGCCCTCCCTGACGGCCTGTGCCGTAATTTGCATGCCCTCCCTGACAGCCTGAGCCGTTGATTGCATTCCCTCGGACATTCCCTCCCTAAGTTCCCGTGTCATTACTGCTATTTCTTCCCTCAGGACCGTCACCTCTTCACCTACTGCATTGACGCCACCGATGAGTGATCGGGTAAGCTCATTGGTCTCCATATCCAATGCCACAACCTGAGTCGCATCTGTTGCACGCTGCATCTCAGGAGAGCGTGTCTCCAATCTCCTTCTCTGCCTGGGTCTGCCTCGCTGCACCACTGCACTGGAAAGTGTGTGCAGGGATGGTGGGACGCTCGGTGTTTCAGACGGCAATACTAGAGAGAGAGGCGCAGGCTGGGATGGTGGGTGAACGGGTGTAAACTGCTCCGTTATATCACCAGCACCACTGGGATCCGCAACGTTGGAATCAAAACCATGGAAGGTGGAACCAGAACCTATGCGAGTGGGAGGCGCAGGCTCGGACGGTGGTGCACTGGCTGTAAACTGCTGCATTACACCAGCAACACCACTGGGACCCGAACATCGGAATCAAAACCATGGAAGATGGAACCAGTACCTATACAAGGGGTTGAAACTCTGTTGCCCCTTAATGGGGGCTCATAAACATTAATTTGGAAGCTCTCCCCTGTAGACATTTCAGTCATCGCTGCCATCCTCCAGTCTGGATCGTCCGCATCTGGTTGTACTGGTTCTTGTTCTGTATCTTCAGGATCCTCAGGGTTGGCAGCATCATCATCATCATCATGTTCTGCAAAATACATCAGAACAGTCAAATGTTTAACAGCAAGGGAGGGGGCAGGATGGGTGGCATGGCTACTCTCACACATAGCAGGCCAGGCAGCAGGTTGATTTAAATGGCCACGATGCATTTTCAGGACTTACCCTCTTCCTCGCGTGCGGGCCCAGCTTGTGCTGTACTGATTGCTTTTCTCCATGTATGACTCATCATAGCAGCTACCCTCTGTTCCAAGGGTGTCAGTGGATGCAGATTGGGCGTGCCTCCTCCTGTCCGAGTTGCTTCCCTTTTGTTGTGGGCCAATTTCTTCTGCAAAGAGTGAAATATAACTTTTTACAGAGTGTGTCTTTCTGCAGGGTGGGGCATACTGATAGTCACGTTACAATTACGATTAAATTAAAAAATGAAAATATTACTTACACTAACTACTTGACCAAGGTCGTGCCATTTCTTTTTACACTGGCTTCCAGATCTCATGGTATGCAGCACTGCGCAGTAATCTTCTGCAACTTGGTTCCAACGTTTCTTCATTTCTTTAGGTGGCACTTTTATGCGACCTCTGTTGCTGGTATCTAGCTCCTTCCATCTCTGCTCAATGATGTTGACTAATATCTCCACTTCCTCATGCAAGAAATTATTTGTTCTTGGTGGACATTGTTCCATTGCTGTATTGAATTGACACTCTTATTTTTCAAAACACATAGTCCTTAATTTGCATGCACCTATGCAGCACCTGTCCTGGAAGTTTAGCAGTGAAAAGCAGCACTCACTGATTTCAGCAGGTGATTTATTCAACAGTGCTGCTAAAAGCACTCCTTCAGACACAAAAACATCAACAAAATTCAATCCCAAGCCTTTCCAGATGTCCACGAGACAAATCAGCACTTTTCTTTAAGTTCCTTTAAAAATGGCCAAGTGCCCATGTTTCTGGGTCACTACGCATGTGCACGTGCTCCAATGTGCACAAGCAGGGCTGCCGGCACGACGTTCCCTCATTTGACTTAGCCCCGCCCCCTCCACTTGCAGAATCGGCGCGCCTCTGTTGCTCCGCCCCCCGCTACTGTCTACGTACCGTGCCGAGCTCCCAGAGACCAGCAAGGAGCCCGAGAATTACGAGGTAGATTTTTGTCGCGTTTTTAGGTGCGAAAAACGAGTGTCCATGTCAGGGCTGCGCCGTTCTAGGCGCGGCCCGAAACCTGACCCCTATGTTTCTAAGTTATGCAGCATGCAGCACACAATAGTGAACTGACCAACAATCTCAGCGGGGTATTGCAAGTAGCCTCGGGAATGGTCCAGGCATCGGAAATGCTGTTTCAAGATGCCAATGGTCCTCTTCATTATGCTGCGCTTCGCAATGTGCGACATGTTGTATTCCTGGTCAGCTTCTGTCCGGGTTACACGTAGGGGCGTCATGAGCCAGGTGGCAAGGCTGTACTCTTTGTCTCCCAGCAACCAGCTCTGCCCTTCTGGCTGCTGCTGAAATATGGCAGATATAGCGCTCTCACGTAGGATGAACGCATCATGGGTGCTCCCAGGGTATCTTGCATTAACTGACATGATGCAATGCATGTCATTACACATGAGCTGCACCTTAACGGAGTGGAAGCCTTTTCTGTACCTGTACATCTCTGAATCCTCCAAAGGTGCTCGCAAAGCGATGTGGGTACAATCAATGCAATCCTGTACCTTTGGGAAGCCAGCAATCCTGAAGAAGCCCACAGCCCTTTCATGCATTGTCTGGGTGGTCATGGGGAATTTTATGTAGTCATTGCTCTGGGCATATAGTGCAGCAGTCACCTGCTGAATGTAGATTTGTGTTGCCTGTTGTGAAATGCCACACACATCCCCAGTTGTGGTTAGGAATGATCCAGATGCATAGAATGAAAGTGTAGCTGTAATCTTCACTTCAACTGACAAAGCAGTCCTCCAGACGCTTCTAGGTTGTAGCTCTGCTTTTTATAACTTAAAGATCTCGTTTGCAACTTATTTGCAGAAACGCAGACTTCTCACACTGTCTGTATCACTCAGATGCAGGTGTGAATGCTTGTCTTGATATACCCGACGTGGGTAAGGTCTCCTGCCCATCATCCTATGTGCTCTGAGGTTCCTCATGCGATGACATTGAATCAATCGTCTCCTCTGCAGCACCATCATGTAGAAGGCTTGCACGAAGTATGGCATTGTCAGTATTGCCCCCATAATTAAATTGTACCTTTGCAAGAAGCTCAAAACAGCAGGACAAGGTGTTAAAGCTTCTCTCTCTCTCTCTCTCTTCCCAAGGTTGATGCCCGAGTATAGACCACACCCTGGTCTGCGCATGCGCCATGGGCTTGCTTAGAATTGGAAGCTAGGCATTCAAATGAGGACATTTGGGGCAATGATATCTAATGCAATTCTTTAATTTTTGATTTTTGAATACCTCCTCACCGGGCTCGAGGGTCGGCCAGCAGAATTACTCCCTCGCCTGGACACAAGGGCACGGCAAACACCCCCCACCACCCCTCTCCGGGCTTCTTTTGATGCTGCTGCATAGTGTAAAGTTTCTCATCCCTTCAGTTTGGCTTGCACCTCCCCCCGGGACTCTTTTGAAGCCGTGCCCTGATCCCCTATATCCGGGCGAGGGACCAATTCTGTCGGCCAACGCTCCAACTCTCGAGCCTGATTTGGAGACGGTCGGTGATGGCATGGCACTTTGAAAAAAATCCAAAATTAAAGAATTGCATTGAACTTCCATTTTCTGCATTTTAAGTTTGAAAAAATTAAGCTTAATGATGCATATTTAATGTGTTCTTGACTCCCTCCAAAACTTCACCTAAAAACAATTTTTTAATGTGCGCTGGTTTTTCTTAAGTGCCCAGGAAGTTTTTTCAGAGTGATCACATACACCGTCCTAGGAAAAATTTAAGTTGGACAAATTTGCATAAGTGTGAAAAACTGACATAGACATCAGGTTACACCCCCTATGACGCAAAAAAACCCGAACCTTAAAAATTCATAGCTAACTGAGTTATGCTGGCACACAATCTTTGGGGAAACTTGGATATTTTAATTTAGGCCAAAAATGCGTCGTGTGCCAAAAAAACGGTACAGATCACTGGGGAAAATTGAACCAATTAACCCAGCCTCTATCAAATATCTCTGTTCACAGCTAAAAAGTGATCAACAAATTTCCAATGCAAACGATATGAGGTTTTTCGATTATAGAGTCAAACTAATAAAATGCTTATTATTTATAGTCTGTGATTAAACATCATTAAAGCTAATTCATTAGTATCTTCACTACCTTGCCTTTTTCACTTGTTGGGATACATAATGCTTTTAAAAATGCAACAATGAAAATAGTTTTTTTGGCAATTCCTTTCTGTGGAAAAATGGTCAAAAACTATTACAAAATATGACAATTATATATAATAGAAGCATCGAGTGCTTGGATAAAAGAAACATGCTTTTTGCAAATGAGAACTCTTTAATAAGATTCTGCTGTTAATAAGTATTATAGGTTTGCCATCAGTTCTAGTTAAGGTAACTATAGCAGTGACAACTCTAATATATAAATATTTAACGAGCAGTTTGCAGCAAAGTTAATCCTTACGCACCATGTCCCATTCAACCATCACTCCTGTGCTCATTAACCTTCATTGGTCCTCGGTCCGACAACGCCTCAGAATTCTTATCCTCATGTTCAAATCTCTCCATGACCTCATCCCTCTCTATCTCTGTAACATCCTCCAGCTCTCAATCCTCAGAGATATCTGCTCCGCCAATTCAGGTAACTCCAATTTTAATCACTCCATCGTGCCTTCACCTGCCTAGGTTCTAAGTTTGGAATTCCCTCTTTAAGCCTCTCTGCCTCTCTACCTTTCTCTCCTCCTTTAGTATGCTCCTTAAAAGCTACCTCTTTGAACAAACTTTTGGTCATTTGTCCTAAATTCCTTATGTGGTTCCGTGTCAAATTTTGTTAAATAACGCTCCTGTGAAGCACCTTGGGACATTTTACTACTTAAGGCGCTATATAAATATTTTGTTGTTGAAATGATAAATGTCACTGACAAAGAGGGAGAAGATGCACCAATTCAGTTGTAAAGTACTGACTAGATGTAGAATATTCTCTCTCTGCCCCCCCGCCCCCATCCTCGATTGCTACGACAGGTGGAGTAGTGATAAAGCTATTGTGACTAATGTTTTTCTAACTCCTGGCAGTACCATTTGAATTTGGGCCATCATCCCTTTTGTCTCTCTAATCCCTCTTGTCTTTCAACCAATCACAGATCTTCCCCTTTGTTCTTTCTTCCCCTCCCCCTTTCAGTGCTTGTTAAGAATCTGTTTTTTTCGAACACTCTTCAGTTCTGACGAAGGGTCATCGACCCGAAACATTGACTCTGCTTCCTCTCCGCAGATGCTGCCTGGCCAGCTGAGATTTCCAGCATTTTCTGTTTTAGTTCAGATTCCAGCATCCGCAGTATTTTGCTTTTGTATTAGTGATAAAGCTGGGGTTTTTTTACGTCATTTTCACTGAGATTTACAATGAATAAAACTGCAAATGGTTGGTAATTTCCAGATTAGCACCCACTCTGACAGTAAGGTATTACCATCAGTGCACAATGACAAAATCTGTCAAACCCTTTGGAAAATGGGGTGGACCAGACATCACAAAAAGTGCTAACATTTTGAAATGCTTGTAAGCATTATACTGTGATTTCTGTAGGAACCATTAATCAATGTATCAGCAATGCCAAGATGATTGTGTTCTCAATTCTGAATTGTCAATTTTAGATTGATAAATGAAAGCAGTCTTGGAGATGTGTAGTACTTTGTACTCTGTGTGACCTTGGCACTAAACTTCCTAATTGCGCAAAGCACGTTAAAGTGAGGCAGAAAGCTTTATCTCTCTTGTTTTTACAATCAATCCACAGGTAGTTTGATGTAGCAAAAGGCTCTCAGGGAAATATGAGTGCATCAGAGCCGTGGGAAGTGGTGTGGAACGAGTCCTGTAGCACCAGTCTCTGCACCTGGCAAGCCGAGTATGTGAAAGGAGCATTCCAGTTCAGAGTGACAGCTGTAAATGCAATTGGTCTGGGAGAGAACAGTGACGTCAGTGAGGAAATCACTCTGAAAGGTCAATGACTGGCAAAACAAAATACTGCTCTGCATGTAGCAACGAGTGAAGAAATGCTGCTGGAAATGTTCAATTTGAATAACATTTATTTCCAATTTAATTAAAGCTGCTGACTCAAAAGTTTTAGTGGTGACCCTTGTCTGTTTGCATGCTGAAGTCTAACAGATGGGCATTATTTAGTTAAGAATAATAATATGACTATACATGTTATACTGGTAAAGTTTGGAGGAAGATTTCCTCGTTATTTATTGTTTATTCCTCTGTTGTGGTGTCAGCCAATGGCTCGGTGTGTACCACTCCTGCCTCTGAATCAGAAGGTTGTGGGTTCAAGTCCCACTCCAGAGAATTGAGCATAGAAATCTAGGCTGGCTCTCCATTGCAGTACTGAGGGACAGCTGCACTGTCTGATGTGCCATCTTTCAGAATTGGCATTAACCCGAGGCTCCAGCTGTCCCCCCAGGAAGATATAAAAGATCCCATGGCACTACTTCAAAAAAGAGCAGGGGAGTTCTCCCCAGTGTCTTGTCCAATATTTATTCCTCAACCAACATCACCAAAGAACAGGTTATCTGGTCATTATGCCATTGCTGCCGTGTTTCCTACATTACAACAGTGACTACATTTCAAAAAGTACGTCATTGGCTATAAAGTGCCTTGGGGTGTCCTGAGGTTGTGAAAGGCGCTATATAAATGCAAGTCTTTCTTTATTTGTAGCAAAATTGTAAATGTGTCCATTATACCCATATTTATGATTTAGCTAATGTAATGTCTGTAAGCTTGTAATGTTTGTAGCTCCACACTGTGGATGTGGATCTATTGTGTACTGCAAGTGCAGGGCTAATAATAAACAGAACTAGGCAGAATTCCGGAGAGTTCCGAGAGAGCTGCCTGCCATGTTAGGAAGCTGTGTGTGCTGTGCACTGTGAATATATCATATTTGGCGGCGAGATGGGATATTTTTCGGATGATTTAAAGCTTAAATTTTGTTGGTCAAGGATTCAGCCAGCCGACAGGGAGACTTTGGAAGTTTCTGTCTTTGGAAAAAAGCTACAAGATCTGAGGTAAAATACAGCACACAGTGTGAACAGCTAGAGATTAGAATGGCAGGTGTATTGGGATATTTGGGTGAATATAGACACGACCGGGAACGTTTTAAAGCATATGTGGATCGGCTAGAATTGTATTTCATTGCAAATAACATAATCAAAGTTCCAGACAATTCAGTCCAGAACTGGGCTGTGTTGGAACGTAAGAAAGCGATCTTCTTATCGGAGGCAGGTCCGGCATTATATGACACTCTTGTAAATCTGCTTGTGCATGACGAGCCAAAGGACACAATGCTTAGAGATTTTAACAAAGCTGGAGCAGCACTATAACCCCAAACCGTTAGAAATTGCTGAAAGCTATCGTTTCGGGATTCGGAATCAAAAGGCTGATGAGATCATCAGTGATTACATCGTTGCATTAAAGAAGCTATCGATACACTGTAATTTTGGAAACTTTCAAAACCGAGCATTACGGGATCGTTTTGTTTGTGGGGTGAAAAATGATGCAATCAGAAGAAAGTTATTAATGACGGATGACTTGACTTTTGAGATTGCTTGTCAGACAGCGAGGTCGATGGGCATGGCTAAACAATATTCCCGAGAATTAAATAATGATGACAGTCGTCAGTCAACCGAGGTAAATCACCTGCAGGTTCAAAGTAAAAGACGGGCATCGCCGAAAGTATCAGAAACTGGAAATTCTACCAGAGCGTCGAAGTCGTGCTATAGGTGCCTGGGACAACACATTGCTCAAAGTTGTCCATACGTGAAGGCAGAGTGTTTCTTCTGCAGAAAGACTGGGCATCTTGCGAAGGCATGCCGATTGAAGGGTAAATCATTGTTCAAAGCTATGAGTCCAGCATTCAAAGCTATCTGTAGAAACCCAAGAGACTACATAGCATGGAAGAACAACAACAGGACGAGGAGATGTTAGAGTTACACGTCATCAGGAGCACGAGGTTAATGGACAGCGATTCGGAAAGCAACAAAATCCACATAGATGTTGCGAGATTCAAGATACCAATGGAAATTGACACGGGTGCATCCATGAGTGTCGTACCGGAGTCACTATATCGCGACAAATTGCGTGATTTCCAACTGGAGAAATCCAAGATAGAACTGCAAGGCTACTCGGGAGAGAAAATTCCTGTAGTAGGCTGTATCACCGTACCGGTGAAATATAAAGATAAATTTCAGAACTTGCCTCTAATAGTAGGGAAAGGAGACAAGCCGGCCTTACGAGGAAGAAATTGGTTGAGCTCACTGAAGTTGGATTGGAGTAAGATTTTCTTTTGACCAGCGAGATTTTCATCAATGGATGAGGTTATCAAGAAGTATCCGAAGGTGTTCTGCGAAACGGGCAGTCTGATCCAAGGCTTCAAGGCGAGTGTCAGAAGGATGCTAGATCAGTTTACTACAAGCCACATTCCATACCATATGCACTCAAGGAGAAAGTTGAGCCAGAACTCAAAAGACAAGAGACTGAGAACATTATTAGTAAGATAGATCGATGTAATTGGGTGACACGCATTGTTGTTGTACCTAAGTCTGATGGTAAGGTAAGATTGTGTGGTGATTATAAAGTAACCGTAAACCAGGTTCTAGAAGGTAATGTCCCCAATATATTGTCGAATATAGAAGATTTGTTCACAACACTGAGAGGTGGTCAGATCTTCTCAAAACTGGATCTTGCAAATGCCTTCTTACAGCTTGAACTAGATGAGGAGTACAAGTCATGTTTGACTATCAATACTCATCTAGGCCTATATCAATTTAATAGGCTACTGTTTGGAGTGCCTTCCACCCCTGCCATATTCCAAGGGGTGATGAACCAGATTTTGCAAGGTATTGAAGGGGTAGTATGTTATTTGGATTACATACTAATTTCAGCACCAAATAGGCAAATTCATAATAACAGATTGAATGAAGTCCTCAAACGGCTAGAGAAGCACAAAGTATGAGTGTCTGCTCCTAAGTCTGAGTTATTTAAAAACTCAGTGGAGTACTTTGGGTACAGAGTAGACAAAGATAGTTTACATCCAACCATGGGAAAATTGGATACAATTAGAAATGCATCCACTCCCAGGAATGTCACTGAACTTCGTTCATTCTTGGGTCTTTTGAACTATTATGGGAAGTTCCTACCAAATTTGGCTACAGTATTACATCCACTGAATGAACTTTTGAAAAAACAGGTCCATTGGAAGCGGTCAAAAGAATGCGATACAGCATTCAAGGAGTGTAAAAGCAAATTGGTAGAGAGCACCATGTTAGTTCATTATGACATATCTAAGGAGATTAAGCTAGCATGTGATGCCTCTCCGTATGGAGTTGGGGCAGTAATCTCTCATGTATTAAGTAGTGGGGAGGAGAGACCAATTGCTTTTGCTTCACGCACTCTCAGTGCCAGTGAGAGTAATTATGCGCAAATTGAAAGGGAAGCTTTGGCATTAATTTTTGGGGTCAAGAAGTTTCACAAATACTTGTATGGTCGCAAGTTTACCATCGTTACGGACCATAAGCCCCTAACAGCAATCCTCCATCCAAAGTCCCCAGTTCCAACATTAGCTGCAGCCTGAATGCAGAGATGGGCTTTGATTTTGTCAGCATATACATATGATATTGAATACAGATGATCAGCTGTCCACAGTAATGCTGATGCAATGTCTAGATTGCCTTCCCCATCAAATGTTACACCCGATAGGGAAGAAGTGTTTTATTTTTCATACATTGATGAATTGCCAGTCACAGCTGAAGAGATTGGTAGGGCAACCAAACGTGACCTAGTGATGTCAAAGGTGTATGATTATATTGCAAATGGATGGCCAAACCAGATAACAGACAATGATACACATCTATTCTTCATTCGAAGGAATAAATTATCAGTCGATAAAGATTGTATCATGTGGGGTGCAAGAGTGGTTATAACAAATAAATTCAGATCCAAATTATTAGGAGACCTCCATGACCAGCACCTGGGAATGTGCTTGACCAAAGTTTGCACGCAGTTATTTATGGTGGCCAGGTCTTATAGAGTACATCGTAGTCAGTGTACGACATGTCAATCGGTAAGCAAGCAACCACCACCAGTACCATTACAGCCATGGAAATGGCCTCCCAGGGTGTGGCAAAGGCTACATATTGATTTTGCTGAGTTAGAAGGACAACAATTGTTCATTGTGATTGATAGCCATTCGAAATGGGTTGAGGTGTTTCCAATGTGGAAAATAACAACAAGTAAAACATTGGACATTTTACAAAAATTATTTTCTGCATTTGGACTCCCTGAAGAAATTGTTTCGGATAATGGACCACAATTTCATTCAGAAGAATTTGCACAATTCGCGAGCAAAAATGGTGTGAAACATACCAAGGTTCCACCATACCATCCTGCTTTGAATGGTGCAGCAGAGCGCACTGTACAAATTGTAAAACGTGCCCTTATAAAACAAATGTTAGATCCAAATCCAAGGAAACGACAGTTGTCATTGGATCACAAATTGGCTAATTTTTTTGATTACATATCGAAATACTCCTCATACAACTACTGGTAGAACACCAGCAGAGTTGTTTCTCAAACGACAGCCTCGAACCAGATTCTCGTTGTTAAAGCCAAACTTGGCACAGTCCGTAGAAGAGACTCAATTGAGACAGAAAGAGAATCATGATAGAGGTAGAGTAAAAGAGAGAAGTGTGAAATTAAACCAGAAGGTGAGAGTGAAGAACCATCACCATAAATGGTTAAAGTGGTTACCAGGAAGAGTGGTGAAGATTTGTGGTCCTCGCACATATTTGGTAAAGGTGTTTAATAATGGACAGGTTAGGTTTCTTCATATTGATCATATTTTACCTACAGACATGGAAGAAGTTGAAGGTGGGAATGATTCAATTATTTCTGATTCATCAGATAGTTTTGATATACCAGTGGCAAATCCTAAATCCAATGTACTGGAAACAAATCCAGGAGAGAATCAGAATGAAAGTCTGAGTCCGAGTCAGGAAAACAAAGAGCCTGAAGTTAGAGTGAGTGCAAATGAAAATCAAGGAAATTCCGTGGGGAAAACATTCCTCAGGATGAGCCTCGAATGAGTGTGAAATCGACACCATGTTTGAAAGGTTCTGTTCGAGAGTGAAGGTATCCTCTTCAAAACAGAAAACAAGTGGTAAAGTTAATTTTGTAAATATGGAAAAAAAAAGTTATATCCTGTGTTATGTGTAAACATGAAAGTTATGTATGATGTTTGTTATGAAGGCTTCTTCATTAAGGAGGGAGAAGTGTAATGTCTGAAAGCTTGTAATGTTTGTAGCTCCACACTGTGGATGTGGACGTATTGTGTACTGCAAGTGCAGGGTTAATAATAAACAGAACTAGGCAGATTTCCTGAGAGTTCCGAGAGAGCTGCCTGCCATGTTAGGAAGCTGTGTGTGCTGTGCTCTGTGAATATATCACAGCTAAAAATATAGGGTGAGAATTTTTGCAGGAGTTTACCTGATCCACTGCTATAATTTCATTGAAAACCCCGATGAGGCGGCATGAACAGCTGGTTTACTTAGCTATTCACGCTGTTTCTCTGGAGGACCTGACGATCTTGCGCTGAAGTTACAGCAGTGAATCAGGAGAACCCCTATGGAAATTCCAGGCAACAGTCTAATCCTTTTTAGTTGAAGTCACTGGGACCAAAATTGCCTCTCCCAATAAAGACACTCCGTGGACGGGCCACCATTTTAGAAATTGCCCTGCCCCAAGAACGGAGCGGTGTTCGGAACCTGTTTTCCTGCCACGGCATGCACACGCCACCCCTTTTCGACTGGTGGGAACCCCCTCGTGAAATTGTCCTTGAGAAATTGCCCCTAACCTGAAATTGCCCCGCGGGAGAGGCCCCGCTGCAGGCTGATGCTCCTGACAGCTTTTGTTGTTTGTGCACTCTGTGTGAAATGGCGGCAGCCACCATGTTAGTTTTCTTTGATGGCAGACTGCCAGGTCGGCCCGACAATTATGCCCCCAGGTTTGGATGGGCTGCCAACATGCAGCCTGGTACCTCTACTTGGGTGCCAGGCCGCTGGCCTGGACGAAACCCTCCCTGATGGCCCAATGGACCTAACTAAAATATCTGCAGAGTTCGCAGTGGCCCTCCCCTTTAACCGAAGGGAGAGCTGTTGTGACGCGTCAACGTGATGCAGCATGTCCGCGCGGCACTGATGACTGATCGGGTTGGCACACCTGCTGCGAGGTCACTTCCGCCCTGCACTAGACCGGAATATTGCCACACGGAAAAAAAAACAAAGTGCTGAATTTCTCTGGTATCTCCGCCCCAGCAAATAATCAGGAAGGCAAATGGAATGATGGCCTTTATCGCAAGGGGGATGGAGTATAAAAGCAGAGAAGTCCTGCTACAACTGTACAGGGTATTGGTGAGGGCACACCTGGAGTATTGCGTACAGTTTTGGTCTCTGCATTTAAGGAAGGATATACTTGCATTGGAGGCTGTTCAGAGAAGGTTCACTAGGTTGATTCCGCAAATGAGGGGGTTGACTTATGAGGATAGGTTGAGTAGGTTGGGCCGAAACACATTGGAGTTCAGAAGAATGAGAGCTGATCTTATTGAAACTTATAAGACAATGAGGGGGCTCGACAAGGTGAATGCATAGAGGATATTTCCACTCATAGGGGAACCTAAAACTAAGGAACATAGTCTTAGAATAAGGGGCCGCCCATTTAAAACTGAGATGAGGAGAAATTTCTTCTCTCAGAGGGTTGTAAATCTATGGAATTCTCTGCCCCAGAGAGCTGTGGAGGCTGGGTCATTGAAATTATTTAAGGTGGAGATAGACAGATTTTTGAGCGATAAGAGAGTAAAGTATTATGGGGAGCGAGTAGGGAAGTGGAGCTGAGTCCATGATCAGATCAGCCATGATCTTATTGAATGGCAGAGCAGGCTCAAGAGGCCAAATGCCCTACTCCTGCTCCTATTTCTTATGTTCTTATGTTCTTATGGACTGGGGTGGAGAAAAACTTTAAAAAATGGTATGTGTTATGTTCAGAATAACTCCACAAAACTGTATGGTAAGCTCAAAGTGTTGTGACCTTGGACTCTTTATTCAGACTCCAGTGTGAGGAGGTAGCATGGTGAATTACCTTTTATACCTGCTTGCCCAGGGTGCACCAGTGACTCTGAGGTCTCCCACAGGTGTGCCCCCTGATGGCAAGTCTTATATGTTGGTGAGGTTTAGATACATACATAACATCACTCCCGCAAAGTCTTATGTACAAGTTATTTGCAAGTTGAGGTGATTTGGTGCTCTGCGTTCCTGGGTCGATCGCCTGAGTTGAAGTCCTGGCATGGGTGAGTTGGTCGGATCATTGCTGCACGGCCGGTCTGATCGGACTGTCGAGCATGGTGGGTTCATCCTCGTGGTTGACAGCGAGGTCGATTGTGTTAGTGGGCTGCTGGGGGCCAGGTCCTTTCACAGTGGTTCCTGGTTATCTGTAGTTCACAGTTTGGTCTGGTACAAATGCTTTCTGTGTGGTGGGAGGCCGCGTGATCCCCGTGAATCTTAGGCCATGGTATGGAGGCCCCGGACCACCGACTGTGTGTAGCCTCCCTGCCTTTCTTTGCAATGTTGCAGGGTTACCCCATAGGGGCCAATCTGATGGGATGAGCATTTTTTCTTTGCGACGGATAAGCTGCAACATCCCATTTAGCGGTTCGCCGTTAGCAGGCGGTAACGTGGGATCCTGGCTGGTCCAGGTCCTAAACTGGGGGGCTGTTACGGTTGACCCCTCACTCTCTAGCACTTCCATAACAGCGAGCAGGTCTGCGGGCTGCGCCGTTTCCACCCCGGTAGTGGGCAACGGTGACCAACTGAGGGCATTAGCGCCATTCTCGGTGCCTGGCCTGTGGCGGATCATGTTACAGTGCAGAGATAGTGTTAGACATATTCAAAACAAAGCTGATAATAGTACCTCTGCTCTCCAAAAACTGTGAGATTGGCAGCTTGTCTGACTCGAGCAAATCATGGGACACTCTTTGGTACGTCTCTTTTGTCCCGTGAACGCAGGCTACTGCCTTGGGTAACTGATAAGATCATGGCTGATCATTCACCTCAGTGCCCCTTTCCTGCCTTCTCTCCATACCCCTTGATCTCTTTAGCCATAAGGGCCATATCCAACTCCCTCTTGAATATATCTAACGAACTGGCATCAACAACTCTCTGCGGAAGAGAATTCCACAGGTTAACAACTCTCGGACTGAAGAAGTTTCTCCTCACCTCGGTCCTAAATGGCTTACCCCTTATCCTTAGACTGTGACCCCTGGTTTTGGACTTCCCCAACATTGGGAACAGTCTTCCTGCATCTAACCTGTCCAGTCCCGTCAGAATTTTATATGTTTCTATGAGATCCCCTCTCATTCTTCTAAACTCCAGTGAATACAGGCCCAGTCAATTCAGTCTCTCGTCATCCCGGGCATCAGTCTGGTGAACCTTCGCTGCACTCCCTCAATAGCAAGAATGTCCTTCCTCAGATTAGGAGATCAAAACTGAACACAATATTCCAGGTGAGGCCTCACCAAGGCCATGTACAGCTACAGCAAAATCTCCCTGCTCCTATACTCAAATCCCCGAGCTATGAAGGCCACATGCCATTTGCCTTCTTCACCGCCTGCTGCACCTGCATGCCAACCTTCAATGACTGATGAACCATGACACCCAGGTCTCATTGCACCTCCCCTTTTCCTAATCTGCCGCCATTCAGATAATATTCTGCCTTCATGTTTTTGCCAGCAAAGTGGATAACCCCACATTTATCTACATTATACTGCATCTGCCATGCATTTGCCCACTCACCTTACCTGTCGACGTCACCCTGTCACCTCATAGTATCCTCCTCACAGCTCACACCGCCACCCAGCTTAGTGTCATCTGCAAACTTGGAGATATTACTCTCAATTCCTTCATTTAAATCATTGATGTATATTGTAAAAAGCTGGGGTCCCAGCACTGAGCCCTGCAGCACCCCACTAGTCACTGCCTGCCATTCTGAAAAGGACCCGTTTATCCCGACTCTCTGCTTCCTGTTTGCCAACCAGTTTTCTATCCATGTCAATCCACTACCATCAATACCACGTGCTTTAATTTTGCACACCAATCTCTTGTGTGGAACCTTGTCAAAAGTCTTTTGAAAGTCCAAATACACCACATCCACTAGTTTTCCCTTGTCCACTCTACTAGTTACATCCTCAAAAAATTCTAGAAGATTTGTCAAGCATGATTTCCCTTTCATAAATCCATGCTGACTTGGACCGATCCTGTCACTGCTTTCCAAATGCACTGCTATTTCATCTTTAATAATTGATTCCAACATTTTCCCCACTACTGATGTCAGGCTAACCGGCCTATAATTTCCCATTTTCTCTCTCCCTCCTTTTTTAAAAAATGGTGTTACATTAGCTACCCTCCAGTCCATAGGAACTAATCCAGAGTCGATAAGACTGTTGGAAAATGATCACCAATGCATCCACTATTTCTAGGATCACTTCCTTAAGTACTCTGGGATGCAGACTATCAAACCCTATGGATTTATCGGCCTTCAATCCCATCAATTTCCCTAACACAATTTCCTGGCTAATAAGAATTTCCTTCAGTTCCTCCTTCTCGCTAGACCCACAGTCCCCTTGTATTTACGGAAGGTTATTTGTGTCTTCCTTAGTGAAGACAGGACCAAAGTATTTGTTCAATTGGTCTGCCATTTCTTTGTTCCCCATTATAAGTTCACCAGATTCTGACTGCAAGGGACCTACATTTGTTTTCCCTAATCTTTTCCTCTTCACCTATCTATCGAAGCTTTTGCAGTCAGTTGTTATGTTCATGTGGAACAATATCAGACTTTCGGGATGTGTAGGCATTCTATATCATAGGGCTTTCTAACACCATCTTGGAATGTCACTTACTCAGAAAAATCAAGAGGGTTGGTCAGACAAGATCTGTCCCTTCTTAAACCTGGAAGTTTATGGGAGTGCTGTAGCCTCAGAGTCCCTGGTTAGCCAAGGGAAAGAATCAGCTCGGAATACCATTACATGGGTTCAATTTTCCCCAGTGATTTGCGGCATTTTATTGGCACACGCTGCTTTTTTTTGGCGTAAGTTAAAAAATTAAAGTTTCCCCAAGGAATATGCGCCAGCGTAACTCAGTTGGTTATGATTTTTTTAGGTTCGGTTTTTTTTGCGTCATGGGGGTGTAACTTGATGTCTGCGGCAGTTTTTGTCAATTATGTAAGGTTACCCAAAAGAAATGTCTCCTATGTCGGTGTATGTGACCACTATCGAAAAACCTTCTGGTGAGTTAAGAAAAACCAGCGCGCTTTGAAAAATCGCGCAGAAAGATGCCATTGTTTTTCAACAAAGTTTTGGAGGGAGTCAAGAACATTTAAATATACAAAATAAAGAATACATTTTTTTTACCTTATAACGCAGTAAATGGAAGTTTGATGGAAATCTGTAAGTTTTCATTTGTTTTCAACACACACGCCACCACCGAACGTCTGCAAACAGGGCTCGAGGGTTGAAGCATCGGCAGGCAGAATCGGTCCCGCACCCGAACACAGTGGTTCTGGGCTCGGCTGCAAAAGGCGGCCGGGGTGTTCGGGGGGAGGTGGCTGTGGAACACAAAAGGAAGGCATCAGAAGCCTTCACTACCCATCAAATCAAGCCCGGGTAGGTGGGGGTCTGTGGAAGACATACGGAAGGCATCAGAAGCCTGCACTATGCATCAAATGTAGTCCGGGAGGTTTGGAGGGGGAGTGGGGGTGTTCCTGATCACTGTGCCTGCTCAGACCTGGGAGCGGTCCATACAGACCTTATGGGGAGAGAGAACAAAGAACTTTGTCCTGCCTCCCTGCCTGTTGTTTTGAACTTCTTGCAAAGGTAAAATGTAAGTAAGGGGGCAATACTGATAATGCCATACCTTGTGCAAACCTTTTGCATGATGGTGCTGCGGAGGAGACAATTGATTCAACGTCATCGCATGAGGAACCTTAGAGCACACATGTTGATGGCCTTACCCACATCGGGTATATCGAGACAGGCGTTCATACCTGCACCTGAGTGATGCAGACTGTGTCAGAAGGCTGTGTTTCCGCAAAGAATTTGTAACTGAGATCTGTGAGTTAGTAAAAGCAGACCTGCAACTTAGAAGCGTCAGGAGGACTGCTTTGTCAGTTGAAGTGAAGGTTACAGCTGCACTTCAATTTTATGCATCTGGATCATTCCAGGCCACAACTGGGGATGTTTGCACTATTTCTCAACATGCAACACATATCTGCATTCGGCAGGTGGCTGCTGTACTATATGCTTGGAGGAATGACGACATAAAGTTCCCCATGACTGCCCAGGCAATGTGTGAAAGGGCTGTGGGTTTCTCCAGGATTGCTGGCTTCCCAAAGGTAGAGGGCAGCATTGATTGTACCCACATTGCCTTGCGAGCATCTTTGGAGGATTCCAAGATGTACAGGAACAGAAAAGGCCTCCACTCCATTAATGTGCATCTCATGTGTGACGACATGCAACGCATCATGTCAGTTGATGCAAGATACCATGGGAGCACTCATGATGCGTTCATCCTAGGTGAGAGCTTTACATCTGCCACATTTCAGCAGCAGCCAGAAGGGCAGAGACTGGGAGACAAAGGGTACGGCCTCGCCACCTGACTCATGATGCCCCTTCGTGTAACCTGGACAGAAACTGAGCGGGAATACAACATGTCGCACATTGCAATGTGCAGCATAATAGAAAGGACCATTGGCATCTTGAAACAGTGTTTCCGATGCCTGGACTATTCTGGAGGCTGCTTGCAATACTCCCCTGAGATTATCGGTCAGTTCAGTGTCGTCTGCTGCATGCTGCATAACTTCGCCATCATGAGGCAGCAGCAGCTGGTAGTGGAGGACCCACCAGAGGTGAGAGTGTTTTTCCCCCAAAGTGGATAACTTCACGTTTATCCACATTTTACTGCACCTGCCATGCATTTGCCCACTCACCTAACCTGTCCAAGTCACCCTGCAGCCCCTTAGCGTCCTCCTCCCAGCCCACACGTCCAGCCAGTTTAGTGTCATCTGCAAACTTGGAGATATTACACTCAATTCCTTCATCCAAATCATTAATGTATATTGTAAATAGCTGGGGTCCCAACACTGAGCCCTGCGGCACCCCACTCATCACTGCCTGCCATTCTGAAAAGGTCCCGTTTATCCCGACTCTCTGCTTCCTATCTGCCAACTAGTTCTCTATCCATGTCAGTACATTACCCCCAATACCATGTGCTTTAATTTTGCACAACAATCTCTTGTGTGGGACCTTGTCAAAAGCCTTTTGAAAGTCCAAATACACCACATCCACTGGTTCTCCCTCGTCCACTCTACTAGTTACATCCTCAAAGAATTCTAGAAGATTTGTCAAACATGATTTCCCTTTCATAAATCCATGTTGACTTGGACCGATCCTGTCACTGCTTTCCAAATGCGCTGCTATTTCATCTTTAATAATTGATTCCAACATTTTCCCCACTACTGATGTCAGGCTAACTGGTCTATAATTACCCAGATTCTCTCTCCCTCCTTTTTTAAAAAGTTGTGTTACATTAGCTACCCTCCAGTTCATAGGAACTGATCCAGAGTGGATTCACTGTTGGAAAATGATCACCAATGCATCCACTATTTCTAGGGCCACTTCCTTAAGTACTCTGGGATGCAGACTATCAGGCCCCGGGGATTTATCGGCCTTTAATCCCATCAATTTCCCTAACACAATTTCCCGCTTTATAAGGATATCCTTCAGTTCCTCCTTCTCACTAGACCCTCGGTCCCTTAGTACTTCCGAAAGCTTATTTGTGTCTTCCTTCGTGAAGACAGAACCAAAGTATTTGTTCAATTGGTCTGGCATTTCTTTGTTCCTATTATAAATTCACCTGAAACAACCTGGAAGAGGTTCTACTGCGTTTGGACACAGTGGGACTCAGACGTAAACGTGCAAAGTGCATCTTCATGCCACCAGAGGTCGAATTCCTCGGAAGGAAAATCGCCGCTGGTGGCATCAGACCTACTGACGTGAAAATCAAAGCCATCAAGGATGCACCCAAGCTGCAGAACGTGATGGATCTGCATTCGTTCCTGGGTCTACTCAACTACTTTGGTAACTTCCTACCTAAATTGAGCACCTTAATTGAACTACTGCACATGCTATTGAGAAATGGCAACAACTGGGTCTGGGGCACATTGCAAGACAGAGTTTTCGAGAAAGCCACCAATCTGCTTTGCTCGAACAAGCTGCTGGTACATTATGACCCATGTAAACGTTTAGTTTTGGCCTCTGATGCATCGTTATATGGAATTGGTTGCGTGTTACAACAACTTCAACCTGTCGCGTATGCATCGAAAAGTTTATCTAAAGCAGAAAGAGCCTACAATATGGTAGAAAAAGTAACTTTAGCGTGTGTGTACGGTGTTAAAAAGATGCTTCAATAACTGTTCAGTCTGAGGTTTGAATTAGAGACCGATCACAAGCTTCTCATTTCGTTGTTTTCCGAGAGCAAAGGTATCACTACCAATGCTTCATCCCGGATCCAAGTGTGGGGGCTGACATTATCTGCCTATGATTATGTCATTCGCCACAGACCTGGCACAGAGAATTGTGCTGATGCTTTGAGCCGGTTGCCGTTGCCCACACCGGAGGTGGAAACACCACAACCGGCAGATTTAATGTTAATCATGAATGCTTTTGAGAGTGAAGGTACCTCTGTCACGGCTCAACAAGTTAAGACCTGAATCAGCCAGGACCTGATATTATCGGTGGTAAAGGGTTGCATCCTCAAAGGGAATTGGTCTGCCATACCTAAGCAAATGTGCGAGGAGGCCAAACCATATATTCCTCGCAAGGACGAATTGTCTATTGAAGCAGATTGCACATTGTGGGGTAATCGAGTTGTAATGCCTAAGAAAGGGAGCGAGAGGTTTGTGTGTGTTACACAGCACACATCCTGATAAAGTGATGATGAAGGCCATCGCCAGGTCCCACCTATGGTGGCCAGGAATTGATTCTGAGCTGGAAGCATGCGTGCATCAGTGCAACATCTGCATGCAGCTCAGCAAAGCACCAACGGAATCGCCGCTGAATCTGTGGTCATGGCCATCCAAACCTTGGTCCAAGATCCATGTAGATTTTGCAGGTCCCTTCCTGGGCAAGACGTTTTTAGTGGTGGTGGATGCTTATTTGTAGTGGATAGAATGCATAATCATGTCAGCCATTACATCCGCGGCAACCACAGAGAATCTCAATGTCATGTTCGCGACACATGGTCTGCCTGACAGTGGTGAGCGACAATGGGTCGTGCTTCACCAGTCAGGAGTTTGTAAAACTTAACGGCATAAAACATGTAAGGTCAGCACCGTTCAAGTCTGTGTCCAATGGGCAAGCAGAACGTGCAGTACAAATTATTAAGCAAAGCATGAGGAGAGTAACCCAAGGGTCACTGCAGACCCACCTGTCTTGCATACTGCTGAGTTACAGGACAAGACTCCACACACTCACAGGGGTCTCGCCTGCTGAACTCATGATGAATAGAGGTCTTAAGACCAAGTTATCTCTTGTACACCCGGATTTAAGTAATCATGTTGAATACAGAAGACAGAGTCAACAAGGGTACCAGATTGCGCAACTGTGTCACGTGAGATTTCTGTTAATGATCCTGTATATGTGTTGAACTATGGTCAGGGTCCCAAATGGATCACTGGTACAGTCATGGCCAAGGAGGGCAACAGAGTATTTGTTATTAAGCTCAAGAATGGGCAAACTTGCAGGAAACACATGGATCAAACAAAGCTGAGGCACACAGAGGAGCCAGAGCAGTTGGACGAAGAAACCGTCAACGACCAACCAACCTACCAGCAGCCTTCAGTGGACTCAAGGGTCATCAGTGAACCCGAATTTCCATCTCGGACTTGTTCAGTATAAATGGATTTGCAATTCCTGACATGGCCACTGCGACCCCCAACGTCAGCCATCCAGCCACCAGCCACACCAGACTCCGCACATTCACCCCAGGCCAGAGTTGAACTGAGATGGTCAACCCGGGAGCATAAAGTACCGAACCATCTCAACCTGTGAAAGACTGTGATAAGATTTCAGAGGAGGGTATTGTCATGTATGTTCATGTTGTTTGTAGCCACCAGATGGTGTCATTATTGGAGGCCACTGAGCAGCACGCACATAGTGCTACTCTGGTATAAAAGGCCAGCCATTTTGTGAGTCAGGCACTTTGTGCCGTAATAAAGCAGAGCCAAGGTTGTACCTTGTTCAGTTAAACAGTACGCAGTTTGTACCTTTATTGCAAACGTAACACTTTCAATGACTTGAGTACAAGGACACCCAGGTCTCTCTGTATATTGACACTTCCCAAGCCATCACCATTTAAATAATAGTTTGTCCTTATGTTTTTCCTACCAAAGTGGATAACTTCACATTTATCCACATTATACTACATCTGCCATGTGTTTGCCCACTCACTCAACCTATCTAAATCGCCTTGCAGCATCTTTGCATCCTCCTCACAACTGATAATCCCACCTAGTTTTGTGTCATCAGCATATTTGCACATATTACATTTGGTTCCCTCATCCAAATCATTTATATATAGTGAATAGCTGGGGCCCAAGCACTAATCCCTGTGGTACTCCACCAGTCACTGCCCGCCACCCCGAAAAAGACCCGTTTATTTCTACTCTCTGTTTCCTATCAGTCAACCAATTTCAATCCACGCCAATACATTACCCCCAATCCTATGTGGTATAATTTTGCACAATAACCTCTTATATGGGACTTTATCAAAGGCCTTCTGAAAATCCAAATACACTACATCCACTGCTTCTCCCTTATCTATTCTATAAGTTACATCCTCAAAAAACTCCAATAGGTTTGTCAAACATGATTTTCCTTTCATAAATCCATGGTGACTTTGTTTAATCCCGTTGATATTATCTAAGTGTGCCATGATCACATCCTTTATAATAGACTCTAGCATTTTCCCTACTACTGATGTTAGGCTAACCGGTCTGTAGTTCCCGGTTTTCTCTCTCCCTCCTTTTTTAAATAGTGGGATTTCATTTGCCACCCTCCAATCTGCAAGAACTGTTCCATAATCTATAGAATTTTGGAAGATGATAACCAATGCATCTATTATTTCCATGGCTACTTTTTTTAGTACTCTGGGATGCAGATCATCAGGCCCTGGGGATTTATCGGCCTTCAGTCCCATTAGTTTCTCCAGCACTATTTTCTTACTAATAATAATTTCCTTTAATTCCTCTTGCTCACTAGACCCTTGGTTCACTTACATTTCTGGGACATTATTTGTGTCCTTTTCCATGAAATATTTATTTAATTGTTCTGCTATTTCCTTGTTCCCCATTACAAAATCTCCCGTTTCTATCTGTAAAGGACCTACATTTGTCTTCACTAATCTTTTTCTTTTTACGTACTTGTAGAAACTTTTGCAGTCGGTTTTTATGTTCCTTGCAAGTTTACTCTCATACTCTATTTTCCCCTCTTAATCAATCTCTTGGTCCTTTTTTGCTGAATTCTAAATTGCTCCCAATGCTCAGGCTTGCTACTTTTTCTGGCAACTTTGTATAACTCCTCTTTGAATCTAATACTCTTCCTAATTTCTTTTGTTAGCCATGTTTGGACCACTTTTTCTTTTGTGTTTTTACACCAGAAAGTAATGTAGCACTGTTGCAATTCATGCATTCGTTCCTTAAATGTTAGCCATTGCCTATCCACCGTCATGCCTTTTAATGAATCTTCCCAATCTATCATAGCGAATTCATTCCTCATACCTTCGTAGTTTCCTCTGTTTAGATTTAGGACACTAGTTTCGGATTTGACTACTTCACTTTCAATCTAAATAAAGAATTCAATCATGTTATGGTCACTCTTCCCTAAAAGACCCCGCACAACAAGACTGTTAATTAACCCCTTCTCGTTACACAATACCCAATCTGGGATAGTCTGTTCCCTAGTAGGCTCCTCAACATACTGGTCTAAAAAACCATTTCGTACACACTCCAGGAATTCATCTGCCACAGTATTATTACTAATTTGGTTTGGCCAGTCTATATATAGATTAAAGTCACCTATGATTACTGTAGTATCCTTGTTACATGCATCTCTAATTTCCTGTTCGATGCCGAACAAATAATGGAAATGATTCTTCTTGAGTTCCAAAAGTTATGTTAATAATGGAACAAATAATGTAAATGACTCATTATAATTTAAAATATATTTTATTCAAAAGTTTAACAAACATTTGTTTGTACTTAACTTAACTTTAATTAACATATTCTTGTATCAAATTTTAAAGTTTTCACTTATGATCACTTACAAACTCTAAGATCAGTTTAAAATAGATAAGTCCCCAGGCCCAGATGAAATGCATCCCATGCTGTTGAGCGAAGTAAAAGATTAAATTCCAGAGGCCTTGACCATCATTTTCCAGTTCTGTTTGGATTTGGGCATGGTCCTGGAGGATTGGAGGACTGCTAATATAGTACCCTTGTTTAAGAAAAGAGAAAGGGATAGGCTGAGTAATTACAGGCCTGTCAGCCTACCCTCAGTGGTGGAAAACTTATTGGAAAAAATCCTGAAAGACAGGATAAATCTACATTTGGAAAGGCAAGGATTAATTAGGGACAGTCAACACAGATTTGTTATGGGAAGATCATGTTTGACTAACCTGATTGAATTTTTTGAGGAGGTAACTAAGAGGGTCGATGAGGGTAGTGCGTACGATGTAGTGTATAAGGACTTTAGCAAAACTTTTGATAATGTCTCACATGGTAGACTAATCACGAAGGTTAAAGCCCATGGGATCCAGGGCAGAGTGGCAAGTTGATCCAAAATTGGATTAGAGGTAGGATGCAAAGGGTAATGGTTGATGGATGTTTTTGTGACTGGAAGGATGTTTCCAGTGAGGTTCTGCAGGGCTCAGTACTGGTCCCTTGCTTTTTGTGGTATATATCGATTTAGATTTGAATATAGGGAGTATGATTAAGAAGTTTGCAGACGACACTAAAATTGGTTGTGTGGTTGATAATGAAGAGGAAATTCATGGGCTGCAGGAGGATATCAATCTACTGATCAGGTGGGCAGAGCAGTGGCAAATAGAATTGAATTCACGGAAGTGTGAGGTAATGCACTTTAGGAGGGCTAATAAGGAAAGGGTATAGACATTAAGCGGTCGGCCGCTTAATAGTATAGATGAACAAAGGGACCTCGGAATGCTTGTCCACAGATCCCTGAAAATAGTAGGCAACGTGGATAAGGTGGTTAAGAAGGCATACAGAATGCTTGCCTTTATTGGCCCAGGCATAGAATATAAGAGTAGAGAGGTTATGCTTAAATTGCATAATACTTTGGTTAGGCCACAGCTGGAGTGCTGCATGCAGTTCTGGTCGCCGTATTATAGGAAGGACATGATTGCACTAGAGAGGGTGCAGAGGAGATTTACTAGGATGCTGCCTGGAATGGAGAATCATAGTTATGAGGACAGATTGGATGGGCTGGATTTGTTCTGATTGAAATCGAGGAGGTTGAGAGACTTCATTGAGGTGCACAAAATATTGAGGGGCCTGGTCATAGTGGATAGTAAGCGCTTATTTCCATTGGTGGAGGGGTTTATTATGAGGGGGCATAGTTTTAAGGTGGTTGGTGGAAGTTTCGAGGGGATTTGAGAGGGGGCTTCTTTAAGCAGAGGATCTGGAACAGCCTGGAAGAGTGGTGGATGCATAAACCCTCACCACTTTTAAGAGATGGTTGGATGGGCACTTAAAGTGCCGTAAGCAGCAGTGTTACAGACCTAGAAGTGGTCATTGGGATTAGACTGGATAACCTCTTGTTGGCCAGCATAGATATGATGGTAAGTACTGCAGGGAATCGAATACGGCCAGGGTGATCGCCTGGACTAGTTTTGATTGCCTGGATGGGTCAGAGAGGAATTTTCCCAGATTTTTTCCCCTAAATTGGCATGGGTTTTTATCGATTTTTGTATCTCCCAGGAGATCACATGGCTCCGGTTGGGGTGGAGTGTAGAAAATTTTAGTATAAGGGGTGTCGCAGTTGTGTGAGGTAGACTGGTTAGGCTGGATGCTCTTTGCCTTTCCGGCATTTTTTATAGGTTTATATGTAACCTTCAGGGCTGCTGATCGAGGGCCATGCAGCGTTTTCTTGGCCGGCGCGGAAATGATGGGCCAAAATGGCCTTCTTCTGTGCTGTAAATTTCTATGTTTCTATAAGATCACTTACAAACTTTTAAACTTGTAAACTTACATAACTTACAAAAAACTTTTAATTTGAGAAGTTACAACAGTAACAATAATAACAACAACAACAACAACAACAGCAGCAGCAAAGAAAGGCTGCACCCATTTCTCTTCCACTTTATTCTAAGACTGCCTGCTGCGCTTGGATGGTGACTCCACCCCTGCCTGCATGCGGTGGTGCAACGTTTCTCTGGTTGGTACCAAGCTTCTTCTTCCGAACATAGAAACATAGAAAATAGGTACAGGAATAGACCATTCGGCCCTTCGAGCCTGCACCACCATTCAATATGATCATGGCTGATCATTCACCTCAGTACCCCTTTCCCGCCTTCTCTCCATACCTCTTGATCCCTTTAGCCGTAAGGGCCACATCTAACTCCCTCTTGAATATATCCAATGAACTGGCATCAACAACTCTCTGCGGCAGGGAATTCCACAGGTTAACAACTCTCTGAGTGAAGAAGTTTCTCCTCATCTCAGCCCTAAATGGCCTGCCCCTTATCGTAAGACTGTGTCCACTGGTTCTGGACTTGCCCAACATCTTGGGTAATGCACACTTCTTGATGGGGGTGGTGGTGGGATGGGTAATCCTTCATGTGGAAGGCCCGACTTGGGCCTCTTCAGAGACTGGTCTGGGGATTTGCATGGGATTGGCAGTTGACTCTTTCAATGGCCGCGGGGTCTGGCATGGTCCCTTATTGCAGCAGCTAACTCCAACATTCCCTCCCTCCCTCATGTGCCCTGACACTGTTTCAACTACCTTCAACATTCCCTTCCTCATGTTCGCCAACAGTGTCTTACCTACCTGTTACATGCCCTCCCTCATGTTGAGCAAAAGTGTGTCAACTACCTGCAACATTCCCTCCCTCATGTTCACTGACAACGCATCAGCTACCTGTGACATTCCGTTCCCCCATGTTCACTGTCAGCGCATCAGCTACATGTGACATTCCCTCCCTCATGTGCACCGACTGTTTCTGCTGACTGAGGTATTCCCTCCCTCGTGTTCCCGGACAACATCCCCATTTCTCGTGAGAGTGTTGGTACTTCTCCCGACAGTCCCGATACCTCATCACCCACCCCACTGATGGTGTCCAGGAATGATCGGGTAAGGTCAATGCTCTCCGCACTCATTGTCATCATGTGAACCACATCTGTTCGATCTTGCACCTCAGGAGAATGCGAATGCGCAGAAGGTGCGGCATCATTTTTTCGGTGCAGACATTTGGCTCCACCCCCCGAGGCTACAGGACAGGCCGCACACGTGCCAATTAAAAAAAATAGAGCAGGGAAATTTGGCACATTTATTTTTGGAGCAGTTGTGGTCTAGAAAAATGGGCGTAACTCTGGCAATATGCCAAAAAGAACGGCTTTGGGCAAAATTGAGCCCAAAGTGCCACCAAAAACAATGATCTGGTTAGGTTTCTGGGGCTGCAGCCAGCCATTAAAAAGGAAGGTAGCAAAGTGGAGAAGTTTATCACAATAGCACAATGGAGACTGAGGGCGAGCTGTAATGTGTGAGGTGCCGTCTTGTGGATGAGACATTAAATTGAAGTCCCCTTCTTCCCTCTAAGGTGGACGTAAAAGATCCCATGGGACTATACAAAGAAGAGCAGGGGCATTCTCCTGATATCCTGGCCAATATTTATCCTTCTATCAACATCACAAAAAAAACATTAGTTGGTCAATTATCTCATTGCTGTTTGCAAAAACCTACTGTGTTAAAACTGGCTGCAGTGTTTCTATTCCGACAATGACTACATTTCATTAGATATGAATTGCTTTGGGCATCCTGAGGTCTTTCTTTCTGAAGGGGTGAATAGAGAAAGACAATTTCTTCTGGTTGGTGAGTCAGTGACAAGGTTGGGGGTGGGAAGCATCAATTTAAAATTATTACTAAGAGAGTGATTTCTTTACACAGAGGGTTGTTGGAGCATGGATTGCTTTGCAACAGGGAGTAGTTAATACAGAAACTATTGTATCTATCAAGGAAACTTTGTATAAATATCTGAAACAAAGAATACAATGCAATGGGGAGAGAGCGGGGCAGTGGGATTTGTTATGTTCAGAATAAATCCACAGGATTATATCACAAGCTCAAAATGTTGTGACCTTGGTCTCTTTATTCAGACTCCAGAGTGGGGAAGCAGCATGGTGAATCACCTTTATACCTCCTTGCCCCATGGTGCACAGGTGACCCTTAGGTCTCCTACAGGCGTGTCCCCTAGTGGCAAGTCTTACATTTTGGTACGGTTTACATGCATACATAACATCACTCCCCCTCAAAGTCTTATGTGCAAGTTATTTGTAAGTTGAGGCGATCTGGCGCCCTGCGTCCCCGGGTCGATCACCTGGGTTGAAGTCCTGACATGGTGGGTCAGTGGGGGCCAGGTCCTTTCACAGTGGTTCCTGGTTATCTGTAGTTCGCAGTTTGGTTTTGTCCAAATGCTTTACTCGTTAGCCTGGTACATGGTTTCACAATCAAACGATCCGTTCTCATCACATACACTCCATTCCCCGCCTTGGCTAATGCGGTGCTAGTGGCCCAACTGGGGCCCTGAACATGGTCTACATCACTTATTCTGATGTCGAGTGGAGGGGCCGTGTAACTATGGTGCATTCGCTGCTGATGGCATATGGAAGGCTCAGTTCTGAGTGATTCTGTCTGGTGACTGCATAGCACCCGGGATAGCTGGGTCTGTAGAGAGTCTACCGTGACACGTGCGGTGCTAGGTTTAGTGATTTGGGCTGCCTCCTCCAGGCTAATGTCGCTGACCCTAAGGTCTAGCAAGTCCAGGATGGCTGTAATAGCCTTGAGACTTCCAGTAGTGGTGGGAGGCCTAGTGGTCCCCATGGACCATGGGCCGTAGTATGGAGGTCCCGGACCACCGACTGTGTGTAGCTGCCCTGCCTTACTTTGCAACATTGGGATGGGTCCTTCGTCTCTGCAACGGATAGGTTGCCACATCCCGCCTAGCAGTTTACCTTTGGCAGGCGGTAACGTGGGATCCTGGCTGGTCCAGGTCCTAAACTGGGGGGCCGTTACGGTTAACCCCTCGCTTTTTAGCACTTCTACAACCATGAGTGGGTCTGCAGGCTGCGCCGTTTCCACCCCGGTGGTGGGCAACGGTAGCCAACTGAGGGCATTAGTGCCATTCTCAGTGCCTGGCCCATGGCGGATCATGTTGCAGTGCACAGACAGTGTTAGACCTTCTCAAAACAGTGCATTGATAATGGTGCCTCTGCTCTCCCAAGCTTGTGGGATGAGCAGCTTGTCTGACTCAAGCACATATTGGGACACTCTTTGGTACCTCTCTTTGGTCCCGTAAACACAGGCTTCTGCTTTGTTTAACTTGTTAGATACATGTTCAATCGTTTGGGGCTCGCCCGCTACTTTTGCTTGCTGCACAACACTCAAACCCCGTGTGGTAACATCTCACTTGCTACGAAGACTTTGTTAGATACATATACAACTGGTTGGGGTTCGCCCGCTACTTTGGCTTGCTGTACAACACATCCGACCCCGTGTGATAACACATCACTTGTTACAAGCATTTTGTCAGATACATATACGACCGGTTGGTGTTCGCCTGCTACTTTGGCTTGTTGTAAGGTACCACCAACCCCATATAATGGTACATCATTGGCCGCGAATGACCGCTCACAAGGCTTACATCGTGCACACAATTTACTGGAGCATAGTGGGTTCCTGGCCTTCTCAGCGGCCGCCCCTTTACTTTTTCCCCAAATCCAATCGTCTTGGGACACATCCCTCCGTTCCATTGCGGCGACCTCCCGTGGTCAGGACGCTCTCTTGTCCCGTGGTCTGGACGCCTTCTCGTCTCGTGGTCCGGACGCACTCGCGTCCATGTCCATGATGCCGACTGCCGCGATCTTCCTCCCCAGGTATTTTGCCTCTGGCGTCAGGAAGATGCATTTGGATCGTTTTGGCCAGAATCCCACTCCGCATGGTCGACCTGGAGCCTCTTCCATCGTCGCGAAGAGGTTGTCGGCTTCAGGTGGTGGGTACCGCACCTGTACCGCTGCTCGGTTGATCTTCACCTTCTCGTGGTCGTGATGAGCAACCTGTGCCTCGGGGATCTGCAAATGGATCTTCACTTCAATGCCTAGTTCAGCTGAAGGTGGGGGTTTGCTCAGCCTTAGAGAAGGGGAGACCTCGTTTGCCGGAGAAGGTTCGCGAAGGTCTTCCCAGTTCCAACGAATCTTCCCCATCCACCTCCTGCCAAGCAGCATTGGCCCATCACCTGAAACAATCTACAATAGTAAATCGTGCACTGCTCCCTCGTGGGATATTCTTATGTCTGCACTCCCAATAACTGGTATCAGTTCCTTGGTGTAGGTGCGCAGCTTTGCCTGAATCGGGATCAGCTTGGGTCAGGGTGAGTCCTGTGCTTCGTCGCTCCACAGCCTCTCGAATGTCTTTTGGCTCATAACTGATTGACTCGCCCCGTGTCTAGTTCCATGGAGACTGGTGTGCCATTAAGTTCAACTTTTAACATTATCGGAGGGCTTTTGGTGGTGAAGGTGTGTATTCCATATACGTCCTCTTCATCCTCAGGTTCAGTTACCTCTTCTGCTCGTTTATCGTGATCCTCGCTGGATTGGTTGTCTTCTCCTGACTCTGCCACGTGGTGAGTCAGTGATCGTTGGCACATTCGCTGGAGGTGCCCAATTGTTCCATAGCCCTTGCACACATAGGGCTTGAATCGACATTGATGAACTCTATGGCTGCCCCCGCAGCACCAACATGGTGCTAATGGATACGCATTCACGTCCCATGGCGGACTCGGAGTCTCTCTAGGCCTAGGTCTGGCCTCTGCAACCATGTGGACCCTGCCCTCTGCTGTTCTGCCTGCTGAAAACATTATTTTGTGCATGGTGCTTGCCGGTGAGCTTCGATTCTGTGAAGATATCTGTTTTGTGTTATCGCTCGTGGATATGAAGGCTTGGGCTATCCATGATGGTCTTGCTCAGATCTAGGGATTCAGCAGACAGCAGTTTGAGAAGAATGATCTCTGGCCAATTCCAAGCATGAAAAAGTCCCGCAACATTTCCTCCAAGGATCCTACAAATTCGCACTGTCCCACGAGGTATCTTAGGTCGGTGACAAAACTCGCCATGTTCTGGCCCTCGGAGCAATGGTGCGTGTAAAAGTGGTACCTGGCCATCAGGATGCTCTCCTTTGGCTTGAGGTGCTCTCTAGCCAGCGTACACAGCTCTGCTTAAGATTTGTCCGTTAGTTTGACCGGTGCCAACAAATTTTTAAGGAGGCCATGTACCGATGACCCACATACGGTGAGGAGAATCGCCCTGCACTTGGTTGCCGTCTCAGCCTTGTCCAATTCATTGGCCATAAAGTACTGGTCGAGGCACTCAATGAAGGCTTCCCAATCATCACCCTTAACAAATCTCTCAAGAATACCAACGGCAGCCATTACCGCATGGAAGTTTGTGATCCATTACTCGTCGCCAATTTGTTATGTTCAGAATAAATCCACATGACAATATCGCAAGCTCAAACTGTTGTGACCTTGGTCTCTTTATTCCGACTCCAGAGTGGGGAAGCAGCATGGTGAATCACCTTTTATACCTCCTTGCCCCAGGGTACATAGGTGACCCTTGGGTCTCCCACAGTTGTGCTCCCTAGTGGCAAGTCTTACATTTTGGTAGGTTTACATGCATACATGACAGGATTATTTTTGGATTGCTCCAGCCCATGATGGGCCATATGGCCTTCTTCTGTGCTGTAAACTTCTATGGTTCTATTTCTTGTGCAACCATCAACCATGGCACATACCAAAGTTGAGGACGCCCTTACCATTTGAAAGGTATCATTTCAAGTATTATACACAACTCTGGCACTTTTGCAAAGAATCTTTCATTGTGCCACTTTTCTCAAAACTATTTGATAAAGTACCACACAATGGACTTGTTTGCAAAATTGAACCCCATGGGATTAAAGGGGCAGTGACAGTCTGGATACTATATTGACCAAGGGACAGAAAGCAGAGAGTAGTGGTAAACGGTTGTTTTTCAGCCTGGAGTGAAGTAAACAGTGGTATCCCCCAGGTGTCGGTATTGACAACACAGCTCGAAAATGTAGTAAACTGATAGTAGGAGACTTCAGGAGGACATAGACTGATGAAATGGGCAGACACATATCTGCTGAAATTTAATATCGAGAAGTGTCAAGTGATGCATTTTGGAAGAAAAAATGAGGAGTGGCAATATAAACTAAATGATACAATTTTAAAGGGGTGCAGGAACAGAGAGACCTGGGGGTTTGCATACACAAATATTTGAAGACGGCGGGACAAGTTGATAAGGGTGATAAAAAAAAATGCAGCAAGTTGTTCTGATGTGGAATGCACGGCCTGAAAGGGTGAAACAGAATCAATAGTAACTTTCAAAAGGGAATAGGATAAATACTTGAAAAGGAAAGAATTATAGGGCTATGAGGAAAGACTAGGGAAGTGGGACTAATTAGATAGCTCTTTCAAAGAGCCGGCACAGACACGATGGGCCGAATGGCCTAATTCCATGTTGTATGATTCTATGCCCCAACATTTACACAGAGTTGCATTTGCGGGGGGGGGTCCGATATTGCACGGGAAACCTGGAAATAAGTTCAACGCGTCCATCGTTGGCTTTTTAACTCAGCCAGTACATTAATATTTTACATCCGGCTTTGGCATCCAATCAACGGCAGTGGGCGTGATGAGGACCCGTGTGATGCAATTTGAACTCCAGAATTTAAAGAGCCAATCCGAAGATGCAATTTGGAGGAGTTGGGAGGTTTGGAACAGAGGCAGCAATCATAGACGATGGAATCAGGGTGCTCAATTGCTGTGCTCTGCTTTAATGACAATTCCCTTGATGTGCTGCTACTGCGGGCTGTGAGGAACCACAGAGAGATATTCTTCCCCAGCAACGGAAGGAAGAAACCTGCTGCTACCACAAAAAAGGCGTGGCTAGAGGTGGCCAGGAGGTCAGCAGCAGGAGTGTAATGCCATGCTTCTGGATTCAGTGCAGGAAGCGTTTTAATGACTGAACCAGATCAGGAAAGGTGAGTACAGTTGCATATTCACCTACATCCTGCTGTGCGCAGAATCCCAACCCCTCACTCTACCTTGTCAAGCCTATTCCATCAGATCACTCCTCACACCCACTTACCTTGCACATCCTTCTTTGTCTATGCTCTTCTTCACATCCCCATCAATCCATCCACGACTACCACTCATCCTCATCCTTATGCAATTTCATGCCTCCCCTCATAGTCACCCTCACCAAATGCACTCCATCCATCGAGTGAACACATGCCATTACACTTACTCACAGATCTGTTCTTTCCCTCTTTGCACTAGAAAAGAGCACAGAACATGAGGGAGAGGAAGAGAACCAGAGGTGGCCTCCATGTATTTCCCGGCTAACAAGTGCAGGTGAGCAAGCACTGGAGATCAGTGAAGTTTTGGCATTCCTGGCCATCGGAGATGGAGAGACAGGAAGCTCCCAGCTACCTGGTGACATAATTTAATATTAGCACCCCAGATGTCATACAGCACTCAGTCATGTTGATTTGATTTCAAGTGAGTGAAATATGATCATCTTCATAATGATAACTTGCAACATATTTTTACCTTGCTGGGACTATTTCCTGTCTTTTATCGTCAACAGGGCTGTCACCCGAGCAGCAGAAGGCGATGGAGGTGGCAGACATAAGAACATAAGAATTAGGAACAGGAGTAGGCCATCTAGCCCCTCGAGCCTGCTCCGCCATTCAACAAGATCATGGCTGATCTGGCCGTGGACTCAGCTCCACTTACCCGCCCGCTCCCCATAACCCTTAATTCCCTTATTGGTTAAAAATCTATCAATCTGTGACTTGAATACATTCAATGACCTAGCCTCAACTGCTTCCTTGGCAGAGAATTCCACAGATTCACAACCCTCTGGGAGAAGAAATTCCTTCTCAGCTCGGTTTTAAATTGGTTCCCCTGTATTTTGAGGCTGTGCCCCCTAGTTCTAGTCTCCCCGACCAGTGGAAACAACCTCTCTGCCTCTATCTTGTGGAGAAATCTAGAACGAGGGGGCATAATTTCAGAATAAGGGATCGCCCATTTAAAAAGGAGATGACGAGGAATTTCTTCCCTCAGAGGGTGGTGAATCTTTGGAATTCTCTACCCCAGAGAGCTGTGGAGGTTGGGTCATTGAATATATTTAAGGTGGAGAGAGACAGATTTTTGAATGATAAGGGAGTCAAGGGCAGGGAAGTGGAGTTGAGGCCAAGATCAGATCAGCCATGATTTTATTGAATGACGGAGCAGGCTTGAGGGGCCAAGCGGCCTACTCCTGCTCCTATTACTTATGTTCTTATATAAAACCCAGAGGACATCAGCCAAGAACATCTCAGCAGTCAGAGCAGGGAAGTTAGCAGCCTGCCTCCACCTCTGCTCAAACTACAGGGGTTGCACCACGTAGGAGTAGTAAGGAAAGGAAGAGTAAGGCTTTGTAGTTGCACAAGGATATGCATATCGGTGTACCTTAAAATGTTATTTGCTAAGATTCTGTTGTTTCGTTAAAGCACATAAATATTATTCTTTTGCACCGTTTTCCCATCTTGCCCATTCTTGGTTGCTGAGTGGCATGTTGCCTTTTAGAAACATAGAAACATAGAAACATAGAAAATAGATACAGGAGTAGGCCATTCGGCCCTTCGAGCCTGCACCACCATTCAATAAGATCATGGCTGATCATTCCTTCAGTACCCCTTTCCTGCTTTCTCTCCATACCCCTTGATCCCTTCAGCCGTAAGGGCCATATCTAACTCCCTCTTGAATATATCCAATGAACTGGCATCAACAACTCTGTGACAGGGAATTCCACAGGTCAACAACTCTCTGAGTGGAGAAGTTTCTCCTCATCTCAGTCCTAAACAGCCTGCCCCTTATCCTAAGACTGTGTCCCCTGGTTCTGGACTTCCCCAACATCGGGAACATTCTTCCCGCATCTAGTCTGTCCAGTCCAGTCAGAATCTTATATGTTTCTATGAGATCCCCTCTCATCTTTCTAAACTCCAGTGTATAAAGGCCCAGTTGATCCAGTCTCTCCTCATATGTCAGTCCAGCCATCCCGGGAATCAGTCTGGTGAACCTTTGCTGCACTCCCTCAATAGCAAGAACGCCCTTTAAGATGTTTGATGATAAATGTGAAGACATGAATTGACGGGGACCAATGGGGGGGATGTGCAAGGAGTAGTTGGTTATTTGCAGGACTGCTTTGTTTCAGTGGCATTGGGGGGCGGGAGGGGTGGTATGTGGGAAGAATGACCATTGCATGTATTTCTGACATGGGTTCACTGATACAACCTAAATGAACCGTGCATTAATAAGGTCATCCCAGGCAGCAACGTAAGCATTTGTTGGTGCATTGCCCTCATCACCTTCCTCCTCCTCATCCTTCGAATCATTTAAAGAGGTTCTGAACTCTTTTCCTGTTCCTCCTGCAGGTCCAAATGTCAGTACTGCGTGATGTTGTGCAGAGCGCAGCACACCGCGACCATCATGGAGACCATGGATGGTGCGTACTGAAGGGCGCTTCCAGATCTGTCTAGGCTGGGCATATAATGGATGGGCAATGGCAGACATTTAGAGACCACATGGATGAACTACAACAATTGTACATTCCTGTCTGGCGTAAAATTAAAAAAGGGAAGGTGGCTCAACCGTGGCTATCAAGGGAAATCAGGGATAATATTAAAGCCAAGGAAGTGGCATACAAATTGGCCAGAAATAGCAGCGAACCCGGGGACTGGGAGAAATTTAGAACTCAGCAGAGGAGGACAAAGGGTTTGATTCGGGCAGGGAAAATGGAGTACGAGAAGAAGCTTGCAGGGAACATTAAGACGGATTGCAAAAGTTTCAATAGATATGTAAAGAGAAAAAGGTTAGTAAAGACAAACGTAGGTCCCCTGCAGTCAGAATCAGGGGAAGTCATAACGGGAAACAAAGAAATGGCAGACCAATTGAACAAGTACTTTGGTTCGGTATTCACTAAGGAGGACACAAACAACCTTCCGGATATAAAAGGGGTCAGAGGGTCTAGTAAGGAGGAGGAACTGAGGGAAATCCATATTAGTCGGGAAATTGTGTTGGGGAAATTGATGGGATTGAAGGCCGATAAATCCCCAGGGCCTGATGGACTGCATCCCAGAGTACTTAAGGAGGTGGCCTTGGAAATAGCGGATGCATTGACAGTCATTTTCCAACATTCCATTGACTCTGGATCAGTTCCTAGCGAGTGGAAGGTAGCTAATGTAACCCCACTTTTTAAAAAAGGAGGGAGAGAGAAAACAGGGAATTATAAACCGGTCAGCCTGACATCGGTAGTGGGTAAAATGATGGAATCAATTATTAAGGATGTCATAGCAGCGCATTTGGAAAGAGGTGACATGATAGGTCCAAGTCAGCATGGATTTGTGAAAGGGAAATCATGCTTGACAAATCTTCTGGAATTTTTTGAGGATGTTTCCAGTAGAGTGGACAAGGGAGAACCAGTTGATGTGGTATATTTGGACTTTCAGAAGGTCCCACACAAGAGACTAATGTGCAAAGTTAAAGCACATGGGATTGGGGGTAGTGTGCTGATGTGGATTGAGAACTGGTTGGCAGACAGGAAACAAAGAGTAGGAGTAAATGGGTATTTTTCAGAATGACAGGCAGTGACTAGTGGGGTACCACAAGGTTCTGTGCTGGGGCCCCAGCTGTTTACATTGTACATTAATGATTTAGACGAGGGGATTAAATGTAGTATCTCCAAATTTGCGGATGACACTAAGTTGGGTGGCAGTGTGAGCTGCGAGGAGGATGCTATGAGGCTGCAGAGCGACTTGGATAGGTTAGGTGAGTGGGCAAATGCATGGTAGATGAAGTATAATGTGGATAAATGTGAGGTTATCCACTTTGGTGGTAAAAACAGAGAGACAGACTATTATCTGAATGGTGACAGATTTGGAAAAGGGGAGGTGCAACGAGACCTGGGTGTCATGGTACATCAGTCATTGAAGGTTGGCATGCAGGTACAGCAGGCAGTTAAGAAAGCAAATGGCATGTTGGCCTTCATAGCGAGGGGATTTGAGTACAGGGGCAGGGAGGTGTTGCTACAGTTGTACAGGGCCTTGGTGAGGCCACACCTGGAGTATTGTGTACAGTTTTGGTCTCCTAACCTGAGGAAGGACATTCTTGCTATTGAGGGAGTGCAGCAAAGGTTCACCAGACTGATTCCCGGGATGGCAGGACTGACCTATCAAGAAAGACTGGATCAACTGGGCTTGTATTCACTGGAGTTCAGAAGAATGAGGGGGGACCTCATAGAAACGTTTAAAATTCTGATGGGTTTAGACAGGTTAGATGCAGGAAGAATGTTCCCAATGTTGGGGAAGTCCAGAACCAGGGGTCACAGTCTAAGGATAAGGGGTAAGCCATTTAGGACCGAGATGAGGAGAAACTTCTTCACCCAGAGAGTGGTGAACCTGTGGAATTCTCTACCACAGAAAGTTGTTGAGGCCAATTCACTAAATATATTCAAAAAGGAGTTAGATGAAGTTCTTACTACTTGGGGGATCAAGGGGTATGGTGAGAAAGCAGGAATGTGGTCCTGAAGTTGCATGTTCAGCCATGAACTCATTGAATGGCGGTGCAGGCTCGAAGGGCCGAATGGCCTACTCCTGCACCTATTTTCTATGTTTCTATGTTTCTATAACAGCAAACATGTTTGAGCTTCCAGACCAATTACGTCCTCTGCTTACAAGGGTTTTCAGTGGAGTCAGCAGCTTTGGATACAGAGATTAGCGCTGGTCGCTGAAGAGTAATTTCCATGCCCCCCCCACCCCCGCCCCAAAGATTCTTCTTCAAAAGAAAATGCAGCCACTGTGAAGTAGTATTTGCTGATAGCATCATGGCATCATGGCCACTTCCTCGATAATGGTGTCTGATGTTTCTGTTTGCCGATTATCACTTGATTATCAATTGAGTGCAAATTTTTACTTTGCATGTAGGCCTTAGGGTTGATATGAGGAGTTCTGGTGCCCACATGGGCGCCATCTGAGATATCTTGCACTCATGAGAAGCACACTAGCTGATGAATACGCTACATCTCATCCAACCGCTGTCTCCTTTACACAGGGAAGATAATGAAGGTTTTGATCCTTGCAAGCAAAGCATTGGTTACTTGTTTGATACAGGTGTGCCTGGGATGCATTAGAAGGATCTTGTAAAATTAGAGCTGCATTCTTGCATTTATTGCCCATCCCTACTTTCCTTGGCTAAGTGGCCAGCTTGGGCAGTTAAAATTAAATAATGTTGGTGTGGGACTGGAGTCAAATATAGGCCTTATCAGGACAGTGGGGAAAGAGCTGGGTTTTTACGACAATCCGACAGCTTCATGACCACTTTTACTTAACACTTTTAGAAAGCATAATAAGAAATCACAAAATGAGAATATGCTTTCGTAAATTTTTATGTTATCAGAAATACTGATGGTTGTCATTTTGTAACTACGCTGCTATTTTATGACAGGTCTTTCAATCTCAGTTGGTTTCACACTTTTTATAAGTATTGCCATTAGCTGGATCTTATCTATCTCCTGGAGGAATCACTACCACCTTCACGCCCACTGTAATTATTTGCTAGATGAATGAATTAGCTTAAATGGAGACAGGTGTAAAAGAGTTATTAGATTCATTTTCTGAATACTCACTGTCAAATGGTATAGTCCCAGCTTAACTTTTTAACTGCCATCTCAAGAAACTTGGCTTTCAGTGCGATTAATTTGAGTGTGCAATTATCTCTCCCTTTGACGTTGCTTCTAGGGCGTCCATCTTTACACTGTGCTTGAATAACAGTTAAATTGACAAGCTGATCAAAGAGAACGAGGTTTTGATGATGTGTATAGTTAATTTCATTTCTTATTTCTTTTATAATAAATGGTGGTGCTAACATGAGCATTAGAATATTTGAACGTCAGCCCGTTCATTTAGTAGCGTAACATGACACTGAAACATTGTTCCCATTTACCGATACAGATAGGGACAGCTGGCAACAAACAATGGAGCTCTTGTCAAAACAACCAGCTTACGAAGATAGTTTGCACGCTTGTGCCTAACAGGCCTGTTGTTTAAAAACCCCTGGGTAGCCTCTTATGCATTGAACCAAGTACCTCCTATTTAAGATGTCCATGGGTGGGTAGTGGGTCTGGGAAGATGCTGCACCCGCATTACTAGGAGTTGACAGTGATAAAGCGATACTAAATGGTTGTTTTGTCTTTGTTTTGAGTAGACCCTGAAGAAAGGTGCCACGGACCATGAAAAGTCTGAATTCCTGAAAGAGGCACACTTGATGAGGTAAAAGTGGCTCCATTACCAGCATGCCTCTGTTTTTGACACATGAATGGGGGTTGTGGCCCTGCAAGGGAATGTCTTTCATCTGAACGTTTTACCTTGTGATCTCTAGTTCCTTGGCTTTTACGCATGGTGAAAGGAAAGATGAAGAGAGAAAAAGCATTGCTTCTAGCTGATTCTTGGTTTATATTCACGCAATTAAAGCTGCAACAGTGCAAACAGATTATTAAAAAAATGAGTTTGCTGAAATTTTGAATTTGCAGCCCTTTTCGACTTTAATTCATCCCCTATAGTTGGGAGGCTTATGTTGTGCACAACACAGACATTTACATGAAAGTCAATCGAAGATGAACCTGTAAAAAGCCAGGATGATCAGTGCCTATTTTTCGTCTCTTCCCCTCTTTCCTTGTAGGAGAAAGAACTGATATTAGGAAAAATCAATTTCATGGCTTAACTGAGATCTGACAAAATACATCCCAACAATACCTGGCAGTGCTGAGTTTGGGCATCCCAACCCTATAAGCATCCTGTTAAGTCAGCCCTATACTAATACAATTGCGAGTCTAAATTTGCAGATAAGGATGGCTGGTATGGGATGTGGAAGGTTTTGTGCTGCTGCAGTCGGGAGTGCTCTGCTGAGTTTGGTGGCTGAGGAGTAAATAAAGGACTTACATTTAGACTTTTGAGGTGCACTCATGTAGGCAAACACAGCAATCAAGGTGCCATAAACAGAAAATGAATAACTAGCTCTGTTTCTGTGGTGTTAGTTGAGGGATGAATGTTGACCAAGAACAGGAGAGCTTCTTACTTTTTTTCAAATATTGCCATGGGTATCTTTTACATTCATCTGAACAGGCGGGTGAGGCCTGGGTGTAACACCTCTTCTGAATGATGGCAAACAATGCAACAGTCCCTCAGTCAGCCTAGATTACAGGGGAAATGTTAACTCTCCTCTGCACTTTTTGATTTAAAGGTGAACACGTTACCAACTGAGCCAAGTTGCACATGCCCCGATTTTAACTCTGGGCCAGTTCTTGGTGAGTGAACAGTAGTGCGAGTCAGAAGCTTACTCACTGCTCCAGAAATGAGGTATTTTAACTACTAGGCCACATTTAAATCCTCCCGGTCAACTTCCTATGCATTTCGGACAGAAGTTGGCAAGCTGCAGTGGAAAATCACATAGCCCGGAGGTCACCTGCCAATAGCAGGAATGTGGCGGGATGGGCAGCCAGGCTGTCCTGCAGGATTCCTGTGACCAGGGGAGGGGGTGGCGGAGGAGTGAGTTCGCGGCAAGGGAGGCCTAAGCTTTCTTTACAGGGCCTTGTTGAGTATTCCTGACAGGGAACTCGTTGCTGCTTCCCGCTCGGGCCCTCAAGTTAAAATTGCAGCCAAGTCCCGATGACGTGAGCTTTGGGCGTGTATCGTTGCTGTGTGCTTGGGAGAGAAGATGAAAATCTGAACCTGTCAGATCCTGGTGGCTGCAGGATGGATAACTTGAGTGATTTTAACTACCTACCCTCCTGGTCTCTGCCAGATTCAGGCACTGCACCTGAACTTTCTCTGTGGCTTTCTTTTGGTGCCTGCTTCTGACTGCACCTCAGAAGGATGCAGCAATGTAAATTACATTACTGAGCGTGCAGAATTTCTCCAATCGTGCCAGTTGCAGACCTTGGGAAGGCTGCACCATACGTCTCGCCATTGCTAACTTGCTCCAAATTTTGCTGGTTTTCTAATTAGAATACGCTACAGAGAGCTTATCAGGCAGTCAGCGCCGATCTAAGGAAAATGACGGCACATTCACCATCGGGAACAGTGGCACATTAACCATCGGGAACTGTGGCACATTAACCATCGGGAACGGTGCGAGAGTTTAAGTGAATGGAAGTGCAACTTTGTAAATAAACTTTACAATTATTTTAAGCTGTATTGTCCCTTATGAAGTTGTAACTTTTCCTTCAGTTTCACTGCCATGTGTAATCTATGAATTCAGGCCACTCCAAGTTGCTGCATTTAAATTATTCATAATTTAGGAATAAAATAATGATTGACTTATTTTTGTTTATTACAAGGGAATAAAATGAGCTAAGCAAGCTAACCGTGAATTTTTAACTTATTGAAGAGTTCCGATAATTGTTTCAATTTGAATGAATCTGAGATGAATCAGATCGTAAATCCTTGTGGACAGCAAACGGTTACACTTGACATGCTTTTCCTCTGAGTAGATGCATTTGAAATATTTTTGAGATATATGTACATCAAGTTTCTCCTAACTGATTGAAACAATAGTGATTAATAAGCAAATGAGATGTTATTAGAAAGGATTGTTTGTTGTGTTCATGATTTTAGTGAGGTTGAGCACTGTGGAAAAACAGGCCACTTAAATTATGAAAGCAATCTCATAAATGGAATGGGCTCCAAACATATAGTGGGTAATTTTAACCCCCTAGGACGGATGGAGGGGAGGTAGGTCGGGGGTTAAAATGTTTGAAAATGGCAAACCTGACCACAACCCCCCTTCTGGTTTTAGTGGAATGGAGGTGGCGAGCGAATTAACCTACTCTCCAGAGGCAGGCAAATCATTTAAATATTTTAATGAGGCTGTGTGCCTCCACTTGTAGCTCCATTCCAGGTTTAACGCTGACTGGCTGGGTTTCCCAGGCCCCCATCCCGACCTCCCCAAGTTTACCAGCTTCAATCCCTGCGATTGGAGCCCCCCCACTCCCCCACCGATGCTCAAACCCCGATATCTAACTCGCCTCCCTCCGATGTCCGACTTCCCCATGTCCGACTCACCCCCACCCCGACTTCCCCATGTCCGACTCACTTCCACTCCACTTCCCAGCTGCCGACCCGCCCGACAGCTAGCCAGCCTCCCAATCCGTTAAGTTCGGCAGGACCTCAGGGATTGCTAAATCTCTCCCTCACCCCCATACACTCCCTTCCTGCCTCGCAGTTAGTTTAAGGGTCATGGTGCAACAACACTAAAATAGAAAATCTCAGGTGCTCGAAGTGGATAGCCAAAGATCCTAGTTGTTTAAGCTTTGCAACAGGAATAGATTTTTAACAACTGGGAGTTTAAACTCGATCTTGGAGCAATAAATCACATCACTGCCAGGTCTCCAGAGCCATTATTTTTCAGTCGAAGTGACAGCGATGTGAAAACTGGCTTACATTGCGCTCGCCATTGATTTTAATGGGGGAGGATGTATGATAATCACCTTCTGTTTATGGCGAGGGTAATATGGAAGTGCTGCAAAAGCCCCTAGAAAATATGGAGTGGCATAATTAATGGCGTAAGTCACTCACTCCATAATTTCCTCCTTCGTTTGCACTGTTCAAGGGTCCCTCAAATATAATCTGGGCCATTGTCTTTTAATATCTTAGTCTTATCGGTTCGATTACACCTACAGCAGCAAAAATTGCCTCTGCTTTCTATGGAAAAAGGCTTCATTGCATTTTCCCTCGAGTAACTTTAGTTCAAATAACTGTTCAGAGGTCAAGCCAAACAGATATTTAAGAAACTGGCACTTCTCATATTTGCCAAATATTTTAGAAAAACGTAATTGGTGAGTTTTATTACTAAAGAAATAAAACAACAATATTTGCATTGCACACTCAAGAGTTCTTAACTATAAAGAGTAGTAGCTCCTTGAAGTTTAGAAATGTTTAACCGAATTCAGAAACACTAGAGATAAGATGATGACAAACTTCATCATTTATTTTGACGTCCCCTTTTATTTTCCTCATGCCAAATATCTACTATATTTATCACAATTGTACTATTGGCTGCCACTGTGCTCCTCATTGTTTACATAACACTGTGCATCTTACCATTTAAAACAAACGGGCTCATTCATATATAGAACGGTCTTCTGAAAAAGCAGCCAGAGAATGCAATGTAAAATTGTGTCAAGTTGCACTTTGTCTTGATACCATTATTTTAGATTGAACAGTAGTCCCCTTTTGTTTATATACAAATTGGAAGCTGGTGTGACTGACAGACATATTTCTGTATATAGAAAATAAAGTGAGGACTAATGTGAAAACAAGTCCAGGCCATGTTAACATGCCCTTAGGTCATTCTGTAGTTAAGCAGCAGCCAAGACAAAGGATAGCAGACTGAAAAAATGTTCTCATAATGTCTGGCCTGTTTTACAATTTGATTATAAAAAAGCTTGTCATTTTATGATCTGTGTTGCAGGCACAGTTCTCAATGTGGTCAGTAGATGCTGACGTAATCCATGATTTTCTTCTCCAGTATTTTCATGCCAATTTTGAAATAAACATTATTTCAAATTTTTTTAGAATAAATTATGTTAATAACACTAATATTGGACCCAATGGTCCAGAAATTCCAGCCACTCTGGTCTGTACGGAGTGTGGACGGACCAAGGAAGGCATCGCAAAAGTCGGTTTTCAGTGCATAATGCGCATGCGCTGAAAACCGGCTTTTCCGATCTGTCAATCCAGCTTGACAGATCATCCGCATATCGGGAGTGAGGACATTTGCAAGGACAAGATTGCAGTATTTACCCATATCTTGACCAGCAAATATCTTCAAAACTCTTGCGCCTGATAAAAGCAGGTGCACAGCACCTTTTTCCACCAGTGGGACAAATGCAAGACATCATGGCAATGCCCTCGCTCCAAACACTGGCACCTGCTTAACTATGTCATCGTCCGAGCCAGGGATTGCAAGGATGTGCGCATCACCCGCGCCATGACAGGAGCTGACGACTGCTGGATGGACCACAGCCTAATCCGATGCGTCATTGACATCAACATAGCCCCAAAGCGGAGAGGGGACAACAGAAGCAGTGCTGCAAAAAAGTCAATGCAGGGCACTTAAAGACCCAGCTAAGAGAGCCCTATACAGCCAGTGCCTCAGAGCTAACCTGGCGTGCCTTGATTACCCAAAGACGCAGAATGCCCACAGCGTTTGGTCTGCCCTCCAGGCCTCCATTACCAATGCCTGCAAAGAGACTCTCGGTCACTGGACCAGGAAACACCCGGATTGATTTGATGAGAATGATCAGGAGATCCAAGAGCTAATAGATCATAAGTGCAGGGCATTTCTGAGCCTTAAACAACAACCCAACTCCGGAGAAGCGAAGCAGCATTACAGATGCCTCAAGGCTGAGGTCCAACAAAAAACCCAGGACCTAAAGAACAGATGGTGGATGGAGAAAGCACAGGAGATACAGCAGCTGGCCGACAGCCACGATGTGCGAGGATTCTTCATCATCAAGGTTACCTACGGTCCAAACTCCCAAGGCCCCACACCACTCCTGGCCAAGAGCGGGGAAACACTCATCAAAGACACCGAGGCTGGAAAGAGCACATCAAAGATCTCCTCAACCGAGACTCTGCCTTTGACTCGAGTGTTCTCGACTCCATCCCACAGCATGCTACTTGCCACCACCTCGGTAAAACCCCAACACTGCACGGGGTAGAAAAAGCCATAAGACTGCTTAAGAACAACAAAGCTTCAGGAACGGTTGGAATCCCTGCTGAGGCACTGAAGTATGGTGGAGAGGCACTACTGGTGCGAATACATGACCTCATCTCTCTCATCTGGAGGGAGGAAAGTATGCCGGGTGGTCTCAGAGATGCAGTGATCGTGACCATCTTTAAAAAAGGGGATAAATCCGACTGCGGCAACTACAGAGGAATCTCCCTGTTATCAGCCACTGGGAAAGTCGTCGCTAAAGCCCTCCTCAACCACCTTCTCCCTGTGGCTGAGGAGCTCCTCCTGGAGTCACAGTGCGGATTTAGTCCCCTACGGGGCACAACGGACATGATTTTTGCAGCGCGACAGCTGCAGGAAAAATGCAGGGAACAGCAACAGCCCTTATAGCAATGCGGTGGAGGAGGATTTCCTCGAGTGTATTAGGGATGGTTTTCTAGATCAATATGTTGAGGAACCAACTCGGGACCTGGCCATCCTAGACTGGGTGATGTGTAATGAGAAAGGACTAATTAGCAATCTTGTTGTGTGAGGCCCCTTGGGGCAGAGTGACCATAACATGGTAGAATTCTTTATTAAGATGGAGAGTGATATAGTTAATACAGAAACTAGGATCCTGAACTTAAGGAAAGGTAACTTAGATGGTTTGAGGCATGAATTGGCGAGAATAGACTGGCAAATGATACGTAAAGGGTTGACAGTGGATAGGCAATGGCAAACATTTAAAGATCACATGGATGAACTTCAGCAATTGTACATCCCTGTCTGGAGTAAAAGTAAAACGGGGAAGGTGGCTCAATCGTGGCTAACAAAGGAAATTAAGGATAGCGTTAAATCCAAGGAAGAGGCATATAAATTGGCCAGAAAAAGCAACAAACCTGAGGACTGGGAGAAATTTAGAATTCAGCAGAGGAGGACAAAGAGGGGTTTAATTAAAAGGGGGAAAATAGAGTATGAGAAGAAGCTTGCCGGGAAAATAAAAATTGACTGCAAAAGCTTCTATCGATATGTGAAGAGAAAAAGATCAGTGAAGATAAACGTAGGTCCCTTGCAGTCAGATTCAAGTGAATTTATAATGGGGAACAAAGAAATGGCAGACCAATTGAACAAATACTTTGGTTCTGTCTTACGAAGGAAGACACAAATAACCTTCCAGAAGTACTAGAGGGTCGAGGGTCTAGTGAGAAGAAGGAACTGAAGGAAATCCTTATTAGGCAGGAAATTGTGTTAGGGAAATTGATGGGATTGAAGGCCGATAAATCCTCAGGGCCTGACAGTCTGCATCCCAGAGTACTTAAGGAAGTGGCCTTAGAAATAGTGGATGCATTGGTGATCATTTTCCAACAGTCTATCGACTCTGGATCAGTTCCTATGGACTGGAGGGTAGCTAATGTAACACCACTTTTTAAAAAGGGAGGGAGAGAGAAAGTGGGTAATTATAGACTGGTTAGCCTGACATCAGTAATGGGGAAAATGTTGGAATTCATTATTAAGGATGAAATAGCAGCGCATTTGGAAAGCAGTGACAGGATCGGTCCAAGTCAGCATGGATTTATGAAAGGGAAATCATGCTTGACAAATCTTCTGGAATTTTTTGAGGATGTAACTAGTAGAGTGGACAAGGGAGAACCAGTGGATATGGTGTATTTGGACTTTCAAAAGGCTTTTGACAAGGTCCTACACAAGAGACCTCACCTGGAATATTGTGTTCAGTTTTGGTCTCCTAACCTGAGGAAGGACGTTCTTGCTATTGAGAGAGTGCAGCGAATGTTCACCAGACTGATTCCCAGGATGGCAGGACTGAGGAGAGACTGGATCAACTGGACCTTTATACATTGGAGTTTAGAAGGATGAAAGGGGATCTCATAGAAACATATAAGATTCTGACGGGACTGGACAGGTTAGATGCGGGTAGAATGTTCCCGATGTTGGGGAAGTCCAGAACCAGGGGACACAGTCTTAGGATAAGTTTAGGCCATGTAGGAATGAGATGAGGAGAAACTTCTTCACTCAGAGGGTTGTTAACCTGTGGAATTCCCTGCCGCAGAGAGTTGTTGATGCCAGTTCATTGGATATATTCTAGAAGGAGTTAGATATGGCCGTTATGGCTAAGGGGATCAAGGGATATGGAGAAAGCAGGAAAGGGGTACTGAGAGAATGATCAGCCATGATCTTATTAAATGGTGGTGCAGGCTCGAAGGGCCAAATGGCCTACTCCTGCACCTATTTTCTATGTTTCTATGTTTCTTATACATGGCCTTCTTCGATCTTACAAAGGCCTTTGACACTGTCAACCATGAGGGTCTATGGAGCGTCCTCCTCCGTTTCGGATGCCCCAAAAGTTCATCACCATCCTCTGCCTGCTCCATGACAACATGCAGGCCGTGGTCCTTACCAACGGATCCATTACAGACCCAATCCACGTTCGGACCGAGGTTAAACAGGGCTGCGTCATTGCCCCAAACCTCTTCTCAATCTTCCTCGCTGCCATGCTCCACCTCACAGTCAACAAGCTCCCCGCTGGAGTGGAATTAAACTACAGAACCAGTGGGAACCTGTTCAACCTTTATCGACTCCAGGCCAGGTCCAAGACCACCCCAACCGTTGTCGTCGAGCTACAGTACGTGGCCGACGCCTGCATCTGCGCACATACAGAGGCTGAACTCCAGGACATAGTCGATGTATTTACTGAAGCGTACGAAAGCATGGGCCTTACGCTAAACATCCGTAAGACAAAGGTCCTCCACCAGCCTATCCTCGCCGCACAGCACTGCCCCCCAGTCATCAAGATCCATGGCGCTGCCCTGGACAACGTGGACCATTTCCAAAACCTCAGGAGCCTCCTATCAACAAGAGCAGACATTGACGACGAGATTCAACATGGCCTCCAGTGCGCCAGTGCAGCCTGAGGGAAAGTGTTTGAAGACCAGGCCATCAAATCTGCCACGAAGCTCATGGTCTATAGGGCTGTAGTAACACCCGCCCTCCTGTATGGCTCAGAGACATGGACCATGTACAGTAGACACCTCAAGTCGCTAGAGAAATACCACCAACGATATCTCTGCAGGATCCTACAAATCCCCTGGGAGGACAGACGAACCAACATTGGCATCCTCGACCAGGCCAATATCCCCAGCATTGAAGCACTGACCACACTTGATCAGCTCCGCTGGGCAGGCCACATAGTTCGCATGCCAGACACGAGACTCAAAGGAAGCGCTCTACTCGGAACTCCTTCACGGCAAATGAGACAAAGGTGGGCAGAGGAACTGTCACAAGGGCACCTTCAAAGCCTCCCTGATAAAGTGCAACATCCCCACTGACACCTGGGAGTCCCTGACCAAAGACCACTCTAAGTGGAGGAAGTGCATCCGGGAGCACCTCGAGTCTCGTCGCCGAGAGCATGCTGAAATCAAGCGCAGGAAGTGGAAAGAGCGTGTTGCAAATCTGTCTCACCCACCCTTTCCCTCAGTGACTATCTGTCCCACCTGTGACAGGGACTGTGGTTCTCGTATTGGACTGTTGAGCCATGTAAGGACTCATTTTAAGAGTGGAAACAAGTCTTCCTCGATTCCGAGGGACTGTCTATGATGATGACTATGCCGCAAGTTTAAAGCAAATTTAGCCCCTTTTAGTTTTGAATGAAGGGTGTTCATAATTGTTTTCTTTATGATGTAAATTGAAAATCTTGAGGTTTGCATAATTGAAAATAACAAAAAATTTCCACTTAACGGTAATATGATGAAGGACTCTGATCACAGAGCTTCAGGGAATGAATGAAAATAAATATAAGCTCACCTCCAAAACACATTGCACACACCTTAGTTTATGTGGGTTGTCCAAGCAAACATTTAACCGGATGAAACAGTATCCTCTGAGCCTGTATCAGCTTCTTCTACCACTGAGAATTATATACAAAATCAATAACTTTCTCTTGTTGTAGCCAATGTCTTCTATTTATAATAACTAGGATATTCAGAGAATGTTGCACATTTATTCACGGCAAACGAGCCAAAGGTGGGCAGAGGAAATGTCACAAGGGCACCTTCAAAGCCTCCCTGTTAAAGTGCAACATCCCGACTTATGGGATGGAAATTCGATCGCGCCTCTATTGCAGCATTAATCCAGCCAAAGCGGTACATTTTGCCCGGGAAATGGTTTGCGTATCCAGCCGCAAAATCCACCAGCTGGGCCCTGAGTGTGGGGCGGAGCACTAAGGGAGGCGTTCTACACCTCTTTAAGGGCAGTAGGCCGGCTGAGCAACTGAAAATCCAGAGCTAAACAGCCAGTCTCGGAGCGCCCTAAGAGGGGCTTCCATGGAAAATAAATCTGAAGAAACCATTCTCAATACATTACTGATGCCATATCAATGTATTCGCAAAAATAAAAAACAATCACACTTACCTCAGGTTGACATTACTTCACTTATTGCGGTCGGTACAGCTCGGACCACCAGCTTTCACAGGCAGTCCCACTAGGGCGCACACCAAATAGTGAGCCGGTGCTGCAACCAGGGGCGTTGCACACTGGCTCACCTCTCCCATGCGGTAATGCTCTTCACCCATGCAAACCCGGCACCGGATGTCCCGACAGGGCACTGGGAGCTGGCCGGCCGGCCACACGGAAATGCTTTCCACTGCCATTACAGCGGCAGCAACATGCTGAAAATCCAGCCCTACTAAACTTAAAGGCTGATTTAATGACCTGTTGGAGATATATTGCTCGGGCTGCAGCCTGCAGAGGAATAGCAGGGCCAGATATCGCCACCTGGCTCATGGATATAATTCAAGTAATGCACTGGTGTCTTGTGCAGGGAGAATGATTACATGCATCGGTGAGTGGTGGGGCAGGGAGAGGCAGGGAAATCTTTAGAACCGCTGCTCAAAATCAAAGTGATGCAGTCACTTAAAGGGCATCGACTGCATATGGTAATTAAAAAATGTTGGAGCCGATTGAAAGATTCAGAAATACTTTAGGCAAGTCTTCTGCTTTGCAAAGGTTGTATTGGAGGAAGAAGTGATGTCTTACAACATCTCATGGACAGAAAGTCACCAAATGGACTCTGTGGGCATGTGGTGGTGGTGCTATTATGACCTCCTCTTTCATGGCTGGCAATATGGATTTACTGCTGCATGAGGGTGGCTGCAAGGTGGGCAGTCCTGATTGGAACTTCAGTGCTCCCTTCCTAAATTCATCATGCTTGGTAGGAGCTGGCAGTCGTGCTCCATGCTATATACCGTACCTGCAGGATATGGAACAAATGTAGGAGAAGGTGGCATAATTCAAGGAATCTAGCAAATGAAGACCACATCCAGTAGCGTGCTCCAGGTAGCTGGCCTAATATTTCATGTTAAAATATGTTGCTTGTCGACTTGTTTCACACTTAATGCTTGCCCATGCCAAACCCTCACACACCTCAGCAGAGCACACACAAGCAGGCTGGAACATAGAATTGAAAACCTTGTCAGTCACATTTTACAAGGATTTCCCACATCAAAGCATTGTAGCACAACCTCGCTGTACGCTACATGGTTACTTAATGACACACATGTGACCCTTCATTGTGCATTCTCATTGAACTTACAGCATCTCAATTCTACTTTCCTGCTTCCATGATAAAATGCATAAAGTTCAATCCAAACTATTTAGACAAACACAGGCCCTTAATGGAGGCCCCTCTGGCTTATCAGAGCATAGAAAGAGTAGGGAAAGGTGACCGGACAAGATTCCTCTGCTCTTACGTGTTGTTCCCCTTCTCACTATTTCCACATCCTCGATACGAGGGACTGCCTATGATGAGGACTTCCACACAAATGTCACGCACAGTATCTTGCAATTCAGGTCCATAGTTTGATACTATGTCAGGGACCAAGCATTTCAACGTTTGTTTATTTTCTATCATTATTGACATGAGGAGCAGCGTGAGCACTGCCAGTGAGTCAGAACTATGCAGCATCCTGGTAATTCTCACTAAAGTTAGCAACCACCAACGCAGCTTCACACATCCTGGAAAATGCAGTTAATGAACACAATTGCATAATCAGGCAGGTGCTCTGTGCATCTAAGGAATGTCCCCTTTCAAATTGCTGGTGTTAATAGGGCGCTAAGTCTAGAGACACCATTTTGAAGCTATTACATCCCGATTTTGACCGGTTAAAATTAGCCCGCTGGAGAGTGTCATATTGGCAGGTGTAGACAATCCATCTCTCGTGTCACCCTAAATCCCTGTTAACCCTTCTTTGATCCTGTTTGTCATCCTCCATTAATCAATGACAGGGATTACTGAAAACAATCTCTTAAGCCAAGAATTGTCTGGTTGCTGTTAAGTTAGACTTATCTCAACATGCAAAAAGCTGGTTGGTCTCTAACTTCCACTTGAAATCAGTGGATGTTACCTGTGTGCATGGTGCATGAATATGGCAATATTACAGGCTGCTCCCTTACATAGCATTAATGAGCAAGTTTACATGGCAAGTGATCAGAATGGACCAGCTGGGCAAAATTTCCTGCAGTAACTTGAGCTCTGTGCTCAATGGATAGGAAGTGCATAACTGCAGTAACTTGGTGTAAAACATTATGCCAACAACAATTTCCAGGATATGATGCACAGACAGGATAGGGGAGCTTATAAATAAATTGAAGGGGTTTAAGTGGTATTTAAACCTCTTCATAATCAATGCTGAAGTCAAGTTTGAAGGATGTTTGTTTAACATAGCACTGTACAAACCTATGCAAACTTCAAAATCTGCTTAGAAAAGACTCTGTTAAAAACACTCTGGAAAGTTATTTTGGTCAGTCAGGTTGGGAACTAATATTGATGTTGCAGTCAGTAGCAGGATTCACTGATGAAAACATTCAAATCTTCCCATTTAGAGAAAGATTCATTCGTCTTATTAATTGAGATTTAGAGGATGCCTACCAAAGTTTTTTTCTTCAGAATCAGAATAATTAATCCTCACTAGTTTTATTTAGCAGTTTGGCAAGAGTATAAATATGAGTCCATATTTAAGGACCCTTTTTTGACACAGGGTTTTGTGATTATGGTGATTAAAACTCAGTCAATAATGAATGAACAATGATATGTAAGATAGAATTAGATGCATACTTGAAGAAGAGGACCACTGAAGGAAATGGGATAAAAGCAGGCTCGGGCCTTATTTGAATGTAGCAAGCTGCGGGCACCAAATAGGTTCTCTTGCTGATTGTCGGAGGGCAAGAAATCGGCCGACTCCTGTGCAGAGGCAGGTGGTAGGTTGGGCAGGAGGTGAGAGCGGATCTCGTATGGGGTGGGGAGGAGGTGGGGAGCATGGTGAGCTTGGGCCATTTGCCAACCACAGAATTTTTGTGGAATGCTCCTTCTGCCCCATTTGTGGAACAGTCATCAGTGGACCCTGTAAGGACCTTTGGTTAGTGTAGTGTATGAAATGATACAATGAACTCCGTACTGTGAGCCAGTGACCAGGTGTAACTTGGTCAGTCTTTAATGGCTTCCAGAAGTGAAGATAGAAAGGTGAAGTTCAGGTTATATACCGGGCCCAGCACGAGTGTACATATGACCCTAGGACTTCTGACGGTAGTGGCCCCTGTTGGTGGGCAGACCTTATGTACATACATTACATCATTCCCCCTCCTCCCCCACAGTTCTTGGCACAAGTCCATATTACAAGTTCAGACGGTCCGGAGCCCTTTGCTCCCTGGTTGAATGTCTCAGTACAATCCCAGTGCTTTCCGAGTCTCTCACGACTTGGGGCTGGGCGTTGACCACAGTGGGTTCTTCTGATGGCTGGACATGAGTTGGTTAGTCGTTTAAGCTCGCAGTGTCTTCTTCCAACTGTTCCGGTTCATCAGTGTGTCTTAGCTTGATTTGATCAATGTGTTTCCTGCACAAATAGCAGCGCATTTGGAGAACAGTGATGGGATCGGTCCAAGTCAGCATGGATTTATGAAGGGGAAATCCTACTTGTAAATCTTCTAGAATTTTTTAAGGATGTAACTGGTAGAGTGGACAAGGGAGAACCAGTGGATATGGTGTATTTGGACTTTCAAAAGGCTTTTGACAAGGTCCCACACAAGAGATTGGTGTGCAAATTTAAAGCACATGGTATTGGGGGTAATATATTGACATGGATAGAGAACTGGTTGGCTTCAGGAAGCAGAGAGTCGGGATAAACGGGTCCTTTTCAGAATGGCAGGCAGTGACTAGTGGGATGCCGGAGGGCTCAGTGCTGGGACCCCAGCTATTTACAATATACATTAATGATTTGGATGAAGGAATTGAGTGTAATATTTCCAAGTTTGCAGATGACACTAAACTGGGTGGCGGTGTGAGCTGTGAGGAGGACACTAAAAGGTTGCAGGGTGACTTGAACAGGTTAGGTGAGTGGGCAAATGTGTGGCAGATGCAGTATAATGTGGATAAATGAAGGCAGAATATTATCTGAATGGCGGCAGATTAGGAAAAGGGAAGGTGCAACAAGACCTGGGTGTCATGGTACATCAGTCATTGAAAGTTGGCATGCAGGTACAGCAGGCGGTGAAGAAGGCAAATGATATGTTGGCCTTCATAGCTAGGGGATTTGAATATAGGAGCAGGGAGGTCTTACTGCAGTTGTACAGGGCTTTATCTGGAATATTGTGTTCAGTTTTGGTCTCCTAATCTGAGGAAGGACGTTCTTGCTATTGAGGGAGTGCAGCGAAGGTTCACCAGACTGATTCCGGGCATGGCAGGACTGACATATGAGGAGAGACTGGATCAACTGGGCCTTTATTCACTGGAGTTTAGAAGAATGAGAGGGGATCTCATAGAAACATATAAAATTCTGACGGGACTGGACAGGTTAGATGCAGGAAGAATGTACCCGATGTTGGGGAAGTCCAGAATCAGGGGACATAATCTAAGGATAAGGGGTAAGCCATTTAGGACTGAGATGAGGAGAAACTTCTTCACTCAGAGAGTTGTTAACCTGTGGAATTCCCCACCGCAGAGAGTTGTTGATGCCAGTTCATTAGATATATTCAAGAGGAAGTTAGATATGGCCCTTGTGGCTAAAGGGATCAAGGGGTACGGAGAGAAAGCGGGAAAGGTGTACTGAGGTGAATGATCAGCATGATCTTGTTGAAAGGTGATGCAGGCTTGAAGGGCTGAATGGCGTACTCCTGCACCCATTTTCTATGTTTCTATGTTTTTATCTGCCCATTCTTGAGCTTAACAATATACACCCGGTTACCCTTCTTATCCGTAACATTGCCCAGGAGCCACTTGGGCCCTTGACCATGGTTAAGTACATACACTGGGTCATTTACAGATATGTTGAATGACACTGCGGCACGGTCGTGATACCACTGCTGGCGTTGACGTCGGGTTTCGACATGATTGTTAAGGTCAGGATGGACTAGAGAGAGCCTGGTTTTGAGGCCTCTTTTCATCAATAGTTCCGCAGGCGAGTGTGTGTGGCCTTGTCCTGTAACTGAGCAGTATGTGTGACAAGCGTGTCTGCAAGGAACCGTGAGTTACGCGTTTCAGGCTCTGCTTGATGGTTTCAACTGCCTGCTCTGCTTGATCATTGGACGTGGATTTGAACGGGGTTGACCTCACGTGTTTTATGCCGTTGCGTTTCAAGAACTCTTGAAACTCCAGGCTCGTGAAACACGGTCCCATTGTAGCTGACAACGATGTCTGGCAGACCATGTGTGGAAAACATGGCTCTCAGGTTCTCAATGGTGGCAGTGGAAGTGTTGGATGACATGATCACACATTCTTTCCAGTTGGAGTATGCATCCATCACCACAAAAAACATTTTCCGAGGAAGGTGCCCGCAAAGTCAATGTGGATTCTAGACCACGGTTTGGATGGCCATGACCACAGACTGAATGGAGCTTCCTTTGGGGCATTGCTTAACTGCATGCAAGTGCTGCACTGATGCATGCATGACTCTAAGTCTGAATCAATGCCAGGCCACCAAACATGGAACCTGACAATGGCCTTCATCATGACAATACCAGGATGCGTACTATGTAACTCCCATAAAAATCCTGCCCTGCCTTTCTTGGGCATTACAACACAATTATCCCACAGTAAACAGTCGGACTGGATGGAAAGCTCATCTTTGCAACGGCTGTACGGTTTGGTTTCATCACCCATTTCCTTGGGGATGGTCGACCAGTCCCCGTTAAGAACAGAACGTTTTACAACTGATAGGTCGGATCCTGGCTGGTCCACGTCTTAATTGTTGAGCAGTGACAGGCGATCCTTCACTGTCAAAGGCATCCATGACCATGGGTAGCTCTGCGAGCATTGGCGTTTCCATCTCCGGTGTGGGCAACGGTAACCGGCTCAATGCATCAGCGCAGTTGTCGGTGCTTGGTCTATGGCGAATGACATAATCATAAGCAGATAATGTCAGCAGCAACCTCTGGATGCAGGATGACGCGTTGGTATTGATAGCATTATGTTCCGAGAACAACGATATAAGCGGCTTGTGATCGGTTTCCAGCTCGAAAAGAAGCCCAAACAGATACTGGTGCATTTTTTTTACCCCATAAACACATGCTAAAGCCTCTTTCTCTACCATGTCATTGGCTCTTTCTGCCTTGGACAGGCTTCGAGACGTGTATGCAACTGGTTGTAGTTTGTATAATGTCTGTGATGTGCTTATGAATGACTCCACAAGGCAATGTGTTGTACTCAAACTGTAGTGACCTTGGTCCTTTATTCCAAACTCCAGAGTGAGGCACAAGTATGTTGTGCAGCCTTTTATACTGGGCCCTGCCACCAGGGCAGGAAACCCCCGGTCTCCACCAGTTGTACCCTCTAGTAGTGCCAGCATATATATATATATATACAGTGTAAACCTTATTGACAGTACATCAGGTAAACAAGTCTCCATCTTATGCAACCACATAGTGACTACACAGAGAGCACATCTATAGTCTGCATATACAACATCACTCTGCCCCAAGTCCTTTTTGCCAATTATCTTTGCACTATGTACTCTGGCTTAGCTCTCCCCAGACTTAAGTGCCAATAGCCCTTGCACCTTGGCTGTGCTTTGGCTTGGCTCTCTCCCTGTTAACCCCCAAGTCCTTTTGCCACAACTTTGAGAGGTGGTTACCAGTTTGGATGGTTCAATGATGCAGTGGAGGTTCCAGTGGGTTCTGGGTGTGATCCATGTGTGTGTATCTATGGACCTTGCTGTGGGGGATCCATTTCCACGCCCACCCCCCGCACTGCGAGATCATGCAGCTGGCCCGTTACATTAACATACAGGATCGGACACAATGCAAGTACAAAGAAAGGAAGAAAAAAAATTTTTTACAGTTTGTATCATGACACCTTGGTTCAGTGACTTACATTTGTTACATTTTGTGGTCGTGCACCAGGATTGGGTAGATTGCATTCATGGTTCAGTCATGGTCAGTACTGAGGTAGCAGTACAGGTATGCGAGGACGCTAGTTCCAGAACAACCGGACGGGGTCCTAGTCATCTGATGGCAGCGCTGCACCCCCTGCTAGCGAGGTGGGCTTGGTTCACTCACCGAGCCAGGACTCAGGGCCTTTGCTGTTGCCTAGTGGTGGGTAGAGCCACAGATGTGTGTGGCCTCCCTGTCCTCATTTGAGGGCTGCAGAGTCTTCTGCCTGCTCTCTAACAGTGTTGGGAACCTGGCTGTTCCTGGTCCCATTTGGGGAACTCGTTGGTTCTGACCTTTCGCTCCCGGACATAGCCGAGGTAGTGACTGGGTCTGGGGGCTGCACCGTCTTCACCCGGGTGGTGGGCAACGGCGGCTGACTGTGTGTATTGGTGTCGTTTTCATTTCCAGGTCCGTGGCGAATAGTGCCATCGGGTGTCTGCAGTGTGGGATAGACCTGGGGCAGGGTATCAGGATCAGTGCCTTTACCCTCCTGAGGTCGCTCGCTTGCTACTTTTGGGGACACTCTATTCCCGACATCTCGCAACAACATTTTGTTCTTTACATTTGGAATAGTACCAACAATTCGCAACAACATTTTGTTCACAATCTTAATCGGTTTGTTACATTGAGTGCCATGCATACAATGTCTCTTTAAGTTCACTTGGTTGCAGATCTCCTTTAAGAAAACCCTGCTGGCTTTACACCAAACAAATTCTTTGTTAGACACCACGTGTTGGTCCCTTAGTGTTGCACCTCGTGATATTGCCGCGCCCATCTTTTTTTTCAGCTCCCCCTTGCTGCAGCAGGGGGACATCTTGCCTCTATCCTTGAGGTGGACTGCCTTGATCCTTCTCTTCCGTGATTCTGCCAAAAAAGCTGGAAGAGTGCCTGTGAATTCAATCTTCCTCCCCAGGAGTCCTGCCACTGGAGCCGGGAAGGTGCATTTAGGTCGTTCTGGTGGGATCATTGCCACGCAGTCGTGATGGACGGTCTGTGCCTCTGGTGCTGCGCTGGTTTGTTCCCTGGTGCCTGGCCCAAGCGAAGATGAGGTTTTGCTCTGCCTCTGAGCATGGGGGACATCAATTGCTGGAGTGAAGAGGTCTTCCCATTTCCACTGGATCTTACCCATTCACCTTCTTCAGAGTAGCGTTGGACCATCACTTGCAACAATCCACAGAGGTAACGTGCACCATGCCATTATGGATTACACTTACATCCGCACTACCAAGGACTGGGATCAGCTTCTTGGTGTAGGTGCCCAACTTTTCCTGTACTGGAACCAGCTCGGCTCGTTTTTTGTTCCATAGCCTCTTGAAGGCATCCTGGCTCATCACTGACTAGCTCACTCCCGTGTCCACTTCCATGAAGACTGGAACGCCGTTTACCTCGACATCCATCTTCACTGGAGGACAATCGGTGGTACAGGGATACACTCCATACACTTCTTCTTGGGGCTGAGCTGCCTCTTTGGCCAAATCATCATACTTCCCGCTGGATTCAAAGTCATCCACCGACTCCTCTGCTAGACGGTGAGTCGTATTTCTTTTACACATACGCTGGAGATGGCCCGTCATGTTACAGGCTTTGCATACGTACTCAGCAAACCAACACTGGTGAGCCCTATGGTTTCCTCTGCAAAGCCAGCATGGTGCTACTCTGAGTTCTGGAACCCTGAGTCTGTGCTCTCTGCCCTGGGCAGAGCCACGTTCTACAGTCTTGCCTGTGAAAGGCACCATTCTGTGTACAGTACTTGCCGGGTTTGAGTCCACAGGATAAATGATTTGCTTGGTGCTGCAGGTCGAGGTCATGAATGCCTGACTGATGCTGATGGCTTTCTGCAGGTTGAGTGTGGTGTCGGCAGATAATCGCTTGTGAAGGAGGTCCTTGTAGCCGATTCCCATAACAAAGATGTCTCGCAATGCTTCGTTGAGGTGCGTGCCAAAATCACACGGTGCCGCAAGTCTCCTGAGGTCAGCAGCATATTTTGCAATCTCCTGGCCCTCAGGTCTGTGGTGAGTGTAGAATCTGTACCTGGCCATGACGATACTCTCTTTTGGTTTTAGTTGGTCGTAAATTAGTTCAGTCAGCTAATCGTATGTCTTATCCTTGGCCTTCATGGGTCCCTGACGAGGTGGTAGATCTCGGGCCCACAACTGGTCAGCAGTATAGCCTTGTGCTTCTCCGCCAATGTGTCCGTCTCCCCTGCCAGGCCGTTTGCCATGAAATATAGCTCGAGCCTTTCCATGAAGGCATCCCAATCATCACCCTCTGTGAAGTCTTTTAGTGTGCCAAAGGTAGCCATGATCGCGTGAAAGTCCTTATAATCGTCGCCAGTTCTTATGTCTGTGATGTAAATGACTCCACAAGGCAACGTGTTGTACTCAAACTGTAATGACCTTTGTTCTTTACTCCAAACTCCACAGTGAGGCACAAGCATGGTGTGCGGCCTTTTATACTGGGCCCTGCCACCAGGGTAGGAAACTCCAGTCTCCACCAGTTGCACCCTCTAGTGGTGCCAGCATGTATATACATAGTGCAAACCTTATTGATAGTGCAAACCTTATTGATAGTACATCAGGTAAATAAGTCTCAATCTTATGCAACCACACAGTGACTACACAGAGAGTACATCCATAGTCTGCATATCCAACAATTTGCCTGACTCATTGGCTTGCTGGAGTACGCAGCCAATCCCATAGGACGACGCATCACAGGTCAAAACTAGATGCTTGCATGGGTCATACTGTACTAGTAGCTGATGGGAACACAACAGATTTCTAGCCTTCTCAAAGGCTCTGTCTTGAAGTTCACCCCACATCCAGTCATCTCCTTTCCTGAGCAGCTTGTGCAAAGGCTCTAATACTGTGCTTAATTTGGGTAAGAAGTTACCGAAGTAGTCGAGAAGACCCAGGAATGAATGCAGCTCCATCACATTCTGGGGCCTGGGCGCATTTTTGATGGCCTTTGTGTTCGTGTCTGTAGCCTGATTCCATCTGCAGCAATCTTTCATCCAAGGAATTCGACCTCTGGTGCCATAAAAATGCATTTTGAACGTTTCAGCCTGAGTCCCACTTTGTCCAGATGACGCAGAACCTCTTCCAGATTGTGCAGGTGCTCGGTGGTGTCATGACCTGTGACTAGGATGTCGTCTTGGAATACCACGGTCCTGGGGATGGATTTCAATAGGCTCTCAATGTTTCTCTGAAATATGGCTGCCGCCGAACGAATGCCAAAAGCGCACCTGTTGTAAATAAACAGTCCTTTGTGCGTGTTGATGCACGTAAGTTTCTTTGATGATTCAACCAGTTCCTGTGTCATGTCGGCTGACGTTAGATCCAATTTGGTGAACGATTTCCCCCCCCGGCTAGCATTGCAAACAGGGTCATCAGCTTTCGGTAGCGGGTACTGATCTTATTTTGAAACTTGGTTGATCGTGACCTTGTAGTCGCCACAAATCCTGACCGTGCCGTCACTCTTTAACATCAGAACAATGGGGCTGGCCCATTCATTAAATTCGACCGGTGAGATAATCCCCTCATGTTGTAGCCTGTCCAATTCGAGCTCGACCTTTTCTCTCATCACATGCGGGACCGCCTTGGCTTTGTGATGGATGGACCTTGTGTCTGGGTCTAGGTGAATCTGCACCTTGGCTCCCTTGAAGCTGCCAATTCCTGGTTCAAACAGTGAGGGAAATTTGCTCAGCACTTGAGCACACAAATCATCATCCGCTGATGACAAAGCTTTGATATCGTACCATTTCCATTTTATTTTCTCGAGCCAACTCCTGCCGAATAACGATGGGTCATTGCCCGGGATAATCCATAATGGTAGATCATTAACTGCTCCCTCGTACGACACTCTTACTGCTGCACTACCGATCACTGGTATGAGCTCTTTGGTGTAGGTACGCAACTTCGCATTTATCGGACTCAGCTTGGGTCTCTCTGCCTTGGTCTCCCACAGCTTTTCAAAAGTCCTCTGGCTCATTATCAATTGACTCGCACTCGTGTCTAATTCCATGGAACCCGGCACGCCGTTTAATTTTACCTCCATCGTTATCGGTTGGCTCTTTGTTAGTAATTTTACTTCCATCATTATCGGTTGGCTCTTTGTTAGGAACGCACATATGCTATATACTTCCTCCTTGGAGCTCTCAAATGCCTCGGGCTGCATCGCCAGTTCCACGCTGGATTGATCACCACATGGTGTGTCGCAGTTCGCTTGCTCTGCTGTGGACACGTCCGCTGAAGATGCCCCGTCTTCGCACACCCTCTGCCTACATACTGCCTGAAGCGGCACTGATGGGGTCGGTGATTGCCCCCGCAACACCAACACGTTGAGCTCGGATTTGCGCCCGATGGCGGGCTTTGAGCGGCTCCCGTTCTTGCATATGCAGTCGAGTCGGCCCTCGATGGCGAACTTTGAGAGGCTCCCGGTCTTGCAGACGCAATCGAGTAGGCCTTGCCATGTGCGGCTCTGCCGGCCGTTTTTACAATTTTGTACACAGTACTTGCCGTGGGGTTCCTGTTTTGTCGCGATATCTACTTCGTGCTTTTCTGCGTGGACATGCAAGCCTGGGCGATGGTGATGACCTTGCTGAGGTCCGGCATCTCTGCAGCCAGCAGCTTACTTAAGATCGCTTCGTGCTTGACCCCGATCATGAAAAAGTCATGCAGCATGTCTTCCAACGCAGGCCCAGATTTGAAAGGCCCTGCAAGACGTCTCAGGTCGGCAACAAATGTCTCTACGTCCTGGCCTTCTGGACGAACGTGCGCATAGAAGTGATATCTGGATATGAGGATTCCTTCCGTGGGTTTAATTTGTTCCTGAACTAGAGCACACAATTCTTTGCAATCCTTTTCTGTAGGAAGAGTGGGTGAGAGCAGATTCTTGATGAGTGCGTAGATCGTGGGGCCACAGATGGTGAGAAGAACTGCCCTGCGCTTCTCTGCAGCCTTGTCTTTGTTTAGGTCATTTGCCATGAAATACTGGTCAAGACTATTGTGTTCCTAATACAGATGAGGCTGCACACAGGGAGGTTAAAGTAACAGTGACCTCAGTCTTTAATAAGACACTCCAGAGTGAGGAACAGGCCTTTGGGGCTGGCTTATATAAAGTGCTCCCAAGGGATGCTGGAATCCCTTGGGACTTCAGGGGATGAGCTCCCTGGTGGCGGAATATGGGCGTGCATGCTTTACAGATACACAACATCATTGTCCCGCACCGCCCCCCCCCCGCCCCAAAGTCAAAGTGAAAACTATTTACAAGGTGAGGCGGTCGGGAGCCTTTCTTTCCCTGGTGGACCGCCTCGGTCGAGGAGGTGGGAGCTCGGAGCAGCGCGAGTTCGGGGTCGGCGAGAGGCCTATAAAGGCCAGCGGGAGTCGAGCAGTTCGAGCAGTCAGTCGAGGAGGCGGGAGCTCGGAGCAGCGCGAGTCCGGGGTCGGCGAGAGGCCTATAAAGGCCAGCGGGAGTCGAGCAGTTCGAGCAATCAGTCGAGGAGGCGGGAGCTCGGAGCAGCGCGAGTCCGGGGTCGGCGAGAGGCCTATAAAGGCCAGCGGGAGTCGAGCAGTTCGAGCAGTCAGTCGAGGAGGCGGGAGCTCGGAGCAGCGCGAGTACGGGGTCGGCGAGAGGCATGCCGGTGCAGCTACAGGGAGAAGGCAAAGAAAGAAACAAAGGTGACGTCACAGCCTAGGGGGTAAGTGATTGGCTGGTGATTGGTGAGTAGTTTTTCTTTTTCTTCTTATATTAGTCAGTAACTTTTAACATTGTTGTTGCCAATTTAAGTGTATCTAAGGGTTAAGTCATGGCAGGAGAGCTCGGTCGGGTGTTATGCTCCTCCTGTACCATGTGGGAACTCAGGGACACTTCCGGTGTCCCTGACGACTACGTGTGCGGAAAGTGTGTCCACCTCAGGCTCCTGACTGTCCGCGTTGCGGAGTTGGAGCTGAGGGTGGATTCACTCTGGAGCATCCACGATGCTGAGAATGACGTGAGTATCACGTGTAGTGAGTTGGTCTTACCGCAGGGAAAGGGTCCACAGCCAGCTAGGGAATGGAAGACCAGCAGGAAGAGTAGTGCAAGGAAGGTAGTGCAGGGGTCCCCTGTGGTCATCCCCCTGCAAAACAGATACACTGTTTTGAGTACTGTTGAGGGGGATGACTCATCAGGGGAGGGCAGCGGCAGCCAAGTTCATGGCACCGTGGCTGGCTCTGCTGCACAGGAGGGCAAGAAAAAGAGTGGGACAGCAATAGTGATAGGGGATTCAATGGTGAGGGGAATAGATAGGCGTTTCTGCGGCCGCGACCGAGACTCCAGGATGGTATGTTGCCTCCCTGGTGCAAGGGTCAAGGATGTCTCGGAGCGGGTGCAGGACATTCTGAAATGGGAGGGAGAACAGCCAGTTGTCGTGGTGCACATTGGTACCAACGACATAGGTAAAAAAAGGGATGAGGTCCTACGAAACGAATTTAAGGAGCTAGGAGCTAAATTAAAAAGTAGGACCTCAAAAGTAGTAATCTCGGGATTGCTACCAGTGCCACGTGACAGTCAGAGTAGGAATCGCAGGATAGCGCAGATGAATACGTGGCTTGAGCAGTGGTGCAGCAGGGAGGGATTCAAATTCCTGGGGCATTGGGACCGGTTCTGGGGGAGGTGGGACCAGTACAAACCGGACGGTCTGCACCTGGGCAGGACCGGAACCAATGTCCTAGGGGGAGTGTTTGCTAGTGCTGTTGGGGAGGATTTAAACTAATATGGCAGGGGGATGGGAACCAATGCAGGGAGACAGAGGGAAACAAAAAGGAGGCAAAAGCAAAAGACAGAAAGGAGATGAGGAAAAGTGGAGGGCGGAGAAACCCAAGGCAAAGAACAAAAAGGGCCACTGTACAGCAAAATTCTAAAAGGACAAAGGATGTTAAAAAAACAAGCCTGAAGGCTTTGTGTCTTAATGCAAGGAGTATCCGCAATAAGGTGGATGAATTAATTGTGCAAATAGATGGTAATAAATATGATGTGATTGGGATTACGGAGACGTGGCTCCAGGATGATCAGGGCTGGGAACTCAACATTCAGGGGTATTCAACATTCAGGAAGGATAGAATAAAAGGAAAAGGAGGTGGGGTAGCATTGTTGGTTAAAGAGGAGATTAATGCAATAGTTAGGAAAGACATTAGCTTGGATGATGTGGAATCTATATGGGTAGAGCTGCAGAACACCAAAGGGCAAAAAACATTAGTAGGAGTTGTGTACAGACCTCCAAACAGTAATAGGGATGTTGGGGAGGGCATCAAACAGGAAATTAGGGGTGCATGCAATAAAGGTGTAGCAGTTATAATGGGTGACTTTAATATGCACATAGATTGGGCTAGCCAAACTGGAAGCAATACGGTGGAGGAGGATTTCCTGGAGTGCATAAGGGATGGTTTTCTAGACCAATATGTTGAGGAACCAACTAGGGGGGAGGCCATCTTAGACTGGGTGTTGTGTAATGAGAGAGGATTAATTAGCAATCTCATTGTGCGAGGCCCCTTGGGGAAGAGTGACCATAATATGGTGGAATTCTGCATTAGGATGGAGAATGAAACAGTTAATTCAGAGACCATGGTCCAGAACTTAAAGAAGGGTAACTTTGAAGGTATGAGGCGTGAATTGGCTAGGATAGATTGGCGAATGATACTGAAGGGGTTGACTGTGGATGGGCAATGGTAGACATTTAGAGACCGCATGGATGAATTACAGCAATTGTACATTCCTGTCTGGCGTAAAAATAAAAAAGGGAAGGTGGCTCAACCGTGGCTATCTAGGGAAATCAGGGATAGTATTAAAGCCAAGGAAGTGGCGTACAAATTGGCCAGAAATAGCAGCGAACCTGGGGACTGGGAGAAATTTAGAACTCAGCAGAGGAGGACAAAGGGTTTGATTAGGGCAGGGAAAATGGAGTACGAGAAGAAGCTAGCAGGGAACATTAAGGTGGATTGCAAAAGTTTCTATAGGTATGTAAAGAGAAAAAGGTTAGTAAAGACAAACGTAGGTCCCCTGCAGTCAGAATCAGGGGAAGTCATAACGGGGAACAAAGAAATGGCAGACCAATTGAACAAGTACTTTGGTTCGGTATTCACTAAGGAGGATACAAACAACCTTCCGGATATAAAAGGGGTCAGAGGGTCTAGTAAGGAGGGGGAACTGAGGGAAATCTTTATTAGTCGGGAAATTGTGTTGGGGAAATTGATGGGATTGAAGGCCGATAAATCCCCAAGGCCTGATGGACTGCATCCCAGAGTACTTAAGGAGGTTGCCTTGGAAATAGCGGATGCATTGACAGTCATTTTCCAACATTCCATTGACTCTGGATCAGTTCCTATGGAGTGGAGGGTAGCCAATGTAACCCCACTTTTTAAAAAAGGAGGGAGAGAGAAATCAGGGAATTATAGACCGGTCAGCCTGACCTCAGTAGTGGGTAAAATGATGGAATCAATTATTAAGGATGTCATAGCAGTGCATCTGGAAAATGGTGACATGATAGGTCCAAGTCAGCATGGATTTGTGAAAGGGAAATCATGCTTGACAAATCTTCTGGAATTTTTTGAGGATGTTTCCAGTAAAGTGGACAAAGGAGAACCAGTTGATGTGGTATATTTGGACTTTCAAAAGGCTTTCGACAAGGTCCCACACAAGAGATTAATGTGCAAAGTTAAAGCACATGGGATTGGGGGTAGTGTGCTGACGTGGATTGAGAACTAGTTGTCAGACAGGAAGCAAAGAGTAGGAGTAAACGGGTACTTTTCAGAATGGCAGGCAGTGACTAGTGGGGTGCCGCAAGGTTCTGTGCTGGGGCCCCAGCTGTTTACATTGTACATTAATGATTTAGACGAGGGGATTAAATGCAGTATCTCCAAATTTGCGGATGACACTAAGTTGGGTGGTAGTGTGAGCTGCGAGGAGGATGCTATTAGGCTGCAGAGTGACTTGGATAGGTTAGGTGAGTGGGCAAATGCATGGCAGATGAAGTATAATGTGGATAAATGTGAGGTTATCCACTTTGGTGGTAAAAACAGAGAGACAGACTATTATCTGAATGGTGACAGATTAGGAAAAGGGAAGGTGCAACGAGACCTGGGTGTCATGGTACATCAGTCATTGAAGGTTGGCATGCAGGTACAGCAGGCGGTTAAGAAAGCAAATGGCATGTTGGCCTTCATAGCGAGGGGATTTGAATACAGGGGCAGGGAGGTGTTGCTACAGTTGTACAGGGCCTTGGTGAGGCCACACCTGGAGTATTGTGTACAGTTTTGGTCTCCTAACTTGAGGAAGGACATTCTTGCTATTGAGGGAGTGCAGTGAAGATTCACCAGACTGATTCCCGGGATGGCGGGACTGACCTATCAAGAAAGACTGGATCAACTGGGCTTGTATTCACTGGAGTTCAGAAGAATGAGAGGCGACCTCATAGAAACGTTTAAAATTCTGACGGGTTTAGACAGGTTAGATGCAGGAAGAATGTTCCCAATGTTGGGGAAGTCCAGAACCAGGGGTCACAGTCTGAGGATAAGGGGTAAGCCATTTAGGACCGAGATGAGGAGAAACTTCTTCACCCAGAGAGTGGTGAACCTGTGGAATTCTCTACCACAGGAAGTAGTTGAGGCCAATTCACTAAATATATTCAAAAGGGAGTTAGATGAAGTCCTTACTACTCGGGGGATCAAGGGTTATGGCGAGAAAGCAGGAAGGGGGTACTGAAGTTTCATGTTCAGCCATGAACTCATTGAATGGCGGTGCAGGCTAGAAGGGCTGAATGGCCTGCTCCTGCACCTATTTTCTATGTTTCTATGTTTCTATGTACAAATGTCTGTTCTGGTGTGTTGGCTGTGCCCACGCTGGGCTGGTGTGTTGTTGACCCTGCAGGGCTGCTAGGTGAGCCTGGCCTTGCTGGGCTGTTGGGCGTGATGGGTTCGATTTCCTGTTTCGGCGTGGTGTCGTTGATCCTTTGGGTGTGTGTTATGGACTCGAAAAAGGCGGTGTCTGCTGTGGGTTGTTCAGTGCAGTCTGTGGACCGCAGCCTTGTTTGGTCCAGGGGCTTTCTGCAAATTTGTCCATTGTCTAGTTTGACGACAAAACACCCTACTCCCTTCTTTAGCTATCACCGTGCCCGCGATCCACTTGGGACCATGTCCATAGTTTAGCACATACTCAGGGTCATTCAGATCAAATTCCCGTGACACAGTGGCGCGACCATTGTTTACATTTTGTTGTTGCCGCCTGCTCTCTACCTGATCATGCAGGTTGGGTGAACCAGCAGGAGTCTGGTTTTAAGTGTCCTTTTCATGAGTAGCTCAGCCGGGGGCACCCTGTGAGCGAGTGGGGTCTCGTGCGGTAGCTGAGCAGTACTCGGGATTGGCGAGTTTGGAGTGAGCCTTCTGTGACTCGCTTACGGCTCTGTTTGATGGTTTGTACTGCCCGCTCTGCCTGCCCATTGGCGGCTGGTTTAAACGGGGCCGAGGTGACATGTTTGATCCCATTGCAGGTCATGAATTCTTTAAATTCGCCACTGGTGAAACATGGCCCGTTGTCACTGACCAGTATGTCAGGCAGGCCGTGGGTGGCAAACATGGCCCTCAGGCTTTCAATGGTGGCGGTGGCAGTGCTTCCCGACATTATTTCACATTCAATCCATTTTGAAAAAGCATCTACCACCACCAGGAACATTTTACCGAGAAACGGGCCCACATAGTCGACATGGATCCTCGACCATGGTCTGGAGGGCCAGGACCACAAACTTAGTGGTGCCTCTCTGGGCGCGTTGCTCAAATGAGCACATACGCTGCATTGCCGTACACAAGACTCTAAGTCAGAGTCGATACCGGACCACCACACGTGGGATCTGGCTATTGCTTTCATCATTACTATACCCGGGTGTGTGCTGTGGAGATCCGAGATGAACGCCTTCCTGCCCTTTTTTGGTAGCACTACGCGGTTACCCCACAACAGGCAGTCTGCCTGAATGGACAACTCGTCCTTTCGCCGCTGGAACGGCTTGATTAGCTCTTGCATTGCAACGGGGATGCTGGCCCAGCTCCCATGCAGTGCACAGTTTTTTACTCGGGACAGCAGAGGATCTTGGCTGGTCCAAGTCTTAATCTGGCAGGCCATGACAGGTGATTTATCATTTTCAAATGCTTCCATGACCATCATCAAGTCTGCGGGCTGCGCCACCATCAACAAGTTTGCAGGCTGCGCCAATTCCACCCCCGTGGTCGGCAATGGTAGCTGACTGAGAGCATCCACACAGTTCTCAGTGCCTGGCCTGTGGCAGATGGTATAGTTATATGCTGATAGCGTGGGTGCCCACCTTTGTATGCGGGCTGAGGCATTAGTATTTATCCCCTTGTTTTCAGCGAACAGGGATGTGAGGGGCTTGTGATCGGTTTCCAGCTCAAATTTGAGGCCAAACAGGTACTGATGCATTTTCTTTACCCCAAACACACACGCTAATGCCTCTTTCTCAATCATGCTGTCGGCCCTCTCGGCCTTAGACAAGCTCCTGGAAGCATAGGCGACAGGTTGCAACATCCCCGCAACGTTAGCTTGTTGTAATACACACCCTACTCCGTACGACGACGCGTCACATGCTTGCACAAGTCTTTTACACGGGTTATACAATCCAAGCAGCTTGTTGGAGCATAAAATATTTCTGGCTTTCTCAAAAGCAATTACAGTATATACTCGCGTATCCTGCGATCTCGTGTATCATGCGACCGCTAAATTTTCGTCCCCAAAACATGATTTTACCATATATCTCATGTATCATGCGAGTCACTTTTTTGAGATCGAATACAGACCTTAACATGAAACATCGAGTGGATTCTGCTTTCTCTCCGTGCTCTCTCCCCGTACTCTCTCCCCGTACTCTCCCCACCCGACCTCCGCGACTCTCTCTCCCCCCCCGACCTCCGCGACTCTCTCTCCCCCCCCCGACCTCCGCGACTCTCTCTCCCCCCCCCGACATCCGCGACTCTCTCCCCCCCCGACCTCCGTGACTCTCTCTCCCCCCCCGACCTCCGCGACTCTCTCTCCCCCCCCGACCTCCGCGACTCTCTCTCCCCCCCCCCGACCTCCGCGACTCTCTCCCCCCCCGACCTCCGCGACTCTCTCTCCCCCCCCGACCTCCGCGACTCTCTCTCCCCCCCCGACCTCCGCGACTCTCTCTCCCCCCCCGACCTCCGCGACTCTCTCCCCCCCCGACCTCCGCGACTCTCTCTCCCCCCCCGACCTCCGCGACTCTCTCCCCCCCCCCCGACCTCCGCGACTCTCTCTCCCCCCCCGACCTCCGCGACTCTCTCTCCCCCCCCGACCTCCGCGACTCACTCTCCCCCCCCGACCTCCGCGACTCTCTCTCCCCCCCCGACCTCCGCGCCTCTCTCTTCCCCCCCGACCTCCGCGACTCTCTCTCCCCCCCCGACCTCCGCGACTCTCTCTCCCCCTGAAGAGAAGAATTTCAGCAGGAGTCAAATGGATTTTTTTTTGCATTGGGAGGATGTAGTTAGTCGTGTGCTGCAGGAACTTGGCCTGTTTTCCACATAAACTAATGATTTGGTCATGAGTATCGAGGAACTAATATCAACCAGGGATATTCGATTTACAACCATCATGGAGAGTGAGAGGAGAAACCAAGAGAAATGTTTTTACATAGAGGATTGTTGGAGCATGCCGAGATTCTGCTTAACAGCCTAACAGCCTAATCTTGGCCAGCACTTCACACCCGCAAATTTTGTATCTCGCGTATCATGCGACCCCCCAAATTTAGGTTACAATTTAGGTCTTCAAAAGTCGCATGATACGCGAGTATATATGGTACTTGTTTTTTTCCCCATACCCAGTTCTCACCTTTGCGCAATACACATGTAGGGGCTCTAAAAGGGTGCTTAACCCCGGTAGGAAGTTACCAAAAAAGCTGAGGAGTCCCAGAAATGACTGCAGCTCCATGACGTTCTGTGGCCTGGGCGCGTTCCTGATAGCCTCTGTCTTGGCGTCTGTGGGCCGAATGCCATCCGCCGCGATCTTTCTCCCCAAAAACTCCACTTCTGTTGCCATGAAGACGCATTTCGATCTCTTCAGCTGCAGCCCTACACGATCCAGTCGCTGGAGGACCTCCTCCAGGTTTTGTAGGTGCTTGGCGGTGTCCCGACCCATGACCAATATGTCGTCCTGAAAGACCACCGTGTGTGGTACCGACTTGAGTAGGCTCTCCATGCTTCTCTGGAAGATCGCTTCAGCTGACCGAATTCCAAACGGGCATCTGTTGTAGATGAACAGTCCCTTGTGCATGTTGACGTAGGTGAGGCCCTCCGAAGACTCCTCCAGTTCCTGCATCATGAAGGCTGAAGTCAGGTCGAGCTTGGTGAACGTCTTGCCTCCTGCCAGCGTTGCAAATAGGTTGTCTGCCTTAGGTAGTGGTTATTGGTCCTGTAGTGAGAAACGATTAATAGTTACTTTATAATCACCACAAATCCTGACCGTGCCATCACTTTTGAGTACTGGAAGAATCGGGCTGGCCCACTCGCTGAATTCCACTGGAGAGATGATGCCCTCGCGTTGCAGCCTGTCCAGTTCGATTTCCACTCTCTCCCTCATCATGTGAGGTACCGCTCGCGCCTTGTGGTGAATGGGACGTGCCTCTGGGACCAAGTGGATCCGTACCTTCGCCCCAGAAAAGTTTCCAATGCCTGGCTCAAAAAGAAAAGGAAATTTGTTAAGAACCTGCATACATGAAGCCTCAGCGACATGTGATAGCGCTCAGATGTCATCCTAGTTCCAGCGGATTTTGCCCAGCCAGCTCCTTCCAAGCAGTGTGGGGCCATCGCCCGGGACAATCCAGAGTGGCAGTTCATGCACTGTGCCCTTGTAGGTGACCTTGACCATGGCGCTGCCCAGGACAGTGATAAGCTCTTTGGTGTACTTTCTCAGTTTCGTGTGGATGGGGCTCAGGGATGATCTGAATGCCTTGTTGCACCACAGTCTCTCAAACATCTTTTTACTCATGATGGATTGGCTAGCACCAGTGTCCAGTTCCATGGCTATGGGTAAGCCATTCAATTTTACGTTTAGCATTATAGGTGGACATTTCATCGAAAATGTGTGCATCCCGTGTACTTCAGCATCTGCCTCCTCTCTCTGAGGCTCGAAATTGCTTTGATCCACCATGGACTGATCTTCCTCTGCCACGTGGTGGTGATCAGGTTTTGCAGAGCTTGCAGCTCGTTTGCAAGCTCGTTGGAGGTGCCCCATTGTTCCACAGCTCTTGCAAACGTACCCTTTGAAACGGCATAAATAGGCTGAATGGAAGCCTCCACAACGCCAACAAGGTGTGAATTGCTTTGCATTCATCCTTTGTTGGGGACTCTGAGTCATCTGGGTCACCTGAGGCCTGCTTGCAGTTGCAGACTCGTGGGTTCTGCCCTGTACATTTCTGCTCGCAAACACAGTTCCAGTTAATTTATGAACATTGCTAGCACTTTTGTGCTGAGAGATTTGTTTGGTGTTATCACTGGTGGACATAAACGCCTGTGCTATCGCAATGGCCTTACTGAGGATCGATGTCTCTGCAATCAAAAATTTTCGTAGGATGGTCTCGTGGCCAATGCCCAGTACAAAAACGTCTCTGAGCATTTGCTCCAGGTAGCCATCAAACTCACATTGTCCTGCAAGGCGCCTTAGCTCGGCGATGTAGCTCGCCACTTCCTGACCTTCAGATCGCTGGCACGTGTAGAACCGATACATCGCCATCAGCATGCTCTCCCACCGGCTAAGATGCTCCCGAACCAGTGTACACAGTTCCTCATACGACTAATCTGTGGGTTTCACCGGAGCCAGAAGATTCTTCATGAGGCTATAGGTCGGTACCCTGCAGACTGTGAGGAGGACCGCTCTCCTTTTTGCAGTGCTTCCTTCTCCGTCCAGCTCGTTGGCTACAAAGTACTGGTCTAGCCGTTCGACATAGGCTTCCCAGTCCTCACCCTCCGAGAACTTCTCTAGTATGCCCACAGTTTTCTGCATCTTTGCATTGGATTCATATTCTCGTCGCCAGTTATTGTGTTCCTAACACAGATGAGGCTGTACACAGGGAGGTTAAAGTAACAGTGACCTCAGTCTTTAATAAGACACTCCAGAGTGAGGAACAGGCCTTCGGGGCCGGCTTATATACAGTGCTCCCAAGGGATGCTGGGATCCCTTGGGACTTCAGGGGATGAGCTCCCTGGTGGCGGAACATGGGAGTGCATGCTTTTAGATACACAACAAAGACGATCCGTGAAATCTCCCCAATCCTCTCCCTCATTAAATCTCTCGAGAATTCCAAAAGTACTCGATCATGCTGTGCTCGTCATACTTTTGCGTGGGTTCGTATTTGCCTTGTCACCAGTTGTAGTGTATGAAATAATACAATGAACTCTGTAATGTGAACTAGTGACCAGGTGTAACCTGGTCAGTCTTTAATAGCTTCCAGAGATATAAAGGTGAAGTTCAGGTTATATACCGGGCCCAGCATGAGTGTACCTATGACCCTAGGACCTCCGACGGTAGTGCCCCCTGTTGGTGGGCAGACCTTATGTACATACATTACAGTCAGACCACTCACTGTCCATTGGTACTTCAAAATTGCAATCTAGTTCCTATTACGATGTTGGACCCTGATGTGCATATTTAAGTAGTTTCCTCCCTAAAATAGCGCAACATGATGTTTGTTCCTTTACAGGCCCACCTGAAAATTGCATGAGGTGGGCCTTGACATCCATGTGGTAGCATTTAACTGCTGGATGTCCATTTTTCAGGCAAGAAAGAGTTAGCTCGCTATTGAAAATTGCCCCAAAAGCTCTGATGTAGACCTAATATTGGCACAGCCATGAGGGGACGAATGATCTGTTTCTGGTTTGAAACTTCAGTTATTGTATGATCCACATATCTACTTATTACTAAAAATGTAACTAAATCATTTAAATCCAATAACATTTCATACCTTTTTAATGTGATATTAGAGTACTCTTCTAATATAAGCACTGAATCACATTTATGATGTTTTGCTAGAAATACCTTAACCTAACCTTGAAGACTGTTAAACCTGAAAAATTGGATTTACATAATGATATGGAACACAATTCATAGCTTTATGCAGCTTCCCTGAAGTTGAGTTCTCACCTTTAGCAATTATGAGTTTGAAATATAGATTTGGTGGTTCTAAATTTCCAGAAGAGCCTTGAAACCCTGTGGAGTCTGTAATGTAAGTAAATGGTCGTTATCAAAGTGACCAATAGAAGAGTAGTCCAATATTCATCATTGAATATTAATATTGGCTTCTTTACTAGTTTATGCCTTATTGCAGTTCTTGGGAAAGGGTGATTTGATGAGTGTTATGAGTTTAGTGTCTTACCTTAGATAATCTCTTGGGTACAGCACCGCTAGTCACTCCCATAAGCAGTCTAACCATCTTACGCTTAGAGATCTGCCTATACTGCACAATATTTAACAATACAACAGCATAACCCAGAGGTATAACAATAGTATCCCATTTTGATCTGAAGTGGATATTCACATCTTTCACATGTGCTTCCGCATCCACCTCTGCAATATCTTTGAAGGTCAAGCTAGAAAACACTTGGCAAGATGAGGAGGCCATATACAAATCACAAAGCTGCTTTGTTTCACAGCATGTAAACATACAGAGCAATAGCTATGATCAGACTCAGTTCAATCAGTATAATTTCACATATTAATGACCATGCTATGCTTCCCCACACCAGGGATATAAAGCCCTTCTGTTACTTTATAATGGCCAGGACTTTTCACTTTTTTTGCAGTGATACCGCCCAATTAACGTACAATTTAATGTTGAGATGAGGTATAATGCCCAGATATCGTCCATTTAGCAACAAAATGGAAACTAACGCCCATGAATCGCTCACTTATCACCCAGCATTACTTTCAGCATGTAGTTAATGCCGAGAATTAATAATACCGCCCGCCCATTTTTTTTTGCCGTAAAGATCAGAATGGGCGAAACTAACGCTGATAATATCACCGAGCGTTACTTTCAGCACCTCGCCCACATATCATTGAAAATATCGCTCGGCAAAAAAAACACTGAGAAAAAGTTGCTCTCACCTGAACAAAGCCAGCGGTATGGACGCCATTTTGTAAATCGGAGGTCGGTTCATATAAAAGGCTGCTTCAACTTCTGGGGAGTTTTGATGTACTGTGGAGTTCTTTTCAGGTGATTTGAACATCTGAACAAACATCTTATCATACTGTGGACGATTTGAATTTATTTTATTTGTTTTAGTAGGTAAATTTATTGTTTGTGAACAATAGGTATAATACTGATTGTTATTGTAATGGGGCCTGTAATTTCTCAGCCTGTCTTGATGACTACGCACATGCTGCAGACTAGAGATGGCAGAAGGTATATTCAAGAGCATTATGTGCCCAATTAAAAGAGGTGGCAGACTGCTGAGGGGGACAAGAACTTACACCCCCCGCACTTACAGGGAGAAGCGGTCTTACCTGAACTTGTCCAATAACACGTGCCTTAGGAGACTGCGCTTCTGGAAAGAGGATATCAGTGAAATATGCCAGCTCATCAGGGGAGATCTGCAGCCTGTCAGCACCTTCAGAACCACACTGTCCGTTGAGGTCAAGGTCACTGCGGCACTTGCCTTCTACACATTGGGTTCCTTTCAGGCCTCAGCTGGCGACATTTGCGCTATATCTCAGCATGCCACACATTGCTGCATTCGACAGGTGACTGAAGCCCTTTGTGCACGGAGATGGACTTTATCAGCTTCCCTATGACCAGGGAGGCTCAGACTGAGAGGGCTCCAGGATATTCCAGAATTGCAAACTTCCCCAAGGTGCAGGGATCAATAGAATGTATGCACATCGTGGGCACCATTTCAGGATGCAGAGATTTTCAGGAATCGCAAGGGATTCCACTCCCTGAATGTGCAACTCATTGTTGACCACTAGCAAATTATAATGGCAGTAAATACAAAATTTCCGGGCAGCATCCATGCTTCTCACATCCTGCGTGAGAGCGCTGTATCTGACATGTTTACCAGTCAGCCACAAGGTCAATGCTGGATGCTTGGTGACAAAGGATATGGCCTCTCCACCAGGCTGATGACCCCCCTGCGTAACACTCAGACAGAAGCCGAGAAACGATACAATGAGGGTCACATAGCCACACGCAATATCGGCGAGAATACCACTGGAGTGCTTAAGCAGCACTTTAGATGCCTGGACCACTCAGTAGGCGAGTTACAATACCACCCTGAGCAGATAGCTCAGTTGGTGGTGGGGTGCTGCATGCTGCACTACTTGGCTATCAGGAAGGGACAAGAATTCATAGAAACATAGAAACATAGAAACATAGAAAATAGGTGCAGGAGTAGGCCATTCAGCCCTTCTAGCCTGCACCGCCATTCAATGAGTTCATGGCTGAACATGAAACTTCAGTACCCCCTTCCTGCTTTCTCGCCATACCCCTTGATCCCCCGAGTAGTAAGGACTTCATCTAACTCCCTTTTGAATATATTTAGTGAATTGGCCTCAACTACTTTCTGTGGTAGAGAATTCCACAGGTTCACCACTCTCTGGGTGAAGAAGTTTCTCCTCATCTCGGTCCTAAATGGCTTACCCCTTATCCTCAGACTGTGACCCCTGGTTCTGGACTTCCCCAACATTGGGAACATTCTTTCTGCATCTAACCTGTCTAAACCCGTCAGAATTTTAAACGTTTCTATGAGATCCCCTCTCATTCTTCTGAACTCCAGTGAATACAAGCCCAGTTGATCCAATCTTTCTTGATAGGTCAGTCCCGCCATCCCGGGAATCAGTCTGGTGAACCTTCGCTGCACTCCCTCAATAGCAAGAATGTCCTTCCTCAAGTTAGGAGACCAAAACTGTACACAATACTCCAGGTGTGGCCTCACCAAGGCCCTGTACAACTGTAGCAGCACCTCCCTGCCCCTGTATTCAAATCCCCTCGCTATGAAGGCCAACATGCCATTTGCTTTCTTAACCGCCTGCTGTACCTGCATGCCAACCTTCAATGACTGATGTACCATGACACCCAGGTCTCGTTGCACCTTCCCTTTTCCTAATCTGTCACCATTCAGATAATAGTCTGTCTCTCTGTTTTTACCACCAAAGTGGATAACCTCACATTTATCCACATTATACTTCATCTGCCATGCATTTGCCCACTCACCTAACCTATCCAAGTCACTCTGCAGCCTAATAGCATCCTCCTCGCAGCTCACACTGCCACCCAACTTAGTATCATCTGCAAATTTGGAGATACTGCATTTAATCCCCTCGTCTAAATCATTAATGTACAATGTAAACAGCTGGGGCCCCAGCACAGAACCTTGCGGCACTCCACTAGTCACTGCCTGCCATTCTGAAAAGTACCCGTTTACTCCTACTCTTTGCTTCCTGTCTGACAACCAGTTCTCAATCCACATCAGCACACTACCCCCAATCCCATGTGCTTTAACTTTGCACATTAATCTCTTGTGTGGGACCTTGTCGAAAGCCTTCTGAAAGTCCAAATATACCACATCAACTGGTTCTCCTTTGTCCACTTTACTGGAAACATCCTCAAAAAATTCCAGAAGATTTGTCAAGCATGATTTCCCTTTAACAAATCCATGCTGACTTGGACCTATCATGTCACCATTTTCCAGATGCACTGCTATGACATCCTTAATAATTGATTCCATCATTTTACCCACTACTGAGGTCAGGCTGACCGGTCTATAATTCCCTGTTTTCTCTCTCCCTCCTTTTTTAAAAAGTGGGGTTACATTGGCTACCCTCCACTCCATAGGAACTGATCCAGAGTCAATGGAATGTTGGAAAATGACTGTCAATGCATCCGCTATTTCCAAGGCCACCTCCTTAAGTACTCTAGGATGCAATCCATCAGGCCCTGGGGATTTATCGGCCTTCAATCCCATCAATTTCCCCAACACAATTTCCCGACTAATAAAGATTTCCCTCAGTTCCCCCTCCTTACTAGACCCTCTGACCCCTTTTGTATCCGGAAGGTTGTTTGTATCCTCCTTAGTGAATACCGAACCAAAGTACTTGTTCAATTGGTCCGCCATTTCTTTGTTCCCCGTTATGACTTCCCCTGATTCTGACTGCAGTGGACCTACGTTTGTCTTCACCAACCTTTTTCTCTTTACATACCTATAGAAACTTTTGCAATCCGCCTTAATGTTCCCTGCAAGCTTCTTCTCGTACTCCATTTTCCCTGTCCTAATCAAACCCTTTGTCCTCCTCTGCTGAGTTCTAAATTTCTCCCAGTCCCCAGGTTCGCTGCTATTTCTGGCCAATTTGTATGCCACTTCCTTGGCTTTAATACTATCCCTGATTTCCCTAGATAGCCACGGTTGAGCCACCTTTCTCTTTTTATTTTTACGCCAGACAGGAATGTACAATTGTTGTACTTCATCCATGCGGTCTCTAAATGTCTGCCATTGCCCATCCACAGTCAACCCCCTAAGTATCATTCGCCAATCTATCCTAGCCAATTCACGCCTCATACCTTCAAAGTTACCCTTCTTTAAGTTCTGGACCATGGTCTCTGAAATTACTGTTTCATTCTCCATCCTAATGCAGAATTCCACCATATTATGGTCACTCTTCCCCAAGGGGCCTCGCACAATGAGATTGCTAATTAATCCTCTCTCATTACACAACACCCAGTCTAAGATGGCCTCCCCCCTAGTTGGTTCCTCAACATATTGGTCTAGAAAACCATCCCTTATGCACTCCAGGAAATCCTCCTCCACCGTATTGCTTCCAGTTTGGCTAGCCCAATCTATGTGCATATTAAAGTCACCCATTATAACTGCTACACCTTTATTGCATGCACCCCTAATTTCCTGTTTAATGCCCTCCCCAACATCCCTATTACTGTTTGGAGGTCTGTACACAACTCCTACTAACGTTTTTTGCCCTTTGGTGTTCTGCAGCTCTACCCATATAGATTCCACATCATCCAAGCTAATGTCTTTCCTAACTATTGCATTAATCTCCTCTTTAACCAGCAATGCTACCCCACCTCCTTTTCCTTTTATTCTATCCTTCCTGAATGTTGAATACCCCTGAATGTTGAGTTCCCAGCCCTGATCATCCTGGAGCCACGTCTCCGTAATCCCAATCACATCATATTTGTTAACATCTATTTGCACAATTAATTCATCCACCTTATTGCGGATACTCCTTGCATTAAGACACAAAGCCTTCAGGCTTGTTTTATTAACACCCTTTGTCCTTTTAGAATTTTGCTGTACAGTGGCCCTTTTTGTTTTTTGCCTTGGGTTTCTCTGCCCTCCACTTTTCCTCATCTCCTTTCTGTCTTTTGCTTTTGTCTCCTTTTTGTTTCCCTCTGTCTCCCTGCATTGGTTCCCATCCCCCTGCCATATTAGTTTAAATCCTCCCCAACAGCACTAGCAAACACTGCCGTCCAGGAGAGAGAGGAAGAGGAGGACGAGGAGGTGGACGCTGACCTCGATCCAGACAATCAGGCTGACGATGAAACCATACCCCTGCCCCCCTCTAGACCGCAGGAAAGGGTCTGTGGTGGCTACATAGCTGCAAAACTCTTACGTCAACAGCTCAGAAATGAGTGCTTTGCTTGAAATAACGTTGGTGGTATTTGCAAAGCTGCAAATTTAAGTTAAAGTTTAAGTTGATTCAAGTGACGTTGAGTTATCCCCTTTCATGTTAAGGAATCACCAGTGTGTAACGGTGCAGTATCTGAGACAATGTGCATCAAGGTTATGTGAAATAAAAAACATTTAATGAGAACATTTGTATAAAAGCATAATTATAACTGTAAAAAACACCCCACCCCACCCCCACCCCACCCCACAACAATTGATGACATTTATATAATTCATAAAAGTGTTCACATTTCAAACAAAACTTTATAATCAAAGAACACAGATGCAAAAAAAACAAGGTACCCCCCCCCTCCCCCCGTCCCCCAAACTTACCAACAAAATAGCAAGTACAACATAAAAATACTGTGACCAAGACAACACCTGTGGCCATGCACCTCAGTTTCCTTCCCCACCTCTCGCTTCTCCTCCCCAACTCTACCCCTTTTCCTTCCTCTCCTGCCTCCAAGCCGCCTTGCCGAGGAGCTCCTCAGGTGCTGCTTCATTGGGGGGGATGACAGCTGAACCACTGGTTGGCCGGATACGAGAGAGGATGGTCCCGAGGTGGGAATATTCTCTGGGCCAAAAGCAAGATCTTCCTCCTGGCTCTCATGTGCCATTGGCAATTGGGGTGCAGCACCTTGGGGTGCAGTGCTGTGCTCTGGGACCACTGAGAGCCCTCTGCCACCAATGTTGCTGCCTATCACCTCCAGAGCCTCTGCCATCCGCGGCACAAACTCGCTCATGGTGGCGGACATGCTGGCCATCTGTTGGGATATGCCCCCCAACAGATGTAGGATCTGCTGACCTATGTCAACACTCCTCTTGGACAAGTGTACCATGAACCCGCTCAGATCTGTCACTTGTGGAGCAGACCTTCTGCGTCGAACCAACCTCCGTGTGGTTGGCGTCGTCATGGAGACACCTAGGGTGCCCTGCGGCAAGGTGCTTGGGCCTGCTACCTCCATGGTGGAGGAGGGAATGTAATTTGTGTCGAATGGATTATGAAGCTTGGCGATGCACGTTGCTCGAAGTCCACACTGTCATCCGTGGAGAAGGCACCCTGCAGCTCCACAGGTGATAATCAGGGCTCCTCAGCACCAGATAGAGGATCGTCTGACGACTCCGGCCCTGGACCCCCAGCTCCTGGGCTCGGTGGTGTTGCATGGGGCCGCGCTGCTGGCTGAGCTACAAAACATAAAAGAGGTTATTAGAGGAAAAGGGGGTGCTAGGGTCACAAGGTGATTCCAATGCTACACACAGCATATGCATGACAAAAGCACCACTGCTATCAAAATCATCACAGACATCACATTTCATGACCATCGCCAAATTCTGCATTACAATGATTCTCATGAGGCCATCATTATTTATATGACACTTTTATCAATCATCTATCATATATTATTGTTCGGATATGAGTGAGTGTGGCATCTATTGACTTTACATCATGCAATGGTGTATACTTTACTCACGTGGCATCACATCAGATTCTGCTGCTGCTTGCGTGGCCGACCAGGGGTGGCTCCTCTCTGGTGCCAGCACCTGCTCCTCGATGTCTGTCAGCTCGCTGATGACTGGTGACCCGGTCGCCTCTGCTCGGCCCTATTCTTCGAAAGCTTCTTGTGTAAAAGGTAACACCAGCACGACATGGCATGAGATCATTGCATGAGATCATTACTAGGTACTGTCACAGAGACTGATACAACACATAACCGACAGATGTAATCATGATTATTACGAAAATCATCATTATTTACCTGAAGACATACACTGTCAACACAGGCTTTGAGTACAACATTCCCAGTATAAATGCAAGACATCACATCTGATTTTAATCACTCATTACACTTACAATTCAAATTATATAAATATATAAGTAAATGTAAATAAATGTAATACTTACTCTGGCGGATCTGGCACTTGCGTCACTGGTTGCCCTCATGCACCTCGTTCATCGCCGATGAGACCACCTCGGTTATGTCGGTCCATATCTGCTGGTAGACCTTTGGGGTGTGCTTCCTATGCACACCCCAGGTCAATTGACCCCAGCGTGATGCCAACTCCTGCAGGAGGGAGGCATTTGCCTCATCGGACAATCTCCGAGCTCGTTTTCATCCTCCCAATAGTTCCTCTCCCACCTCACTGCTTTCGCCAGTGTCCTCAGTCTCCACAGCGTGCTGTGTCACCTCCATCATCCCTTCCATTTTAACTATATTTTTTTCCCCCAAAACCCCGTGGGAACAACGATATTTGTGCTCACGTCTTTTTGCTGCTGGTAAATCTCCCTCCTACCTCCCACAACAGCCAAACAACCACACAACACACTCACACATGCTTTCAGTTCCTCTCTGCTCCCTCTCTCTCTCCTCTTCTGCGCATGTACTGATAACCCCTGCCCTCCTGAAATGTGGGAAACGACCATTACCATGGCGTTGCTATGGACACCGACAGTTTATGGCAGAAGGCCAAAAAATGTAATGCTAACGCCCATTTCACATTGCTCGCGATAACGTCCATTTTATAAAATGGAAAGTTGGGGGTTTTGAAAATGGGCGATAATCCAACGATCTCAAATCCCATAATAAATGCCAATGCTGGAAATAACGCCCATTTTTGTGTGATCTGCACAAAAGTGGAAAGTCTAGCCCCCAGTCTTGTTTGATTTAAATAAAATAATTTCTAATGACCCTCCTGTATTCTAACCTTCTGAGTCTGATAAAGGATTGTCCTCTTGGCTTTCTGTTTAAAAACCTGACAACCAGGAGTGACTCTGCCTCTTTTTTGTTATCTCTCTGTGTTTGTAACTCAAGGGTCCGCTAATATTTTACACCAAATCTGAATTCTTATTTGCCCAAAAAGTTGATATTAATTGGAATTTGATCTCTGCATTTTTATTCAAATAATGAAATAATTAAACTGATGTTGTAGATCCCCATTTTCTTCCTTTTCTCCTTCAGCTTTCTCTCTTCCTCTCCTGAGGATGATGATCCATGACAGGGTATGGTTCCATGGCCAATGGAAGCACTCCAATGCTTTGCACTGGTCTTAATGTAGAGTTGGTGCAGTAAGGTGGCTGGAATGAAAGTCAGTAAACACTTGTACTCGGTAATATGTAAACTATTGATTGGTATGGATTGAATAGGGATATTATAGTCTGATATGAAAAGGGCTGCTTTTCTTTTCTAAATCTATAGACCCCTGAGGTGAACACATATAGTATACTCAGTCAAAATGCAAATCACTATTACTTTGAATAGGCCATTTTTTTTTACCACTTTCATTATGCCTTCACAAGCTAACACTCAGCACCTGTGCTAACTGTATGTGCAAATATTGTCTAGAAAGGACAAGAATAGATGTTACTTTGTTCTGTCAATCATGGGTACCTGGATTCTTGCCATTCCAAGCAACTTGGGCATAGCTCTGACCTGTTCTCTGAGAGGGCTTATTAATCTATTGCAATAATCTGCAGCTTACTTGCAATTTTTCCACCAAATTAGCCATCTTTGATAAGAAAAGAATTCAAAGGTCAGAATACTTCAAGAAGTAACTCTTTGAGCTGGATTTTCGGTTCCTTGCTGCCTCTGTTTTCATCCCAGAAGGGCAGTAATGGCAGCAGGAAGTTTTTCCGGGTGGATGGCCAACTTCCAGCGCCCTGCCGGGACATTCGGTGCTGTGTTTGCGGGGGCGCGGAGCAGTACCGCCCGGGAGAGGTGAGCCGGTGTGCAACCCCCCTGGTTGTGGCACCGGCTCAAAATTTGAAACTTGTCTGATCCGTAGTGCCCCGCAGCACGCCCGAGTGGGACTGCCTGTGAAAGCTGGTGCTTCCAGCCGTAGCGGCCATAATAAAGGGAAGGAATGTCTACCTAAGCTAAGTGTGATTGTTTATTATTTTGTTATTTTTGTGATTCATGTGGATGTGACATCAGGAAAGTATTGGGAATGTTTTTGGTGGTTTTTTCAGATTTTTCTTTTCAAGGAAGCCTCTCTTAGGGTGCTACGAGGCTAGCTGTTTACCTCAGGATTTTCATTTGCAAGCCTGCCTAGCACCCTAAAAGAGGTGTGGAACGCCTCTCTTAGCGCTCTGCTCCACACTCAGGGCCCAGCTGCTGAATTTTTGCTACTGGAGACGCAAACCATTTCTCGATGCAAAATTTCCCATTCCGCCCGTGTTAGCGCCGCAACAGAGGTGTGACCGAATTTCCACCCCAACAACTTTTTGTGATACCCAATCACCCAGTGACAGTGCACGCCATGGAGTTTTCAAATTCAAAAGGTAAAAATTCTCCACATTTTTGCTGACACAGAAGAGTACATCTGAACTATCAGACAGCAGATCGGGGCTAATGGTACAGGTTTTTAATACAATGTTACAGGCCTTATGGATGAGGCTACATTTGAAATTGCTGTATGAAACAAGAAACAAAATGACTAATCTGAATATTTCTAATCTGTATGATTCTATAAAGTTGTGGTAATACAGAACAAAGCTCAAGTTATTTTAACTTTTGTGTAAATTTTTTATAGAATGTGCCCCTCCCTATCTCCGTAACCTCCTCCAGCCCTAACACCCTTTGAAACTCTGCATTCCTCCAACTCTGGCCTCTTGCTAACTGCTCGTTGATGATTGCACATTCAGTTCCATTCGCAACTCCTCAGATAATGAAGCAGTCCATGCCTGAATGTAACAAGACCAGGATGATATTCAGGCGTGGGTTGATAAGTGGCAAGGAACATTCGCGCCACACAAGTGCCAGGCAATGACTATCTCCAACAAGTGAGAGTCCAACTACCACCTATTGACATTCAACAGCATTACCATCGAAAAATCTCCCATCAACATCCTGGGGGTCACCATTGACCAGAAACTTAACAGGACCAGCCACATAACTGCTATGGCTACAAGAGCAGGTCAGAGGCTGGGTATTCTGTGGCAAGTGTCTCACCTCATAACTCCCCAAAGCATTTCCACCATCTACAAGGCACAAGTCAGGGGTTTGATGGACTACTCTCCACTTGCCTAGATGAGAGCAGCTCCAACAACACTGAAGAAGCTCGACACCATCCAGGACAAAGGAGGCCGCTTGATTGGCACACCATCCTCCACTTTAAACATTCACTCCCTCCACCACCGGCGTACCATCGCTGCAGTGTGTACCATCTTCAAGATGCACTACAGCAACTTGCCACAGCTTCTTCGACAGCGCCTTTCAAACCCGTGACCTCTACCACCTAGAAGGACAAGCGCAGCAGGTGCATGAGAACACCATCACCAAGTTCCCCTCCAAGTCACACACCATCCTGAATTGGAAATATATCACCATTACTTCATCGTCGCTGAATCAAAATCCTAGAACTCCCCCCTTAACAGCACTGTGGGAATACCTTTACCACATGGACTGCAGCATTTCAAGAAGGCAGCTCACCATCTTCTCAAGGGCAATTAGGGATGGGCTTTAAATGCTGGCCTTGCCAACAACACCCACATTCCAGAAATGAGTAAAAAAACAATTGAAATTTCTTATCTGCTATTTTAACAGAAGTGTCAACTCGTTAATGAGAGAGGATTAATTAGCAATCTCATTGTGCGAGGCCCCTTGGGGAAGAGTGACCATAATATGGTGGAATTCTGCATTAGGATGGAGAATGAAACAGTTAATTCAGAGACCATGGTCCAGAACTTAAAGAAGGGTAACTTTGAAGGTATGAGGCGTGAATTGGCTAGGATAGATTGGCGAATGATACTGAAGGGGTTGACTGTGGATGGGCAATGGCAGATATTTAGAGACCGCATGGATGAACTACAACAATTGTACATTCCTGTCTGTCGTAAAAATAAAAAAGGGAAGGTGGCTCAACCGTGGCTATCAAGGGAAATCAGGGATAGCATTAAAGCCAAGGAAGTGGCATACAAATTGGCCAGAAATAGCAGCGAACCCGGGGACTGGGAGAAATTTAGAACTCAGCAGAGGAGGACAAAGGGTTTGATTAGGGCAGGGAAAATGGAGTACGAGAAGAAGCTTGCAGGGAACATTAAGACGGATTGCAAAAGTTTCTATAGATATGTAAAGAGAAAAAGGTTAGTAAAGACAAATGTAGGCCCCTGCAGTCAGAATCAGGGGAAGTCATAACGGGGAACAAAGAAATGGCGGACCAATTGAACAAGTACTTTGGTTCGGTATTCACTGAGGAGGACACAAACAACCTTCCGGATATAAAAGGGGTCGGAGGGTCTAGTGAGGAGGAGGAACTGAGGGAAATCCTTATTAGTCGGGAAATTGTGTTGGGGAAATTGATGGGATTGAAGGCCGATAAATCCCCAGGGCCTGATGGACTGCATCCCAGAGTACTTAAGGAGGTGGCCTTGGAAATAGTGGATGCATTGACAGTCATTTTCCAACATTCCATTGACTCTGGATCAGTTCCTATGGAGTGGAGGGTAGCCAATGTAACCCCACTTTTTAAAAAAGGAGGGAGAGAGAAAACAGGGAATTAAAGACCGGTCAGCCTGACATCGGTAGTGGGTAAAATGATGGAATCAATTATTAAGGATGTCATAGCAGTGCATTTGGAAAGAGGTAATATGATAGGTCCAAGTCAGCATGGATTTGTGAAAGGGAAATCATGCTTGACAAATCTTCTGGAATTTTTTGAGGATGTTTCCAGTAGAGTGGACAAGGGAGAACCAGTTGATGTGGTATATTTGGACTTTCAGAAGGCTTTCGACAAGGTCCCACACAAGAGATTAATGTGCAAAGTTAAAGCACATGGGATTGGGGGTAGTGTGCTGACATGGATTGAGAACTGGTTGTCAGACAGGAAGCAAAGAGTAGGAGTAAATGGGGACTTTTCAGAATGGCAGGCAGTGACTAGTGGGGTACCGCAAGGTTCTGTGCTGGGGCCCCAGCTGTTTACACTGTACATTAATGATTTAGACGAGGGGATTAAATGTAGTATCTCCAAATTTGCGGATGACACTAAGTTGGGTGGCAGTGTGAGCTGCAAGGAGGATTCTATGAGGCTGCAGATCGACTTGGATAGGTTAGGTGAGTGGGCAAATGCATGGCAGATGAAGTATAATGTGGATAAATGTGAGGTTATCCACTTTGGTGGTAAAAACAGAGAGACAGACTATTATCTGAATGGTGACAGATTAGGAAAAGGGGAGGTGCAAAGAGACCTGGGTGTCATGGTACATCAGTCATTGAAGGTTGGCATGCAGGTACAGCAGGCGGTTAAGAAAGCAAATGGCATGTTGGCCTTCATAGCGAGGGGATTTGAGTACAAGGGCAGGGAGGTGTTGCTACAATTGTACAGGGCCTTGGTGAGGCCACACCTGGAGTATTGTGTACAGTTTTGGTCTCCTAACCTGAGGAAGGACATTCTTGCTATTGAGGGAGTGCAGCGAAGGTTCACCAGACTGATTCCCGGGATGGCGGGACTGACCTATCAAGAAAGACTGGATCAACTGGGCTTGTATTCACTGGAGTTCAGAAGAATGAGAGGGGACCTCATAGAAACGTTTAAAATTCTGACGGGGTTAGACAGGTTAGATGTAGGAAGAATGTTCCCAATGTTGGGGAAATCCAGAACCAGGGGACACAGTCTAAGGATAAGGGGGAAGCCATTTAGGACCGAGATGAGGAGGAATTTCTTCACCCAGAGAGTGGTGAACCTGTGGAATTCTCTACCACAGAAAGTTGTTGAGGCCAATTCACTAAATATATTCAAAAAGGAGTTAGATGAAGTCCTTACTACTAGGGGAATCAAGGGGTATGGTGAGAAAGCAGGAATGGGGTACTGAAGTTGCATGTTCAGCCATGAACTCATTGAATGGCGGTGCAGGCTAGAAGGGCCGAATGGCCTACTCCTGCACCTATTTTCTATGTTTCTATGTTTCTATGTTAAAAATAAGTAGATTATATGCATTGACGAGGAGAGTTTAATAAGTAAGTAGAAGGCATGTTGCACACAGGTGTGCCATTCTCCCTCTCTCTGACATTCTTCTATGCACAATGCTCGGCCAATCCAACTCATCCAGATGTAGAAAAGGGCAAATCTGCTCTGATATTTCTAATGAAGTATTACCTGAGCAACAATCTGAGCAGCAAGAAACTGCATTTTAATCTGGAAATGGTCCACAGTGAAGCAGTTGACATTTAAAGATTCGAGGAGGGAAAGCATCGAACAGCTAATTTATAGATAACCACACAATTTCATTTCTGCCGTGTTACTGACATCGCTGTGTTGTGTGTCTATCAACAGGATCAAAAGCTTTCTTTTTAATTTTAAGGGGTGACAATGCTCCACTAAGAGAGGTCTTGTAGCTCTAACATAAGTAAAATCATAGAATGATACAGCCCATCATGTGTGTGCCGGCTCTTTGAAAGAGCTATCCAATTAGTCCCACTCATCCACGCTTTCCTCATGAAGTGAATTAATTCAGATTAGAGGGCCGAGTCTATGACCCTCTAAAAAGTCCCAAGGTGCTTCACAGAAGCGTTAACAGACAAAATTGACACCAAGTCACATAAGGAGATGTTAGGACATGTGACCAAAGGAGATAGATTTTAAGGAGTGTTTTGAAGGAGAGAGATGCAGAGAGGTTTAGGAGGGGAATATTGGAGCTTAGGGACTAGATAGCTGAAGACATGGCCGCCAATGATGGGTTGAAGGAAATTGGGGACTGACAACCCAATGTGCATTCTTCTGTTGGTACCACGTGACAGAACTTTGTGCAGTGACTTCACAAAATAAATGAACAGAAACGCATGTTCTTACATGTTGTTGTGGAAATATGCAGGCTATGGCAACATAAAATGGAAAGACCCCCGAGAGTAAGGTTAAGGTGCCTTGAACATAAAATGAATTACCAACAAAATGTAATCAATGGGGCAGAATATACTAATCAACAGGGTACAGACAAAATGTAATCAAGGAAATAGGACAGATTGTAACTAGAATAACCCAATCACCAGGGCACAGACAAAGGTGCAGTCAAAGGAGATGGGCCAGATTATAGAATAGTATAAACCAGGAGGGGAAACCCCACCGAAGCAGCGAGAACCTGGGAACCACACTCGACAGAAGCAGGGACAAGGGAGCAACCCTTGAAGGAACAGTGTCAGGACCGGATTGATTACCCAGGACGTATTGGGTAACTATGAGAGAGTGTTGAGTTAAACAGAGTATTTTGAACAGCAAGGAACACCTTTTGGAACGCCTTGTTTGCAGAGTTAAGTTAAACAGAGTTGAACAGACAGAATATTTGGAACAGAGAGGAACACCCTTTGGAACACCATTTCTGCAGCGTTAAATAGAGTATAAGTAGTGAGTCTTGTACTTTTCATGTATTAAACGAACATTAACAATACTGTCATTTGTCTAGTATGTAATTTGGTATTTAACTCAGGAACCGTCGCAGGAACTACTAGTCACACGACTAGTGAATTTGCCGCTTGTGCAACAGTTGTTGAGGTATTTTTCTCTTTTGTTTCTCTTAATAGTCCTGAGCCATAGCTGACAGCAGGTGGGAGCTGGACAAATTGCACCCAACTCTCTGATCTGGCTGATATGATCTGGGAAACAGCAGGGGGGCTAAATTCAGTAATGCCTCGTTTGGGCCATTAACTTTTAACTTTGTGAAAAGTTAGCGCCCGACGAGTTGGCTTGCAAAGTTGTGGGAAATTGGGCGTTTTCACCCCACGACTAAATGAGGCGCCAATGGCCTCAGTGGGGTGTTGCAGGGGTGCTATTGACAGAGAGTTGCCCAATTTCAGCTGACTTGCATTCAGCAATCAGCCTTCAATCTTGGTCTCCAGCTCGATCTAGCTCTTAAATGGGAGGTAATTTCAAACTGCTGCTGCTCATTTTCAGCATTGCTGCACTTGAGTCAGACATCTCAGCAACTGAGAAACCATTGTGCGATGGCTGGTGCGAATACTGCTTCAAGGAAGCAGGTCACGCGCTTTAATAATATGACACTGGAGACATTGGTGAGGGCAGTGGATAGAAGGAGGGAGTCGTTGTTCCCTCCATCTGGACAGAGGTCATCGCCACAGGTATTCAGTGCCATGTGGCAAGAGGGAGCCCAGGAGGTGTTGGCCAGCACAGTGGTAGACAGAACCCTCACACAGTCGGGTGGTGAAGGTGAGTACATGTTTCCACACCACCGATATACCAGCCTCTGAACCTCTGTCTGTGTTCACTGTGCAAACTATCACTTCCCAACCACTCAACCAGCAAGCATCTGCAGCTACTAACATTCACATCCTCATCTCCCGCCTTGCCTACATTTACAGCTATTCAACCACGGCTGGCATATTATCCACATACATAGCTGGACTCTTACTCACACAAGTTCCTTTCCTTCGCAGGCCAAGATGGCACATAACAGGAGGGAGCAGCAGCGGACTGGAGGGGGGGGAACCTCAACTGCACGAACTCACTGACCTTGAGGAGTGAGTGCTGTGGCTCATTGGCCCACAGGTGGTGGGCGCTGTGGCCGGCAGAGCCATAGAACCCACCGGGGGCAACAATGGTATCTTTATCCCCTCTCCTTTTCTCATTCCACTTTCCCATTGTAATATATTTGCTTCATAGGTTCTTTGCTTAAGAATTCATAGCAACTCATCGCTATTAAGAACTAGTTGGTTTATTAGCAAAAGGTTTGACAATCACACTACACATTTCCACTTAGAATACTTCTAAGATTTCCAGGTTTTCCCTCTTTTTGTCAGTGGCTATCAACACATCACCTTGATCGCACAAACAGTGATTCATTCTCTGTAAGATCTGATCCATGGTAGCCTGAAATATCTTTGGTGAGGACTTGATACCACAGGGCAACCTTTGTGTGTGTTGTGTGTCAGATACTGCTGACTATCCTTGTCAACGTTGAGTTGAGCATAGGCATGGGAGAGATCCAGTTTTGTGAAGACTTTTGGCTCCGCTAGTTCAGCATGCAGGTCTTGTGATGTGGGTAAATAGTACTGTTCATCATCAACTGCTCGATTCAGGGTAATTTTATACTCCCCACACAGCCATACCATTTTGTCTGCCTTTGGAACTACAACTAACGGGGTGTCCCAGTCACTCTTATCAGTCTTCACGAAAACTCCATTTTTCTCCAACTTATCAAGTTCTTGCTCAACCTGCGATTTTAATACATATGGTTCTGGCCTTGGTCTACAAAAAATAGTTTTGACATCCGACCTATTCCGAATATGTGCTTTGTATCCCTTGATGCCCTTGAATGAGTCCACAACCATGTTAGCATATTTCTCCAGCAGAATATCTAGCTAACCATTTCTGTAGTACAGATGCTGTACCAATCCAAACGAAGCACTCTTAGTCAATCTTTTCCCATAAGTGTCGACCGATTGACGTATTTCTCTATAATAATAATAAATCTTGCTTGGTGCCCCTGGTATTGTCCTATACACTCCATTTGTCCAAGCGTCTGCAGTTTTTCCCCTCTCTTTTAGTGGTATGCCCCTGAAGTTCTTGTAATACACATCCTGACTCATTATTGAGCAATCAGCCGCTGTTTCTATTGTCATATTAATCCATCGATTATTAATCAGTACTAATGTTCTGAAACCTGACATAAGGAATGTATTGCCTTGCCCTTCACTGCATATACACCACAACCTACACCATTCTGATCGGATTCTACCCAGTGAAGTCTTTGAATATCGTTGGGCCTGTTCTTGTATTTATATGCAGCTGCAATGTGTCCCCTTACTTGTCACCAGTAGCATCTTGCCCACTTGAACCGACACTGTTGTGCGGTATGATTGACATTACCCCATATATTCTCCTTGGTTTCATAACTCTCCCTCCGACTGGGGCTCACCTTCATCTGCGTTTCTACAGCCCGGTGACTGTGAACTGCTACTACTGCCGGTAATGGGTGAAATTCCTTAATATTTTTCTCTGTCATCTCCATGGAGGTGGCTATCTTGCAAGCTTTCTCAAAAGAGAGTTCATCCATAGCTAAAAGTTTTGAATGATGCGTTCATCCGTTAGTCCACATACAAATTTATCTCGAAGAGCCCTGTTATGTATGCATGTTAATGTATGTACTGTAACACTAGACCACTAAATGTACCTTCACCCTGTATACACTATACCTGTACCATCAGAGGGTGCTGTTGCTGGAAACCTAAGTGTCACCTGTACACTGCGGGTAACCAAGTATAAAAGGGAGTTCACCTCTTGTTGTCCTCACTCTAGAAGCTGAAATATAGGACTAAGGTCACTACAGTTCAAGTACTATAGCCTTACCTCATGGAGTCGTTATTAGAGTGCTTGCATATACTACAACTGGCGACAAGGTTACGAATTTCCACGCATAATGTGTCTAACCTAAGCAACTTCCAACAATTCACTGATGGGGATGATTGGGATGCCTTTGTGGAAAGGCTAGAACACTTTTTCATCGCGAACAACCTGGCTGGGGACTCATCGACCTCGCTGGCAGACAAGCGCAGAGCCATCCTGCTCAGCAGTTGTGGGCCCAATGTCCACGGCTTCGTTAGGGACCTGCTAGCCCCAGCGAATATGACAACCAAGACCTATGCGGAGCTCGTAACTTTAATACAAGAACAACTCAAACCTAAAGAGAGCATCCTCACAGCCAGACACCGGTTCTATACCCACCGGTGGCCCGAAGGCCAAGAAATTGCGAAATATGCTGCAGATCTGAGAAGATTGGCTGCACCATCTGATTTTGGCGACCACCTCACTGAAGCACTAAGGGGCATCTTCGTTATTGGAATTGGACTTGGGGGACCTCCTCCATAAACTGCTCTCTGCAGACACTACGGTTACCCTGCAGAAGGCAATCATAGTGAGCCAGGCATTCATGATTTCGGTCTGCGACTCCAAAAGGATGATGACTCACCCCCAGGACTCTAACCCGACGAGTACAGTGAACCAAATGGCGACTTTCAGAGGCAAGACTGCTGGCCCGAGTCCCGCAACCCTGAGTCCGCCATATGGGGCCAACTGGCTAGCCCCATGCTGGCGCTGTGGAGGAAACCACAGGGCCCACCAGTGCTGATACAAAGACTATACCTGCAAAGACTGCAACACTAAAGGTCACCTTCAGCAAATGTGTAGAAGAAGTTGTAGAGTTGTAGAGTTGGCCGATCACCTGGGCTCCAGCGCTGATGAAGACGAAGTGGCTCAGCCCCTGGAAGAGGAGTACGGAATATACACCTGCTCCGCGAGAGTTCCCTGTGGAAAATGCAAGTAGAAATCAACGGGGTTCCAGTCTCGATGGAGATCAACACAGGGACGAGCCAATCATTGATGAATCAGACGGCCTTTGAGAAACATAGAAACATAGAAAATAGGCACAGGAGTAGGCCATTCGGCCCTTTGAGCCTGTACCACCATTCAATAAGATCATCGCTGATCATTCCCTCAGTACCCCTTTCCTGCTTTCTCTCCATACCCCTTGATCCCTTTAGCCGTAAGGGCCATATCTAACTCCCTCTTGAATATATTCAATGAACTGGCATCAACAACTCTCTGCGGCAGGGAATTCCACAGGTTAACAACTCTCTGAGTGAAGAAGTTTCTCCTCATCTCAGTCCTAAATGGCTTACCCCTTATCCTAAGACTATGTCCCCTGGTTCTGGACTTCCCCAACATCGGGAACATTCGTCCTGCATCTAACCTGTCCAGTCCCGTCAGAATCTTATATGTTTCTATGAGATCCCCTCTCATCCTTCGAAATTCCAGTGAATAAAGGCCCAGTTGATCAAGTCTCTACTCATATGAGAATCCAGCCATGCCCGGAATCAGTCTGCTGAACCTTCGCTGCACTCCCTCAATAGCAAGAACGTCCTTCCTCAGATTAGGAGACCAAAACTGAACACAGTATTCCAGGTGAGGCCTCACTAAGGCCCTGTACAACTGCAACTACAAACTCAGGGACAACCCCGCCAAACGACCCAAAATGTCCCCAATCCAGCATGGAATCGTTATTAGAGTGCTTGCATATACTACAAGCCCTATCTAGGAATCCTCTAAAATTGCAGTGTAGAGATAATTTTCTTATGGCAACAATATATTCACTGATGGTCTCATCAGGTCTTTGGTTTCTGACTGCGAACTTATAGCTCTCCGCTATTTCTATAAGCTGTGGATCAACATGATTCTCCAATATCTGTAGTATGTCTGAGAATGAAACATCCTTAAATTTTCTCGGGGTTAATAAATTCACTAAGACATCATAATTCTCTGTACAAATCATAAATGACAAAATAGCTTTCATCTTCTTGCACTGCTTAATTGCTTAATTGTGAATCTGCCACATCTGCTGAGGCTTCATTGATGTCATTATCACTAAACAACATTGAAATCTTTCACTGTAGGATCTAAATGATTCCTTATTCATGTCAAAGGCTCCCAAGTTACTGACATAACTCGTCGTCGCATCCATATTGCCTTCTTTGCTTAATAGCCGTTAATCACTCTCAATAATCTTGAATTGCTTTTCAATGACTCTAAGTGGCTTTCCACAAGTTCTATTATTCAGTTCAACATTGTTCCGTATTCACAAAAAAAATGGGACTACCAGACACTCATTCGGGAAACACGGTGCCAGTATCATCATCATAGGCAGTCCCTCGAATCGAGGATGACCTACTTCCACGTCAAAAAGTTCACAGGTGTTTCAATGAAGGACCTAAAATTCCAGGTCCCGAAATAAATCTTGAAGGGTGGAAGATGCCTGTGCATGGAATTTTTTCACGTGTGGTGGCCGTTACACACCAGCCATCACACAGGCTTGACAGAGCTAGGTCTTAGTCCAGTGGCAAGGATTAACCAAGACGACTGGAGACCAGCTCTGCTGCACGGACTTAGTGCACACACATATTGCAGTGTGGGCTGGTCCGTGCTGCCCCTGGGCCCATCCGTGCTGCCCCTGGGCCCTCGCCTCTACTGGGCCACGAACTCACGGCTCTCCTGGGCCTAGATCACATCCTCTACAATCTCTCACCGCTCCTCCGCCCTGACTTCGCCGCTCCTGCTGTACCCGCGCACACTCCAATCACCGACCTGGATCTTGGTGAAGTCCCTCTTCACTGCCGTTGCTCTCCTGCTCCAGCACGTGTTGCTCCCTGGAGTGGTACGATGCTCCTTCATGTACACATGACCTAGCAAAGTGGTATAATCTGCTGATACATCTCCTTGCTGTGCTCCATTTGCATTTGCCTTCTCATAAAGAGAAATTCCACCAAAAATTTCTTCATGAAGAAATCCCATCTTTGTCACCATTTTGTAATGTATTTGCTTCATGGGTTCTTTGCTTAAGAATTCATAGCAACACATTGCTACTAAGAACTAGTTGGTTCATTAACAAAAGGTTTAACAATCACACTAGACATTACCACTTCATCCACCAGGCTCACAACTACCTGCCTCATCCTGGATCCCCTGAGCCCAACTGGCTGGGGTTTTATTGAGTCTTGTGAACATTTACGTGATTGGCTAAGCCACTCACAACTCAATAGCTCTACAACTATTTTTGATCCTTACCAATAGATCCATCACAGACCCAATCCACGTCCGGACCGGGGTCAAGCAGGGCTGCGTCATCGCGCCAACCCTTTTCTCAATCTTCCTCGCTGCCATGCTCCACCTCACAGTCGCCAAGCTCCCCACTGGAGTGGAACTAAACTACAGAGCCAGTGGGAACCTGTTCAACCTTCGCCGTCTCCAGGCCAGGTCCAAGACCACCCCAACCTCTGTCGTCGAGCAACAGTACGCGGATGACGCCTGCGCCTGTGCACACACACAGGCTGAACTCCAGGACATAGTCGACATATTTACTGAGTCATACGAAAGCATGGGCCTTACACTAACATCAGCAAGACAAAGGTCCTCCACCAACCTGTTCTTGCCGCACAGCACTGCCCCCCAGTCATCAAGATCCACGGCATGGCCCTGGACAACGTCGACCATTTCTCATACCTCGGGAGCTTCCTATCGACAAGAGCAGGCGTTGACGACGAGATCCAACACCACCTCTTGTGCGCCAGTGCAGCCTTCAGCTGCCTGAGGAAAAGAGTGTTCGAAGACCAGGCCCTCAAAACTGTCGCCAAGCTCATGTTCTACAGGGCTGTAGTAATACCCGCCCTCCTGTATGGCTCAGAGACATGGATCATGTACAGTAGACACCTGAAGTTGCTGGAGAAATACTATCAACGATGTCTCCACAAGATCCTACAAATCCCCTGGGAGGACAGACACACCAACATTAACATCCTCGTCCAGGCCAACATCCCCAGCATTGAAGCACTGACCACACTTGATCAGCTCCGCTGGGCAGGCCACATAGTTCGCATGCCAGACACGAGACTCCCAAAACAAGCGGTCTACTCGGAATTCGTCCACAGCAAACGAGCCAAAGGTGGGCAGCGGAAACATTACAAGGACACCCTCAAAGCCTCCCTGATAAAGTGCGACATCCCCACTGACACCTAGGAGTCCCTGGCCAAAGACCGCCTTAAGTGGACGAAGTGCATCCTGGAGGGCGCTCAGCTCCTCGAGTCTCGTCGCCGAGAGCATGCAGAAATCAAATGCAGGCAGCAGAAGGAGCATGTGGCAAACCAGACTCCTGGCTCACCCTTTCCTTCAACTACTGTGACAGAGACTGTAGTTCTTGTATTGGACTGTACAGCCACCTAAGAACTCATGCTAAGATTGGAAGCAAATCTTCCTCGATTCTGACGGACTGCCTATGATGATGATGACAACTATTTTGAAAAACATTAAATCAAGTGCCCCATTATTAAAGGGGCCCTAGAATTAACAAATTAAACTTTGTAACATTAAATCAATCAAATTAGAGTTTGGTTGCTGGGGGTGATGATGCATTCTAGTCCCTCTGGTGGCCATCTCTCGTGGAAGGCTGTGAGTGTACCAGTGGACACTGCATGTCCCATCACCAGGGACACCCTGCTGCAATTGTAGCTGCGGAATAGAGACGGACAGTCAGGCTGAACTACCCCTTCGACCACCCTCTGCCTGGACTAGCTAATGGCCACCTTGGCCTGGCCCAGAAGCAGTGCTACCATGAAGCCCTCCGACCTGCCCCCTCCCCTCTGCACCGGGTGCCTAAACTTCAGGAGTGTGGGACTGAAGTGCAGCCAAAAATCAAGGAGCAGCCCCTTCAAATAATGGAAGAGGGGCTGCAACCTCACACATTTCATATAAACATGGAACACGAACTCTTCCAGACCGCAGAAATTGCAGGCGGCCTTGGAGTCCGTGAATCAACTTAAAATCTTATTGCATGGGACTCAACAGCTATACAACTATTTTTGAAAGGATTTTGAATTCAAGGAACCCTTTTTTAAGGGCATTAGAACCAATAAACTCCAAATTAACTGGAAACTTTAACAAATTTAATTAAAATTTGGTTCCCGGGGGTGATGATGCACTCCAGACCCACCGGTGCCCACATCAAAAGATAGAAAGGAGAATAGTAAAAGTGGAGGGCAGAGTAACCCAAGGCAAAAATCAAAAAGGGCCACATAACAGCAAAATTCTAAAGGAGCAAAGTGTGTTAAAAAGACAAGCCTGAAGGCTCTGTGCCTCAATGGGAGGAGTATTCAGAATAAGGTGGACGAATTAACTGTGCAGATAGCAGATAATGGATCTGATGTAATTGACATCACAGAGACATGGCTCTAGGGTGACCAAGGCTGGGAACTCAACATCCAGGGGTATTCAACATTTAGGAAAGACAGACAGAAAGGAAAAGGAGGCGGGGTGGCGTTGCTGGTTAAAGAGAAAATTAATGCAATAGTAAGGAAGGACATTGGCTTGGATGATGTGGAATCGGTATGGGTGGAGCTACAGAATACCAAAGGGAAGAAAACGCAGGTGGGAGTTGTGTACAGGCCACCAAACAGTAGTAGTGAGGTTGGGGACAAAATCAAACAAGAAATAAGGGATGTGTGCAATAAAGGTACAGCAGTTATCATGGACGACTTTAATTTACATATAGATTGGGCTAACCAAACTAGTAGCAATGCAGTGGAGGAGGATTTCCTGGACTGTATTAGGGATGGTTTTCTTGACCAATATGTCGAGGAACCAACAAGTGAGCTGGCCATCCTAGACTGGGTGATGTGTAATGAGAAGGGACTAATTAGCAATCTTGTTGTGCGAGGCCCCTTGGCGAAGAGTGACCATAATATGGTAGAATTCTTTATTAAGATGGAGAGTGACACAGTTAATTCAGAAACTAGGGTCCTGAACTTAAGGAAAGCTAACTTCGATGGCATGAGGCATGAATTGGCTAGAATAGACTGGCAAATGATACTTAAAGGGTTAGAAAATAGGTAGAAACATAGAAACATAGAAAATAGGTGCAGGAGTAGGCCATTCGGCCCTTCTAGCCTGCACCGCCATTCAATGAGTTCATGGCTGAACATGCAACTTCAGTACCCCATTCCTGCTTTCTCACCATACCCCTTGATTCCCCTAGTAGTAATAGAAACATTGGATAGGCAAGGCAAACATTTATAGATCACATGGATGAACTTCAACAGTTGTACATCCCTGTCTGGAGTAAAAATAAAAAAGGGAAGGTGGCTCAACCGTGGCTAACAAGGGAAATTAAGGATAGTGTTAGATCCAAGGAAGAGGCATATAAATTGGCCAGAAAAACAGCAAACCTGAGGACTGGGAGAAATTTAGAATTCAGCAGAGGAGGACAAAGGGTTTAATTAAGAGGGGGTGAAATAGAGTACTAGAGGAAGCTTGCCGGGAACATAAAAACTGACTGCAAAAGCTTCGACAGATATGTGAAGAGAAAAAGATTAGTGAAGACAAACGTAGGTCCCTTGCAGTCGGACTTAGGTGAATTTATAATGGGGAACAAAGAAATGACATGCCAATTAAACACACACTTTCGTTCTGTCTTCATGAAGGAAGACAAAAATAACCTTCCGGATGTACTAGGGGACCGAGGGTCCAGTGAGAAGGAGGAACTGAAGGATATCCTTATTAGGCGGGAAATTGGGTTGGAGAAATTGATGGGATTGAAGGCCAATAAATCCCCAGGGCCTGATTTTCTGCATCCCAGAGTACTTAAGGAAGTGGCCCCGAAATAGTGGATGCATTGGTGATCTTTTTCCAACAGTCTATCGACTCTGGATCAGTTCCTATGGACTGAAGGGTCGCTAATGTAACACCACTTTTTAAAAAAGGAGGGAGAGAGAAGGCGGGTAATTATAGACTGGTTAGCCTGACATCAGTAGTGGGGAAAATGTTGGAATCAATTATTAAGGATGAAATAGCAGCGCATTTGGAAAGCAGTGACAGGATCAGTCCAAGTCAGCATGGATTTATGAAATCATGCTTGACAAATCTTCTAGAATTTTTTGAGGATGTAACTCGTAGAGTGACAAGGCAGAACCAGTGGATGTGGTGTATTTGGACTTTCAAAAGGCCTTTGACAAGGTCCTACATAAGAGATTGGTGTGCAAAATTAAAGCACATGGTTTTGAGGGTAATGTACTGACGTGGATAGAGAACTGATTGGCAGACAGGAAGCAGAGAGTCGGGATAAACGGGTCCTTTTCAGAATGGGAGGCAGTGACTAGTGGAATGCTGCAGGGCTCAGTGCTGTGAACCCAGCTCTTTACAAAAAACATTAATGATTTGGATGAAGAAATTGAGTGTAATATCTCCAAGTTTGCAGATGACACTAAACTGGGTGGCGGTGTGAGCTGTGAGGAGGATGCTAAGAGGCTGCAGGGTGATTTGGAGAGGTTAGGTGAGTGGGCAAATGCATGGCAGATGCAGTATAATGTGGATAAATGTGAGGTTATCCACTTTGGGGCCAAAAACACGAAGGGAGAATATTATCTGAATGGCGATAGATTAGGAAAAGGGGAGGTGCAACGAGACCTGGGAGTCATGGTTCATCAGTCATTGAAAGTTGGCATGCAGGTACAGCAGGCAGTGAAGAAGGCAAATGGTATGTTGGCCTTCATAGCTAGGGGATTTGTGTATAGGAGCAGGGAGGTCTTACTGCAGTTGTACAGGACCTTAGTGAAGCCTCACCTGGAATATTGTGTTCAGTTTTGGTCTCCTAATCTGAGGAAGGACACTCTTGCTATTGGGGGAGTGCAGCGAAGGTTCACCAGACTGATTCCAGGGATGGCTGGACTGACATATGAGGAGAGACTGGATCAACTGGGACTTTATACACTGGAGTTTAGAAGGATGAGAGAGGATCTCATAGAAACATATAAGATTCTGACGGGACGGGACAGGATAGATGCGGGAAGAATGTTCCCGATGTTGCGGAAGTCCAGAACCAGGGGACACAGTCTTAGGATACGGGGTAGGCCATTTAGGACTGAGATGAGGAGAAACTTGTTCACTCAGAGAGTTGTTAACCTTTGGAATTCCCTGCCACAGAGAATTGTTGATGCCAGTTCATTGGATATATTCAAGAGGGAGTTAGATATGGCCCTTAAGGCTAAAGGGATCAAGGGGTATGGAGAGAAAGCAGGAAAGGGGTACTGAGGTGAATGATCAGCCATGATCTTATTGAATGATGGTGCAGGCTCGAAGGGCCGAATGGCCTACTCCTGCACCTATTTTCTCTGTTTCTAAGACCGTGCGAGTACTGTTGGACACCGCGTGCTCCATCTCCAGGGACACCCTGGCATGAACATAACAATGGAAGAGAGGCAGGCAGTCAGACTGAGCGACCCCCTCGACTGTCCACTTCCTAGATTGGTTAATGGCCACCTTTGCCCAGGAGCAGTCCTACAAGAAGGTCCTGCGACCTACCCGCTCCCCTCTGCACCGGATCAGGAGCATGAGACAGAAATGTAGCCAAAAATAGAGGAGCAGTCCCTTCAAATAATGAAATATGGCTGCAACCTCACGTATTTAATATAAACATGGAAAATGGACTCTTCCAGACTGCAGATATTTCAGGCGGCCTGGGAGTCCGTGAACCGACTTAGAAACACATTGCATGGCACTCAACAGCTCTACAACTATTTTGTTGCAAAATTTAATATACGTGCCCCCTGATTTAAGGGGTCAGTAAAACCGACAGACTTCAACGAATTGAACTTTAGACAGTAAACTTAGATCAAATTAAAATTTGGTTGCCGGGGTTGATGATGCACTCCAGGCCCTCCGTTGCCACCTCTCATGGAAGGCCGCGAGCGTACCTGTGGACACCGTGTGCTCCATCTCCAGGGACACCCTGGCTCGGATGTAACCAGTGAAAAGAGGCAGGCAGTCAGGCTGAACGACCCCATCAACCGCTCGCTGCCTGGACCGGCTGATGGCTCCCTTGGCCATGCCCAGGAGCAGTCCTATGAGGAAACCTTCTGACCTGCCCGCTCCCCTCCGCACAGGATGCCCAAAGATCAGCAGTGTGAGACGGAAGTGCAACCAGAGTTTGAGGAGCAACCCCTTCAAATATTGGAACTGGGGCTGCAATCTCACATATTCCACAAAAACATGGAACACAGACTCTTCCAGACCGCAGAAATTGCAGTCGGCCTGGGTGCCTGTGAACCGACTTAGGGAGCACTCCATTGGAGACCCCCGCCTCCTCCGGATGGCAAGATGGTGCGCCATGGCGTGTCCGGATGGCAGACGACGATGACAACGTGGAGATTGTGCAAGAGCAGCCCATACAGGAATACCCTCCATGCAGAACTGAAAGGCATGGATCAACAGCTCTACAACTATTTTAGTTATATCAGTAAACAAGTGCCCCCCCCCTGATTAAAGGGGGGGGGTCAGGGGGCATACTCCAAAAACTTTTCAAGTGCCCTTTTTTTTGAGGGCACTAAAAACACAAATTATACAAGTGCCCCCTGGCTAAAAGTGTATGGGTGGGGGCGGCACTAAAACCGACAACTTAAACAAATTAAACTTTAGACAAAAAAACATCAAATTAAAATTTGGTTGCTGGGGGTTATGATGCACTCCGCCCCTCCCGCGCCCACTTCTCACGAAAGGCCGCGAGCATACTGGTGGACACCGCGTGCTCCATCTCCAGGGACACCCTGTCATGAATGTAACAACGGAAGACAGGCAGGCAGTCGGGCTGAATGACCCCCCTCGACCGCCCACTGCCTGGACCGGCTGATGGCCCCCTTGACCATGCCCAGGAGCAGTCGTACGAGGAGGTCTTCCGACCTGCCCACTCCCTTCTGCACAGGGTGCCCAAAGATCAGGAGTGTGGGACTGAAGTGCAACCAGAATTTGAAGAGCAGCCCTGTAAGGGGTGGTCTCGGGGGTCAGGTTCATCTCTGACCTTCTGAGCAGTTCGAATCGCTCCTACTCCCTTGGGTTCTCGACTCTGGATTTATTTGGGGATGTGATAAAGTGTAAGAGACAACTGGTTTGGTGCAAAAGAACTTTGATTTTATTAAAGACAGAAAATACAATGTCAAACTTATAATTACTCTAATAAAAAACAGTACATCACACATTCAAAGGGGTTACAGTGAATAATACACCTCCCACCTCCCAGTACCTAACATTGACTAGATTAGAATCAAGGGCAAACAGGTACTATGCTTACCAATCCTTTATGGTCAGTTGGCGGTAGTTTGCGATTTCGGGGTTCGCTGGATTCTGTCGGTCTGCTTGCCGTACCCCGAACATTGGAGAAGACTTCTTACTGCGCAATCTTCAGTTGGATGGTGTCCGCTGATGTAGTAAGGCGCATTTTGGACTTATGGGGTAAATACCCGTTTTCTTTCGTTCGGAATAGGTTCAAAGTCTCTTGAGGTAATGTTTTCACCTGTTGGTAGTCAGGCCTAGGTTGTAGAGTGGAAACTTTCGATTCTTTGGTTTCTTCCTTGTGGAGTTTTGTTTCGAAGTTGGCCGATCGCGGTGGGTTTGGTGTTACCACGTTGGCTGTGGTCGGTTGCTGCTTCGATGGTGATGTTCTTCCTTCCTTTTCCGATTTCAGGACATCGAGGCTGGAGAAGTTAGTTACAACTGCTGTGGTGGTCTCTCTCCCTTCTTGATGCTAAGTGTCCCTAGCAGTGTCTTCTGAGGCAGTAGCATACCCTTTGTTGAAACAGGGCCCAGTTATACTGTTGGAGCTGTTCTAATCTTTGTGCCAAATCCGCCCGGATTCTTTGTTTAATTTTTGGCGGGCCTGGTATTACTTTGTCATATTTTGGTGGGCTCATTAAAATGTTAACTTGTCTCGGGTGTGTCGATCTTCTAAATCTGTTTCTTGATGGAAATATTAGCTTAGTATTTGCGATGTCTGTTTGTGCTTGGGTTTTTTTTCATGCGGGCTGGATGGGCCTTTGTTTGTTATGCATATGCTGAAATGGCTTTCCAGATTCAGGCTGATGGTTAGCTATCTCTGGGTTAATTGTTGCTATGTTAATGTCTCCTGTGGAGAAGGATTTTTGAGTATCCATAATTCTCCAGATAATTTACTTTAGTTTCAATACTCCAGACAGCTTCAATGCTCAAACTGGGTTCTTTGTAGGATAGCCATCCTTTAGTTCTCTAGCCCTGCCCACAGAGACTAAATTTGTCTCGTAAAATCCCAAATTCGATTAAAGTTCGTAGTTTCTTCCATGTGTACTTTAGGATTTCAAACTTTCTGGTAGATAGTTCCAAATTAAATTTCCTTTCCAATGAGTCCAAACATTGGGGGGGGGGGGGGGGGTTCCCATGAATTTTGCACCCTTCAGTCCCTTCAAATAATGGAAAAGGGGCTGCAACCTTGTACATTCAATAAAAATATGGAACACGGACTCTTCCAGACCGCAGAAATTGCAGGCGGCCTGGGAACCTGTGAACCGACTTAAAACTGAAAGCACGGGACTGCTCCTTGCAAAACACTCCAGGCCAAGTCCCCAATAAATAGAGGGAGGACTCCCGTGTAGAGTACACTCCATTGGGGATCCCCGCCTCCTCCGGACGGCAAAATGGTGCGCCATGGCATGTCCGGATGGTAGACGAGGATGGCAAAGTGGAGAGTGTGCAAGAGCAGCCCGTACAGGAATCCCCTCTATGAAAGGCATGGATCAACAGCTCTACAACTATTTTGTTGTAAACTAATAATCAAGTGCCCCCTGATTAAATGGGGGGGCACACTCCAAAAACTTTTCAAGTGCCCCTTAGTTTTTTTTCTTTTTTTTTTGAGGGCACTAAAACACAAATGATTTAAGTGGCCCTTGGTTAAAGGGGGTGGCGGGGGGCGGGGGGGGGGGGGCACTAAAACCAACAACTTAAACAAATTAAACTTTAGACATTAAAAATCAAATTAAAATTTGGTTGCCGGGGGTGATGATGCCCTCCGGCGCCCACCACTCGCGGAAGGCTGTGAGCGTACTGGTGGACACAGCGTGCTCCATCTCCAGGGACACCCTGGCTCGGATGTAAGCGCGGAAGAGAGGCAGGCAGTTGGGTTGAATGACCCCCTCGACCACCGGCTGATGGCATCCTTGGCCGTGCCCAGGAGCAGTCCTACGAGGAGGCCCTCAGACCAACCTGCTCCCTTCCGCACAGGGTGCCCAAAGATCAGGAGTCTGGGACTGTAGTGCAACCAGAATTTGAGGAGCAACCCCTTCAAATAATGGAATAGGGGCTGCAACCTCTCACATTCCATAAAAACATGGAACACGGACTCTTCCAGACCGCAGAAATTACAGGCGGTCTGGGACCCCGTGAACCGACTTAAAAACTTATTGCACGGGACTGCTCCGTACAACATCCTCCAGGCCAAGTCCCCAATGAATAAGGGGAGGACTCCATTGGGGACCCCGCCTCCTCCGGATGGCAAGATGGTGCGCCATGGCGTGTCTGGATGGCAGACAAGGATGACAAGGTGGAGAATGTGCAAGAGCAGCCCATACAGGAATTCCCTCCATGCAGGCCTGAAAGGCACTGATCAACAGTTCTACAACTCTTTCAGTTGTGAAACAAAAATAACGTTAAATGAAGTGCCCCCTGGTTAAAGGAGGGGGACACACCAAACAGTTTTCAAGTGCCTTTTTCTGTTGTTTTTTTGTTTTCTTTGTTTGTTTTTTTTGTTGTTTTTTTTTGTTTTTTTGTGATTTTTGTGGGCTTTTTTAGGGCACCGAGAGGCAAATTATACAAGTGCTCCCTGACTGGGGGAACACTAAAATTCGGCAATAAAACAAATTAAACTTTAAAACATGTAAAATCAAATTTAAATTTGGTTGCCGGGGGTGATGATGCACTCCAGTCCCTCTGACGCCCACCTCTCGCGGAAGGCCACGAGCTTACCGGTGGACACCGCATGTCCCATCTCTAGGGACACCCTGGCTCAGATGTAAGCGCGGAAGTGAGACAGGCAGTCAGGCTGAACGACCCCCTCGACCGCCCGCTGCCTGGACTGGCTGATGGCACCCTTGGCCGTGCCCAGCAGCAATCCTACGAGGAGGCCCTCGGACCTACACGCTCCCCTCCGCACAGAGTGCCCAAAGATCAGGAGTGTGGGACTGAAGTGCAACCAGAATTTGAGGAGCAGCCCCTTTAAATAATGGAACAGGGGCTGCAACCTCGCACATTCGATAAAAACATGGAACACGGACTCTTCCAGACCGCAGAAATTGCAGGTGGCCTGGGAGCCTGTGAACCAACTTAAAAATTTGTTGCATGGGACTGCTCCATGCACCACCCTCCAGGCCAATGAATAAGGGGAGGACTCCCGCGTAGAGTGCACTCCATTGGGGACCCCCGACTCCTCCAGATAGCAAGATGATGCGTCATGGCTTGTCCAGATGGCAGACGAGGATGGCAAGGTGGAGAGTGTGCGAGAACAGCCCGTACAGGAAACCCCTCTATGCAAGACTGAAAGGCAGTGATCAACAGCTCCACAACTCTTTTAGTTGTAAAACAAAATAGACAGTTAAATCAAGTGCCCCCTGATCTGGGGGACACACCAAACATTTTTCAAGGCCCTTTTTCCTTTTTTTTGTTTTTTTGGGTTTTGTGGTGTTTTTTTTTGTGGGTTTTTTTCGGCACTAAAACACAAATATATACAAGTGCCCCCTATAAAAGGGGAGGGGGACACTAAAACCGGCAATAAAACAAATTAAACTTTAAAGCATATAAAATCAAATTAAAATTTGGTTGCCGGGGGTAATGATGCACTCCAGTTCCTCCGGCGCCCACCTCTCGCAACAGCTCTACAGCTCTTTTGAGGAAAACATAATAAATTAAATCAAGTGCCCCCCGATCTGGAGGACACTCCAAACACTTTTCACGTGCCCTTTTTTTTTTCTTGTTTTTAAGGTGATTTTTGTGGGTTTTTTTTGGTTTTTTGGGGCACTAAAATCATAATTTTTTCCAAGTGCCCACTATAAAAGGGGAGGGGGACACTAAAAATCTGGCAATTAAACAAATTAAACTTTAAAACATATAAAATCAAATTAAAATTTGGTTGCCGGGGGTGATAATGCACTCCAGTCCCTCCGGCGCCCACCTCTCGCGGAAGGCCGCGAGCATACCGGTGGACACTGCGTGCTCCATCTCTAGGGACACCCTGGCTTGGATGTAAGTGCGGAAGAGAGGCAGGCAGTCAGGCTGAACGACCCCCTCGACTGCCCGCTGCCTGAACCGGCTGATGGCACCCTTGGCCGTGCCCAGGAGCAGTCCTACGAGGAGGCCCTCGGACCTACCCGCTCCCCTCCGCACAGGGTGCCCAAAGATCAGGAGTGTGGGACTGAAGTGCAACCAGAATTTGAGGAGCAGCCCCTTTAAATAATGGAACAGGGGCTGCAACCTCGCACATTCGATAAAAACATGGAACATTGGACTCTTCCAGACCGCAGAAATTGCAGGTGGCCTGGGAGCCTGTGAACCAACTTAAAAATTTGTTGCATGGGACTGCTCCATGCACCACCCTCCAGGCCAATGAATAAGGGGAGGACTCCCGCGTAGAGTGCACTCCATTGGGGACCCCCAACTCCTCCGGATAGCAAGGTGATGCTTCATGGCTTGTCCAGATGGCAGACGAGGATGGCAAGGTGGAGAGTGTGCGAGAACAGCCCGTACAGGAAACCCCTCTATGCAAGACTGAAAGGCAGTGATCAACAGCTCCACAACTCTTTTAGTTGTAAAACAAAATAGACAGTTAAATCAAGTGCCCCCTGATCTGGGGGACACACCAAACATTTTTCAAGGCCCTTTTTCCTTTTTTTTGTTTTTTTGGGTTTTGTGGTGTTTTTTTTTGTGGGTTTTTTTCGGCACTAAAACACAAATATATACAAGTGCCCCCTATAAAAGGGGAGGGGGACACTAAAACCGGCAATAAAACAAATTAAACTTTAAAGCATATAAAATCAAATTAAAATTTGGTTGCCGGGGGTAATGATGCACTCCAGTTCCTCCGGCGCCCACCTCTCGCAACAGCTCTACAGCTCTTTTGAGGAAAACATAATAAATTAAATCAAGTGCCCCCCGATCTGGAGGACACTCCAAACACTTTTCACGTGCCCTTTTTTTTTTCTTGTTTTTAAGGTGATTTTTGTGGGGTTTTTTTGGTTTTTTGGGGCACTAAAATCATAATTTTTTCCAAGTGCCCACTATAAAAGGGGAGGGGGACACTAAAAATCTGGCAATTAAACAAATTAAACTTTAAAACATATAAAATCAAATTAAAATTTGGTTGCCGGGGGTGATAATGCACTCCAGTCCCTCCGGCGCCCACCTCTCGCGGAAGGCCGCGAGCATACCGGTGGACACTGCGTGCTCCATCTCTAGGGACACCCTGGCTTGGATGTAAGTGCGGAAGAGAGGCAGGCAGTCAGGCTGAACGACTCCCTCGACTGCCCGCTGCCTGAACCGGCTGATGGCACCCTTGGCCGTGCCCAGGAGCAGTCCTACGAGGAGGCCCTCGGACCTACCCGCTCCCCTCCGCACAGGGTGCCCAAAGATCAGGAGTGTGGGACTGAAGTGCAACCAGAATTTGAGGAGCAGCCCCTTTAAATAATGGAACAGGGGCTGCAACCTCGCACATTCGATAAAAACATGGAACATTGGACTCTTCCAGACCGCAGAAATTGCAGGTGGCCTGGGAGCCTGTGAACCAACTTAAAAATTTGTTGCATGGGACTGCTCCATGCACCACCCTCCAGGCCAATGAATAAGGGGAGGACTCCCGCGTAGAGTGCACTCCATTGGGGACCCCCAACTCCTCCGGATAGCAAGGTGATGCTTCATGGCTTGTCCAGATGGCAGACGAGGATGGCAAGGTGGGGAGTGTGCGAGAACAGCCCGTACAGGAAACCCCTCTATGCAAGACTGAAAGGCAGTGATCAACAGCTCCACAACTCTTTTAGTTGTAAAACAAAATAGACAGTTAAATCAAGTGCCCCCTGATCTGGGGGACACACCAAACATTTTTCAAGGCCCTTTTTCCTTTTTTTTGTTTTTTTGGGTTTTGTGGTGTTTTTTTTTGTGGGTTTTTTTCGGCACTAAAACACAAATATATACAAGTGCCCCCTATAAAAGGGGAGGGGGACACTAAAACCGGCAATAAAACAAATTAAACTTTAAAGCATATAAAATCAAATTAAAATTTGGTTGCCGGGGGTAATGATGCACTCCAGTTCCTCCGGCGCCCACCTCTCGCAACAGCTCTACAGCTCTTTTGAGGAAAACATAATAAATTAAATCAAGTGCCCCCCGATCTGGAGGACACTCCAAACACTTTTCACGTGCCCTTTTTTTTTTCTTGTTTTTAAGGTGATTTTTGTGGGGTTTTTTTGGTTTTTTGGGGCACTAAAATCATAATTTTTTCCAAGTGCCCACTATAAAAGGGGAGGGGGACACTAAAAATCTGGCAATTAAACAAATTAAACTTTAAAACATATAAAATCAAATTAAAATTTGGTTGCCGGGGGTGATAATGCACTCCAGTCCCTCCGGCGCCCACCTCTCGCGGAAGGCCGCGAGCATACCGGTGGACACTGCGTGCTCCATCTCAAGGGACACCCTGGCTTGGATGTAAGTGCGGAAGAGAGGCAGGCAGTCAGGCTGAACGACCCCCTCGACTGCCCGCTGCCTGAACCGGCTGATGGCACCCTTGGCCGTGCCCAGGAGCAGTCCTACGAGGAGGCCCTCGGACCTACCCGCTCCCCTCCGCACAGGGTGCCCAAAGATCAGGAGTGTGGGACTGAAGTGCAACCAGAATTTGAGGAGCAGCCCCTTTAAATAATGGAACAGGGGCTGCAACCTCGCACATTCGATAAAAACATGGAACACGGACTCTTCCAGACCGCAGAAATTGCAGGTGGCCTGGGAGCCTGTGAACCAACTTAAAAATTTGTTGCATGGGACTGCTCCATGCACCACCCTCCAGGCCAATGAATAAGGGGAGGACTCCCGCGTAGAGTGCACTCCATTGGGGACCCCCGACTCCTCCAGATAGCAAGATGATGCGTCATGGCTTGTCCAGATGGCAGACGAGGATGGCAAGGTGGAGAGTGTGCGAGAACAGCCCGTACAGGAAACCCCTCTATGCAAGACTGAAAGGCAGTGATCAACAGCTCCACAACTCTTTTAGTTGTAAAACAAAATAGACAGTTAAATCAAGTGCCCCCTGATCTGGGGGACACACCAAACATTTTTCAAGGCCCTTTTTCCTTTTTTTTGTTTTTTTGGGTTTTGTGGTGTTTTTTTTTGTGGGTTTTTTTCGGCACTAAAACACAAATATATACAAGTGCCCCCTATAAAAGGGGAGGGGGACACTAAAACCGGCAATAAAACAAATTAAACTTTAAAGCATATAAAATCAAATTAAAATTTGGTTGCCGGGGGTAATGATGCACTCCAGTTCCTCCGGCGCCCACCTCTCGCAACAGCTCTACAGCTCTTTTGAGGAAAACATAATAAATTAAATCAAGTGCCCCCCGATCTGGAGGACACTCCAAACACTTTTCACGTGCCCTTTTTTTTTTCTTGTTTTTAAGGTGATTTTTGTGGGGTTTTTTTGGTTTTTTGGGGCACTAAAATCATAATTTTTTCCAAGTGCCCACTATAAAAGGGGAGGGGGACACTAAAAATCTGGCAATTAAACAAATTAAACTTTAAAACATATAAAATCAAATTAAAATTTGGTTGCCGGGGGTGATAATGCACTCCAGTCCCTCCGGCGCCCACCTCTCGCGGAAGGCCGCGAGCATACCGGTGGACACTGCGTGCTCCATCTCTAGGGACACCCTGGCTTGGATGTAAGTGCGGAAGAGAGGCAGGCAGTCAGGCTGAACGACCCCCTCGACTGCCCGCTGCCTGAACCGGCTGATGGCACCCTTGGCCGTGCCCAGGAGCAGTCCTACGAGGAGGCCCTCGGACCTACCCGCTCCCCTCCGCACAGGGTGCCCAAAGATCAGGAGTGTGGGACTGAAGTGCAACCAGAATTTGAGGAGCAGCCCCTTTAAATAATGGAACAGGGGCTGCAACCTCGCACATTCGATAAAAACATGGAACATTGGACTCTTCCAGACCGCAGAAATTGCAGGTGGCCTGGGAGCCTGTGAACCAACTTAAAAATTTGTTGCATGGGACTGCTCCATGCACCACCCTCCAGGCCAATGAATAAGGGGAGGACTCCCGCGTAGAGTGCACTCCATTGGGGACCCCCAACTCCTCCGGATAGCAAGGTGATGCTTCATGGCTTGTCCAGATGGCAGACGAGGATGGCAAGGTGGAGAGTGTGCGAGAACAGCCCGTACAGGAAACCCCTCTATGCAAGACTGAAAGGCAGTGATCAACAGCTCCACAACTCTTTTAGTTGTAAAACAAAATAGACAGTTAAATCAAGTGCCCCCTGATCTGGGGGACACACCAAACATTTTTCAAGGCCCTTTTTCCTTTTTTTTGTTTTTTTGGGTTTTGTGGTGTTTTTTTTTGTGGGTTTTTTTCGGCACTAAAACACAAATATATACAAGTGCCCCCTATAAAAGGGGAGGGGGACACTAAAACCGGCAATAAAACAAATTAAACTTTAAAGCATATAAAATCAAATTAAAATTTGGTTGCCGGGGGTAATGATGCACTCCAGTTCCTCCGGCGCCCACCTCTCGCAACAGCTCTACAGCTCTTTTGAGGAAAACATAATAAATTAAATCAAGTGCCCCCCGATCTGGAGGACACTCCAAACACTTTTCACGTGCCCTTTTTTTTTTCTTGTTTTTAAGGTGATTTTTGTGGGGTTTTTTTGGTTTTTTGGGGCACTAAAATCATAATTTTTTCCAAGTGCCCACTATAAAAGGGGAGGGGGACACTAAAAATCTGGCAATTAAACAAATTAAACTTTAAAACATATAAAATCAAATTAAAATTTGGTTGCCGGGGGTGATAATGCACTCCAGTCCCTCCGGCGCCCACCTCTCGCGGAAGGCCGCGAGCATACCGGTGGACACTGCGTGCTCCATCTCTAGGGACACCCTGGCTTGGATGTAAGTGCGGAAGAGAGGCAGGCAGTCAGGCTGAACGACCCCCTCGACTGCCCGCTGCCTGAACCGGCTGATGGCACCCTTGGCCGTGCCCAGGAGCAGTCCTACGAGGAGGCCCTCGGACCTACCCGCTCCCCTCCGCACAGGGTGCCCAAAGATCAGGAGTGTGGGACTGAAGTGCAACCAGAATTTGAGGAGCAGCCCCTTTAAATAATGGAACAGGGGCTGCAACCTCGCACATTCGATAAAAACATGGAACATTGGACTCTTCCAGACCGCAGAAATTGCAGGTGGCCTGGGAGCCTGTGAACCAACTTAAAAATTTGTTGCATGGAACTGCTCCATGCACCACCCTCCAGGCCAATGAATAAGGGGAGGACTCCCGCGTAGAGTGCACTCCATTGGGGACCCCCAACTCCTCCGGATAGCAAGGTGATGCTTCATGGCTTGTCCAGATGGCAGACGAGGATGGCAAGGTGGAGAGTGTGCGAGAACAGCCCGTACAGGAAACCCCTCCATGCAGGACTGAAAGGCAGTGATCAACAGCTCCACAACTCTTTTAGTTGTAAAACAAAATAGACAGTTAAATCAAGTGCCCCTGATCTGGGGGACACACCAAACATTTTTCAAGGCCCTTTTTCCTTTTTTTTGTTTTTTTTGGGTTTTGTGGTGTTTTTTTTTGTGGGTTTTTTTGGGCACTAAAACACAAATATATACAAGTGCCCCCTATAAAAGGGGAGGGGGACACTAAAACCAGCAATAAAACAAATTAAACTTTAAAACATATAAAATCAAATTAAAATTTGGTTGCCGGGGGTAATGATGCACTCCAGTCCCTCCGGCGCCCACCTCTCGCAACAGCTCTACAACTCTTTTGGTTGGATAACAATAAAGCAGTTAAGTCAAGTGCCCTCCAATCTGGGGGACACTGCAAACATTTTTCAACTGCCCTTTTTTTGTTACTTTTTTTGTTTTTTTTTTGTGATTTTTTTTGGGCAATAAAATCATAAATTTTACAAGTGTCCCCTATAAAAGGGGAGGGGGACACTACAACAGCTCTACAAACATCTGAGCATACTCACAGGTGCATATATATGACACCTGTCAAATCAGAAGGCTGTATCACTTTCCAGCTCCTGTTACTGTCTGCCTGCCTCGCTCCATTCCTGCCCCTCTGCCCTCACCTTAACATGAGTCTTGCGCCATTTATGATTTCAGATAACCAGCCAGCAGATGTGGAGTCTGCACCTGAGTCCCTCCAACACAGGCAGGAGGGAATGGAAGAGGAGGAAGAGTAGTAAGAGGAGGAGGAGGTGCAGGAGGAGGAGGAGCCAAGAACTGCATCATTACATCTCTCACCTGCAGGCAGCAGCTTCGATACTGGCACTATGCGTTCGTTAGAGGTCAGGCTAGTAGAGGGGTCAGCTCGGGGTGATGCACCGAGTCCTAACGGGCTGCAGCAATGCCAAGGGTAAAGGGAAACTGGGGTGCCAATTCCCCAGGGCGGGTTCGTACGTGAGTTCTGCTGCACGAGACTGAGATGAGGAACTCGATGGGGAGGCATTCACACAAAGGATGATGGCCATGCACTCTGACATGATAGGTGCAATGACAAGGGTGCCCGAGAACCTCTCGGCAGTGGTAAGGAGCATGAAGAAATCACCTCCAGCAGTGCACAGATGGAGCCCAGCATTGCCAGTCTGCAGATGGTGAACTCCCAGAGGGACCGTGTGGACCCAGACTTCATGACGCATGTAATGGGCGATGTGGCAGCTTCCATTGCAGCACAGATGGAAGCAACACAACATCTTGGTGCTGTAATACAGACAATGGTTGGCAGCATGGAAGCTCAGACTGCTCGCATGCAGTTTCAGCTGCATACCACGCCACGTCTTGGTGCTGTCATGCAGTCAGTCACTGCTCGCATCGAATCTCAGACTCTCTCTTGCAGTCTCAGCTGGATAACACGCGTGCTCTGACTGCTGCCTTCACCACTGGGTCCACCACAGTCCACCAGGGATTTCACGGTGTCGCAGCAATCTACCAAACTATGCTGCAGCACATTATTGGGGATGCTGAGGTGCTGCTCCAGGGGAGTGGCACTCTGTCAGTGGAACAGGAGCCTGCTGTCCTCTCTCATGATTACAGTATTCCTGATCCCACCTCTGCCACGCTGTGATTGCACTTGTTGCTGCCTGTCACCCAGCCAGCCCAGACTGCCAGCGCCCAGCCTGAGGTGGTGCAGTCTACAGCCTGGCTTTCCAGGCCCCGACCTGATCAATGGCGTGCTTCAAGGCCATCTGTAGTCTCTGGCCCTCCGTCAGTGGTGTTGCTGCTCCTGATTTGCCTCATCCTCCTCCTCATCCTACTCCACCTCTTGCTCCTCGTCCTTTTCCTTCTCATCCTCCTCCTCCTCCTGAGGTGGTGCGGCTTTGCCTGGTGGCAATGCCACACTTGTCTGGCGCAGGATGAAGGTATCGTGGCTACTGCCAGGATAACGGGCACTGACAGTGTGGATTCTGTGTGTGTGGTCGCACACCAGCTACACATTCAGTGAGTGGAAGCCTTTGCGGTTATGGAATATCTCAGCATTGTGATGCGATGCCCGCAAAGTGATGTGGTTAGTGGTGCCCTGCTCCATGGGGAAGGCCGCTATCCTGATGAAACCACATGCACACTCGTGCTGCTTCTCTCTGGTCACGGGGAAGGAGATGTAGTCCCTTTCTCTTTCTTTATAGAGCATCTGTAACATCGCGGATGGAGCAATGGATGGCAAATTGGGAAATGTTGGAGATGTCTCCTGTCGCACACTGGACCGATCCATTGGCGTAGAAATTGAGTGCGATGGTGATGTTGACAGCCACTGAGAGAGCCGTCCTCATCCTTGTCTGAGGCTCGAGGCCTGGTTGCAGCAAATGGCAGAGCTCTATGACCACGTCCTTGCTGAAACATAGCCTTCGAACACACTGTTCCTCAGTGAAATTGATGCAGGAGAACTTCTGCCAGAATACCCTGGGAGGGTAAGGTCTCCTGTTGCCAGTCCTGTTGGGCCTGCTCCCTCTGGCCAAATTCTGCTGCCTTTCTCCCTGTCCTGCTCCCTGTTTTTCTCCCTACCTTTCTCCCTGTTGTGTATGCATGCCTGTTCACTGTGTGATGTCTGTAACACTGTATGCAACATTGAGTGTACCCTTGTACTGTTCACACCTTACCGGTACACTAGAGGGTGCTGTTGCTGGAGACCCAGGGGTTGCCTGCACATGGCAGGTAACCCAGTATAAAAAGGAATGCACAGCTTGTTGTGGGCACTCAAGAGCTGCTAATAAAGGACTGCAAGACTGCAGAGTTTAAGCACCATACCCTGCCTCGTGGAGTCATTACTAAAGATGCCTGCACACACCACAACTGACGACGGGAATACGGGATCATGAACTACACGCTCAACATGTCTAACCTCAGCAACTTTCAGCAATTTATGGAGGGGGCAGGATTGGGATGCTTTTGTGGAAAGATTGGAACACTTCTTCATAGCCAACGACCTGGACGGGGACACACCAGCCACACTACCGAACAAACGCAGGGCCATCCTGCTTAGCAGTTGTGGGCCCACCATCTACGGTCTCATCAGGGGGAGAAGACAACCACCAAGAGCTATGTAGCAATCGTACAGGAACAACTAAAACTGAAAGAAAGCATCCTCACAGCCAGGCACCAGTTCTACACTTATCGGCGACCTGAGGGCCAAGAAATTGCCAAGTATGCTGCACACTTAAGAAGACTAACTGCACCGTGTGAGTTTGGCGAACACCTTAATGAAGCACTAAGTGACATATTTGTCATTGGAATCAGCCACGAAGGCCTCCTACACAAATTGCTCTCGGCTGACATCACGGTCACCCTGCAGAAAGCAATTCAAGTGAGCCAGGCCTACATGGTTTCGGCCAGCGACTCCAGGCGAATACTGACCTCGGACTCTAAACCAGCGAGTGCAGTACACCGCATGGACACTTCTAAAGGCAGAAATGCTGCCCAGAGTCCCGCAACCTTGAGTCCGCCACATGGGGAAAACTGGATGGCCCCGTGCTGGCACTGTGGAGGAAACCTCAGGGCCCACCAGTGCCACTACAAAGACTATGCATGCAAAGGCTGCAAAGCAAAAGGGCACCTTCAGAGAATGTGCAGAAAAGGCTGTACGCACTGTACTCTGATGAGTTGGCTAATCACCGGGGCTCCGACAAAGATGAAGATGTAGCTGCTCTAACTCTGGGAGAGGAGTATGGAATCTTTACCTGCTCCACCGGAAGTTCTCCATGGATGATGGAAGTGGACATCGACGGGGTCCCAGTCTCCATGGAGATTGATACAGGGGCAAACCAGTCTGTGATGAGCCAAAAGACCTTTGAAAAAATTTGGAGGAATCCTGCCACTCGACCAAAACTGTCTCCTGTCCAGACTAAGCTGCTCACCTACACCAAAGGTAAAATCCAAATCGTTGGCAGTGTAGACATCCAGGTCTCCCAGGGCGGCGTGTTGCACAAACTCCCCCTGTGGATTGTAGCCGGCGACGGTTCCACGCTGTTGGACAGGAATTGGATGAACCGGGTCCACATCAGGTGAAGTGGTGCTGTGGAAAAAAAGACCACCACAGCCTGCCTGCAACAAGACCACAAAATGGCTGCAGCACCACAAGAACGTGGAAGAAAAGAGCACCACAAAATGGCTGCTGCTTGGTGAGCAGCAGACCTGCATTCAAAATGCGAATCAACGTGGAGGAGCATCATGTGACATCGAGCGGCCAATCGGATTTGAAAGCTCCCTTAAAGGAGACCGATAACCAAAAACATTTAAAGGTGAAGTTCCAACTATTTGAGTACACGGACTTTAAAGCTAAAGATGCAATTAAAGGGTGCAAGTATGAAAATGTATGCAATGTAACCATGAATTGTGATGCTGGTTTAACTAATGTGACTAATGAGATGAATGCAGGTGTCAGTATGGTTAAGAACAAGTTTATTATGCTTAACAATAATGATAGAGATTGTGAAATGCCTAATGTAACCATGTCTGTTGAAACCAGGACACCCAAAAGTGATGCAATTGCGAGAATGTATAATGCAGGCTCGACTATGTGTGATCAGAGCCAAGGTGTCATGTATACCGGTAGGACACTGCCAAAGGACATTGGGTCCTACAGGGGCCAAAGGACATTGGGTCCTACAGGGACCAATGCTAATGCCAATGGAATCCCCCGGTGGGAGACCCCCAGGTCCAGCAGGCTACCTGACCATGTAGCCTGGACCTTTGGAATGAATGTGATGCCCCTTGCAGGACACACACACAGGCAGTGGGAGCAGACCCACTACAGGGACAATGGTCAATGGGCAGCCCAGCCACCACCAATGGTAACCTGCACCAGACCAGCCCTACAGCCCCTGGCCACCAGGGCCAACACCAGGAGCATGAGGCCAATACCCTCCAGCTTCCCTGGCTGAGATGACCTGACCCTCATCCCCATTGGTGGACAAGGAACCCACCCAGTCTTATGGCCCTGCCCACCACCCCACAACTACCCACATCACAGTGTATACACATCACACACTGCTGCCGTGGCTACCTACCCGAGGGACCCCACAACAGTGACACCCACTTGGATTGTGTGTGAGGGAGGGGAAATGTACAAGGCCAAACACAGGGGTCACACCTGGCAACCACACAACCCTCACCACAACCTCCCATAGCCCACCACTGATCACCTCCCCTGGTCATGACAACTAGGATATGAAAAATGCTCAGGGGGGAGTATTGTTGTGTATGCATGCCTGTTTACTGTGTGATGTCTGTAACACTGTATGCAACATTGAATGTACCCTTGTACTGTACACACCTTACTGGTACACTAGAGGGTGCTGTTGCTGGAGACCCAGGGGTTGCCTGCACATGGCAGGTAACCAAGTATAAAAAGGAACGCACAGCTTGTTGTGGGCACTCAGGAGCTGCTAATAAAGGACTGCAAGTCTGCAGAGTTTAAGCACCATAGCCTGCCTCGTGGAGTCATTACTAAAGGTGCCTACATACACCACACTCCCTGTCTTTTTTCCCTGCCTTTCTCCCTGTCTTTCTCCGTGTCTTTCTCCCTGTCTTTCTCACTGTCTTTGTCTCCACCTCAGAAGCCTCCGATAGAGCAGGAGGTCGAGTGCCAACATAGCCCCCATGAAATGGTATAACTTTTGCCATCTCAATCTGCCCTCAATGAAACAAAGGTATTTTTAAGAGGCAGAACAGTCCTTGAAGTAAAAATTGCTCAAATCTGTTCAACAGCCACTCTGCCTATGTGTTAGCAAACTGCAAAGGTAAGGGCTGACAAAAATTGTTTGCAATGATGGTGCCTTTAAAGAGCGCTCCTCCAGTCGACCCTCGATACCTGAAGCTGTCGCTGTCAGCACCAGGTGGTAAGTGACTGGGTGCAGCCGAATTTCTCTTCTGGGGCGGTAACGGGACATCACATGCAACGATGACATCATTATCGTCGGGCGCAGCCGAGCAGGCCGCTACCGGCAGGAGGGGGCACTACCTCTTAGCGCCTCCACAAAACCCTTGTGCAATTTTGCGGGGTGGGTGCTATTCTTGCCGTGCCTAGGCAAAAACTCATTTACACAAAACCCCTCCGGAGGCACTAAAGACAGGTGCACAGAAGCCAATCTGGCTCCCCAGATGTTTGACGATTGCTTGGTCCAAATTTTTCTGGCCTTCCTGGAAGATTTTGGTCTCTGCTTAAAGCTATGTCACAACACATGACTAAGATTAGCAACTCAGTGGAATGGGGGGCGGGGGGCACAATTGAAGCCGCACCTCGTCACTCCAGGGCGCTAATGTACTAAAACACTGCACCGTCACATTATTGGCTGAGATCATTGCCAAACTGAGCTGAATTTCTGTAAAGACCCAGAACAACATGTCATTTATATATGAGAGATGCAATGAAGCATAGTTATCTGCAAATCACTCACACCGTTTGAAAATTATCACTGTAGATTATTTCTGTTTTTAGCTTGATGTTATCTGCATAGAGGAGCGATGCTAACACATCCATGCAAACGTTGGCTTTACAGCACACTGCTTTTCTGTGAAGTGCTTGTTAATTGATTAAAACTGAGAGTGTGTTGTGTTACAATGGGAATATTTTAGCAGGTAGCCCTGCTTTATGTGAAGCACATATTTAAGTTTTCTACGGGTGAGGAGGAGATTCCTGACTGTCAAGGTTTTCCAGCTGCAGAGTGTTAAGTTAATCCTTAGTTGGACGTGTTTCTGCAGTGCAAGTTTTCCTTTTTTTCAGCATGGTATCAGTTTCAGTTCTTCTAACACCTGAAATCACTCGGCTGTGGAAAGAGATTTACCTTACTCTTCCTGCTGGTACACTTTAGGATCCTAATTCAGCTGTCATTGCGAGAGAAGACATTAGTCACTTGTTTGGTTGCTTGCTTAAAATAACTCCAATCCTAAAGTATCCCTGTCATTCAGCCTGTGCAGGTTTGTTCAATACTCTGTTAAATTAACCCCTATGCCCTTTAAATCTTTTACAGAGAAGGGTAAGTCATTTTGTTTCTGCTAATGGGGTTTGTTATTCATTTTTGTTAGAAATGTGTTCTGTTTCTTCCAACATTTATAAAGCTTCAGAACATTATTGTAGATTTAAATCCATTAAAATAAGCAGGAGGGGCTGGCCTTACAAAATACAGTGAGATTCCTTCTCTACGCTAACTACAAGCCTACCTGAGCTACTGCTGAGTCCTGCCCTGTTCTTTCTGTGACTGCAAAATCGGGACTCATAAATCTCCTGCCTGTGGTTGCATAATGCAGGCGCACAGTAAGGGAATGATTATTTAGATTTTTTATTTTCCTTGTTTTGCTAGTACCATATAATGTATCCTCATGACATACCAGTTAAATTATGTTTCGAAACCAAGTGTTAAGCAGAGAAATCTAGAAAACACAGCACATTTAATAGACAGGAGTTAGTCACTTCAATCAGACAAGCCAAGTTTACTTCAACAGTCACTGCCTTGGAATTAAAAAGAAGATATATTCAAAATAAGAATAGCTTATTCCCATCAGGGTATTGAATGCTCTTATCAAAGTTGTAACAAGCGGACGAGCCAATGGTTCTGCTTAGATAAATTCCATTTTTATATTTGGCCCAGATTTTGTGGTCGGCAGCGTAATTAAGGATTATGCATCTGGCATCGAACTAAATGTGTACTTAACTGTTGTGAGGTTGAGGTTGCTGTCGGACAATGCTGAATAGAGGGCAATGTAGTGGCCTGCGGATCCCAAGGGCGCATCATGTGTGTAAGCCTACCTGGGATCATGTGGGCCGGTACTCCAATCAGCAAACATGTAGGTGGTGGTGTGTGGGGTCAGGTTCACCTCTGACCTTCTGAGCGGTTCGAATCGCTCCCACTCCCTGGGTTCTAGACTCTGGATTTATTTGGGGGATGTGATAAAGTGCAAGAGACAACTGGTTTGGTGCAAAAGGACTTCGATTTTATTAAAGGCAAGAAAATACAATGCCAAACTTATAATCACTCAAGTAAAGAACAGTACATCACACATTCAAAATGGTTATAGTGAATAATACACCTCCCGCCTCCCAATGCCTAGCACTGACTAGGTTAAACTCCAGGGCAAACAGGGACTATGCTCACCAATCCTTTACTGGTAATTGGCAGTGGTTCGCGATTTCGGGGTTCGCTGGATTCTGTAGGTTCTGCTTGCCATACCTCGAACATCGTAGAAGATGTCTTACTGCGCAATCTTCAGTTGGGTGGTGTCCGCTGATGCAGTAGGGCGTGTTTTGGATGTATGGGGTAAGTACCCACTTTCTTTCGTTAGAAATAGGTTCAAAGTCTCTTTAGGTAATGTTTTCACCTGTTGGTAGTCAGGCCTAGGTTATAGAGTGGAAACTTTCGATTCTTCGGTTTCTTCCTTGCAGAGTTTTGTTTCGAAGATGGTCGATCACAGTGTTTTGCTGGTACCACGTTGGCTGTTGCTGCCACGATGGTGATGTTCTTCCTTCCCTTTCCGATTTCAGGACGTCGAGGCTGGAGAAGCTAGTTAAAACTGCTGCGGTGATCTTTCTCCCTTCTTGATCTGATGCATAGCATAGCATTGCCTAGCATAAGCATGTCCTTTGTTAAAGCAGGGCCCAGTTATAACTTTGGAGCTGTTCTAATCTTCGCGCCAATTCTTTGTTTAATTTTGGCGGGCTTGATATTTCTTTGTCATATTTTGGCGGGCCCATTAAATGTTAACCTCTCTCGGATGTGTCGATCTTTTAAATCTGTTTTCCTGATGGAAATATTAGCTCTGGTATTTGCAGTGTCTGTCTGTGCTTAGGTTTTTCATGCAGGCTGGATGTGCCATTGTTATTATGTATGTGCTGGAATGGTTTTCCAGATCAGGATGATGGTTAGCTATCTCTGGGTTAATTGTTGCGATGTTAATGTCTCCTGGGGAGAAGGGTTTTTGAGTATCCACAATTCTCCAGACAATTTGCTTTAGCTTCAATACCCCAGACAACTTCAATGCTCAAACTGGCTTCTTTGAAGGATAGTTCCTTTAGTTCTTAGCCCTGCCCACACAAACTCAATCTGCCTTGTAAAATCCCAAAATCGATTAAAGTTCATAGTTTCTTCCATGTGCACTTTAGGATCCCAAACTTTCTGGTAGATAGTTCCAAATTAAATTTCCTTTCCAATGAGTCCAAACACTGGGCGGGGCGGGGGGGGGGGGGGGGCGGGGGGGGTTCCCATGAAATTTGAAACCCTTCAGTCCTCCCTGTGACACTCTACACACTTGAGTGTCATGCTAGCTGAGCAAAATTCCTGATCTCCCGAGAGTCAACCTTCCCTGTATTTCCCTGTATCTAAAACTTTAACGTGCATCCCCCTGTGAAATGCAATGTAGTCTGCAGGCAAATGCAGTCATTACAATTCTGTTACAGCATAGAGGGGGTCCGATGTCCCTCCATTACTCTGTTTTTACAGTAAAATAAAGGTACATAGTCAAACACAGTTTTAAGTAACATTCTTACAACACTCGATTTTTGCGTTTTTACAGCAGGTAAAGGTAAAACAAATCAAACATGGTAGTATGGTGTTACCCCTCCCTGCATGATCCCCATCTTCGGCCAAGGAGCGTACAGCACCCTTTGGTGCCTGACCTGACGGCCTCTGTGTTTCACTCGGCAAGTGAGACACCATAAGTAAAGGATAATCAAGAGTTGGCAGATAACCAAAACGTGGGAAGCTATTCTCATCCCGGCTGGAACTTCTATATTTCTGAAAATGTCCCACCAAGGCGGAATTGTGATCTCTAGAATCTTTCTCCCTATCTCAATTGTTTTCTGTTCCAAGGTGTAGAAATGTTTTTGTGAGATTACTACAGCTGCTAGCAGAGCGGTAAGATGTTCGGGTAGAGGGGGAATTTCATAGCCAAAATGTATAACATAATCCTGCAGGTTTGTGATGTTTTCTCTCACAGTGAGGTGAACAGTGGAGGGTTCAGGAATGGGGACAATCCGTTCCTGGGCCACTTGAACTGATGCCTCAGGTTTAAAGCAAAAACTGCTGTCACTGACCGGACACCAGAAGTGTCCATGCTGGTAGTGGGGCGCACTGGTGGTGACACAATATGTCCCACCCCCTATGTATGTTACCTGTGGAGGAACATGGTCTTATGCCATTACCTCCATGGTACAGTTAATAGGCTGTGCTCCAGCAGCTTTAAACCCACACTGTGGTTTAGAATAGGCATTCAAGTGCTGGGGACACAGTATTATGTGTGCACCCCGGCTCCGGCACCCGGAGAGGTCAGTACCCCTCATAGCGTGCTCCCACTTTATGACATATGGTGGGACCGCTGTGAAACGAATGTGTGCACCTCCTTGAATGACTCCAATGTTCCCCACCCTGTATACTGGTGTGGGTCAGGCTGTTTCACCCATGACTGGCATCATTAATACTATCCCCATGATGATGTGATTAGAACACTCACAATCTACTGGGATAGGGTAGGCTTCAGAAGCTAGGCAGAGCTGGCACGGGCTTAGAGAATTATTGTACAGGTGGAGGGCTGCGAGGTGCTTGTTACTGACCCAGGAGGGGACTAAATCTTGTTTTAAATCCTTCAGGTTGTTGCGGCCCTCGCCCAATACCGTGCCCCACACAGCACACACACCTCGTTCTGTGCAGCCTGGTCAGAAGCATTTCTATCCTCCTGTATGAGTGCATTCACTGTCTGTGTATGTTTTTCCAGCCCAGCTACGATTTCTTTTAACTGGATCGTCATAGCCTGATCCTCGTATAGCTCTGAGCCTACTACTGTGTTTTCCTCTTTCGATCTTTCTCAGTTGGTTCTTTAGACCATTTATCTACGTTTGCAGTTCTATATCATCTAGGCTATTTATCACAGAGGATCCTGTATTATATACAATAAAAATGTCGTTCAAGGTTCCCCTTCTAGATCTCCCCTTGCCCATGGTGTCCCCAGCGTATAGGGTATATAGATCTGCTTTGTTTACATTCCCAAAGTCTAACTCATAAAATTTCTTGAACATTTCTCTGAGTAGGGCCTGATATAGCTGCTCTGTTTCCTTCAGGCACCATGCAGGTAAGTGCGTCGCGGTAAGATATAAAATAACTGAAGCTACTGCATAGTGCACCCCCTGGTATAACACCTTTTCGGTCGGTACCAATACTAATCCGTTCCCTGGTCCCTTGGTGGTGGTAGGACACCTTTCTATTATTGTTCGTATTGGCGGGGTTGTGGGCAGGGGTTTCTTAATGCGTGCTCTTAGTTCGGTGGCGTTAATTGGGAGTGGGGAGTGTGGGACCGCGCACCCGTGTAGGTTGGAATCCCACTCCATCCCTTCCCCCTCATCTTGCCATTGCCTGGTGAATGCGATTGATATGCCTGTGGGACAGATCTCCTCTGACCCCCACATGCAAACGTAAATTCCCTGTTCAGACTTCCACCAATTGTTCCAACACACCTTCACTCCTCCCTGTGTCCCCGTGATGGTACGGTATGTATCATTACCAAGTCTTTCCCAGTTAGATTCCTGGTCCCCCGTGCCCTTGCTCAGCTTCCTGAGCCACCGCCATCTACCCAGGGGAATCTTTCCTTTACAAGTCAAACACACATGTTCTCCCTCCGTAACACTGACCAGCGCAGCAACGACCCGTATCCTGGGGCATGGAATGGAGGCCTCCCCATAGCTAAACCCTTCCTGGCTGGAGTAGCGAGTGGAATTAGACCCCAGCCACCCTGGCCACCTCCCATCATGGGTATAAACGGAGAGCTCTTCCACGCCCGATGTGCCACCCCCGGCGGTTACGATCGGTGCTCTCTCTCCCGAGCACCCATAAATGAGGGATTCGCCCACGTCTCCTCGGCTGCCGCTGCTCATCCTTATCAGGGCGAGCAGGAACAGGACCCTTCTCATGTTGTTCTCCTTCCTGTAGGGGCACATAAAACAGATTGTCCAGCCCTGAGAAAGCTCTCTGGCTTGACAAAAGGTGATCGAGTTCCAATTTGGTCTCATTTCTTCTCGGAGAACACAATTAAGTCTTTAATCGACTGGCTATCTTATCCAGCTCCCATGGGAATGGATGTCTGTTTTTAACTTTGTATCATCTTACTCCTATCGTTCTTGAAATGCTTCTTTTACTGCCTACAAGGTGGGGTCTTTTCCTTTCCCCAATAACTAGTACATATGTCACTATTTAGTCACCGGCTGTCGGCTGAAACTCTTACATTCTATATTCATCTAAACATTCTTATCCTATTCGACTTGTTTCACTCCTTCCATACATGTGGTTTCTTTTTGGTTGTAGTGACCTGAAATCATTACATGCATAATCTACACTACGCTAGATTCTTACTAAACATACTTTAACTCATATCATGCTATTTCTGTACATCTGCCACCCGTCTCTGGGTAGCCAGATTAATTTCTGTCCTTTTCTTTTCTTCTCTGGCCTCTGGGTTTCCAGTGGGGTCGGTAGTAAGTCGGCCTGTACCGCAGGACCCGGGGTGTCCTGACCAGAGGTGGGTCTGAGTCCCACACTATTGGGGGAACGTCCCCACCAGTGCCTTTGGGGGTGGCTGCCCGGTTCATTTTGTCCCCTGGGGGTTCTGCCTGGTTAAGGGCTGCAGGCTGGGGACTCCCAATTGGTGGCTGGTCCACCACTATTTCTTCTGGTAGTCCCTCGTCACCCGAGGCTACCGGCTGGGGGTGCCTGCTCACAGGCTGGTCCCTGATCCTAGGTACCTCTTTGTGGCTGGTCCCTCTCCCGGGGCTGGTCCACTTAAACTGGGGCGCTGGTGACCATGGTGTCTTAGGCTCTAGCATATGGAGAGTCCTTCTCAAGGCTTTGACTGCTGGGGGTGCGCCGTGTCCCAAATGAATGGGGGGATAGCTCCTCCCGTAACACAGTCCACTGCCCCTCTAGGTGCTGTCTGTGGGTCTGCCACGTCCCCTGTGAGATTTCCACAGTCGGGGGCTGCTGGCTGAGGATCCCTGTCTTTGGTATAGTTCACTTTTTCTGGCTGTCCCTTACATTTAGCTGCTGTCCCAGGTTGAAGAGTTTGCACTGGTTTATGTGGAACCACTTTGTATGGCGGGGCATTTTCACGGCATAGACCATGGGGCTTGCCTTGTCGACAATATGGTACGGTCCCAGGTACAGTGCCTCAAAAACCCCCACTTGAGTGTAGTTCCTTACCATGACCTGTCCCCTATCTCCCACTCATGGTGTTTGCGGGATTCCTGCAGCATTCGGTTGCTCCGATGCTGTTTTCCCATGTTGTTAGCAGCCTGCCAATGAATCTGTTTAAGGTGTTCAAACAGATTCCTGACAAAGCTGTCCTGACTCGCTTCCCTAAACTGACCTTCTGTGAGTATCGGGGCTAATACATGGGTAGGGTTTCGCATGGCTCTGTCGGTCATGAGCTCGTACGGGGAGTACCCCGTGCTCTTTGACTGGCTAGCCCGTATCCTCATGAGGACCAGTGGTAGGACCTCTACCCATTTCTTGGGTGAATCCCCTGTCTCCTTACGCAACCTTTCTTTTATAATGCGGTTTAAATGCTCCACAGGCCTGGATGACTGCGGGTTGTGGGCGACATGCCATTTCCCTTTGATGCCGAGCACCTTAAGGATCTCCTGCATCACCTGCCCGATGAAGTGACTCCCTTGGTCGGACTTCATGTACTGGGGTAGTCCCCATTGGGAGAACACTTCCCTGACCAGGATCCTAGCTGTTCCCAGAGCAGTAATTGTTCGGCATGGGAAGGCTTCCACCCATTTGGTGAATACATCCACTAATACTAGGCAGTACTTGTAACCTCCCTGAGCAGTGGGTAGGGGCCCAATGTAATCGACCTGGATCGACTGCCAGGGTTCCGCTACCCTCCTGATATGTCCCAAAGACACCTTTCTTTACTGGGGATCAGGGTTGTTGGCCGCGCACACCAGACAGCTAGCACAGAACTCGCGGACATCTTCCCTGAGTCCCGGCCACCACCCTGCCTGTTCCACTCATTGCCAAATGGTCTCAGGTCCGGGGTGTCCTGCTCCTGGACCCTCGTGGGCCAGCTGGAGGAATTCTCTCTGGTGTTGTTGCGGCACTACCCATTGCTCCCCGCCGGAACAGTATGCCTTCTTTAATGGCAATAGCTGCGGTGCCGTACGGGCCGTCTACCTTTTCCCCTTTAGCTAGCGTGTTCAGGACAGTTTTGAGGATGGGGTCTTGGGACTGAACTGTTTTCAGGACCAGGGGGCAATGTTATCCCTGCCCTCCCTGTTGTCCCAATCCTGCCCCTGACTGCTGCGATGGGGCCCGGGTTGTACGGGTCCCAAAGCTTGCCCTTGCGGGCACCCTGCTTGGCCAACATATCAGCCTGCTGGTTTCCCTCGCTACGGGGATTCAGTGGTGGAATGTGCCTTCACTTTATATATATAGACCTTTCCTTCCTCCCCCACGGCTGTCATGATCTTTTCCAATAAAGGCTTAATTGTCAGGGGTCTCCCGTCTGCAGAGGTATATCTGCGACGGGACCAGGTAGCCAGGTACTCCGTACATGAATTGCATGTGAACATACTGTCCGAGCAAATCGTGTATGGGGTAGGGAATTCTTCGGGGTGTGTAACCACGTACACCTCTGCTGACAGTTCAGCGTGCTGGGCACTCATAGTACTGGGGAGTTTAATCGCCACGGCAATGCCTGCCTTTGGATCATACACTCCGCAGCCTGTGAGTCGTTTGCCCACAGATACTGTCCACATAGATCTCTCGGCCTGTGGGGTGTAACCCGGCCCGAAAGCCTATGTTAATTTCCCATACCTCTTCTATGGAACACTGGTGGGCTGTCCATGGATAGATCATGTTGGCTGCGAGCCTTGATTCGCAGAGACCCTTTACGCTTAGGTCCATCTGAGATAGGCGTAGGGTCCAGCGAGCAATGCGGGCACTGCTCACTGTCCCGTCTGTAAAGTCCTTACTCTACAGTATGAAACCACACGAGGCACATTCTGGGGACAAGGTCACTCTGTGACCTTAACTTTATTCACAGGACTCCAAAGACGATGACCCTGCGTGGGACCTCCCTTTTTATACCTGTGTGATCAGGTAAGGAGTGTCTCCCACAAGTTCACTCCTTGTGGTCAAGGTGTGCATCTAGGTTGAGTGTATACAGTAATACAGTGGTGTTACATTGTGGTTACATACATGACATCACCTACCCCCCCAAAGTCTTATTGGGACCATAGGTTTAGTCTTTCAGGTGGTCTACACTCCCTCGTGGAGCGCCGCAGTTGGGGCTCCGGTTGTCGGACACTGACGTGAGTGTCTGTCACCTGTGGTGATTCCGACCTGTCCGGGCTGACCGCAGGGACTGTGCATTCTTCTGATTGTTCTTGTTGCTCGTTCACTGGTGGTGTTGTGAGCTCCATCTCATAGTCTTCTTCAGGTTCCTCCGTGTCGATGCTGAACCTTGTTTTCACTTGGTCCAGATGCTTACGGCATATCTGACCATTGTTGAGTTTTACCACAATGACCCTATTCCCCTCTTTGTCAATTACAGTGCCCTCAAGCCATTTTGGCCTCATGGCGTGATTGAGGATGAATACAGGATCATTTATTTCTATACATCTCCCCCTCGAATTACGGTCATGGTACTCATTTTGTGACTTGCGCTTGCCCTCAACTATGTCGGTCAGGACTGGGTGAATGAGGGACAACCGAGTTTTGAGTGTCTATTTCATTCGTAGCTCTGCGGGCGGGACCCCCGTGAGCGAGTGCGGTCGGGATCTATAGGCCAGCAGGAGACACGATAGGTGGCATTGTAGGGAGGGTCCTTGAATCCTGAGCATACCTTGCTTAATGATTTGGACCGCACGTTCCGCCTGGCCATTGGAGGCCGACTTGAACGGTGCAGTCTTGGAGTGGTTGATGCCATTGCCCGACATAAACTCTCGGAATTCGTAGCTTGTGAAACATGGGCCATTATCACTAACCAGGATGTCCGGCAAGCCATGGGTTGCAAAGATTGCACGTAGGCTTTCCACGGTGGTGGATGACGTGCATGAATTCAGAATGATGCACTCGATCCATTTCGAATACGCATCTACCACAATAAGGAACATCTTTCCCATGAACGGGCCCGCGTAGTCAACATGAATGCATGACCATGGCCTGATGGGCCAGGACCACGGGCTGAGCGGGGCCTCCCTGGGGGCATTACCCAGCTGGGCACACGTCATGCACCTGCGAACACAGTGTTCCAGGTCTGAATCAATTCTTGGCCACCAAACGTGTGATCAGGTAATGGCCTTCATCAGCACAATGCCTGGGTGCTCGCTGTGGAGTTCCCTGATGAATGCCTCCCTGCTCTTCTGGGGCATAACCACCCGGCTGCCCCATAGTAGGCAGTCGGCTTGGATGGAGAGCTCATCCATCCGTCTGTGGAATGGTCTGACCTCCTCAGGGCATGCTCCGTGTGCGGGCGCCCAATCCCCAGTCAGGACACATTTCTTAATCAGGGATAGGAGGGGATCTCTGTCCAGATTTTGATCTGGCGGGCTGTGATGGGGCAGCCTGCGCTGTCAAAGGCATCGACAGCCATGACCATCTCGGCGCTTTGCTCCGCTGCCCCCTCAGTGGTGGCCAGTGGAAGCCTGCTGAGCGCGTCAATGCAATTTTCAGTGCCGGGCCGGTGCCAGATGGAGTAGTCATAAGCAGCCAGCGTGAGAGCCCACCGCTGTATGCGAGCTGATGCGTTGGCATTGATAGCTTTGCTGTCTGACAACAGGGATGTTAATGGCTTGTGATCCATCTCTAATTTAAACTTCCTACCAAAGAGGTACTGATGCATTTTTTTTACACCATAGACACATGCAAGCGTTTCCTTCCCGACCATCCCATATCCCCGTTAGCTTGAGAGAGCGACTTGGAGGCATAAGCCACAGGTTCTAGTTGACCCTCAGCATTGCCCTGCTGCAACATGCACCCAACACCATCGGACGATGCATCACATATCAGGACCAATTTTTTTCAGGGGTCGTACAGGGTCAACAATTTGTTTGAACAAAGTAGGTTTCGCACCCGATCAAAAGCCCGTTCCTGACAGTCCCCCCAAAACCAATCGCAACCTTTACACAGGAGCACGTGTAGTAGCTCCAACAACGTGCTCAAGTTCGGCAGAAAGTTCGCGAAATAGTTCAACAGTCCCAGAAATGAACGCAACTCCGATGTGTTGCAGGGCCTGGGTGCTCGTCGAATCGCCTCTGTTTTGGATTCGGTGGGCCGAATCGCATCTGCAGCAAACCTCTTGCCCAGAAACTCAACCTCAGGAGCTAAGAACACACATTTAGACTTCTTGAGTCGCAGGCCTACCCGGTCCAGTTGGCGTAGCAACTCCTCCAGGTTGTGGAGGTGATCCTCGTTGTCTCGACCCATGATGAGGATGTCGTCCTGGAATACGATTGTTCCAGGAATGGATTTAAGCAGGTTTTCCATGTTTCTTTGAAAAATCGCGGCCGCTGATCGAATGCCAAACGGGCACCTGTTAGAAACGAACAGTCCCTTGTGCATGGTGATGGTGATCAGTAGTTTAGATTCATCAGCCAGTTCCTGGGTCATACAGGCTGAAGTAAGGTCCAACTTGGTGAACAGCTTGCCGCCTGCCAGCATGGCGAAGAGATCCTCTGCTCTCGGGAGTGGGTATTGATCTTGTAGGGACACCCGATTGATGGTGGCCTTGTAGTCGCCACAGATCCTGACAGAGCCATCTGCTTTTAGGACGGGAACGATGGGGCTCGCCCAGTCGCTGAATTCATCAGGCGAGATGATGCCCTCTCTCAACAGCCGGTCCAATTCGCTCTCGATCTTTTCCCGCATCACATACGGCACCGCTCTGGCTTTGTGGTGCACTGGCCTGGCATCCGGGGTGATGTGTATCACTACTTTAGTGCCTTTGAAAGTCCTGACGCCAGGTTGAAATAGTGAATCGAAATGTTGTAGGACTTGTGAACACAAACTTCGCTCCACAGATGACATTGCATTAACATCCCCCCATTTCCAGTTCATCTCGGCTAACCAGCTCCTCCCCAACAGTGCGGGACCATTGCCCGGAACAATCCAGAGGGGCAGCCGATTCACTAACCCATTGTGTGTGACAGCCAACATTGCACTGTCTAGCACCAGAATGATTTCTTAAGTGTAAGTCCATAATTGTGTCTCAATACATGCTAATTTGGGTCTACTGGTTTTAAGTGGCCATAGCTTGTCAAATTGCTGAACGCCCATGAGTGACTGGCTGGACCTAGTGTCCAGCTCCATGTGTACAGGGATACTGTTTAATAAAACCCTCATCACCATTGGTGGTGTTCTGGTGTATGCACTGTGAATATTCACCACATGGACCCGCTGAACCTCGGCGTACATCGATTTGCCCCAAAAGTCATCCTGCCTCAAAGAACCCTCTTCTGGTCCATCCGCCTCATATATTAGTCTGGTTGCAGACTTCCTGCACATTCGAGCTAAGTGGCCACTGAGATTGCCGTTCCTGCAGACAAACTGTTGAAATCTACAAGATCTAGCTGAGTGTTTTCCCCCACACCTCCAGCATGAGTTAAAGTTTCCATTGTTGGGAACAAAGGGACTATGGCCAGGCATTCCGCGCAGACTGTCCATTTGACTGCTCTTAAGTACCCTATTGGTGGATGTCAATGGCCCCATCCCGGGCCGCATTGTCTACTGTGATGGCGTGAACGTCCGTTCAGCCTGCCATTGTCTCTGTTGACATCCTACTCTGGGGGCTATTGCTGCCTGGGGAGTGTCGGACTGCCCCTGCCTGCCTGCGGGGCTCTGAGTCGCATTGATGATGTTGACTCCCTGATCCATCACCGTGTTAGAGGCAGAATTGCGCGCGTATATTATTTTCGCTCCCCTTCAGTTTAGTGGCACCCACTGGGCCACCAGCGAGGGCTTTGGCCAGGGCCAGCAGCCCGACACCCAAGAAAGTGTGCCTGGCTGCCTGTTGGCGGCCTGGCTGAACCTGTGGCCACCATTGTCGGGCCGACTTCAGAGTCAGTAGACAATTAAAATAAAATGGCGGCCGTGGAGGTGCGCCCTCCCCTTTAGGGGCAGACGTGCCATCCAGCCACTGGCAGCTTCCCGTTGAGAAAAGCTGTCGGGGGCACCGAGCGCTGACTGCTCTGCTCCTGTGGGGCAATTTCTCTCACGGGCTGGAAAGAGGTCGCCGCCGGGCGGTAAGGGGTCGGGGCAGGAACACGGTGTGCAGTGGAAGCTCATCTACGCCACACCCTGCCCGGGGCAATTTCAGATGGGTCAGACCATCCACCTGCCCCCAGTCGGAAAGGAGGCTGTAATAGACCTTAAAGAGGGGGCAATTTCGGCCCCTATAACTTTTCCTCACAATTGTTCTGTAGTTGCATAGTGAGAAGAAAGCCGCACAAGTTGTGGACCCATTTAAAACATATCTACCTGTAGCATAGACTGCCTCCAAACCCAGACTGAACTATCGGAATAATTTTCTGCCAATACCAATAAGAATATCGCTCAAATTTATAGAATTCGCAAGTATGGTGTAATTGATGGGCAGTTGGTGAGCAATTAGCGCAAATCTGCGGTAGCAATTAATATTTCCAAGGCAGAGTGGATAATCTGTGAAGTCGGAACTTGAAGATCGCATGTTTGGGATTTGGCACATGGTTAAGCACATACAAACATCCCGAACTTGCTGTTCAGTTCAAAGGCGAAAAGTCATCATACTGACCGCAAATTCTGCCCCAATATCTTTTTGGTAATTAGGACAGGACGAGCAAAAATCACCAAAGTGATAAAGAGCATCAAGAGAGTAATTGATGTATGTTGGTAGCGGCTGGTCAAAAGGCAGAAAATGGTGTCAAAATTGAAACAAATTGTCTGCTGGTACATTTGTGGTAATGGATTTTGCCATCTGTTATGTATGTAACTTAGTAATACTTGCCATCAGAGGACGCGACTGTTGGAGTCCTAATGGTCACCTACACACACGCGCAGGGTCAGTATAAAAGGTTGGCTGCCATGTTATTTAGGCACTCTGGAGTTGTAATAAAGAAGACTATGGTCACATTAAGTTTAGCTCACAGTACTCAGCCTCGTGGAGTTCTTCTATACAGAACACCACCCATGTCAACAGGATGGATGATAATGTTGAGGTTGGAACTCGTTTTTAAACTCTTAAATCCATTGAATATCTGCAGCCTTTCCAGCCTACTCCCACTGTAACTTCAGCAAGATTCCACCAGATGGACAGAAGCTAGGCCAAGATCCAGTTGGGCTGGGTCCTAACCTTTCATTGAACCTCTTAGAATGGCTTATTAGGGATGAAGTCTTCACCTACCCCAGAAATGATCATTACATTAGGAGGGATTGGGCATAGGCGTGGGAGCTCTGAACATCAGAATGCCTGCATCTCCACCCTCAGTGGGACCCCGTGTATAGGTAACGTAGGTACACCTAGTCAGGTGAGGTGCATTGGTTGACCAAGGATGGACGTATGGTGTCACTTGAGGATTGGACCTCTGAGGAACAACATTTTTTAAAGCAATTTTATTGTGGCACCTTTACAAAGGTGATGCTGGGGTCATTTTTAACCTCTTTCTGGAGGGAGGGCTCAACACCCTGCCCCAGCCTGACTTCCTGTACTTGACTTTCTGGCATGTTTTCTATGACGGGTGCCTAGATGTGTCTCTAGTTATATGCTGACCTCCACTGGCAGACAAATTAGAGACCTCAGCAACTTTGATGGGTCATCAGCATAGGTTCCCAATGTATACATCTCATTACTTTGTGATGCATTCTACCGCAGATTTTTGGGGTCATTATCTGCTTCACTGTGGTAATGGCTAGCACTGTTGACTCTTGACTACTACTTGTTATTCCCCTTTCCTGCCTCTCCCATGTTGTTCGCTCCTGTAAAGCAGCTTGCTTATTTTCCAGTTTGCAATCTGGTGATAGGTCCACACCCAAAGTTTTAACCTATATTTTTTATTTTCAGGTGCTGATGAACCTACCATATAGCTCTAAGGTTTTTGCTTTTCATTCTACTACTTTATGAAGGGAAAAAACAAAAGTGTTTCCTGAAGGCATTGTCTCTCTGTTGGGGTATTCCATGGATGCCAGGTGTGCTCGGTATATATTCAGGTAATCATTCTTCATGTTTCAGTCTTGATGATAAGTGCTGGAAATATATTTGACCACAGGCAACATTACAGCTGTGTCCGATCCTGTCCTGACCTAATGTTCCAACATTCACAATTCTATTGTGGGATCACTAGATGGTGATCAGCAGCATGAACCTTAGCTGATTTTCCTCTCACTAACCCAGGAGCAGTGAGGCAAATTGTAGCATTCCAGTAAGCTGCTTGGCTCAGGTCAGCTAGCTCAGTGCCCATTGGGGATTGAACCTTGGACCTTCCTTGTCTGTATGATTCATCTACTTACTGCTTTAACTGAGTCCAATTTTCTTTAAGTAAATATGTGACTAAAACTGGAAACTGTAGCCTTATGAAGTGCTGTGCTGTTGATAGATTATGACACATAACCCTGTTATAATTATTCCACCTACATTGAGAACGCTGTTATATATATAGAACAATAATAGTATGTAACACAGTTCCAATCGAATGAAAGTATTGCTTAAATTGTTGAAAGAAACTAAGGTGTGACATTGTGTCAAATGGGAAAGCAAGAATGATAAACTATAAGAGAGCTTGTATTACAGTACAACAAACTTTGGAGATCATTATCTCCTGTCCCTCTTGGTTGTATTTGTTAACAAACGATGTGTTAGCTGACTTTAACCCTCCCAAAACTGCATGTTTGCACTCAACATGTCAATCAGAAATGAAAAGAAATGCTGGATTTACTTAACCAGATTTCAAACTGCTGCTGAAGATTCACTGCTGCCCCTTCCGCATGTTCTCTCCTTTTTCCCTTCTTCTCCTACAGAGACTGACTAATGTTGGGATATGGTTCTGCAGTTAACAGCAGCTCTCCAAACTTTGCTCGAGTCTGTTCTTCATTGGTGAATCTAAAAATGAATATTGGCAAAAATGGGAGCCCGATTACATTTACATATACACATTTTTCAAAGGGGTCAAAAGATAATGATCAAGAATGGGAATCCTTGCTAATTTATTTTCCTGTTGCAAAGCAAGGGGACACTTGGGCCAATTGTAGAATACCATGACCATCCCAGCTAAAAGCAACATCCTGAGCACAAACACACCATCCAGATCTGTGTGGGTCAGTCCCACAACTGACTGAATCATGTAGTAGAGTGGAAGGATAAACCATTTTTAGTGTTCCTTTCTGTTAAATGCACCAAAATTTGATAGCTTTGTTGAGGATATAAATGGGAGAAAAACTTTGTATGGCATAATAGAAAAGTAACAGAAGAAAAAATTCTGTATCTATCTTCTGAATGATACAAATTCCCTCTTTCTCAAAGGTATCTATAGATGGCAGTACCAACCTTTTAGCCGAAAGTCTCAGCTGTGGCTCAGTGAGAAGCACACATGCCTCTCACTCCAGGGACTCGAGCATGTAAATCCAGGCTGACACTCCAGTGCAGTGCTGAGGGAGCGCTGCACTGTTGGAGGTGCTGTCTTTCAGATGAGACGTTAAACTGAGGTCCCATCTGCTCTCTCAGGTGGATATAAAATATGCCAAGGCATTATTTTGAAGACGAGAATGGGAGTTATCCCCAGTGTCCTGGCCAATATTTATCCCTCAAGCAACATAATAAAAATCAGATTATCATACAATTTGCGCACAGCAAGGTCCCACAATTAGCAATTTGATGATGACCAGATAATCCGTTTTAGTGATATTGGTTGATGAATTTAATAATGGCTAGGACACTGGGGAGACCTCCCCTGCTCTTTTTCAAAATATTGTCATGGGACCTTTTAAGTCCACCTGACAGAGGAGATGGGGCCTCGGTTTAAAGACTCCTCTAAAAGGTGGTACCTCCAACAGTGCAGCACTCCCTCAGGACTGTACTGAATTGTTAACCTATATTTTGTGTTCAAGTATTGGGAGTGGGACTTGACCCTCCAACCTTCTGACTCAGAGAAACAAGAATGCTACCTTTGAGCCATGGCTGACATGGCCAACGAGGAGGAAGTGGCATTTGTGCTGAGCTAACAAGTGCAGATGCAATCACCCCTGAGATATTTTGCACACATCCATCACAATTCCAGGACTTGTACTTGGACATGTCAGAGGTATCTTGTCTTTGCCACCTCCACGTCACAAGAAAAGTTACCACAGAGTTGTGCTGCGCAATGATCTGCACACAACAGTTGGATCAGGGAAGATGCTTTTCACAGAAGTGACAGTTACCACAGAATGAAGCTTTTATAACATTAGATCCTTACAAGCCACCCCAGGGGACATCTCTAGCACCAAAAGTCTGCAGTCCACACATATCATCATCATAGGCAGTCCCTTGAAATTGAGGAAGACTTGCTTCCACTCTAAAAGTGGTTGTACAGTCCAATACGGGAATTACAGTCTCTGTCACAGGTGGGGCAGGCAGTGGTTGAAGGAAAGGGTGGGTGAGGAGCCTGGTTTGCTGAACGCTCCTTTCACTGTCTGTGCTTGATTTCTGCATGCTCTTGATGACGAGACTCGAGGTGCTCAGCGCCCTCCCTCGATTTTGGGCGGACTTGGGCCAGGGATTCTCAGGTGCCGGTGGCGATGTTGCACGTTATCAAGGAGGCTTTGAGGATGTCCTTGAAACATTTCCTCTGCCCACCTGTGGCTTGCGTGCCGTATAGGAGTTCCGAGTAGAGCACTTGGTTTGGGAGTCTCGTGTCGGGCATGCGGACGATGTGGTCCAACCAATGGAGCTGGTCGAGTGTGGTCAGTGCTTCGATGTTGGAGATCCAGGAAACGACAACCTTTATTTATGCAAGGGGCAACATCTTCATCACTTTTCCTGTGGAAAGTAAACATAGAAACATAGAAACATAGAAAATAGGTGCAGGAGTAGGCCATTCGGCCCTTTGAGCCTGCACCACCATTCAATGTGATCATGGCTGATCATGCACTTCAGTACCCCATTCCTGCTTTCTCTCCATACCCCTTGATCCCTTTAGCCGTAAGGGCCACATCTAACTCACTTTTGAATATATCTAATGAACTGGCCTCAACAACTTTCTGTGGTAGAGAATTCCACAGGTTCACAATTTTCTGAGTGAAGAAGTTTCTTCTCATCTCGGTCCTAAATGGCTTACCCCTTATTCTTAGACTGTGAACCCTGGTTCTGGACTTCCCCAACATCGGGAACATTCTTCCTGCATCTAACCTGTCCAATCCCATCAGAATTTTATATGTTTCTATGCTTCTAAGTTCCAGTGAATATAGACCTAGTCGATCCAATCTTTCTTCATATGTCAGTCCTGCCATCCCAGAAATCAGTTTGGTGAACCTTCGCTGCACTCTCTCAATAGCAAGAATGTCTTTCCTCAGATTAGGAGACCAAAACTGTGCACAATATTCAAGGTGTGGCCTCACCAAGGCTTGTACAACTGCAGTAAGACCTCCCTGCTCCTATACTCAATTCTTCTCGCTATAAAGGCCAACATGCCATTTGCCTTCTTTACCGCCTGCTGTACCTGCATGCCAACTTTCAATGACTGATGTACCATGACACCCAGGTCTCGTTGTACCTCCCCTTTTCCTAATCTGTCACCATTCAGATAATATTCTGCCTTCCTGTTTTTACCACCAAAGTGGAAAACCTCACATTTATTTATGTTATACTGCATCTGCCATGCATTTGCCCACTCACCTAACCTGTCCAAGTCCCCCTGCAGCCTCTTCGCATCCTCCTCACAGCTCACACTGCCACCCAGCCTAGTGTCATCTGCAAACTTGGAGATATTACATTCAATTCCTTCATCTAAATCATTAATGTATATTGTAAATAGCTGAGGTCCCAGCACTGAACCTTGTGGCACCCCATTAGTTACTGCCTGCCATTCTGAAAAGGACCCGTTTATTCCTACTCTTTCCTTCCTTTCTGCCAACCAGTTCTCTAAGCACATCAATACATTACCCCCAATACATTGTGCTTTAATTTTGCACTCTAATCTCTTGTGTGAGACCTTGTCAAAAGCCTTTTGAAAGTCCAAATACACCACATCTACTGGTTCTCCCATGTCCACTCTACTAGTTACATTCTCAAAAAATTCTAGATTTGTGAAGCATAATTTCCCTTTCATAAATCCATGCTGACTTGGACCGATCCTGTCACTGCTTTCCAAATGTGCTGCTATTACATCTTTAATAATTGATTCCAACATTTTCCCCACTACGGACATCAGACTAACCGGTCTATAATTCCCTGTTTTCTCTCTCCCTCCTTTTTTAAAAAGTGGGATTACATTAGCTACCCTCCAATCCATAGGAAATGATCCAGAGTCTATAGAATGTTGGAAAATGACCACCAATGCATCCACTATTTCTAGGGCCACTTCCTTAAGTACTCTGGGATGCAGACTATCAGGCCCTGGGGATTTATCAGCCTGACATCCCATCAATTTCCCTAAAACAATTTCCTGACTAATAAGGAATTCCTCCTTCTCGCTAGACCCTCGGTCCCCGAGTATTTCCGGAAGGTTATTTGTGTCTTCCTTAGTGAAGACAGAACCAAAGTATTTGTTCAATTGGTCTGCCATTTCTTTGTTCCCCATTATAAATTCACCTGAGTCTGACTGCAAGGGACCTACATTTGTCTTCACTAATCTTTTTCTCTTCACATATCGATAGAAGCTTTTTCAGTCAGTTTTTATGTTCCCTGCAAGCTTACTCTCATACATTATTTCCCCCCTCCTAATTAAACTCTTTGTCGTCCTCTGCCGAATTCTAAATTTCTCCCAGTCCTCAGGTTTGCTGCTTTTTCTTGCGAATTTATATGGCTCTTCCTTGGATTTTACATTATCCCTAATTTCCCTTGTTAGCCACGGTTGAGCCACCTTCCCCATTTTATTTTTACGCCAGACAGAGATGTACAATTGTTGAAGTTCATCCATGTGATCTTTAAATGTCTGCCATTGCCTATCCACCGTCAACCATTTAAATATCATTCGCCAGTCTATCCTAGCCAATTCACGTCTCATACCATCGAAGTTACCTTTCTTTAAGTTCAGGTCCCTAGTCTCTGAAATATCAGCTGTAGAATGTGCACAGCTTTCACCAACTGGCAGGGTTCTGTGAAGTGAAATGACACCTGGTGCCCGTGTGAACATCAGGTTTTCATACTCATCCACCCTGGCCTAGGAACCAAAAGGCTTTTCACTCAATTATTGACCACAGATAATGCATTCTGCACATCGGTAGCCATTATTCAGAAAACAGCCATGTACAGTATTCCACTGTGCCCGTATGATTTTAAATAGAAGAAAAACTGAATGAGTGGCTTATAGGAGAATAGGACTATGCTCTACACCAATAGTTGCTGATCCCACAGAGAATTCCCCTTAGTAGTGTGAAACCCATAACTCTACTAATGGCACATCTATGGCATACGCTATTATTAAGGTGCCAAAATTCCAGGAAATGTGGGTGTGAGTGACTTATGCCTTTACTTATACTCTTACAGCCGAAATTTCGGTAGCCGTGAGGCTGGAGTTTCTGAGCCAGGGGCAGAAGTTCTGTCTCGCGATCTATATTGGGCTTACCGCCCCCAAGAGGAATCTGAGCACAAAATATCGCGCTCTACTTCCTCTTGGGGGCGGAACCAGGATGCAAAAAACGCAATATTTTCAGCGCAATGCGGTGAGAGGCACATTGCTGATGGAAAGCCAGGGCCCTCTCCTTCCATTAAAGGGAAGGGTCAAGCTGCCGTCTCTGTGGGAGCGAGACGGGCCCATTGCTGGATCACCAGAGAGTAGGGTGCCGCGTTCTGCAATCAAGAAGGCCAGACCATTTTTTTATTTCTCACTGTTGCACCTCCCCTTTAATTTTTGCCCTGTGAGTGGCCTACAGCCGGTATGTGCCCCACGAAGCTGAGGCATAGAATATAAGTGTTGGGAGATTATGCTTGAACTGTATAAAATGCTAGTTTGGCCACAGCTAGAGTACTCACCCATGGCAGCTTCACGGTGTGCTACCGAATTTTCGATCTGGGGTGAAAATGGGTCGCTGCGCACGGTGATGATGTGGTCATTGTCGGCGCAGTGGCCCCAGGCTCTACTGACAGGAGCGGGCCGTGGCCAATTAGCGCTGCCACTAAACTCCTATGGAATTTAATGGGAGTTGGTAGCACTGCCGCTCCCGGGGGGTGGGGGGTGGGCGGGCGGTAGGGTGGGGTGCTAACAGGAGGCACAACGACCTGAATTTTTCTCCCATAGAATCATAAACTTTTGTGGCACAGAAGGAGGCAATTCGACCCATCATGTCAGTGCTGTCTGACAAAAAGCTATCCAGTCTAATCTCACTTTGCAGCTCTTGGTCCGTAGCCTTGTAGGTTACGGCATTTCAAACGCATATCCAAGTTCTGTGATGAGAGTTTCTGCGTCCACCATCCTTTCAGGCAGCAAGTTTCAGACCCCCACCAACCTCTAGATGAAAAAAGTTCTCCTCAACTCCCCTCGAATCCTTCTGCTAAATACCTTAAATCTATGCCCCCTGTTTATGGACCTCTCTGCGAAAGGAATTGGGTCCTTCCTAGTCATGCTATCTAGGCCCCTCCTAATTTTATAGACCTTAATCCCATCAGCCTTCCCTGTTCCAAAGAAAACAATCCCAGCCTATTCGATCTTTCCTCATAGCTAAAATTCTCCAGTTCTGGCAAACATCCTCATAAACTTCCTCTTACCCTCTCTAGTGCAATCACATCTTTCCTGTAATGTGATGCACAGAACTGAGTGGAGTACTCTAGCTGTAGTCTAACTAGTTTTTTTATACAGTTCAAGCATAACCTCCTTGCTCTTATATTTTGTGCCTCAGCTGATAAAGGAAAGTATCCTGTATGCCTTCTTAACCACCTGATCTACCTGTCCTGCTACCTACAGGAATCTGTGGCCATGCACTCCAAGGTCGCTTTGTTCCTCTGCATTTCTCAGTATCCTACCATTTATTGTGTATTCCTGTGCCTTGTTAGCCCTCCCCAAATGCATTACCTCACACTTCTCTGGATTGAAATCCATTTGCCACTTCTCTGCCCATCTGACCAGTTCATTGATATCTTCCTGCAGTCTACAGCTTTCTTCCTCAATATCAACCACACAGCTAATTTTTGTATCAGCTGCAAATTTCTTAATCATGCCCCCTACATTGAAGTCTAAATCATTGATATATAAACACAAAAAGCAAGGGACCCAGTACTGAGCCCTGCCGAACCCCATTGGAAACAGCTTTCCAACTATCCGCGCTTCTTGCCATTGAGCCAATTTTGGATCCAATTTGACACTTTCCCTTGGATCCCATGGGCTTTTACTTTTCTGACTAGTCTGTCATGTGGGACCTTGTGAAAAGCCTTGCTAAAATCCATGGAGACTACATCAAACGTGCTACCCTCGTCGACCCTCCTTGTTACTTCCTCTAAAAATCCAATCAAGTTAGTCAGACGTGTCCTTCCCTTAACAAACCTATGCTGACTCTCCTTGATTAATCTGTGCCTTTCTAAATGATGATTAATACTGTCCCTTAGAATTTTTCCAATAATTTGTCCACCACCTATCTGGCCTGTAATTACTCAGTCTATCCCTTTCTCCCTTTTTAAATAATGATATGTCAGCAGTCTTCCAGTCCTCTGGAACAACACCTGTAGTCAGAGAGGATTGGAAAATGATGGTCAGAACCTCTGCCATTTCCTCGCTTGCTTCTTTTAACAGCTTGGGATACATTTCATCCGGGCCTGGTGATTTATCTACTTTCAAAGATGCTAAGCCGCTTAATACTTCCTCTCTCACTATGTTTATCTCATCTAATATTTCACACTCCTCTTCCTTAACTACAATTGTCTGCATTGTCCCTCTCTTTTGTGAAGACAGACGCAAAATATTCATTAAGAACCAAAGCCATGTCTTCTGCCTCCAGACACAAGTTACCTTTTTGGTCTTTAATAGGCCCTACTTTTTCTTTAGATATCCTCTTGCTTGTATATAAAACATCTTTGGGTTTTCCTTGATGTTATGTGCCAATATTTTTTCATGCCCTCTCTTTGCTTTCCTAATTTCCTTTTTCATTTCACCCCTGCACTTCTTATATTCCTTTCGGCTTTCTGCAGTATCTAGCACTCGATATCTGACATAAGCTTCCCTTTTTTGCCTCATCTTACCCTATGTGCCCCATGACATCCAATGGGCTCTTGATGTGGGAATACCACCCTTTTTCTTTGTGGAACATATTTGCTCTGAACCCTCACTGTCTCCTCCTTGAATGCCTCCTGCTGCTCTGACACTGATTTACATTCAAGTAGCTGTTTCCAGTGCACTTTTGCTAAATCACATCTCAGCTTAGTAAAATTGGCCTTTCCCCAATTGAGAACTTTTACTCCTGGTCCTGTCCTTTTCCATAACTGTGCTAAATCTAACTGAAGTATGATCACTACCACCAAAATAGTCTTCCATTGACGCCCCTTCCACCGACCCAGCTTCATTCCCTAAAACTAAGTACAGAACCACACCTCTTTTGTTGGACTTGCTACGAACTGGCTAAAATAGTTCTCCTGAATGCATTTTAAGAAACATAGAAACATAGAGACATAGAAAATAGGAGCAGTAGTAGGCCATTCGGCCCTTTGAATCTGCAACGCCATTCAATATGATCATGGCTGATCCTCTATCTCAACACCATATTCCCACCTTTTCCCCATACCCCTTGATGCCTTTTGTTTCTAGAAATCTATCTATCTCCCTCTTAAATATATTCAGTGACTTGGCCTCTACAGCCTTCTGTGGTAGAGAATTCCTCAGGTTCACCACCCACTGAGTGAAAACATTTCTCCTCATCTCGGTCCTAAATTTCCTACCCTGTATCCTGAGACTGTGACCCCTTGTTCTAGACTTCCCAGTCAGGGGAAACATCCTCCCCGCATCCAGTCTATCCAACCCAGTCAGAACTTTATACGTTTCAATGAGATCCCCTCTCATTCTTCTAAACTCTAGTGAATACAGGCCTAGTCGACCTAATCTCTCCTCATATGACAGTCCTGCCATCCCAGGAATCAGTGTGGTGAACCTTCGCTGCACTCCCTCTATGGCAAGTATATCCTTTCTTAGGTAAAGAGACCAAAACTGCACACAATACTCCAGCTGTGGTCTCATCAAGGCCCTATATAACTGCAGTAAGACATCCTTGCTCCTGTACTCAAATTCTCTTGCAATGAAGGCCAACATAACATTTGCCTTCCTAACTGCTTGCTGCACCTGCATGTTTGCTTTCAATGACTGGTGTACAAGGACACTCAGGTCCCTCTGTACATCGGCACTTCTCAAGCCATCACCATTTAAATAATACTTTGTCCTTATGTTTTTCCTACCAAAGTAGATAACTTCACATTTATCCACATTATACTGTATCTGCCATGTGTTTGCCCACTCACTCAACCTATCCAAATCGCCTTGCAGCATCTTTGCATCCTCCTCACAACTCACAATCCCATCTAGTTTTGTGTCGTCAGCAAACTTGGAAATATTACATTTGGTTCCCTCATCCAAATCATTTATATTTATTGTGAATAGCTGGAGCCCAAGCATTGATCCCTGTTGTTATGTATGCATGCCAATGATGTCATGATGTACTGTAACATTAGACCTGTATGTACCTTACCTGTACACCAGAAGGTGCTGCTGCTGGAGACCTAAGGGTCACCTGTACACTGCAGGTAACCCAGTATAAAAGGGAGCTCACCTCTTGGTGTCCTCACTCTGGGAGCTGCAATAAAGGACTACAGTCAGTACAGTTCAAGTGCCATACCCCTGCATCGTGGAGTCATTAACAGAGTGCCTACATACACAATAACTGGTGACGAGGTCACGAATTTCACGCACAACATGTCTCATCTCAGCAACTTCCAACAATTCACCGATGGGGAAGATTGGAACACCTTCGTGGAAAGGTTGGAACATCGCCAATGACCTGGATGGGGACTCAGCAGCCACACTGGCGAACAAGCGCAGGGCCATCCTGCTTAGTAGTTGTGGGCCCACAATCCATGGCCTCGTCAGAGACCTACTAGCCCCAGCGAAGACAACAATCAAGAACTATGGGGAGCTCGTAACCTTAATACAAGAGCAACTGAAACCCAAAGAAAGCATCCTCACAGCTAGGCACTGGTTTTAAACTCACCGGCATCCCGAAGGCCAAGCAATTGCTAAGTATGCTGCAGATTTAAGAAGGTTGGCTGCACCGTGTGATTTTGGCGACTACCTCACAGAAGCACTAAGGGACATTTTTGTTATTGGGATCGACCACGAGGGCCTTCTCCACAAACTGCTCTCTGCAGACATCACAGTCACCCTGCAGAAGGCAATCAAAGTGAGCCAGGCCTTCATGATTTTCGTCTGCGATTCCAAACGAATGATGACCCACACCCAGAACTCTAAACCGACGAGTGCAGTGAATAGAATGGCGACTTTCAAAGGCAGAAATGCTGCCCTGAGTCTCGCAACCCTGAGTCCGCAACATGGGGCCAACTGGCTAGCCCTGTGCTGGCGCTGTGGAGGAAACCACAGGGCCCACCAGTGCCGCTACAAAGACTATACCTGCAAAGGCTGCAACGCGAAAGGTCACCTTCAGAGAATGTGCAGAAAAAGATTTACTCACCGCGTCGCTGAAGAGTTGGCTGATCACCCGGGCTCCGACACTGATGAAGACGAAGCTGCTCAATCCCTGGAAGAAGAGTACGGAATTTATACCTGCTCCACCGAGAGTTCTCCGTGGAAGTCAGAAGTGGACATCAACAGAGTTCCAGTTTCGATGGAGATCGACACAGAGGCGAGTCAGTCTTTGATGAGCCAGATGATTTTCAAAAAACTTTAGAACAATCCCGCCGAACGATCAAAGCTGTCTCCTATCCAGGCATAGCTGCTCACCTGTACTAAAGGCACCATCCCAGTCGTTGGCAGCATGGACGTCCAGGTCTCCCAGGGCAGCGCAATGAACAAGCTCCTCCTGTGGATTGTTGCCGGTGATGGTCCAACGCTGCTGGGAAGAAGTTAGATGAAGCAGGTCCAATTCGGTTGAAGTGACAACGGCCTCCAGGCCCCAGCGATCGACATCTCACGCAGCCCCGAACTTGGATCATTCGCAGCACCTAGAAATCCTACCGTCCAGCTCAATTGTGCGGCGACGACTGCACAACATGGTGGCGAGATCATCCAATCTAAACATCCAGACCTCACCTTCCGGGCCGTCGCAGGACTCCGAGGGAAGAAGATCGGTGAAAAAGTGGATTCCTGATGTCTGTGGCCGAACCTGAGAAGAAAAAGATCACCACAGCCTACCTCGAGGAGAACGAGAAGATGGCGTCCGCACCATGAGGCGAAGAACCTAAAATCAAAATGATCGCGACCAGACCACGAGGGGCAGCGTTGGAGGAACGACACGTGGTACCAAGGGGCGAATGGGATTGGAAGGGCCCCTTTAAAGGAGACTGATAACCCAAAGAAATTAAAGAGACAGTTTCACTCTAGGCACAGCGATGCCAAGGACTTTAAAGTTAAAAGTGCAGTAAGTGAATGCAAATATAATGTTGAATTGTGATGCCGGATTAACTCATGAGAAAAATGTAATGAATGCTTGTGAAAGTGATGTTAGCAACAAGTTTGTACTGTTAAATGATGATGCTAGAAATTTTAATATGACAAATGTAACACTGTATGAAGATACCGATACACAAGAAAGTGTTGTAAGTGCTAAAAGTGATAATGTAAAGAGAAATAACTGTGTAGAATTGACTATTTGTGATCGGAGCCAATGTGTCATGTATGCAGAAAGTAGACTGTTAAAGGACACCGGGTTCTACAGGTACAATGTAAATGCCAGATGTACATGTGGGAGTACCCCAGGTCCAGTGGGCTACCTGACCATGTAGCCTGGGCTTTTGGGACAAATGTGATGCCCCAGGGAGGGCTCACACACAGCCAGTGGGAGCAAACCCACTGTGGGGACAGCGGTCAATGGGCAGCACAGCCACCGCCACTGGCAACCTGCCCCAGATCAGCTCTATACCCACTGGCCAGCACTGGGAGCGAGAGGTCATAACCCACCAGCTTTCCTGGCGGACCATGGAATGACCAGACTTCCACCACCAATGGAGGACAAGGAGCCCACACAGCCCTGTGGCCCTGCCCTCCATCAAACACCACCACTTACCCACTCTTCAGTGTATGTACCCTACCCATTGCACTGACTCCACCACTGAGGAATCCTACAACAGTGACACCCACATGGTCTGTGTGTGTGTGTGTGTGTGTGTGTGTGTGGAGCGGGGGGGGGGGGGGAATGAGGGCAGCCTCAAGCACAGGGATCACACCTGGCACCCACACAACCCTCACCACAACCTCCCACAGCTCAAGTACTGATCACCTTCCCAAGTCATGGCAATAAGGACTTGGAAAAGGCTAAGGAGGGAGTGTTGTTTTGTGTGCATGCCAATGATGTCATGATGTACTGTAACACTAGAACTGTATATACCTTACCTGTACACCAGAAGGTGCTGCCGCTGGAGAATCAAGGGTCACCTGTACACTGCAGGTAACCCAGTATAAAAGGGAGCTCACCTCTTGGTGTCCTCACTCTAGGAGCTGCAATAAAGGACTACAGTCTGTACAGTTCAAGTGCCATACCCCTGCGTCGTGGAGTCATTAACAGAGTGCCTACATACACAACACCTGTGGTACTCCACTAATCACTGCCCACCACCCCGAAAAAGACCCGTTTATTCCTACTCTCTGTTTCCTGTCAGTTAACCAATTTTCAATCCATGCCAATACATTACCCCCAATCCCATGTGCTTTAATTTTGCACAATAACCTCTTATGTGGGACTTTATCAAAGACCTTCTGAAAATCCAAATACACTACATCCACTGGTTCTCCCTTATCTATTCTGTTACATCCTCAAAAAACTCCAATAGGTTTGTCAAACATGATTTTCCTTTCATAAATCCATGTTGGCTTTGTTTAATCCCATTGATATTATCTAAGTGTGCCATGATCACATCCTTTATAATAGACTCTAGCATTTTCCCTACTACTGATGTCAGGCTAACCGGTCTGTAGTTCCCTGTTTTCTCTCTCCCTCCTTTTTTAAATAGTGGGGTTACATTTGCCACCCTACAATCTGCAGGAACTGTTCCATAATCTATAGAATTTTGGAAGATGATAACCAATGCATCTACTATTTCCATGGCTACCTCTTTTAGTACTCTGGGATGCAGATCATTTATTGGCCTTCAGTCCCATTAGTTTCTCCAGCACTATTTTCTTACTAATAATCATTTCCTTTAATTCCTCTTGCTCACTAGACCCTTGGTTAACCTGCATTTCTGGGACGTTATTTGCGTCCTCTTCCGTGAAGACCGAATCGTAGTATTTATTTAATTGTTCTGCCATTTCCTTGTTCCCCATTACAAAATCTCTTGTTTCTGTCTGTAAAGAACCTACATTTGTCTTCACTAATCTTTTTCTTTTTACATACTTGTAGAAACTTTTGCAGTCGGTTTTTATGTTCCTTATAAGTTTACTCTCATACTCTATTTTTCCCCTCTTAATCAATCTCTTGGTCCTTTTTTGTTGAATTCTAAACTGCTTCCAATCCTTAGGCTTGCTACTTTTTCTGGCAACTTTATATAACTTCTCTTTGGATTCTGCATCTTCCATACCTTTTAAACTGATTCTATCCCAGTTAATACTAGGGTAGTTGAAATCCTCTAATATTACTGCCCTATTGTTTCTGCATGTAATGTATTTGCTGCATGTGTTCTTTGCTTAAGAATTCATAGCACCACATTGCTATTAAGAACCAGTTGGTTTATTAGCCAAGGTTTAACAATCACACTACTTATTACAGTTCATGCACCAGGTTCACAACCACCTGCCTCTTCGTCGATCCCCTGAACCCAACTGGCTGTTGTTTTATTGAGTCTTGTGAACATCATGTGACTGGCTAAGCCACTCCCAATTCCACCGCTCTACAAACCTGTGAGCATACTCAAAGGTGCATACATTACACCGCACTTCGCAGAAATGTACCTATATATTTGCTCTTCTATCTCCCTCTGACTATTTGGGGTCCACAGTACACTCCCAGTAGTGTGATTGCCCCCTTTTTATTCTTCAGTTCAACCCATAGGGACTCATTTGATGATCCTTCTAACGTATCATCCCTCCTCACAGCTATAATTGCTTCTTTAACCAATATTGCAATCCCCTCCTTTTTTATCTCCTCTATCTCGTCTGAAAATCCTGTAACCACGAATGTTGAGCTGCCATTCCTGCACTTCTTTCAGCCATGTTTCATTAATAACAACAATATCACACTTCCATTTGTCTATCTGTACCCTCAGCTCATCTGCCTTATTCACTAGACTACTTTCATTGAAGTATATACCATTAAGCACCACCAAACCCCTTTGTTGTCTATTTCGAGCCTCTGCCTTCCAAACTAACTTACTAATTGACTGCCTTCAATTTCCAGCTTGCATTCTCTCTCTTCTAAATCTATGCTCAGGTTCCCACCCACTGCCAAGCTAGTTTAAACCCTCCCCAACAGCACTAGCAAATCTCCCCACAAGGATATTGGTCCCAGCGCTGTTGAGGTACAACCGATGTGGTGAAAACTATGCCATAAATTTCCTAGAATTTCAGCATCGCTCTGCTGAGACCCTCATCACATATCAGCTCCGCCCTCTCCCATTAAAATTTGCTGAATTAATGCTACTTTGATCTTCACTATCATTTAGAGCACAAAAGAATGGCATTGCTGGGATTTCTAACTTTAGTTAATACTGCTGCGATTCAGTCAAATGGGTATAAACGGCTAAAACAAAAGCAAAATACTGCAGATGCTGGAAATCTGAAATAAAAAACAGAAATGTTGGAAACACTCAGTAGGTCAAGCAGCATCTGTTGAGATAGAAAAATAGAATTAACATTTCAGGTCGATGACCTTTATTCAGAACTGGAAGAAGTTAGAGATTTAACAGTTTTTAAACTAATACAGGGAAAAGAGGGCATGTGTTTTTGTGGGTGTGGGTGGCCGGGGGGTGGGGGCGGTGGTGGAGGGGGAGGGGAAGGGGAGGAAATGGGAAGGCCTGTGATAGGATGGAGAGCAGGGGTATAAACAGGTATTGTTTTTGGTCTTTAGACTTTCTAAGTTATTTAAATTGTGTGAATCTTGCATTAACATCATTATTTAACTAAATTAAGGACAAACCATTGCCATCTGGAATTCACCCAACCTTGCTGAAGCACAAGCTGCCATGGGCTTTCAGCTGTACATTTAGACTTTTTCTAGGCAACTATTTAAAAAAGAATTATATTAAATAACATTCTGATGCTCTTGGTGTTATATATGTGAACTTGTATTTACTCTGTACAGCCACCAGAGGGATCCCATAATCCCTTGGGAGCACAGGTATTTAAGGAGGCCTCACAGGTTGGAGAGGCAATAAAAGACTAAGGTCACACTTAACTTTGAGCTCACAGTGTTTTGTCTGACTCTTTCTCCATACACAACAACTGGCGACGAGATGCAGATAGCGAACCCAATGATGCAGAGAACAGTGGGCATCCTGGAGAAATTCTCGGAGGGAGATGATTGGGAAACTTTTGTGGAGCGACTTGACCAATACTTTGTAGCCAACGAGCTAGATGGGGAAGAGAACGCTGCCAAACAAAAGGCGATCCTCCTCAACGTCTGTGGGGCATCACCGTATGGCCTCATGAAGAATCTGCTCACTCCAGCGAAACCCACGGAGAAATCATACGACGATTTGTGCACACTGGTCCGAAAGCATTTGAATCTGAAGGAAAGCGTTCTGATGGCGAGGTACCGGTTCTGCACCTATAAAAGGACTGAAGGCCAGGAAGTGGTGCGTTATGTAGCCAAGTTAAGACACCTTGCAGGACATTGCGAATTTGAAGGACATTTGGAGCACATGCTCAGAGACTTTTTCGTACTTGCCATTGGCCATAAAACCATACTTCGCAAACTTTTGACTGTAGAGGCCCCAACCTTGAGTAAGGCCATAGCGATAGCCCAGGCGTTCATTGCCACCAGTGATAATATGAAGCAAATCTCTCAGCACACAAGTGCTGCTATAAGTACTGTGAACAAAGTGATGTTGTTTTCGTAACGTACAGGGCAGGTCACACATACCTGCGCTGCATGTCCGCAGATGTCTCCGAGTCCACCATCAAGGGTGATGAATGCAAGGCTATTAACACCTTGTTGGTGCTGCGGGGGTGATCATCGTTTCCATTCATGCTGTTTCAAAGAGTACATTTGCAAGGGCTGTGGAACAATGGGACACCTCCAACAAGTATGCACATGAGCTGCAAATCCTGTTAAACCTGCAAACCACCTTGTTGCAGAGGAGGACAGATCCATGGAGGATCACGACGAACCAGAGCATCAGACCGAGGAGGCAGAGGTATATGCAGTGCACACATTCACCACAAATTGTCCCCCGATAATGCTGAATGTTGAACTAAGTGGACTCCCGGTGTCAATGGAGCTGGACACGGGCACGAGCCAGTCCATCATGGGCAAAAAGACTTTCAAAAGATTGTGGTGCAACAAGGCCTCAAGGCCAGTCTTAACTCTAGTTCACACAAAACTAAGAACTTACACAAAAGAACTGATTCCTGTAATCGGTAGTGCTACTGTAAAGGTCTCCTATGATGGAGCGGTGCACAAGCTACCACTCTGGGTGGTACCGGGTGATGGTCCCACGCTGCTTGGCAGGAGCTGGCTGGGAAAGATACGCTGGAACTGGGACGATGTCCGAGCGCTTTCGCCCGCTGACGACACTTCGTGTGCCTAAGTCTTAAACAAATCTCCTTCGCTGTTCGAACCAGGCATCGGGAAATTCCAAGGAGCAAAAGTGCAGATCCATCTAATTCCGGGGGCGCGACCCATCCATCACAAGGCAAGAGCAGTAACGTACATGTTGAGAGAAAGTGTAGAGATCGAGCTAGATCGGCTTCAAAGAGAAGGCATCATTTCACCAATCGAGTTCAATGAGTGGGCCAGACCGATCGTTCCTGTCCTCAAGGGAGACGGCACCGTCAGAATCTGTGGCGATTACAAAGTAACGATCAATCGTTTCTCCCTGCAGGACCAATACCCACCACCAAAGGCCAACGACCTCTTTGCAACGCTGGCGGGAGGAAAGATGTTCACGAAGCTGGATCTGTCTTCAGCCTACATGATGCAGGATTTGGAGGAATCATCGAAGGCCCTCACCTACATCAACATGCACAAAGGTCTTTTTGTTTATAACAGATGCCCGTTTGGAATCCGATCAGTCGCAGCGATATTCCAGAGAAACATGGAGAGCTTACTGAAGTCGATCCCGCACACCGTGGTCTTACAGGACGACATCTTGGTCACAGGTCGGAACACAGTCGAGTATCTGCAGCACCTGAAGGAGGTTCTTAGTCGACTCAACCGCGTGGGGCTCAGGTTAAAATGTTCAAAGTGCATTTCCTGGTGCCTGAAGTGGAGTTCTTGGGAAGGAGGATTGCGGCGGATGGCATCAGGCCCACCAACGCAAAGACGGAGGCAATCGAGAACGCACCGAGGCCACAGAACGTGACGGAGCTGCAGTCGTTTCTGGGACTCCTGAACTACTTTGGTAACTTCTTAACGGGTCTCAGCACACTGTTAGAATCACTGCATGTTTTACTGTGAAAAGGGGATGAATGGGTTTGGGGCAAAAGCCAAGAAAATGCCTTTGTAAAAGCAAGAAAATTGTTATGGTCAAACAAATTGGTTGTGTTGTATGATCCATGTAAGTGTTTGGTACTAGCATGTGATGCGTCGTCATATGGCCTCGGGTGTATATTGCAGCAAGCTAATGATTCTGGGAAACTGCAACCGGTTGCTTATGCATCCAGAAGTCTGTCTAAGGCTGAGAGAACCGACAGCATGATTGAAAAAGAAGCGTTAGCGTGTGTCTTTGGGGTAAAGAAAATGCATCAATACCTGTTTGGGCTAAAATTCGAATTGGAAACTAACCACAAGCCACTCATATCTCTGTTTTCCGAGAGTAAAGGGATAAATACCAAAGCATCGACCCAAATCCAGAGATGGGCGCTCACATTGTCCGCATACAACTACGCCCTCCGCCACAGGCCAGGCACAAAAAACTGCGCCGATGCTCTCAGTAGGCTGCCATTGCCCACCACGGGGGTGGAAATGGCGCAGCCCGCAGATCTAGCCATGGTTATGGAAGTATTTGAGAGTGAGCAATCACCCGTCACTGCCCGGCAGATCAAAACCTGGACAGGCCAGGACACCTTATTATCGCTAGTCAAAAGCTGTGTGCTTCATGGGAGTTTGTCCAGTGTCCTAGTGGAAATGCAGGAAGAGATTAAGCCGTTCCAGCAGCGCAAAGATGAAATGTCTGTGCAGGCTGACTGCCTTCTGTGGGGCAATCGAGTAGTGGTCCCCAAGAAGGGCAGAGAGACCTTCATCAATGACCTCCACAGTACCCACCCAGGTATCGTAATCATTAAAGCGATTGCCAGATCCCACGTGTGGTGGCCCGGTATCGATGCGGACTTAGAGTCCTGCATTCACAGATATAATACATGCTCTCAGTTAAGCAATGCACCCAGGGAGGCGCCACTAAGTTTATGGTCTTGGCCCTCCAAACCGTGGTCTAGGGTACACGTCGACTATGCAGGCCTGTTTTTGGATAAAATGTTCCTTGTGGTTTCGACGCGTTTTCCAAATGGATTGAATGTGAGATAATGTCGGCCAGCACGTCCGCTGCCACTACTGAAAGCCTGCAGGCCATGTTTGCCACTCACGGCTTACCCGATGTCCTGGTGAGCGACAATGCACCATGTTTTCCAGTGCTGAGTTCAAAGAATTCATGACCCGTAACAGGATCAAACGTGTCACATCTGCCCCATTTAAACCAGCGTCCAATGGTCAGGCAGAGAGAGCAGTGCAAACCATCAAGCAAGACTTGAAGAGGGTAACTGAAGGCTCGCTGCAGACTCACCTATCCCGAGTCCTGCTTAGCTACTGCATGAGACCCCACTCGCTCACTAGGATCCCCCCTGCTGAACTGCTCATGAAAGGAGCACTTAAGACAAGGCTCTCGTTAGTTCACCCTGATCTACATGAACAGATAGAGAGCAGGCAGCTTCATCAAGGTACATACCATGATAGCGCAAATGTGTCAAGCGAGATTGAAATCAATAGTCCTGTATTTGTATTGAATTATGGACAAGGTCCCAAGTGGCTTCCCGGCACTGTCGTGGCCAAAGAGGGGAGCAGGGTGTTTCAGGTCAAACTTTCAAATGGACTCATTCACCAGAAACTCTTGGACCAAATCAAACTCAGATTTACGGACTATCCTGAGCAACCCACCTTGGACCCTACCTTTTTTGATCCCCCAACATATACACAAGTGGCAACTGGCACCACGGTTGACCACGAAGCAGAACCCATCATCCACAACAGCCCAGCAGGACCCAACACACCAGGCAGCCCAGCAAGGCCAGCTGCACAGTAGCCCAGCGAGGGCCCAACAAATGATTCAACAACACCAGCTTTCACACCAAGACAATCAACCAGGGCAAGAAGGGCCCCAGATTGACTCACATTGTAAATAGTTACACTATTGACTTTGGGAGTGCAGGTATTTAAGGAGGCCTCATAAGTTGGAGAGGCACTCTTGAGACCTGCAATAAAAGACTAAAGTCACACTTTACTTTGAGCTCACAGTGTTCAGTCTGACTCTTTCTCCAGACACAACACTTGGTACAATACAGAATATTTTGTATAAATTGACAAGTGGAAAGAGTACAGCCTATGTTTTGACTGGCAAACACATAATAAAATTACACCTCAATTTTGGCGGCTTGAGTGTATAAAGCAAAATATAGATGACAACAACACTTAAAAGTTCTACAACAGCAAATAAAATATTTGCAACAAAATACAAAAGCTGTAACTATGGGAAACATTTCACAATGGAAGTTACAGCATGGTCTTGAAAATAAATACTTTTAGTTTGCGAATTATACTAATTGCGGATTACAACTGATGTAGGCTGTTGACCCACTTGATGTCCTATTAATATTGTACTGATCTTTTACTAGAAACATTACTGACAAGTCAGTAATTAAATGTTTTGTATGAATTATATTGTAGACTTGCTGAAAATTGTTAATGTATTTTGTAAATTCATTATAGGAAGGGCTGAATTTCCCAGTGAGTGCACACGACTGGAGTGAAGAATATGGTGGGTTAATGGAGGATTATCGTCTGGAAATTACTCTGAGTGATCTCATTGTTTGAATGCTTAGCACATTCATGTGAAATTCCTCTCACGCTCTGCTATTTTAATGGAAGTGTTAACCCATTTAAAATATTGCTTGTGGTAATTTCCAGGCTTATTTCTATTATACTACCAGGGATTAGGTAGTATAATGCTCCGTGATTGTGCACTCTAAAAGATTGAGTTTTGGTGATGTGTTGAGATTCTTAGTAAATGTTCCCTGTTCATAGGATTGGTGTGAAGGGTGTGTGTGTAGCAGAGAGTAGGGGCATGTGGGGGTGCTAAACATACTGAACTTCCTGTGAAGTGTATCTATTAAACTGACAGAAATTTGGCGAGTGTGCTTAATGCCTATCAGTCTTATCATTATAGGCAGTCCCTCGGAATCGAGGAAGACTTGCTTCCACTCTTAACATGAGTTCTTAGGTGGCTGTACAGTCCAATATGAGAACCACAGTCTCTGTCACAGGTGGGGCAGATAGCCGTTGAGGGAAAGGGTGGGTGGGTTTGGTTTGCCGCACGCTCTTTCCGCTGCCTGCGCTTGCTTTCTGCACTCACTCAGCGACGAGACTCGAGGATGCACTTCCTCCACTTAGGGCGGTCTTTGGCCAGGGACTCCCAGGTGTCAGTGGGGATGCTGCACTTTATCAGGGAGGATTTGAAGGTGTCCTTGTAATGTTTCCGCTGCCCACCTTTGGCTCGTTTGCAGTGAAGGAGTTCCGAGTAGAGCACTTGCTTTTGGAGTTTCGTGTCTAGCATGCGAACTATGTGGCCTGTCCAGTGGAGCTGATCAAGTGTGGTCAGTGCTTCGATACTGGAGATGTTGGCCTGATCGAGGATGCTAATGTTGGTGCATCTGTCCTCCCAGGGGATTTGTAGGATCTTGTGGAGTCATCGTTGGTGGTATTTCTCCAGTGACTTGAGATGTCTACTGTACATGGTCCATGTCTCTGAGCCATACAGGAGGGCGGGTATTACTACAGCCCTGTAGACCATGAGCTTGGTGGCAGTTTTGAGGGCATGGCCTTCAAACACCCTTTTCCTCAGGCGGCCAAAGGCTGCACTGGCGTACTGGAGGATTTGTTGGATCTCGTCGTCAATGCCTGCTCTTGTTGATAGGAGGCTCCCGAGATATGGGAAGTGGTCCACGTTGTCCAGGGCCGTGCCGTGGATCTTGATGATTGGGGTCAATGTTGTGCGATAAGGACAGGCTGGTGGAGGACCTTTGTCTTGCTGATGTTTAGCATAAGGCCCATGCTTTCGTATGCCTCAGTAAATACGTCGACTATGTCCTGGAGTTCAGCCTCTGTATGTGCGCAGACGCAGGCGTCGTCTGCTTACTGTAGCTCGACGACAGAGGTTGGAGTGGTCTTGGACCTGTCCTGAAGACGGCGTAGGTTGAACAGCTTCCCACTGGTTCTGTAGTTTATTTCCACTCCAGCAGGGAGCTTCTCGACTGTGAGGTGGAGATTGGCAGCGAGGAAGATTGAGAAGACAGTTGGGGCAATGACGCAGCCCTGTTTGACCCCAGTCCGGACGTGGATTGGGTCTGTAATGGATCTGTTGGTAAGGATCACGGCCTGCATGTTGTTGTGGAGCAGGCGGAGGATGGTGATGAATTTTTGGGGGCATCCGAAACGGAGGAGGATGCTCTACAGACCCTCGCAGTTGACAGTGTCAAAGGCCTTTGTAAGGTTGAAGAAGGCCATGTATAAGGGCTGGTGCTGTACGTTGAATTTTTCCTGCAGGTGTTGCGCTACAAAAATCTTGTCCGTTGTGCCCCGTAGGGGACAAAATCTGCACTGTGACTCCGGGAGGAGCTCCTCAGCCACCAGGAGAAGAGGGTTGAGGAGGACTCTGGCAACAACTTTCCCAGTGGCTGATAACAGGGACATTCCGCTGTAGTTGCTGCAGTCGGACTTTTCCCCATTTTTAAAGATGTTCACGATCACTGCATCTCTGAGATCTCCCGGCATGCTCTCCTCCCTCCAGCTGAGAGAGATGAGGTCATGTATTCGCGCCAGTAGTGCCTTTACGCCATACTTCAGTGCCTCAACAGGGATTACATCCGCTCCCGAAGCCTTGTTGTTCTTAAGCTGTCTTATGGCTTTTTCTACCTCGTGCAGTGTTGGGGTTTTACTGAGGTGGTGGCGAGTAGCATGCTGCAGAATGGAGTCGAGTATTCTCGAGTCAAAGGCAGAGTCTCGGTTGAGGAGATCTTCGAAGTGCTCCTTCCAGCGGGCCCTGACTGCCTCGGTGTCTTTGATGAGTGTTTCCCCATTGTTGGCTAGCAGTGGGGTGGGCCTTGGGTGTTTGGGCTATAGGTGGCCTTGACTGCGATGAAGAATCCTCACACATCATGGCAGTCAGCCAGCTGCTGTATCTCCTGTGCTTTCTCCATCCACCACCTGTTCTTTAGGTCCCGGGTTTTTTGTTGGACCTCAGCCTTGAGCCGTCAGTAATGTTGCTTTGCTGCTCCAGTATTGTGTTGTTGCTTTAGGCTCAAAAATGCCCTGCGTTTGCGATCTATTAGCTCTTGGATCTCCTGATCATTCTCATCAAACCAGTCCTGGTGTTTTCTGGTCGAGTGACCGAACGGCTCTTTGCAGGCACTGGTGGGAAGCCTGGAGGGCAGACCAAGCGCTGTGGGCATTCTGCATCTCGGCGTCATGAAGCCACGCCAGGTTACCTATGAAGTGCTGACTGTATAGGGCTCTCTTAGCTGGGTCTTTAAGTGCCCTGGCATTGACTTTTCTGCGGCACGGCTTCTGCTGCCCCTTCCGCTTTGGGGCTATGTTGATGTCAATGATGCATCGGATTAGACGGTGGTCCATCCAGCAGTTGTCAGCTCCTGTCATGGCATGGGTAATGCGCACATCCTGGCTCGGACGATGACATAGATGAACAGGTGCCAGCGTTTGGCGCGAGGGTGCTGCCACGATGCCTTGTATTTGTCCCTCTGGCGGAACAAGGTGTTGGTGTTCATGTTCTAGATATTTTGTTAGGAGTAGGGTACCGCTGGAGTTGGCTTTCCCTACCCCCTCTCTGCTAATCACGCCTCCCCAGAGGGCTGTGTCCTTGCCGACCCTGGTGTTGAAGTCACCGAGGAGGATCAGTTTGTTGTCCGTGGGGCGTTCAATGTTCAATGTTTTGTCAGTCTTATAGGAATGGGCTGGGTGATGTGTGCTGGATTCTCTGGTGAGTATCTAATCTCTGATAGGAGTGGGAAGATACAACACAACTTGCATTTTTGTTTTTCATGTAGTAAAACATCCCAAAACACTTCACAGAGACACCAACCGCGCAGTGATAGTAGAAAGGATGGAGGAAGTATTCAATGTCATGGTCAAAGAGGTGGGTTATGGGGAGGCTTTTAAAGTGGGGGAGTGATGTAGTAAAATGGAATGGTTTAAGGAATGTCTTGTAGAGTGGAGACGGTGACCAGGTACACTGGATTTTCCGATGAGTATCCAATCTTCACCTCAGGAATTACAGCCTTGAATTGAACTCCAGTAGCAGAGAAAAGCTCAAGTCTGAACCCAAGGGAATATGGCTCTAATTTTCAAAAATGTCATTTTTTACTAATTTCCAAACCATATTTTTAAAACTACTTTGCTTTGGATACAAGTAAAAAGATCGTGTAGTACAAGATGTTTATTGTGTTGCTAAGTATTTTGTACTATTTAACTCATCCTGAGTTTTAGATTCAAGGTGGTATGTACTTTAATTTTACCATGTTTCAATACCTGGATCATACCTGGACATTTTAACGCACAATGTTGGCACACAAAGTGATGTAAACTGACCACAGGAATCTGTGCTACATCAATCACTTCGCTATTGAATTCACATCTGTCAATCCTAGCTCTTTACTGACATGAAAATGGAGAGTCCTGACAATTGCTCTCAGCACACCTTAACCTCACACCTCACAAATCAGCAACCCATCATCTCTTCACTATCTTCCTTTACATGAGTGTTTCCTCTCTTTGCTGAATGTGCTTTTTCAGGTAGTTAGTGTTGTTCTGCATCATTAGGCACACTGTGAGCATCCTCCATACAGACCCTCACACATAAGCCTGGGGCTAGGCCTTAATGGCAGGGGTGGATGACATTCAGCTCTTAGGTATTCGAGGAGCAGGAAGTAAAGCAGATCAATTTACTGGCCAAGCAAGAGATTGTTTGTTTACTAGTTTTAGTGCTGATCCTGCATTTCAGGTGTTAAAAAACAATTCCACTCTCAATAAGATGGATCTAAAATGACAGCCATTTAATCTTTTTTAACACATGTTTATTTATAAATTTAATCCAGTACAAAATGTCATTTAATCTTGCTGGTTAACAATCTTTATGGCTACAAGTTATGATATTGTGCACAATGCTATAGTTTTTGTCATGCCTTAAATTGGCATCTATTGTTAGTGTTATAGATATGGCTTGATGTTAAAATGCTGGCACTGAGAGCTAAACAAAAGGCCCGGCTCTCATTCCATTCAGGGCTGCCTTCAACAGCTGAAGAAGTCTCCCTTGACCTGTAGTTACATTGTCAGTGATGAGCACAGCAGAAGCAGATGCCAAGGAATCATCAGTCTAGGTTTTGAAAGTAAGTCTAGGTAGAACCTGTGGAACACAGCTTTTGTTTCTAGCGTTGACATGAAGATGTATCTTCACAAAGTAGCTACATATGTTAGAAACACAATAAAATTATTCAGTTGTTTATCAGCTCTATTACAAAAATATTTATTTGAACAGCAACACATAAATTTGATGTGACTAATATAAACCTTGCACTGCATTACTTATGCTAATTTGAAAATAGCAACAAACTTAATGTAATAATAACAACAAGAAAGATATAAGCCTCTTGGTGAATTATGATTTGTTTTAGTTTACTTTGTTTGATCAACAATCCTAACAGGAGAAATATGATTCAATTACCGCTGTTAATTGTCTGGCCTACTGCGCTCCCTTTTGACACACCCCCCCCCCCTCCCCCTTCACAAAATATCTCCATTTAAATATTTACTAGAACAGAATCTGTACGAAATAAATTATTGCATCCATTGATAGCACTGTCTGTCAATGTAAAAACTCTCATCATCATAGGCAGTCCCTCGAAACGAGGATGACTTGCTTCCACGCCAAAAAAGGATGAGTTCACAGGTGTTTCAATGAAGGACCTAATATTCCAGATCCAGAACAACATCATGAAGGGTGGAAGATGTCTGTGTGTGGATTTTTTTAAACGTGTGATGGCTGTTGCACACCAGCCACCACACGGGCTTTACAGAGCTAGGTCTTGGTCCAGTGGCAAGGGTTAACCAAGATAACTGGAGACCTGCTCTGCTGCATGGGCCCAGTGTGCACACATAGTGCTCTCATACCATAAAGCTAAACATCAGTTGTTACAAAGTTTTATTTGATGTGATATTTTACTAATAATTCATTTTTAGATGGACTTTGACTGAATCTCATCTATTTATACACATAGCTGCCTACCCTGGGGATAATGTCTAATATTTAAATGTAAAGGTTTATTAAAATATGCTCCATTATGAATTTGACAGAATGTAAATACTGGAATATATGGGCACCCAGTTACATCATATGGTTGAGAACATGACCGGCAATTACTTGTAAGTTTCCGTTCCAAATCACATGTCATTCAATCTTTGTTGAGGTGTCAGCTTTGTCAGTATGGACTTCCTCTGAACTAGAAGGCTATAGGCTCAAGGCCTCCCTTGGAGGGGATGGGAACTTGAGCTCATATCTATTATGAACACTTTGATGTATTGTTGAGGAGGGACAGTGGTGTTGGGATTTTTGTATTATGCTTAAATATCTTTACATTGTAAATGAGAAACCTTTGGTTGGATGACTTTTACCAGTTCTCAGTTAGAGAGATAAAATCCAAGTTGTGCGGGGCAATTGTGAGTGTTGCTATGTGCTCCATGGTAGTCTGCAGCGCTGATGATCCTCCCTGCACAACTGCAGTTATATGACTAATGGACTTCTCCATAATCATCACCACACCTCCCAGGGTACTTTGGACAGCCTCAATTGACCCATAAATTAATCACTCATAATTCTTGGAGTGACTAATGCAGCTTGATACAATGTGCTGGTCTATTTTAGGCCACTGGCATTTTGGCTTGGTTCTTGGGGGATGCCTGTAGAAACAGAAGAAGATATGTTCCAATGCTGCCTCAATGATATCCCTTTAAGTAGTTCTTAAGTGACAATATACCAACAACAACAACAGATGGCATTTATATAGTGCCTTTAACATAGTAAAATGTCCCAAAGTGCTTCACAGGAGCGCTATCAATTAGATTTGACACCGAGCCACATGAGGAGATATTAGGGCTGGTGACCAAAAGAGATAGGTTTTAAGGAGTATCTTAAAGGAGGAGTGCAGTAGAGAGGTGAAGAGATTTAGGGAGGGAATTCCAGAGCATAAGTCCTAGGCAGCTGAAGTCGTTCCTCTTTTGCTTTCTCAATCTATAAATCTTATTTGTTTAGGAGATGCTCTGTTGGTCCCATCATGGACTAAGGTCCCAGGTGTTCCACTGCCCTCACTGCGCTGTTATCCACTCGCACTTCCTAGCAAGTTACGGCGCAAATATTTTTCATGCAGAAGGGCACAGGAAGAAGGGGCGAGATGCTCCACTCCAGCAAGACTTGGCTCAATAAAATTTTACAACATTTGCCTCTGACTCCCACAAGCAAAAAAACAAAACATTAATCTCACATTACAATTTCATTATTCATCTTTGACAAGTTGCGTTATACAGACAACATTTCCCGGGCCCCATCAAGAGCTATGCACACCGAGAGAACATATTGGGAAATCGTGGGTGTGCTTCGCACGGTTTTCCAAAATAAGCTCATGGCTGGTGCAGCTCCCCATCAGTAGTGCACATTTAGCCCTTATATGTTTTTGTTAAATATTTTCTGTTGTGGTTCCGTTTATTGTTTAGATCGAGTTGCTTAATAGATGGTTAATTTCAGTATGATTTCTTACAAATTATAGATTTAATTCACAAGTTCTATATAGTTTCTGATCCAGATGTAATGTTGCATAGCAAACTCGTTCGATTTATATCAGAATTTGGTTGTAATTGGATTTATGAACAAATTGAAACAAATCAGGCCAAAATAGTTGGGGAAAAATCAAAATGACAGCAACATAACCAGAAATTAAGTGATTACAATAGGGTAATACTATTTGTGTTGGTTACACTCCCCTTCAAAACACATAATTTATTTTAACTAAACGTGATAAAGGGTTGGTTTGCTATTTGAAATATAATTTTTCAAAGATCAGTTAATTTCCTTGAGGTATTTTTTTCTGGATAATTTATCACATTTGAAGGTTCATGTGTGAAGCTCTGCATAACCTCCACTTATTTGGACAAATGATCCAGACATGTTTAGAATCGTTTCTTTGCATAACACCACATAATTGGCAAGGTCAGTTTATGGTGCAATACGTGGTTACTACATGCCAGCTATGATGTTCAAATTCATTTCTCAAGTTTCCCTCTTGGGCAGGAGGAAGATTTATTGTCATGAGTTAAATACTGAACTGCATATAGGGCGAGAAAAAATATCTTAACAAGCAGCTGTGTTGCTGTGATTCCTTTGACTGCCACAGGCATAATACCTACTAGTCACAAAGTATATAGTTTAATTGACTTAGGTTAAACAAAGTCCTGATGCCATGTCAGTCAAATGCAATGGTCGCAACATAGTAGGTTTTTAGTTTTGCTTCATTTTAAAAACAGAATAGGCCATACAATTTCTGGAAAGGCAGTCAACTTGCTCTGTCCGACCCCATCCCAAATCCCAAGGTCAGGGGCATTTCCATAGAAGGGATGGGTACTCTTGCCCATTTCTGGTATTGCCTGGGTTTTTGTCCAACAGGAGGCCAGGAATTTGTAACACTTTGCCCCTCTGTTGGGTGGGAAGGGGGGCTATTCTGGCCAAAGACTGAAAAAAATATGGAATTTTGAAGTTGCAGCTTCCTAACAGTAACTGATTGCTCTATTTCAATATTTGGGCATATCAACTACCAAAGTTTGATGCTGCACACATATTCTGCCTCTTCTAATGATGTCCGAAGAGGACTTGTAGGTGTTATTGATGTCAAGGGCATTTGGTTATATTGCTGTGAAATAACATATCTGAACTTGAGAATTTTAAAATGAACAACAGTTGCACACAATTCTGTTAACATGTGATGCTGGGATAGCTTGACTTTCTTTTGATCCCCCTTGCTGAACAGTGAGAGAAGGAGAGGCAATCGACTGCTTGAAAATCAGCATCAGTAACATTTCAGTTGGGCGTCACATGAACAAAGGGAGAGGTGTGCCAAAGACAACAGGTGAAAGGAGAACCAGTCTGTGTGACAACATCAGTTCACCTTACTAAACGACCAAACTGAGACTGCTGAAACTCAATCCTCAGAGCTGCAGTCACAATTTTAGGATGATTACCCCAATGGAATTAACTCTCAAAAAGAAATATCTATCCAGAGAATAGAAATATGGTCTCTTTGCTTCAAGGTCCTTTTGTAATTCTACTACTTGCTTTGATGTAAAATCAGAGGACAAGGTGAATATCAGACAATAAATGATGATAGCCCATATTTTCAATTTTTGGTCATATTTTACAACCCAAATGTACGTTATAATAAGATATACCAGATAAAATCGGGAGTGAATACAATATTGCAGCTAGATTGATAGTGTGCTTTGAAGATGAGTTTTACCCTGTGTGAACCTGACCACAGGGAACAGTTAAAACATCACAAGCAACACAAAGGTTTATACTCACAATATTATGGTTGGCTGTGAGGTCAAATCCTTGAAATTGTTGTAGTGATTTCTAACTGTGAATGTAGGTATAATTAAGCCTTTGGCATTTATTCAAGATGTGGCATATTATTTTCAACTTTTTTTTAGAGATTAAACACAGCAGCTGTAAAACATTGAATGTGTATTTAGTGAAGTTTCAACTGTAAGAAGTGTTGGTGTTTCTCAAAAACTTAATTATACCATACATGACAACATCATCTCTGTGAAATGTCTGTTATATATCAAGTTCAATACATGGGGCTTGCATTTCATTGGAATCCCATTTACCTGTTACTCCTGTAGGTGGTGCTGTAATAGTATTTTCATGTTAAATATGTCATGCTGTGTGACACACAGCTAAAAATTTGTCGACCTTAAAGTTTTACGGTGATATTTTGCTATTTTTGGCGAAAAACGGTACGACAGGAAATTTGGAGTAGTCTTGTGGTGGCACATTTCAAATACCGCTGGAGAAAGGAGCGCCGCCGTGCAAGACTCAAAATATCACTCGCCAAAAATTTGGCTCTGAACGCACTTGTATTTAGGATGAAAAAATCAGCCAAGGAAAAAACTGCGTTGATCCCTAGGATCAGTGGTAAGTATGAAGACCTGCAAAAAAAATAAGTTAAAGTTTTTATTTTTAATTCTTTTGCAAAAATTCGCTAGTTAAGTGTCTTTTGAATGTTTTGTGAATTTTTATTTTTTGTTTTTTACAATTTATTTTTTGGTGTTTTTCCCCCCTCCTGAGGCCCAACTCGCAGCGGTAGCGGTATCGGCCCTCGGAGTAAAGTTGGCGATGATCGTGGTTTCCGCCATGAATCCTCGTGCAACGCTGATTTTTACTGCTGTGCAAGTTGAAGGTCGAATTTACTGCCTCATTGCCATAGCATTGCCATAACGATAATTTGGGCGAAAAAATACAATTATCACTGAGAATCGAATTTCTAGCCCAATAACTGCTATTTCAACATGATAGTATATCACTCTATGCACAATCGAGTCACCTGGCTCCCACAAATAGCTCAAAATGCTTTCTGAAATTTTTTCAGCACAATTTATTTTCTTAGTCATTGAAATTTTGATGTCCAAAATAAGGGTTTAAGCAAAATTGAAAATTCAAATCAATTACATAATTCACAATAATAGATTAAATATATCCAATGAATTAGCTTTTGTATATTTGAATGCCTTTGTTACAGTTTTTACTTGAAGATGTCAGTCTTTCCCAGAAGCCTGGACTTGGCCTTAATTGGGGAGAAATTCTGGAGCGCCCCCTGCTCAGGGTAATTACCCTGCTCCCAAATGCTGGGATCCGTAGTCGGGGAATGACGATCAGTGATTGGGGTGGTGGGGGGAGATCGGGGGTTGGGGGGATCGCAATCAGCAGCTGGGGGAGAGAGATCCAGGGCCAGGGCTTGGAGGTCAGAGGTCGGGGATCTCGGGACTGCAGTGGCAGCGTTCGGATGTTGATTGTGGCATCTTTTTTTATGCAAGCGATCTTTGTGACTGGCAAACCAATATTGCAGCAGGGACCTGAAGCATTCATTAGGCCCCTTGTTTGCTTGTACAAACAGCCTAATGCCTGCTTCAGGCATGGGTACAATATGGTGGGCATTGCAATTCTGATTGGAAGTGTGTGGGTACTACTTGCCCGTCACTTTGGGACCTTAATTGGCTGTGTAGCACCAGTTTTTCAATATAACCCCCAATGGTTTTGCCCAGAGATTTGACTGTGTAAGCTAAATTTGGATGTGCGGTCTGAGCATGTTCAATTTGTCTAATTTCCCAAAATGCATCTGTACTATTCAATCTGCTGTATTAATGGGATATTTTCCTTTAGTTTCAAGCACTTTCTGGCCAGCAACTTTTCTTCAAATAATTTTGAAAAACAAGAGGCCAAATTTGAAAAGATTTATTGAGGTAAAATTTATATTGACAGAGATGCTGTCTGTGTGTGGTAGAGAGATGGTTAAAATTAAATGCCTCTCATTAGTTACTGTTTGCCAACAGGAAAATGACCCATTTATCCCGACTCTCTGTTTTCTGTTACCCAATCCTCTATCCATGCTAATATATTACCGCCAACCCTATGAACTTTTATCTTGTGCAGCAACATTTTATGTGGCACCAATACAAACCGGACGGTCTGCATCTAGGCAGGACCGGAACCAATGTCCGAGGGGGAGTGTTTGCTAATGCTGTCGGGGAGGGGTTAAACAAATATGGCGGGGGATGGGAACTTATGCAGGGAGATAGAGGGAAGTAGAATGGGGGCAGAAGCAAAAGATAGAAAGAAGAAAAGTAAAAGTGGAGGGCAGAGAAACCCAAGGCAAAAAACAAAAAGAGCCACATTACAGCAAAATTCTAAAGAGGCAAAGTGTGTTAAAAAGACAAGCCTGAAGACTCTGTGCCTCAATGCGAGGAGTATTCAGAATAAGGTGGACGAATTAATTGCACAGATAGCAGTTAACGGATATGATGTAATTGGCATCACGGAGACATGGCTCCAGGGTGACCAAGGCTGGGAACTCAACATCCAGGGGTATTCAATATTTAGGAAGGATAGACAGAAAGGAAAAGGAGGCGGGGTGGCGCTGCTGGTTAAAGAGGAAATTAATGCAATAGTAAGGAAGGACATTAGCTTGGATGATGTGGAATCGGTATGGGTGGAGCTACGGAATACCAAAGGGCAGAAAACGCTAGTGGGAGTTGTGTATAGACCACCAAATAGTAGTAGTGAGGTTGGGGACAGCATCAAACAAGAAATTAGGGATGCGTGCAATAAAGGTACAGCAGTTATCATGGGCGACTTTAATCTACATATTGATTGGGCTAACCAAACTAGTAGCAATGCGGTGGAGGAGGATTTCCTGGAGTGTATTAGGGATGGTTTTCTGGACCAATATGTCGAGGAACCAACTAGAGGGCTGGCCACTCTAGACTGGATGATGTGGAATGAGAAAGGACTAATTAGCAATCTTGTTGTGCGAGGCCCCTTGAGGAAGAATGACCATAATATGGTAGAATTCTTTATTAAGATGGAGAGTGACACAGTTAATTCAAAGACTAGGGTGCTGAACTTAAGGAAAGGTAACTTCGATGGTATGAGATGTGAATTGGAATGTGATCACTTGGATGAACTTCAATAATTGTACATCCCTATCTGGAGTAAAAATAAAACGGGGAAGGTGGCTCAACCGTGGCTAACAAGGGAAATTAAGGATAGTGTTAAATCCAAGGAAGAGGCATATAAATTGGCCAGAAAAAGCAGCAAACCTGAGGACTAGGAGAATTTTGTAATACAGCAGAGGAGGACAAAGGGTTTAATTAGGAGGGGGAAACTAGAGTATGAGAGGAAGCTTGCTGGCAACATAAAAACTGACTGCAAAAGCTTCTATTGATATGTGAAGAGAAAAAGATTAGTGAAAACGTAGGGCCTTTGCAGTCAGATTCAGGTGAATTTATAATGGGGAACAAAGAAATGGCAGACCAGTTAAACAAATACTTTGGTTTTGTCTTCATGAAGGAAGACACAAATAACCTTCCGGAAATACTAGGGAACCGAGGGTCTAGTGAGAAGGAGGTACTGAAGGAAATCCTTATGAGGCGGGAAATTGTGTTAGGGAAATTGATGGGATTGAAGGCCAATAAATCCCTGGGGCCTGATAGTCTGCATCTCAGAGTACTTAAGGAGGTAGCCCTAGAAATAGTGGATGCATTGGTGATCATTTTCCAACAATCTATTGTCTCTGGATCGGTTCCTATGGACTGGAGGATAGCTTTTAAGAAAGGAGGGAGAGCAAAAATGGGTAATTATAGATCGGTTAGCCTGACATCAGTAGTGGGGAAAATGTTGGAATCAATTATTAAAGATGAAATAGCAGAGCATTTGGAAAGCAGTGACGGGATTGGTCCAAGTCACCATGGATTTATGAAAGGGAATCCTGCTTGAAAAATCTTCTAGAATTTTTTGAGAATGTAACTGGTAGAGCGGACAAGTGGATGTGGTGTATTTGGACTTTCAAAAGGCTTTTGACAAGGTCCCACACAAGAGATTGGTTTGCAAAATTAAAGCACATGGTATTGGGGGCTAATGTGCTGATGTAGATACAGAACTGGTTGGCAAACAAAGCAGAGAGTTGGGATAAACGGGTCCTTTTCAGAATGGCAGGTAGTGACTAGTGGGGTACCGCAGGGCTCAGTGCTGGGACCCCAGCTATTTACAATATACATTAATGATTTAGATGAGGGAATTGAGTGTAATATCTCCAAGTTTGCAGATGACATTAAGCTGGGTGGCAGTGTGAGCTGTGAGGAGGATGCTAAAAGGTTGCAGGTTGACTTGGACATGTTAGGTGAGTGGGCAAATACGTGGCAGATGCAGTATAATGTGGATAAATGTGAGGTTATCCATTTTGGTGGGAAAAACACGAAGGCAGAATATTATCTGAATGGCGACAGATTAGGAAAAGGGGAGGTGCAGCGAGACCTGGGTGTCATGGTACATCAGTCATTGAAAGTTGGCATGCAGGTTCAGCAGGTGGTGAAGAAGACAAATGGTATGTTGGCCTTCATAGCTAGGGGATTTGAGTATAGGAGCAGGGAGGTCTTACTGCAGTTGTACAGGGCTTTAGTGAGGCCTCACCTGAATATTGTGTTCAGTTTTGGTCGCCTAATCTGAGGAAGGACATTCTTGCTATTGAGGGAGTGCAGCGAAGGTTCACCAGATTGGTTCCCGGGATGGCAGGACTGGCATATGAGGAGAGACTGGTTCGACTGGGCCTGTATTCACTGGAGTTTAGAAGGATGAGAGGAGATCTCATAGAAACATATAAAATTTTGACGGGACTGGACAGGTTAGATGCAGGAAGAATGTTCCCGATGTTGGGGAAGTCCAGAACCAGGGGACATAGTCGAAGGATAAGGGTTAAGCCATTTAGGACTGAGATGAGGAGAAACTTCTTCACTCAGAGAGTTGTTAACCTGTGAAATTCCCTACCCCAGAGAGTTGTAGATGCCAGTTCATTGGATATATTCAAGAGGGAGTTAGATATGGCCCTTACAGCTAAAAACATCAAAGGGTTTGGAGAGAAAGCAGGAAAGGGGTACTGAGGTGAATGATCAGCCATGATCTTATTGAATGGTGGTGCAGGCTCGAAGGGCGAAATGGCCTACTCCTGCACCTATTTTCTAAGTTTCTATGTTTCTATGTTTATCTGGAAATCCAAATACACCACATCCACTCGTTCCCCCTTATCCACCCTTCTCGTTACATCCTCAAAGAACTCCATCAAATTTGTCAAACATGATTTCACTTTCATAAAACCATGCTGACTCTGCTTGACTGTATTATACTTTTCCAAATGTCCTGCTACTGCTTCCTTAATAATCGGCTCCAGCATTTTCCCAATGACAACTGGTCTATAGTGTCCTGCTTTCTATCTGCCTCCTTTTTTAAATAGGGGCATTCCATTTCCAGTTTTTGAATCCGCTGGGACCTCTCCTGAATCCAAGGAAATTTGGTAGATTTCAACCAATGCATCCACTATCTCTGCAGCCACTTTTTTTAAGACTCTAGGATGTAAGCCATCAGGTCCAGGGGACTTGTACGCCTTTAGTCCCATTATTTTACCGAGTACTACTTCTTTGGTGATAGTGATAGCTCCTTGATAATCCATATTGGAATGTTTTTAGTGACTTCTACCGTGAAGACCAATACAAAATATTTTGCTTGACGTCTGCCATTTCCCCGTTCCCCATTATTAATTCCCCAGTCTCTTCGTCTAGGGGACCAACATTTATTTTAGCCACTCTTTTGCTTTTTATTTATCTCTAGAAACTCTTATTATCTGTTTTTATATTTCATACTAGTTTACTTTCATAATCTATCTTCCCGCGCTTTAATGGGGTAGAAGCTCCGATATCCCGGGCCCATACAAATTTTCTACGAACCCAGGAAGGCATCGGAGAAGCCAGTTTTCAGCGCGCAATGCTCATGTGCTGGAAACCGGCTTTTCCGATCTGTCAGGCTGGAGCTTGACAGATCATAGACATCGCGGGAGCGAGGACGTTTGTACAGGCAAGATTGTGGTATTTACGCATTTCTTGCCCGGTAAATGTCCTCAAAACTCTTGCGCCTGAAAAAGCAGGCGCATAGTCTACTTTTACAGGTGTAAGAGCTTAAAAACCTATAAAAAACATGATTAAAATAACATTTAAAAAAATATATTTATGTTAAAACCCTGCCCACTCAAGTAATGTTATTTTAAACCCTAACCCTAACTTTTTTTTTAAATCGACTATTTTTTTTTCTTTAAAAAAACATGTATGACAACTTTAATTCCTAATAGTGTATTGTGTGAGGTGTTTTTTTAAAGGTTTTATGTAGTGTTTGTGAGTTTTGGGGGTTTTCTCATTCATAGTAATCGGAGATTTGTAACTTACGAATCTCCTATTACTATGAATGAGGAAATATTTACCTGTGATTGGGTGTCCAGGCCCACGTGACTCTTGTGGATGTCCCTACGAGCACGCGTTGCGATGTGCAGGGAGAGGAGGCCTGTGGATCGAGATCTCGAGCAGGCACAGCAGCTTGAGGTAGGTGCGCATTTTTTCTCTAAAATTTAATCGATGCCCGCCGGAAGGAGAAAGCGGAATTCCTGGGCCATTATTTTTTTAGTCGTTCTTTTCTGGCTTTTAAAAGTTTCCCAATCCTCTGGCCTCTCACTAGTCTTGGCTATATTTTATGCCCTTGCTTTCAATTCGATACCCTTCCTTGTTTCCTTAGTTAGCCACAGATGGTTATCCCTTCTCTTATAGTTTTTCCTTCTCATTGGGATATATTTTGTTGTGCGTTATGAAATATCTCCTTAAATGCCTGCCACTGCTCATCAACCGTCCCATACTTTAATCTTCTTTCCTAGTCCACTTTAACCAACTCTGCCTTCACACCTTTGCATTCTCCTTTATTTAAGCTTCGGACACTGGTTTGAGATTCAACTTTCTCACCCTCCAAATGAATTTGAAATTTAACCATGTTATGGTCACTCATTCTGAGAGAATCCATTACTAGGAGATTGTTTATTAATCCTGTCTCATTACACTGTACCAGATCTAAGATAGCCTGCTCGTACTGTTCAAGGAAATGTAGGGGGTGGTGGGTTTGTCAGCCTTTTCTGACCTTGACGGTTCGAATCGTCCCACTCCCTGGTTCTAGGGCTTGGAATTACTCAGGGGATGTGATAGATGTAGACAAACAACTGTTTGGTGCAAGAACAAATAATTTATTTAGAAAATAACACACCATACTAATTAACTTAATAGCATATAACAAAATGTACAGAAAAAGGGGGAAAATGTATATGCAATGGGTACAGAGGTTATGCAGTGAAAAAAAAAAACACCTCCCACCACTACACTAAATAAGTTAGGCTCTGAAATTGCAGGGACTATGCTCACCAAAGGATTTCTCCACAGTTTAGACCAGTTGCAAACTGCTTTCTCTCTCCTCAATCTTGTGGATTCTTTGGCTGGTTGTGGTGTCTTCGGTATTAACACTGGTCGATGTTTTGATGGTAAATAAGTTTTTTCCTTGAGTCAGCGCTGGATGATTGTTGGTTTTTCAGTGACTCCGAGGCTTCTTGTTCGGTTCTTCTTGTTGCGTTGCTGTAACCTCGTGTGACAAGTTAGATGTTTCAAAGCCAGAGTCAAAGAGCCCAGAGTCCAAGTGCTTTTCCAGAATGTTCTCGGGTACGTTTCTTCAAAAGTGTTTCCTCAGCCCAAAGGTTACCATCCAAGCTACCAGCAAGGCCCCAGTTATACCTGAGAGGCTGCTTAAACTTACACGCCAAAACTCGAGTGCACAATTGATTTTTGATGACTGTTTTTGTGCGATTTTGGAAGGCTGATTAACTCTAATGTGATCCCTTTGTGAGAATTTTGGTGGGCTGATTGAGCATTAGCATGATACAAGATTCCCAAAGGTGTTGATGGGGTTTTTGAATGGTGCTGTTAGAATGTAATCAGGTCTTGATACTGTCCATTGTGTGTTTTGCTGATGCCAGGGTTTTTCTGTATAACCGTTTTAAGAACTATTAAAATATGTATGTATCTGGATCCCTGGTAAGTGGGCTTTTGATAGACTGCTAATGTCTCCCTGGGGCCTGCCTCTCAGGTGGGTTAGCAGCCCTATGAAGACCCAGCATACAATTTAAAATGTCCAAACTCAATCTAAAAGGCCCTAGTTTAGTCCAAAGGCGCCTAATAGTGAAATATTTCTGTCCACATTTCTCCTCCAAAAGTCTAACACAGTTCCCTTTTAAATTCCAGACACGCGTCTATTGAGCAGGGGGTCCCAGAATTTTGTGAATCCTACAGTCCCGCCTTTGACACTATTCCCTTACAGTGTCATTGTTGGTGAACAAAATTCTTAACATCCCAGAGCCAAACCTTCCCTGAATTACATAGTTGAAAAAAAACCTCGACACATTATATTTCCGCCACAAATACAATAATCAAGAATGCCTTTTGTGTTACAAGTTCCATTGGCAGAGGGGATCCAACCCCCCCCCACCCACCCCGCCACCCACCTCCACTCTTACATGTCATACATTCAATACATTTCAAGATTCTTCAAGATACATTACAAACTTTCAGAGTAGATTCAAACATTACGAAATTTTAAAGTACACTCCCCTGGGCGTATCTTACAGCCGGGAGGTCAGTTACACATTAACCAAACATTCAGGTTACACACCACTTCTATACAAAATAAAATATAGCACTTTATACAGAAAAACAAAATAATACTTAAACGCCCAATATTTCCCTTTTAACCCAAATCCCTGCACTGGTACAGCAGGTGGTCTGGGACTTTAAATTTAAATAGAAATCCCTGCGATTGTACTGCCGTACCTCATATCTCTGTTCCGTGTTTTACTCCCTCCCTCCACACACATGTCTCGCAGCCTATTCAGGGCTCATCAAATACCCTCTGGTGCCGGGATTGGTGGCCTTTTTCCCTCTTCCTGCAACTAGTCCACAGTAAATACACTACAATGACAAACTGACACAAAACAAGAGTATGGGAGGCAATCCGAATCCATGGAGGGACTTCTCTGTTCTCCATCAAATCCCACCAGGGTGGAACTCTTGGGCTAGACTTTCCACTTTCAGGCTAAGGCCGAAAAAAATGGGCCTTGTTCCAGCGATGCGGGACCTATTGCCAATGCTGATCGCCGGCTCAAGGCCCATTTCTTTTTTTGCGATTTTCCACTCGGCCTTACCCCAGCGATGTCAAATGGGCGATGTGATTTCTCGGCGATCTCATGATCGCTCGAAGAAAATGGAAGTGAATGAAAAAAAAAGCTTCCCTAGCAACGCATTACTGCGCATGTGCAGGTTGATTTTCTTTTTCAAGTTGATGCTCCTTCCTGCGTTTTCGGACGTCAGGGGTCATCACACATGCTCAGAAGCTCTGTGAGGGTCAGGGAGAGAGAGAGAGAGGAGAAAGAATTTTGTGTTCTGAATAATCTCATATTAATCGATAATGGAGGCGTCATTTGAAAGGAGTAGGGCCAAGCCTTTCAGCGAGGAGGCCAATGGGGCCCTGGTGAATGTTGTCAGCACCAGGTGGGGGGATCTGACACGGGGTGGGCATGGGAAACCTCCACCCCGTGCATATAGGAGGATTTGGGCAGAGATTGCCAACGTGTTCACGTTGGCAACTAATGAAGCCCGGACACCAGACCAGTGCCACAAGCGTTGGAACAGCCTACTGGCAGCTGCGAGAATAAGTTGAAATTTATATTTATGTATTATTTAATGATCTAAATAGTAACTAGAATCTGCAATGTTATTAGGTTACATTTAAATATAACTAAATTATGAATAAATTTATGCAACCCAGCATAAAGTTAAATGTTGTAGTATGAAATATGCCACGTAATGCTAATTTGTAATAGAACATTTAAATCTGTCAGTCTTAAATGTCTTCAGTGTCTTAAATTGCCTGATCCATTTGCTTATGCCGTGCAATGTTATCGTATCATTTACAGAAGAAGATCTCGATCAATAATCGGGAGCAACGCAGGACGGGCGGGGTCTCTGCCATGATGCACGGTTTAAATGCTTACGAGAAGCTCGCGGTGGCCTTGGTGGAGCCGTGGTGTGGCCGAACCCACCCTTGAGACATGTGAGTAATGAGAAATGTGCAATGTTCAATGTGTGAATCATTAGTAAATACTGAAACTATCGTAGTTACGCATGTAATGTTATGCAATTAAAATGTAATTTGATGTTATGCAATGTTATGCAATTATAATATAATCTGATATATAATGGTGATGCACTATAGATGCTCGAATGAGGTCATGTTAGATCATGTTAAACCTTGTGATCACCTGTGCATATGGGGTAATGGAAAGCATTGCAATGTTTTGAGTTCGAGAAAAATTGTAATGCAATGATTTGAATAGTTAATCGTTGTTTATCAAATTAAAGGTCAAGTGGTCGTCGAGTCAGTGGAGTCCACTACCACTGAACCGTCTCCAACATCGCAGGAGGCTGAAGAAGAAGAGGAGCCACTGCAGGCTCCTGCTGCTGTGCTTCAGCAGGAGGAGGAGGAGACGGAGACAGAAGAAGAAGAGATTTTTTTTGCGCGGGGTGGGGGGAACAACCTGCGGCCATCTCAGTTGAGATGGAAGAAGCACCGGGACCAAGCGGTGTGCAGGTGGCGATGACAAGGCGCCTCATATTGCAAATGCCGACCCCACAGAGGTCTGGTCAGCGTGGCGAGCAATCACCTGCCTAGGAGGGCCAGACAGAGAGCTTGATTTCCCTGTGCAGGGAGACGGTCGCGATTGGTCGCGACCTTATCCAGGGGTTCGAGGGATTCTCTGCGAACTGGAGCAAGTTCTCTGTGAACTGGAGCCAGTTTCCAGCATCCTGGAGCGAGTTCTGCCAGAACTTCTCCAACTGGTCTTCTGAGCAGTTATTGACTGCAAGGGAGACCTTGGAGACTATTCGGCAGCAGACAGCCACAACCAATGCCCTACGGCATGCGTTGCTGGCTGGACACGGCGCTGCACCCCAAGGTGTCGTGTCTGCTCGCAGCGTGACCCCGAGCACGCAAGCGAGTATGGAGGACACAGTTCCTCCGGACTCGTAAGTGGAGCCTCAGGCTTCAGTTTCCTCTCTGCCACCTCCATCACGGCAGGAAGTCTTGACATCCCACTCTGCACGACGTCTTGGTGTCGGTCTGCATAGACCAAAACGGGCGGGTGGGGTGCGAACACCGGGTGGGACAGGATCTGGAGGGAAACCTGGCTGCAGGTAGGGAGGGGGGAGTCATTCTCTATCGTTCACTTGTTTTAAAATGTTCACTTGCTGTTATCAATTTATTATACTCTTGTTATTGTTATTGTTACTAAATTGGCCAATTGTATTCAATAGTTAAATGTTCACTGGTTATCACTACTTAACTATTCACTTTCCATTCTTTCTGAAATGGTCATTTGTTATCGTTACTGAAATGGTAACTTGTTGGCATGACTTAAATGGTCACTTGTTAGCTTGACTGAAATGGTCACTTGTTGTCATGACTGAAATGGTCACTTGTTAGCATGACTGAAATGGTCACTTGTTATCATCACTGAAATGGTCACTTGTTGTCATGACTGAAATGGTCACTTGTTGTCATTACTTAAATAGTAACTTGTTTCTTAAAATGTTCAATTTCTTCTTCTAAGGTTTTTGGGATTTTGAGGGAAGGGTGAACATAAGAACATAAGAATTACGAACAGGAGTAGACCATCTAGCCCCTCGAGCCTGCTCTGCCATTCAACAAGATCATGGCTGATCTGGCCGTGGACTCAGCTCCACTTACCCGCCCGCTCCCCATAACCCTTTATTGCCTTATTGGTTAAAAATCTATCTATCTGTGACTTGAATACATTCAATGAGCTAGCCTCAACTGCTTCCTTGGGCAGAGAATTCCACAGATTCACAACCCACTGGGAGAAGAAATTCCTTCTCAACTCGGTTTTAAATTGGCTCCCCCGTATTTTGAGGCTGTGCCCCCTAGTTCTAGTCTGCCCGACCAGTGGAAACAACCTCTCTGCCTCTATCTTGTCTATCCCTTTCATTATTTTAAATGAAGATATAAGATCACCCCTCATCCTTCTGAACTCCAACGAGTAAAGACCCAGTCTACTCACTCTATCATCATAAAGTAACCCCCTCATCTCCGGAATCAGCCTAGTGAATCGTCTCTGTACCCCCTCCAAAGCCAGTATATCCTTCCTTAAGTAAGGCGACCAAAACTGTACGCAGTACTCCAGGTGCGGCCTCACCAATACCCTATACAGTTGCAGAAGGACCTCCCTGCTTTTGTACTCCATCCCTCTCGCAATGAAGGCCAACATTCCATTCGTCTTCCTGATTACCTGCTGCACCTGCAAACTAACTTTTTGGGATTCATGCACAAGGACCCCCAGGTCCCTCTGCACCGCAGCATGTTGTAATTTCTCCCCATTCAAATAGTATTTCCTTTTTTTGTTTTTTTTCCCAAGGTGGATGACCTCACACTTTCCGACATTGTATTCCATCTGCCAAACCTTAGCCCATTCGCTTAACCTATCTAAATCTCTTTGCAGCCTCTCTGTGTCCTCTACACAACCTGCTTTCCCACTAATCTTTGTGTCATCTGCAAATTTTGTTACACTACACTCTGTCCCCTCTTCCAAGTCATCTATGTATATTGTAAACAGTTGTGGTCCCAGCACCGATCCCTGTGGCACACCACTAACCACAGATTTCCAACCCGAAAAGGACCCATTTATCCCGACTCTGCTTTCTGTTAGCCAGCCAATTCTCTATCCATGCTAATACATTTCCACTGACCCCGCGTACCTTTATCTTATGCAGTAACCTTTTGTGTGGCACCTTATCGAATGCCTTTTGAAAATCTAAATACACCACATCCATCAGTACACCTCTACCCACCATGCTCATTATATCCTCAAAGAATTCCAGTAAATTAGTTAAACATGATTTCCCCTTCATGAATCCATGCTGCGTCTGCTTGATTGCACTATTCCTATCTAGATGTCCCGCTATTTCTTCCTTAATCATAGTTTCAAGCATTTTCCCCACTACAGATGTTAAACTAACTGGCCTATAGTTACCTGCCTTTTGTCTGCCCCCTTTTTTAAACAGAGGCGTTACATTAGCTGCTTTCCAATCCGCTGGTACCTCCCCAGAGTCCAGAGAATTTTGGTAGATTATAACGAATGCATCTGCTATAACTTCCGCCATCTCTTTTAATACCCTGGGATGCATTTCATCAGGACCAGGGGACTTGTCTACCTTGAGTCACATTAGCCTGTCCAGCACTACCTCCCTAGTGATAGTGATTGTCTCCAGGTCCTCCCTTCCCACATTCCTGTGACCAGCAATTTCTGGCATGGTTTCTGTGTCTTCCACTGTGAAGACCGAACCAAAATAATTGTTTAAGGTCTCAGCCATTTCCACATTTCCCATTGTTAAATCCCCCTTCTCATCTTCTAATGGACCAACATTTACTTTAGTCACTCTTTTCCTTTTTATATATCTGTAAAAGCTTTTACTATCCGTTTTTATGTTTTGCGCAAGTTTACCTTCGTAATCTAACTTTCCTTTCTTTATTGCTTTCTTAGTCATTCTTTGCTGTTGTTTAAAATTTTCCCAATCTTCTATTTTCCCACTAACCTTGGCCACCTTATACGCATTGGTTTTTAATTTGATACTCTCCTTAATTTCCCTGGTTATCCACGGCTGGTTACCCCTTTTCTTACCGCCCTTCTTTTTCACTGGAATATATTTTTGTTGAGCACTATGAAAGAGCTCCTTAAAAGTCCTCCACTGTTCCTCAATTGTGCCACCGTTTAGTCTATGTTTCCAGTCTACTTTAGCCAACTCTGCCCTCAATCCACTCTAGCCCCCTTTGTTTAAGCATAGTATGCTCGTTTGAGACACTACTTCCTCACCCTCAATCTGTATTACAAATTCAACCATACTGCGATCACTCATTCCGAGAGGATCTTTTACTTGGAGATCGTTTATTATTCCTGTCTCATTGCACAGGACCAGATCTAAGATAGTTTGCTCCCTTGTAGGTTCTGTAACATACTGTTCTAAGAAACAATCCAGTATGCATTCTATGAATTCCTCCTCCAGGCTACCCCGTGCGATTTGATTTGACCAATCGATATGTAGGTTAAAATCCCCCATGACTACTGCCGTTCCTTTTTCACATGCCTCCATTATTCCCTTGATTATTGCCCGCCCCACCGTGAAGTTATTATTTGGGGGCCTATAAACTAAGTGCTTAACACTCTCTTTCCTTCCATCATCCTAACCTGGGAAGCATCAATCTGAACCCTTGGGCATGGGAGGGACGCCTTCCCGTAAGTAAACCCGGCCTGGCTGGGGTGTTTGGTCGAATTGGACCCAAGCCATTCCTGGCCACCTTCCCTCGTGGTGATAGATGGCGACCTCACTCGCGCCTCGAGTACCATCCCCGGTCGTAACGATGGGCGCTCTTCCACCCGAGCACCCAACGATCCGGGACTCCTCGACATCACCTCGCTTGCCGGTGCTTGCCCCCAGTAGGGCGAGTAGGAACAGGATTCCTTCCATCATTTCTGGCTTTCCTGGAGGAATCATACAACAGACAGCCTTGCCTTTGGGAAAACGTTCTCTGGCTTGGCTACAAGGTAATCTTATTCAAATTTAAACTTGAAAGCTCTAAACTTCAAAACCAAACCACTAACTTAAAACTCAAAACCCTTTTAAAACTTAGATACTAACTTAAACCAAAGCTATATACAGCACCACCCGTCTCCGGGTGGCCAGGTTACATCCTGGATGTCCTGTGCCTTCTGCGGTATCTGGGCAGCATTTGTACCGGGGACCATGGCGTCCTAGTCCGTGAGACTCGGTTACTCCTTCTCACGGGGTTGGTACTCGGGGGGTTTTCCGAGTCCCATACAATGGGGCCAAGTTTGCTCCCCCCAGGGTTAGAACGGCGCATCTCCATGTGGTGTGCCGACTTTTTAGAACAGAAATGGCACCTATTATTTACCTTGGTATTCTCCCCTCTGTCATGGTCGATCCAGGCCCTTGGCGCAGTGCAGCAGAATGCGTGGAGGGCGGAGCCATGTCCCTGCGCTGAAAACAGTGCCGGAACCTCTACACATGCGCGCCAGAGTGTGCGCACATGTGCGGTAGCTCCAGGCCCCCGAGGCTGTGTGGGAGGGGCCCGAAGCATGCCACCCCTAGCCCTGGCCGAATGGGCTGCCAGGGTGAAGATCGGACTCGGGCCTCCTACACTCCCTCCCGTTTAGCTCCCGATCCCCCCACCCTCCCTTCCTCCCATTTAGCTCCCGCCACCCCCTCCCGTGTAGCTCCCGTTCCTGTTTAGCTCCTGCTCCCACTGCCCTCTCCCTCCTGTTAAGCTCCCGATCCTGTTCTCCCCCCTTCCTCTCCCCCCCTCCTCGTCGTCGGTGGTGGGGCCCACCCGCCCAGCATCTTGCTGGGGGCGGGCCCCGCCCGACGTCTTCAGTGGCCTCGCCCGGCATCTGCGTCGTCGGCAGGGCCCGCCCGAAGTCTTCGGCGCGGTCCGTTCAGCCTCCCTCTCCCCCCCCCCTTCCTCGTTCCACCTCTCCTCTTCCCCCCTCCCTCCTTCCCCCTCCTCTCCCCTTCCCTCCCCTCCCCCACCTCTCCCCCTCTCCTTCCTCTCTCCCCCTCCCTCCCCCCTCTCTCCCACCCTCTCTCTCCGTCCCCCTCTTTCTCCCTCACCCTCTCTCCCTCACCTCCTCCCACCCTCTCTCCCTCCCTCCCCCTCCTCTTCCTTCCTCTCCCTCCCCTCCCCTCTCCCTCCCCTCCTCTCCCCTCCCCCCTCCCTCCCCCTCCTCTCCCCACCTCCCTCCCTCCCCCTCTCCCCCCTCCTCTCCCCCTCCCTCTCCCCCTACCCCTCCTCTCTCCCTCCCTCCCCCCACCCCTCCCGCTCTTCCCTCCCCCTTGCTGTCAGAAACATAGAGAGACACTGACAGAGAGAGAGACACACACGGGGGAGGGGCCCTATCCCAGCACGCTGTTGGAGGGCTCCCGGTGCTGCAGTCGGTGAGTAGAAACATAGCTTTTTATTTATTGATTGATTTTTAAAATTTTTAAATATTTTTAATTTTTTAATTTTTTTGATTTTATTGGTTGGTTTATTGATTTATTTATAATTTATTATTACATACTGTGGAAGTCCCCACCGGGAGAACACTTCCCGAACTAAAAATCTAGCTGTCCCTAGTGCAGTCGCTGTGCGGCACGGGAAAACTTCCACCCATTTGGAGAAAACATCTACCAAAACCAGGCAGTATTTGTATCCTCCCTGGGCGGTGGGTAGGGGCCCGATGTAGTCGATCTGAATCGACTGCCATGGTCCCTCTACCCTTCTGATATGCCCCATGGACACCTTCCTTTTCTGGGGGTCAGGGTTGTTGGCTGCACACACCAAACACTCCGAGCAAAACTGCTGGACATCCTGCCTGAGTCCTGGCCACCACCCTGCCTGTTGCACCCATTGCCAGGTGGTCTCAGGTCCGGGGTGTCCGGCTCCTGGACCCTTGTGGGCTAGTTGGAGGAATTCCCTTTAGTGCTGTTGCGGAACAATCCACTGATCCCCATGGAACAACATGCTTTCCTTTACAGCCACTTTAGCTGCGCCGTACGGACCCTGTACTTTCTCCCCCTTGGCTAGCAAACTCAAGACAGATCTCAGGGCGGAGTCCTGCGCCTGAACCGTTTTAAGGTCCGGGACCAATGCTACCCCTGCACTCCCTTGTTTCCTGTCTTGCCCCTTATTGCTGCCACGGGTCGTAAGTTGTATGGGTCCCAGAAACTGCCCATACGAGCACCCTCTTTAGCTAGGGTATCTGCCTGCTGGGTAACCTCCCCATGAGGTTCGGCCTTTGATTGGGCCTTTATCTTATGTATCTACACCTGCCCTTCACTGCCTATAGCCTGCATGTTTCTCTCCAGCAACGGTTTGGTTGCTAGGGGTTTCCCGTCCGCAGATGTATACCCGCGACAGGACCAGATGGCTAGGTATTCTGTACATGAATTGCAGGTAAACATGCTATCTGATCAAATCGTGTACGGGATAGGAAAATCCTCAGGGTGGGTCACAATATACACCACCGTCAACAGTTCAGCATGCTGGCCGCTTATGGTGCTCGGGAGCTTAATCGCCAGGGCAATGCCTGCCTGTGGGTCATAGATCCCGCAGCCCGTGAGCCGCTCGCCTGCCGACACTGTGCTGGAGCCGTCAACGTAGATGTATCCCGGCCCGAAATCCTACATCGACATCCCATACCCCTTCTATGGAACACCTATGGGCCACCCCTGAGTAGATCATGTTGGCCGCTAGTCTCGGCTCGCAAAGACCTTTCACCTTTAAGTCCATTTGGGAGAGAAGTAGGTTCCAGCGAGCAATGCAGGCACTGCTCACTGTCCCGTCTTTAATTCTCCCATTTAGGAGCATTTGGGTGGGCATGTGATGGGTGAGGAGCGTAATTGGACACCCCATTGGATAAGGGATCTTTTTACCGCCCAATGAGTGGCGAGGAGGTGTCTCTCACAGTTGGAGTATGCCTTCTCCACATCTGTAAGGACCCTGGAGGTGTAGACACCAGTCTTAGCTGGCCATGTCGCTCCTGAAGCAGCACTGCGCTCAGGCTATCCCCACTGGCTGCTACCTCCAGGAAAAACTCCTCATCCCCATCAATAGCCCCTAAAGCTGGCGCGGTTTGCAGGTTTTTTAAAAATTGAGTGAACGCCTCCTCGCAACTTTTATCCCAGTCCTACGCCACTCCTTTGTGAAGGAGTTGGAATAGGGGTGCTGCTGTGGCTGCGTAGCCCTCAATGAAATCCCTGCAGTAACCGGTAAGCCCGCGGAAAGATCTTACTCCAGCAACAGAATGAGGGGCTGGCAATTCCTGCACTGCTTCTCTCCTAGCCTTATCTATATCCCTCTCGACTGCGCGCACAGTCAGCCCCAGGAATTTTACTTCTGGCTGGCCGATCTGTGCTTCTTTGGGTTGACTTTAAAACCCTCTTCCTTTAGCAGTCCCAGCAGTTCAGCCAGCAGTGGGCCGTGCTCCTCACCCTTGTCGATGAAAGGAGCAGGTCATCCACAAACTGTACCAACTGCTGGGGCTTGCTGAAGTGTTTTAGACAATTGGCCATGCAATGATGGAATATACTGGGGCTGTTATGAAATCCCTGGGGAAGGCAGTTCTACGTATATTGCTGGCCCTTGAAGGTAAAAGCAAATTTGTCTGGTCCCCTCTCTTTAATGAGATGGACCAAAAACCGTTTGAGATATCCAGCACCGTGAAGGTGCACGCGGATGCCGATGTGCTTCCAATTAGGTCGGCGACTGCAGCGACCGTGGGCGCGCAGGCTGGGATATTGCGGTTGAGGACTCGGTAGTCCACAGTGGCTCTCCACGAATTGTCCGGTTTCCTAACCGGCCAAACTGGTGAGTTCATGTGGGTGGCTATCGGCCTCAACACTCCCTGTGTGACTCGGGAACTCAGGGCAATCTCCAGGTCTGCCTCTGCCTCCCAAGGGAAATTATACTGTTTATGGGGCCTGGCCATAGAAACATAGAAAATAGGTGCAGGAGTAGGCCATTCAGCCCTTCTAGCCTGCACCGCCATTCAATGAGTTCATGGCTGAACATGCACTTCAGTATCCCCTTCCTGCTTTCTCGCCATACCCCTTGATCCCCCGAGTAGTAAGGACTTCATCTAACTCCCTTTTGAATATATTTAGTGAATTGGCCTCAACTACTTTCTGTGGTAGAGAATTCCACAGGTTCACCACTCTCTGGGCGAAGAAGTTTCTCCTCATCTCGGTCCTAAATGGCTTACCCCTTATCCTTAGACTGTGACCCCTGGTTCTGGACTTCCCCAACATTGGGAACATTCTTCCTGCATCTAACCTGTCTAAACCCGTCAGAATTTTAAACGTTTCTATGAGGTCCCCTCTCATTCTTCTGAACTCCAGTGAATACAAGCCCAGTTGATCCAGTCTTTCTTGATAGGTCAGTCCCACCATCCCGGGAATCAGTCTGGTGAATCTTCGCTGCACTCCCTCAATAGCAAGAATGTCCTTCCTCAAGTTGGGAGACCAAAACTGTACACAATACTCCAGGTGTGGCCTCACCAAGACCCTGTAGAACTGTAGCAACACCTCCCTGCCCCTGTACTCAAATCCCCTCGCTATGAAGGCCAACATGCCATTTGCTTTCTTAACCGCCTGCTGTACCTGCATGCCAACCTTCAATGACTGATGTACCATGACACCCAGGTCTCGTTGCACCTCCCCTTTTTCCTAATCTGTCACCATTCAGATAATAGTCTGTCTCTCTGTTTTTACCACCAAAGTGGATAACCTCACATTTATCCACATTATACTTCATCTGCCATGCATTTGCCCACTCACCTAACCTATCCAAGTCACTCTGCAGTCTCATAGTATCCTCCTCGCAGCTCACACTGCCACCCAACTTAGTATCATCCGCAAATTTGGAGATACTACATTTAATCCCCTCGTCTAAATCATTAATGTACAATGTAAACAGCTGGGGCCCCAGCACAGAACCTTGCGGTACCCCACTACTCACTGCCTGCCATTCTGAAAAGTACCTATTTACTCCAACTCTTTGCTTCCTGTCTGACAACCAGTTCTCAATCCACGTCAGCACACTACCCCCAATCCCATGTGCTTTAACTTTGCACATTAATCTCTTGTGTGGGACCTTGTCGAAAGCCTTCTGAAAGTCCAAATATACCACATCAACTGGTTCTCCCTTGTCCACTTTACTGGAAACATCCTCAAAAAATTCCAGAAGATTTGTCAAGCATGATTTCCCTTTCACAAATCCATGCTAACTTGGACCTATCATGTCACCATTTTCCAAATGCACTGCTATGACATCCTTAATAATTGATTCCATCATTTTACCCACTACTGAGGTCAGGCTGACCGGTCTATAATTCCCTGTTTTCTCTCTCGCTCCTTTTTTAAAAAGTGGGGTTACATTGGCTACCCTCCACTCCATAGGAACTGATCCAGAGTCAATCGAATGTTGGAAAATGACTGTCAATGCATCCACTATTTCCAAGGCCACCTCCTTAAGTACTTTGGGATGCAGTCCATTAGGCCCTGGGGATTTATCGGCCTTCAATCCCATCAATTTCCCCAACACAATTTCCCGACTAATAAAGATTTCCCTCAGTTCCTCCTCCTTACTAGACCCTCTGACCCCTTTTTTATCCGGAAGGTTGTTGGTGTCCTCCTTAGTGAATACCGAACCAAAGTACTTGTTCAATTGGTCTGCCATTTCTTTGTTCCCAGTTATGACTTCCCCTGATAAAGTGTTAAATGACCTGCAAACTGCTTAATCGAAAGTAGGTGATATAAAAAGTCATCTGTGAGATAAAGGAGACTTATAGAAAGGACAAAATAATGTGCAAATATTGTGGGGTGAAAACACAGAGAAGAGATCTACATACACAAACACATAATTAAAGGAAGCAACAGGTTGCAGATGCAACAGGTTAAAATTAAAACAGAAAATGTGAGCAAAACATGGTGCATTTGTCAATCATACAAACAATGGCAGACAAGAAAAGACCCACTGGTCCATCCAGCCTGTCCCATACAACTGCAATGCCTTGTGCATCACAATACATACACTCTTCACTCCACCTGAAAACCATGTCATCTACTGGAAGAGGTGAAAATCAGATTAAAACTCAGGCCAATTAGAGGAAAAAAATTTGAAACATTTCTCTCTGACCCCTTTAGGTAACTAAAATTTGTCCAGACAACCAGTCATGAGAAGAGATTTGTCTAATTTTACTAAAATGCCTGTTTGTCTTTCGGTCTTTAATCTTGATGAAGGGTATGCACGTAAAATGTCATAACCTGCCTTTTCTCTTTATAGATGCTGACTAACTTGCTGTCTATTCCCAATGTTTCTTGTTTTTATTACAAATAAATGGGAATGTGCAGCTGCCACCAATCCATCCCACTCATCCGAAAAATGGAGGCCTTGGTTGGGTGACAAAAGTAATGCTCAATTTATAATTAATTTATAATAAGCACATTTTTATTTGTCAAATTGATAATAGAATTAGAATATTAGAAATGTTACCATCAACAATAATAATTAATGCACAGAACTTCTTAAAATTGTAACAAGCTTTCAGCATCGTGAGTATCCAGGAATATAGACCCATATTTTCGCCACTATTGTGCCCTGCTTTTTGGCGTCCAAACTATTTTTGTCGTGAAATTCTCAGTTTTCAATTTTCGCAAACTTTTGTACGCCAGTGCCGACCATGTGTGCCAGTTTAAAAATTTTTGGCGCCGACACGAGTAAAAACAGGCTCAGGAGCCGTTTTTGTGCAGTTAGGCCGTCCATGATTCTTTTCAGCACAGTGCACACTGCCAAAAAGCCCCAAAGAAAAAAATATTTCGTGAACTTAAGGAAATTGGCACAGTACACAAAAGGACATTGGAGCCAGGCAAAAGAAGACAAAATAAAGTACAAATGCATGGATTTTTTTTGACAGGGTGCTCTGAAAATAACTCTGAAAGTAATTACCGAGTTTTTGGAGCAAGACAATGTAAAAAACATATGTATTATTTTTTTTGGAAGGAACTGAAATAACTTTGCTGGGTTCTTTTTCACCCAAATCATGACTGTCCAACCCAACACAATTATAGCTGACCGAGCTCCAGGCATGCGTCGAAGGAGTGCCGGCCAGGCAGGATCGCAAGCTCGGCCGGACACAAGCACCAGAGCCTGGACTGCTTTTGAAGCCGAGTGTCGAGTTGTTGTGCTTGTGTCCAGCCGAGCTTGTGATCCTGCCCGTCTGGCACTCCTTTGACCCCTGCCTCAAGCTCGGTCAGCATCCGAACGGGACGTTTTGTGCACAGGCCCAGCAGCAAGCTAGAAATCAGCATTTGTTACAGGTGACCCAAGAGAATCACGGTACAAACAAACAAACAAACGCATGTGCAGATCAGGGTGTGGTCTGATCCAGGGCATCACCCAGCCTTGTGGAGCAAAACGGAGAGGAAAGGTGTCAGTGATTTAAGTATTGATCTGTACAATTACAATAATAATGGGTGCAATTTTTAGTATGTCTGATGTGATAAGGGCATTGGCCATACATGGCATGCAGAGGCGACAAATAATTTGACGCCGATATCGGGGAGACAGATTGATGGGGAGGAGGCCTTACCCTCAGCGAGTCTAGAGGGAGAGGCACTCATACCTGCAACTGAGTGAGGCAGACTGCATTCGCAGGCTGTGATCCAGGAAGGAGGTCATCACTGAGATCTGCCAACTAATTAGTGGAGACATACGGCCAAACATAGAAACATAGAAAATAGGTGCAGGAGCAGGCCATTCAGCCCTTCTAGCCTGCACCGCCATTCAATGAGTTCATGGCTGAACATGAAACTTCAGTACCCCCTTCCTGCTTTCTCGCCATAACCCTTGATCCCCCGAGTAGTAAGGACTTCATCTAACTCCCTTTTGAATATATTTAGTGAATTGGCCTCAACTACTTTCTGTGGTAGAGAATTCCACAGGTTCACCACTCTCTGGGTGAAGAAGTTTCTCCTCATCTCGGTCCTAAATGGCTTACCCCTTATCCTCAGACTGTGACCCCTGGTTCTGGACTTCCCCAACATTGGGAACATTCTTTCTGCATCTAACCTGTCTAAACCCGTCAGAATTTTAAACGTTTCTATGAGGTCCCCTCTCATTCTTCTGAACTCCAGTGAATACAAGCCCAATTGATCCAATCTTTCTTGATAGGTCAGTCCCGCCATCCCGGGAATCAGTCTGGTGAACCTTCGCTGCACTCCCTCAATAGCAAGAATGTCCTTCCTCAAGTTAGGAGACCAAAACTGTACACAATACTCCAGGTGTGGCCTCACCAAGGCCCTGTACAACTGTAGCAACACCTCCCTGCCCCTGTATTCAAATCCCCTCGCTATGAAGGCCAACATGCCATTTGCTTTCTTAACCGCCTGCTGTACCTGCATGCCAACCTTCAATGACTGATGTACCATGACACCCAGGTCTCGTTGCACCTTCCCTTTTCCTAATCTGTCACCATTCAGATAATAGTCTGTCTCTCTGTTTTTACCACCAAAGTGGATAACCTCACATTTATCCACATTATACTTCATCTACCATGCATTTGCCCACTCACCTAACCTATCCAAGTCACTCTGCAGCCTAATAGCATCCTCCTCGCAGCTCACACTGCCACCCAACTTAGTATCATCCGCAAATTTGGAGATACTGCATTTAATCCCCTCGTCTAAATCATTAATGTACAATGTAAACAGCTGGGGCCCCAGCACAGAACCTTGCGGCACTCCACTAGTCACTGCCTGCCATTCTGAAAAGTACCCGTTTACTCCTACTCTTTGCTTCCTGTCTGACAACCAGTTCTCAATCCACGTCAGCACACTACCCCCAATCCCATGTGCTTTAACTTTGCACATTAATCTCTTGTGTGGGACCTTGTCGAAAGCCTTCTGAAAGTCCAAATATACCACATCAACTGGTTCTCCTTTGTCCACTTTACTGGAAACATCCTCAAAAAATTCCAGAAGATTTGTCAAGCATGATTTCCCTTTCACAAATCCATGCTGACTTGGACCTATCATGTCACCATTTTCCAGATGCACTGCTATGACATCCTTAATAATTGATTCCATCATTTTACCCACTACTGAGGTCAGGCTGACCGGTCTATAATTCCCTGTTTTCTCTCTCCCTCCTTTTTTAAAAAGTGGGGTTACATTGGCTACCCTCCACTCCATAGGAACTGATCCAGAGTCAATGGAATGTTGGAAAATGACTGTCAATGCATCCGCTATTTCCAAGGCCACCTCCTTAAGTACTCTAGGATGCAGGCCATCAGGCCCTGGGGATTTATCTGCCTTCAATCCCATCAATTTCCCCAACACAATTTCCCGACTAATAAAGATTTCCCTCAGTTCCTCTTCCTTACTAGACCCTCTGACCCCTTTTATATCCGGAAGGTTGTTTGTGTCCTCCTTAGTGAATACCGAACCAAAGTACTTGTTCAATTGATCCGCCATTTCTTTGTTCCCCGTTATGACTTCCCCTGATTCTGACTGCAGGGGACCTACGTTTGTCTTCACCAACCTTTTTCTCTTTACATACCTATAGAAACTTTTGCAATCCGCCTTAATGTTCCCTGCAAGCTTCTTCTCGTACTCCATTTTCCCTGTCCTAATCAAACCCTTTGTCCTCCTCTGCTGAGTTCTAAATTTCTCCCAGTCCCCAGGTTCGCTGCTATTTCTGGCCAATTTGTATGCCACTTCCTTGGCTTTAATACTATCCCTGATTTCCCTAGATAGCCACGGTTGAGCCACCTTCCCCTTTTTATTTTTACGCCAGACAGGAATGTACAATTGTTGTACTTCATCCATGCGGTCTCTAAATGTCTGCCATTGCCCATCCACAGTCAACCCCCTAAGTATCATTCGCCAATCTATCCTAGCCAATTCTCGCCTCATACCTTCAAAGTTACCCTTCTTTAAGTTCTGGACCATGGTCTCTGAATTTACTGTTTCATTCTCCATCCTAATGCAGAATTCCACCATATTATGGTCACTCTTCCCCAAGGGGCCTCGCACAATGAGATTGCTAATTAATCCTCTCTCATTACACAACACCCAGTCTAAGATGGCCTCCCCCCTAGTTGGTTCCTCAACATATTGGTCTAGAAAACCATCCCTTATGCACTCCAGGAAATCCTCCTCCACCGTATTGCTTCCAGTTTGGCTAGCCCAATCTATGTGCATATTAAAGTCACCCATTATAACTGCTACACCTTTATTGCATGCACCCCTAATTTCCTGTTTGATGCCCTCCCCAACATCCCTATTACTGTTTGGAGGTCTGTACACAACTCCTACTAACGTTTTTTGCCCTTTGGTGTTCTGCAGCTCTACCCATATAGATTCCACATCATCCAAGCTAATGTCTTTCCTAACTATTGCATTAATCTCCTCTTTAACCAGCAATGCTACCCCACCTCCTTTTCCTTTTATTCTATCCTTCCTGAATGTTGAATACCCCTGAATGTTGAGTTCCCAGCCCTGATCATCCTGGAGCCACGTCTCCGTAATCCCAATCACATCATATTTGTTAACATCTATTTGCACAATTAATTCATCCACCTTATTGCGGATACTCCTTGCATTAAGACACAAAGCCTTCAGGCTTGTTTTATTAACACCCTTTGTCCTTTTAGAATTTTGCTGTACAGTGGCCCTTTTTGTTCTTTGCCTTGGGTTTCTCTGCCCTACACTTTTCCTCATCTCCTTTCTGTCTTTTGCTTTTGGCTCCTTTTTGTTTCCCTCTGTCTCCCTGCATTGGTTCCCATCCCCCTGCCATATTAGTTTAAATCCTCCCCAACAGCACTAGCAAACACTCCCCCGAGGACATTGGTTCCAGTCCTGCCCAGGTGCAGACCGTCCGGTTTGTACTGGTCCCACCTCCCCCAGAACCGGTCCCAATGCCCCAGGAATTTGAATCCCTCCCTGCTGCACCACTGCTCAAGCCACGTATTCATCTGCGCTATCCTGCGATTCCTACTCTGACTATCACGTGGCACTGGTAGCAATCCCGAGATTACTACTTTTGAGGTCCTACTTTTTAATTTAGCTCCTAGCTCCTTAAATTCGTTTCGTAGGACCTCATCCCTTTTTTTGCCTATGTCGTTGGTACCAATGTGCACCACGACAACTGGCTGTTCTCCCTCCCATTTCAGAATGTCCTGCACCCGCTCCGAGACATCCTTGACCCTTGCACCAGGGAGGCAACATACCATCCTGGAGTCTCGGTTGCGGCCGCAGAAACGCCTATCTATTCCCCTCACAATTGAATCCCCTATCACTATCGCTCTCCCACTCTTTTTCTTGCCCTCCTGTGCAGCAGAGCCAGCCACGGTGCCATGAACTTGGCTGCTGCTGCCCTCCCCTGATGAGTCATTCCCCTCAACAGTACCCAAAGCGGTGTATCTGTTTTGCAGGGGGATGACCGCAGGGGACCCCTGCACTACCTTCCTTGCACTGCTCTTCCTGCTGGTCTTCCATTCCCTATCTGGCTGTGGACCCTTTCCCTGCGGTAAGACCAACTCACTACACGTGATACTCACGTCATTCTCAGCATCGTGGATGCTCCAGAGTGAATCCACCTTCAGCTCCAATTCCGTAACGCGGACCGTCAGGAGCTGGAGGCGGATACACTTCCCGCACACATAGTCGTCAGGGACACCGGAAGCGTCCCTGAGTTCCCACATGGTACAGGAGGAGCATAACACCCGACCGAGCTCTCCTGCCATGTCTTAACCCTTAGATACACTTAAACTGGTAATAACAATGTTAAAAGTTACTGACCAATATAAGAAGAAAAAGAAAAACTACTCACCAATCACCAGCCAATCACTTACCCCCTAGGCTGTGACGTCACCTTTGTTTTTTTGCCTTCTCCCTGTAGCTGCACCGGTACGCCTCTCGCCGACCCCGGACTCGCGCTGCTCCGAGCTCCCGCCTCCTCGACTGACTGCTCCGAGCTCCCGCTGGCCTTTATAGGCCTCTCGCCGACCCCGGACTCGCGCTGCTCCGAGCTCCCGCCTCCTCGACTGACTGCTCCGAGCTCCCGCTGGCCTTTATAGGCCTCTCGCCGACCCCGGACTCGCGCTGCTCCGAGCTCCCGCCTCCTCGACTGACTGCTCCGAGCTCCCGCTGGCCTTTATAGGCCTCTCGCCGACCCCGGACTCGCGCTGCTCCGAGCTCCCGCCTCCTCGACTGACTGCTCCGAGCTCCCGCTGGCCTTTATAGGCCTCTCGCCGACCCCGGACTCGCGCTGCTCCGAGCTCCCGCTGGCCTTTATAGGCCTCTCGCCGACCCCGGACTCGCGCTGCTCCGAGCTCCCGCCTCCTCGCCTCCAAGAATTGGAAGGAGAACTGCCCTACCTGTAGAAGTAAAGGTAACAGTGGCACTTGCCTTCTATGCTACGGGATCATTTCAAGCTTCAACTGGGGACATATGCTCAATCTCGCAACATGCCACCCATTGCTGCATTCGCCAGGTGACTGCTGCACCATATGCCAGAAGGGACCAGTTCATCACTTTCCCTATGACCACGCAGGCAATGAGAGACAGGGCTGTGGGGTTCTCCAGAATTTCTGGCTTCCCCAGGGTACAGGGTGCCATTGACTGTACCCACATCGCCTTGAGAGCACCCTTGCAAGATTCCAAGATTTATCGCAACAGGAAAGGGTTCCACTCCCTAAATGTGCAGTTGGTGTGCAACGATCTGCCAAATATCCCGTTAGCATCCATGATGCTTTCATCCTACGTGAGAGCATTATCTCTGCGATGTTTCAGGAGCTGCCAGAAGAGCAGAGCTAGTTGCTCGGGGACAAAGGTTACAGGCTCGCCACCTGGCTTATGACCCCGCTACGCAATCCCTGCACTGAGGCAGAGCCTCAGTACAATATGTCCATATAACAACACGGAGCATCATAGAGAGGACAATTCTGTGTTTTAAAGCAGCAGTTCCGATGCCTGGACCACTCTGCAGGCTACCTGCAATACTCCCCTCACCACATCGCTTAGTTCACTGTCATGTGCTGCATGCTGCACAACTTGGCCATCATGAGGGGATAGGTACTGGACATTGAAGATCCTCCTGAGGGGAGAAGGGGGGATGAGGGTTTGGAGCAGGCTGATGAGGAGGAGGAGGAGAAGGAGGAGGAGAACCAATAGCAGAAGGAGGAACCACCTCAAGCCGCAGGACGACGGCGGAGCATTGTGGGGCAACCAAGGGGACCTCTAGCCATTGCTAGAGACTTGCGGCAGTGGCTAATCCATGAATGTTTTTCTGCCTGAAGGCTAAACAGCGGCACGGTTGATTAGAAATATAGAAAATAGGTGCAGGAGTAGGCCATTCGGCCCTTCTAGCCTGCACCGCCATTCAATGAGTTCATGGCTGAACATGCAACTTCAGTACCCCATTCCTGCTTTCTCGCCATACCCCTTGATCCCCCTAGTAGTAAGGACCTCATCTAACTCCTTTTTGAATATATTTAGTGAATTGGCCTCAACAACTTTCTGTGGTAGAGAATTCCACAGGTTCACCACTCTCTGGGTGAAGAAGTTCCTCCGCATCTCGGTCCTAAATGGCTTACCCCTTATCCTTAGGCTGTGACCTCTGGTTCTGGACTTCCCCAACATTGGGAACATTCTTCCTGCATCTAACTGGTGTCGCACCATGTTGACTGTTTACATTTGTTTGCACTTTTAATAGTGTTGTGTTGGTTTATGTTGGTTAACTTCACAAAATAATGCACTGATTCTGGTTAAATTAAAAGAATAGGTTTATTAAACAATTGTACATTTGTATTTAAGTTTAATAAAACATTTTGTATCAAACTTTAAAATTTTTATCAAACTTTAAACTTCTTACAAACTTTAACATTTTCAATTAACAAAACTTTATTGCATCAAACTTTTCTATTAACAAAACAAGTAACAACAAGATACAAATATCTCTCCTTCCCCCTTATTCAATGACCACTAGTGCGTAGTGCCCCTCTTGCCCGCCCTGGTGCCTCTACCCATAGCCCTGTCTATTGGCGCAGCAGACTTCCTCGGCCTCCGGTGAGCCCAAGGTTCTATTTTTTTGTTTTTTGTTGTTGGGTTTGGACAGGGGCAGACCTAGTAGACACCTTTCTGGAAGGCCCGGGTTCGTCTTTGTCTTCTTTTTCAAGCTGTGAATCACCCTGTGGCACAGTTCCTGAGGGTGGTCTGGAGATAATTTGAATGGCAGCAGTTGATGCCGCCAATTGTTGTTGTTAAATGACAACCTGGGTGTGTTCCCTTATTGCAGCAGCTACCTGAAAATTTCCACCACATATGTCAGATAATTTCCCTATCAATTGTCCTGACAGTGCATCAAGTGCATCCACCATTCCCTCCTTAATCTACCCACCAATGGTGGTCCTATTCCTTCAGACAGTGTTGCTACTTCTCCTGACAGTGCTGCAATTTACATAGAAACATAGAAACATAGAAAACAGGTGCAGGAGCAGACCATTTGGCCCTTCGAGCCTGCACCACCATTCAATATGATCATGGCTGATCATGCAACTTCAGTGCCCCACTCCTGCCTTCTCTGCATACCCCCTGATCCCTTTAGCCGTAAGGGCCACATCTAACTCCCTTTTGAATATATCCAATGAACTGGACTCAACAACTTTCTGTGGTAGAGAATTCTATAGGTTCACAATTCTCTGGGTGAAAACTTTTCTCTTCATCTCGGTCCTATATGGCTTACCCCTTATCCTTAGACTGTGACTCCTGGTTCTGGACTTCCCCAAAATTGGGAACATTCTTCCTGCATCTAACTGGTCCAATCCCGTCACAATTTTATATGCTTCTATGAGATCCCCTTCATTCTTCTAAGTTCCAGTAAATACAAGCCTAGTCGATCCAATCTTTCGTCATATGTCAGTCCTGCTATCCTGGGAATCAGTCTGGTGAACCTTCACTGCACTCCCTCAATAGCAAGAATGTCCTTCCTCAGATTAGGAGACCAAAACTGCACACAATACAGAAGGTGTGGTTGCACCAAGGCCCTGTACAACTGCAGCGAGACCTCCCTGCTCCTATACTCAAACCCTTTCACTTGGAAGGCCAACATGCCATTTGCTTTCTTTACTGCCTGCTGTACCTGCATGCCTACTTTCAATGAATGACATACCATGACACCCAGATCTCATTGCACCTCCCCTTTTACTAATCTGTCACCATTCAGATAATAATCTGCCTTCCTGTTTTTGCCACCAAAGTGGATAACCTCACACTTATCCACATTAAGCTGCATCTGCCATGCATTTGGCCACTCAACTAGCCTGTCCAAGCCACCCTGCAGCCTCTTAGCATTCTCCTCACAGCTCACACTGCCATTCAGCTTAGTATCTTAGTCCTTTGTCTAAATCATTAATATATATTGTAAATAGCTGGGGTCCCAGCATTGAACCTTGCGGTACCCCACTAGTCACTGCCTGCCATTCTGAAAAGGACCCGTTTATCCCTACTCTCTGCTTCCTGTCTGCCAACCAGTTCTCTATCCACGTCAATACATTACCCCCAATCCCATGTGCCTTAATTTTGCACACTAATCTCTTGTGTGGGACCTTGTCAAAAGCATTTGAAAGTCCAAATACACCACATCCACTGGTTTTCCCTTATCCACTCTTCTAGTTACATCTTCAAAAAATTCTAGAAGATTTGTCAAGCATGATTTCCCTTTCATAAATCCATGCTGACTTGGACTGATCCTGTCACAGCTTTCCAAATGCGCTGCTATTACATCTTTAATAATTGATTCCAGCATTTTCCCCATTACTGATGTCAGGCTAATGGGTCTATAATTCCCTGTTTTCTCTCCCTCCTTTTTTAAAAAGTGGGATTACGTTAGCTACCTTCCAATCCATAGGAACTGATCCAGATTCTATGGAATGTTGGAAAATGACTACCAATGCATCTACTATTTCTAGGGCCACTTCCTTAAGTACTCTGGGATGCAGACCATCAAGCCCTGGTGATTTATCGGCCTTCAATCCCATCAATTTCCCTAACTTATTTTCTGTGTCAAACTCTTAAAAGACAATATATAAACAGTGCAAAAAGTGTTTACTTTGTTTCACTTATGAATGAATGAATGGATGGTCATGGAGCACATTGGCAGCTACTATTCACAAGTTGGGTGTCTTTGTATGTGTAAGGAAATTCAGTAACTTGGCCTAAAAGACAAAGAAAATTTCTGTTCTGTTTCCTTTGACTAAAAAGGATTTCCCTCAGTTTCCTCAGTTCCTCCTTCTCGCTAGACCCTCGGTTCCCTCGTATTTTTGGGAGGTTATTCATGTCTTCTTTAGTGAAGACAGAACCAAAGTATTTGTTCAATTGGTCTGCCATTTCCTTGTTCCCCATTATGAATTCACCTGATTCTGACTGCAAGGGATCTATATTAGTCTTCACTAATCTTTTTCTCTTCACATATCTATAGAAGCTTTTGCAGTCAGTTTTTATGTTCCCTGCAAGCTTACTCTCATACTCTATTTACCCCCTCCTAATTAAACCCTTAGTCTTCCTCTGCTGAATTCTAAATTTCTCCCAGTCCTCAGATTTGCTGCTTTTTCTGGCCAATTTATATGCCTCTTCCTTGGATTTAACACTATCCCTAATTTTCCTTGTTAGCCACGGTTGAGTCACCTTCCCCATTTTATTTTTTACGCTAGACAGGGGTGTACAATTCTTGCAGTTCTTCCATGTGATCTTTAAATGTCTGCCATTGCCTATCTACCGTCAATCCTTTAAGTATCATTTGCCAGTCTATCCTAGCCAATTCACGTCTCATACCATCGAAGTTATCTTTCTTTAAATTCAGCACCCTAATCTCCGAATTAACTGTGTCACTCTCCATCTTAATGAAGAATTCTACCATATTATGGTTACTCTTCCCCAAGGGGCCTCGCACGACAAGATTGCTAATTAATCCTCTCTCATTACACAATACCCAGTCTAGGATGGCCTGCTCTCTAGTTGGTTTCTCGACATATTGGTTGAGAAAACCATCCCTTATACACTCCAGGAAATCCTCCTCCACAGTATTGCTACCAGTTTGGTTAGTCCAATCTATATGTAGATTAAAGTCACCCATGATAACTGCTGTACCTTTATTGCACGCATCCCTAATTTCCTGTTTGATACCATTCCTAACCTCACTACTACTGTTTGGTGGTCTGTACACAACTCCCACTAACGTTTTCTGCCCTTTGGTGGTTCGCAGCTCTACCCATATAGATTCCACATCATCCAAGCTAATGTCCTTCCTTGCTATTGCGTTAATCTCCTCTTTAACCAGTAACTCTACCCCACCTCCTTTTCCTTTCTGTCTATCCTTCCTAAATGTTGAATACCCCTGGATGTTGAGTTCCCAGCCTTGGTCACCCTGGAGCCATGTCTCCATAATCCCAATTATATCATATCCGTTAACAGCTATCTGCGCAGTTAACTCATCCACCTTATTACGAATGCTCCTCGCATTGAGACTCAGAGCCTTCAGGCTTGTTTTTTTAACACTCTTTGTCCTTTTAGAAATTATGTTGTAATGTGGCCCTTTTTGATTTTTGCCTTTGATTTCTCTGCCCTCCACTCTTACTTTTCTCCTTCCTAACTTTTGCTTCTACCCCCTTTTTACTTCCCTCTGCCTCCCTGCATAGATTCCCATCCCCCTGCCATATTAGTTTAAACCCTCCCCAACAGCACTAGCAAACATTCCACCTTGGACATCGGTTCCGGTCCTGCTCAGGTGCAGAATGTCTGGTTTGTACTGGTCCCACCTCCCCCAGAACCGGTTCCAATGTCCCAGGAATTTGAATCCCTCCCCCTTATACCATTCCTCAAGCCATGTATTCATCTGAACTATCCTGCTATCCCTACTCTGACAAGCACGTGGCACTGGTAGCAATCCTGAGATTAGTACCTTTGAGGTCCTACTTTTTAATTTAACTCCAAGCTCCCTAAATTCAGCTTGTAGGATCTCATCCCATTTTTTACCGATATAGTTGGTACTTATATGCATCACGACACTTGGCTGTTCACCCTCTCCCTCCAGAATGTCCTGCAGCCACTCTGAGACATCCTTGACCCTTGCACCAGGGTGTCCAGGAGCGACCTGGTTAGCTGCATACTCTCCCCATTCATCCCAATGAGTTGTACCATGTCAACCTGTGCTTGTGGTTCAGCTATCTTTTCCACCCTCCTTCGCCTTGCTCCTCGACCTTATTGGGCATCCCTCTCACAGGTGTGCATTGCTGGACCACACTGGGACACGTATCGTGATCCATGGGCTCCACCAGCTGCAGCTCCAATATGACCATCTGATCAGTGGGGGGGATCTTCATGCTGGCCTTCATCCAGATCATCCTGTCAAAATCAAGAAACAATTTTGGACTCTCTTTTGGATGTCCTTCGGGTGGTACTTCTGGTAATTTCTGCTTTTCCTCTGGATCACCTTCTGCCTCTTCCTGATGCGCAGCTGCTGTAAAACATATTGAAAACATCCATTAAAGCCTAGCTAGCCCACACAGTATTTAGCCAACCCACAATGCAACTTGCAGGGCTTACCGGGTCTCTTTGACCTGGGCCTCGCTTCCACATTGGTGGTGGATCTTCTCCGGTGAGCTTTAATCAGATCACAGATCCAGCTAGCTCAATTGCAGTTTACTTGGTGGACCTCCACCAGTCATCATCATAGGTAGTCCCTCGGAATCGAGGAAGACTTGCTTCCACTCTTAACATGAGTTCTTAGGTGGCTGTACAGTCCAATACGAGAACCACAGTCTCTGTCACAGGTGGGACAGATAGTCATTGAGGGAAAGGGTGGGCAGGGAGCCTGGTTTGCGCACGCTCCTTCCGCTGCCTGCGCTTGATTTCTGCATGCTCTCAGCGATGATACTTGAGGAACTCAGCACCCTCCCGAATGCACTTACTCTACTTAGGTCGATCTATGGCCAGGGATTCCCAGGTGTTAATGGAGATGTCGCACTTTATCAGGGAGGCTTTGAGGGTGTCCTTGTAACATTTCCTCTGCCTGCCTTTGGCTCGTTTTCCGTGGACAAGTTCCGAGTAGAGCGCTTGCTTTGGGAGTCTCGTGTCTGGCATGCAAACTATGTGGCCTGCCCAGCGGAGCTGATTAAGTGTGGTCAGTGCTTCAATGCTGGGGATGTTGACCTGGACGAGGACGCTAATGTTTGTGCGTCTCTCCTCCCAGAGGATTTGCAGGATCTTGCGGAGACATCGCTGGTGGTATTTCTCCAGCGACTTGAGGTGTCTACTGTACATGGTCCACGTCACTGAGCCATACAGGGGGGCGGGTATTACTACGGCCCTGTAGACCATGAGTTTGGTGACAGTTTTGAGGGACTGGTCTTCAAATACTCTTTTCCTCAGGTGGCCGAAGGCTGTACTGGCGCACTGGAGGCGGTGTTGGATCTCGTCATCAATGCCTGCTCTAGTTGATAGGAGGCTCCCGAGATAGGGAAAGTGGTCCACGTTGTCCAGGGCCACGCCGTGGATCTTGATGTCTGGGGGGGCAGTGCTGTGTGGCGAGGACAGGCTGGTAGAGGATCTTTGTCTTACTAATGTTTAACGTAAGCCCCATGCTTTCATACGCCTCGGTAAATACGTCGACTATGTCCTGGAGTTCAGCCTCTGCGTGTGCACAGACACAGGCATCGTCCGCGTACTGCAGCTCGACAACAGAGGTTGGAGTGGTCTTGGACTTGGCCGAGAGACGGCGAAGGTTGAACAGCTTCCCACTGGTTCTGTAGTTTAGTTCCATTCCAGCGGGGAGCTTATCAACTGTGAGGTGGAGCATGGCAGGGAGGAAGATTGAGAAGAGGGTTGGGGGTGATGATGCAGCCCTACTTGACCCGTTCCGGACGTGAATTGGATCCATTGGTAAGGATCACTACTTGCATGTTGTCGTGGAGCAGGCGGAAGATGGTGACGTACCTTTGGGGGCATCCGAAATGGAGGAGGACGCTCCATAGACCCTCGTGGTTGATAGTGTCAAAGGCCTTTGTAATGTCGAAGAAGGCCATGTATAAGGGCTGGCGCTGTTCCCTGCATTTTTCCTGCAGCTGTCGCGCTGCAAAAATCATGTCTGTTGTGCTCCGGAGGGGACGAAATCCGCACTGCGACTCCGGAGGGAGCTCCTTGGCCACGGGGAGAAGACAATTGAGGAGGACTCTTGCGACGACTTTCCCAGTGGTTGATAACAGGGAGATTCCTCTGTAGTTGCCGCAGTCGGACTTATCCCCTTTTTTAAAGATGGTCACAATCACTGCATATCTAAGATCTCCTGGAATGCTCTCCTCCCTCCAGATGAAAGAGATGATGTCGTGTATTCACGCAGTAGTGCCTCTCCGCCATACTTCAGTGCTTCAGCAGGGATTCGATCTGCTCCCGTAGCCTTGTTGTTTTTTAGCTGTCTTATGGCCTTTTCTACCTCGTGCAATGTTGGGGTCTCACTGAGATCGTGGTGGGTAGCATGCTGCGGAATGGAGTCGAGAACACTCGAGTCAAAGGCAGAGTCTCGATTGAGGAGATCTTCAAAGTATTCCTTCCAGCGGGCCCTGACTGTCTCGGTATCCTTGATGAGTGTTTCCCTGTTCTTGGCCAGGAGTGGGGTGGGGCCTTGGGAGTTTGGTCCATATGTGGCCTTGACTGCGATGAAGAACCCTCGCACATCATGGCTGTCAGCCAGCTGCTGTATTTCCTGATCTTTCTCCATCCACCACCTGTTCTTTAGGTCCCGGGTTTTTTGTTGGACCTTAGTCTTTAGCTATCTGTAATGCTGCTTTGCTGCTCCCGAGTTGGGTTGCTGTTCATGGCTCAGAAATGTCCTGCGCTTGCAATCTATTAGTTCTTGAATCTCCTGATCATTCTCATCAAACCAGTCCTGGTGTTTCCCGGTTGAGTGACCGAGCGTCTCTTTGCAGACATTGTTTATGGAGGCCTGGAGGGCAGAGCAAGCACTGTGGATATTCTGCATCTCGGGCATGTCTTGATGACCCCTCCACCAGTACAATTCTCGCGGTTCCTGATCTTTGCATTCTTCAACTGTAAAGATGAAAATAGAACTTTTTAAGAGAGGGTCCTTTTGTGTGGTGGCCACACACTCCCACACATATTTACAAATGTAATTACAGTGCATACTTACTTTAACTAATTGTCCTTGGTCCTGCCACTTCTTTTTCAGATGCCCTGCAATTCTCTGGGTGATGGCTACTGCAACATCATCCCAATGTTGAGCCATTATAGCAGGTTTTACTTTTTTTCGCTTTTCCCTTTAAGTTGCCAGCAGATCCCATTTCCTCTCAATGATATTGTCATGCATGTACATGCTGTTTGTATCCACCAGGTGGTGTCATTATTGGAGGCCACTGAGCAGCACGCACATGGTGCTACTCTGATATAAAAGGCCAGACATTTTGTGAGTCAGGCACTTTGGGCCAAAATAAAGCAGAAGCAAGGTTGTACCTTGCTTAGTTAAAAAGCACTCAGTTTGAACCTTGATTGTATACATAATATTTGGTGACAAGAATATAAGAACCTTTGTTTGCAAAATGAGCAGGATTGGATTTTTAGAGCAATTCGTGGAGGAAGAGGATTGGGCAGACTTTGTGAGCCGTTTGAACCAGTGGCCAACAAAATGAAGGGGGTCGACGATGCAGATCAGTGCCGGGCCGTGTTCCTCACTGTGTGCGGTTCAAAGATCTATGGTCTGATAAAGAATCTACTCATGCTCAGTGGTCCAACAGAGAAAATGTACGAGAAGTTGTGTGCATTGGTACGGGAGCACCTCAAACCAGACAATGGCATCATCATCTTGAGATACAGGTTTTATACACATGTTCGATCGGAGGGCCAGAGCGCGGCGGAATTCGTTGCCGACCTGGGACATCTAGCGGGGCTGTGCAAGTTCGGGACGGTGTTGGCAGACATGCTGCGGGACTTCTTTGTTATCAGTATCAACCAGGAGTTGATCCTGCGCAAACTTCTGGTGGTGGAGGAGTTGGATTTAAAAAAGGCCATCCAAATCGCTCAATCATTTATGACGACGGACAGGAGTTTAAAGCAAATATCGGTAAAGAACCGAACCTCGGCAAGTACTGTACATGCGATTGATTCGGCGTTCGGTAGAGCAGCACATGGCAGGGCCTAAACGGCTGCATTCGCGAAACCTGTGGCTGCCCAAAGTCTGCCAGCAGGAATGTATCCGACTTCTCCATGTTGGCATTGTGGGGGAAATCATCGGCACCAGCAGTGCCGATTTAAGCAATATAGTTGCAAAGGCTGTCTGAGAGTGGGGCATCTCCAGCGCAAGTGTCCACAGATGAGCAAGCAAGCTGTGACACACCACGTGGAGGATGAGAGTCAGACTAGCGCGGATCCGGATACGCAATCCGAGATGTCAGAGGAGGAAGTGTATGGACTGTACTTCTTCATAACCAAGAGTAAACCAATTTTGATTAATGTAAACTTTGACGGGATACCAGTATCAATGGAACTGGATACAGGGATGAGTCAATCGATCATGAACGAGAGGGCATTTAATAAGCTGTGGGATATTAAGACTGTGAATCCCAGGCTGAGCCCTGTTAACGCCAAGCTGCGTACATACACCAAAGAACTGATAAAGATGATTGGCAGTTGTAAGGGGTGGTCCCGGGGTCAGGTTCACCTCTGACTTACTTGAGTGGTTCAAATCGCTCCCACTCCCTTGGGTTCTAGACTCTGGGTTTATTTCGGGGGGGTGATAAAGTGCAAAGGACACTGGTTTGATGCAAAAGAACTTTGATTTTATTACAGACAAGAAAATACAATGTCAAACTTATAATCACTCTAATAAAGAACAATACATTACACATTCAAAGGGGGTTAGAGTAAAAATTACACCTCCCACCTCCCAATACCTAATTCTAGCTAGGTTAGACTTTAGGGCCAGTAGGGACTATGCTTACCAATCCTTTCTGGTTAGTGATAGTTCGCGGTAGTTCGCGATTTTAGGGTTCGTTGAATTCTGTAGGTTCTGCTTGCCGTACCCCGAACGTTGGAGAAGACTTCTTACTGCACAATCTTCAGTTGGGTTGAGTCCGCTGATGTGGTAAGGCGCATTTTGGATCTATGGGGTAAGTACCCGGTTTTCTTCATCAGAAATAGGTTCAAAGTCTCTTTAGGTGATGTTTTCACCTGTTGGTAGGCAGGGCTTAGATTGTAGAGTGGAAACTTTCGATTCTTCAGTTTCTTTCTATTGGAGTTTTGTTTCGAGTTTGGTCGATCGCGGTGGTTTTTCGTTGGTACCACGTTGGCTGTGGTTGGTTGCTGCCGCGATGGTGATGTTCTTCCTTCCTTCAGGACTTTAGGACTTCAAGGCTGGAGAAGTTAGTTTTCAACTGTCGCGTTGGTTTCTCTCCCTTCTTGATGGCATACTCACAGTATAGCACCTGGTGTAGTATGGCATACCCTCCGTTAAAACAGGGGACCAGTTATACTGTTTGAGTTGTCCTAATCTTCACGCCAAATCAGTCCAGAATTATTTGTTTAAATTTGGTGGGCTTGACATTTTGTAATATTTTGGCGGGCTTGTTAAAAGTTAATATGTCTTGGGTGGGTTGCACTTCTAAATCTGTTTCCTGATGGAAATATTAGCTTGGTAATCGCAATGTCCTTTTGTGCTTGGCTTTTGCATACAGGCTGCAGTGGGCCCTTTGTTCTTATTCATGTCGAAGATGACTTTTCTCAGTTTAGTTTGATGGCTGGACATTTCTGAGTTATTGTTGTAATGTAAATGTCTCTTGTGGAGAAGGGTTTTCGAGTTTCCATTCCTCCAGACAATTTACCTTTGTCCCAACACCCAGACAGTTCCAATCAAGTGGGCTTCTTTAGTTCCATAGGCCCGCCCACAGACTTGAATTTGTCTTTTAAAAGTCCAAAATTCAATTAAAGTTCGTAGTTTCTTCCATAAGCACTTTAGGATTTCAAACTTTCCAGTAGAGAGTCCCAAATTAAATTTCCTTTCCAATGAGCCCAAACACTGGGGGGGTTCACGTGAATTTTGACCTTTCACAGTGCGCAAATTAATGTGTCGCATAACAGTGCGGTTCACGAGTTACCGCTGTGGATTGTTCCAGGCAATGGCCCAACGCTGCTCGGCAGGAGCTGTTTGGAGAAACTCAGATGCGACTGGAACGACATAAAGTCTTTGTCATCGGAGGAAGATACATGTGCCCAAGTATTGAGCAAGTTCCCCTCGTTGTTCGATCCAGGTATCGGCAACTTCACGGGAGCCAAGGTGCAGATCCACGTGGACTCAGATGCAAGACCCGTCCATCATAAAGCTCGGGCAGTGCCGTATATGATGAGGGAGAAGGTCGAAATTGAATTGGACAGACCCCAGCCTGAAGGGATCATATCGAATTTAATGAATGGGCCAGCCCCATTGTTCCTGTGCTGAAAACTGATGGCACAGTCAAATCTGTGGAGACTACAAGGCTACGATCAACAGGGTTTCGAAACAAGATCAGTACCTGTTACCAAAGGCTAATGATTTGTTTACTATGCTAGCCGGAGGGAATTCATTCACAAAACTGGACTTGACATTGGCCTATATGACGCAGGAGTTGGTCGAGACGTTGAAGAGACTTACATGCATTAACACGCACAAAGGACTGTTTATTTACCACAGCTGCCCGTTTGGAATTCGCTCGACTGCAGCAATATTCCAGAGGAATATGGAAAGTCTACTGAAGTCCGTTCCCAGAACCGTTGTGTTCCAAGATGACATCCTGATCACCGGTCATGACTCCAAGGAAAATCTGAATAACCTGGAAGAGATTCTATTGCATTTGGACAGAGTGGGACCCAGACTTAAACGCTCGAAGTGCATCTTCATGACACCGGAGGTCGAATTCCTCGGGTGGAAAACACCGCTGATGGCATCAGACCTACTGACATGAAAACCAAAGCCATCAAAAATGCACCCAAGCCGCAGAACTTGACAGAGCTGCATTCGTTCCTGGGTCTACTCAACTACTTTGGTAACTTGCTACCTAAATTGAGCACCTTACTTGAATCACTGCACATGCTATTGAGAAAAGGCAGCAACTGGGTGTGGGGCGTATTGCAAGACAGAGCTTTCAAGAAAGCCACCAATCTACTTTGCTCGAACAAGCTGCTGGTACATTATGATCGATGTAAATATTTGGGTTTGGCCTGTGACGCATCGTCACATCGTCATATGGAATTGGTTGCAGGTTACAACAAGCCAATGAGTCGGGGAAACTTCAACCTGTCGCGTATGCATCCAAAAGTTTGTCTAAAGCAGAAAGAGCCGACAGTATGATAGAAAAAGAAGCTTGAGCGTGTGTGTATGGTGTTAAAAAGATTCATCAATACCTGTTTGGTCTGAGGTTTGAATTAGAGACCGATCACAAGCCGCTCATTTCATTGTTTTCCGAGAGCAAAGGTATCAATACCAACACTTCATCCCGCATCCAAAGGTGGGTGCTGACGTTATCTGCCTATGATTGTCATTTGCCACAGACCTGGCACAGAGAATTGTGCCGATGCTTTGAGCCAGTTGTAATTGCCCACATTGGATGTGGAAATGCCACAACCGGCAGATTTAATATTAATCATGGATGCTTTTGAGAGTGAAGGTACCCCTGTCACCACTCAACAAGTTAAGACCTGGACCAGCCAGGACCCGATATTATCGGTGGTAAAGGGTTGCATCCTCAAAGGGGATTGGTCTGCCATACCTAAGCATATATGCGAGGAGGCCAAACCGTACATTCGTCGCAAGGACGAACTGTCTATTCAAGCAGATTGCATATTGTGGGGCAATCAAGTTGTAATGCCTAAGAAAGGGAGAGAGAAGTTTGTGTGTGAGTTACACAGCACACATCCTGGTATAGTGATGATGAAGGCCATCGCCAGGTCCCATGTATGGTGGCCAGGAATTCATTCTGAGCTGGAAGCATGCGTGCATCAGTGCAACACCTGCATGCAGCTCAGCAAAGCACCAGCGGAATCGCCGCTGAGTCTGTGGTAATGGCTATCCAAACCTTGGTTCAGGATCCATGTAGATTTTGCAGATCCCTTCCTGGCCAAGATGTTTTCAGTGGTGGTGGATGCTCATTCGAAGTGGATAAAATGCATAATCATGTCATCCAGTACGTCCACGGCAACCATAGAGAATCTCAATGTCATGTTCGCGACACATGGTCTGCCTGACATAGTGGTGAGAGACAATGGTTGTGCTTCACCAGTCAGGAGCTTCAGGAGTTTATAAAACTTAACGGCATAAAACATGTAAGGTCAGCACCGTTCAAGTCTGTGTCCAATGGGCAAGCAGAACATGCGGTACAAATTGTGAAGCAAAGCATGAGGCGAATAACCCAAGGGTCACTGCAGACCCGCTTGTCTTGCATACTGCTGAGTTACAGGACAAGACCCCACACACTCACAGGGGACTCGCTTGCTGAACCCATAATGAAACAAGGTCTTAAGATCAAGTTATCTCTTGTACACCCGGATTTAAGTAATCATGTTGAATACAGAAGACAAAGTCAACAAGGGTACCACAATCGTGCAACTGTGTCACGTGAGATTTCTGTTAATGATCCTGTAGATGTGTTGAATTATGGTCAGGGTCCCAATGGATCGCTGGTACGGTCATGGTCAAGGAGGGCAACAGAGTATTTTTTATTAAGCTCAAGAATGGGCAAACTTGCAGGAAACGCGTGGATCAAACAAAGCTGAGCCAGAGCAGTCGGACGAAGAAACCATCGACAACCAACCAACCTACCAGCAGCCTTTAGTGGACTCAAGGTTCATCAGTGAACCCGAAATTTCCAGCACGCACTTGTTCAATAAAAATGGACTTGCAATTCCTGACATGGCCACTGCCACCCCCAACAAGTCAGCCATCCAGCCACCAGCCACAACACACTCCGCACATTCACCCAATGCTGGAATCAAACTGAAACGGTCAACCCAGGAGCGTAAAGCACTGGACTGTCTCAACCTGTGAAAGACTGTGATAAGATCTCAGAGGAGGGTATTGTCATGTATGTACATGCTGTTTGTAGCCACCAGATGGTGTCATTGTTGGAGGCCACTGAGCAATATGCACATGGTGCTACTCTGGTATAAAAGGCCAGCCATTTTGTGAGTCAGGCACTTCGGGCTTAAATAAAGCAGAAGCAAGGTTGTACCTTGCTTAGTTAAACAGTACTCAGCTAGAACCTTTATTGCATACATAACAGATATCTACCAGGGATACCACTTTGCGTGGGAGAAATCGAATGGCCCTCCCTTCTCCTTCTTCGAATTCCTCTTCCACTTCCCTCTCAGCCATGTTTTGCAGGTTTTAATGCTCAAAATTGCAGAAAGATCCAGCCAGCACGATCCGATCACAAAAGGAAAAATGATCTGATCACAAAGGGCTCTTTAAATATGTCTGATCCAGACTTGGAAGTTTTTATTTTCGCGCATGCCCAGACAGTTGTTTGCGCAGACTTGAAGCTCCGCCCCATCCCCCAGACAACTTCGGAGAGCACGGCGTCAAATTCAAATATTTGTTTGGCGAAAGTCCCGATTTTTCTTCTGGCGCAAACGTACACAAAAAAAAATCATACGTTAACATTCGCAGGCGCCAAAAATGCAGCAAGTGGAAAATAGGGGCCATATTATTGCAACTTCATTATAGCAAGGATATTAAAGCCATAGAGAGTGCAAAGCATACATTCACCAGGATAATGTAAAAGTTGGGAAACTATAGTTCTGAGGAGAGTCTTGAAATACTTGGGACTAGAAATTTGTGGCCTTAGTGCCACTCCATAGTGCCATTAAATGGCACAAAATGCCAGCTGCTGCTCTTTGGTCAGCTGGTGGTGGGTCCTGCGGCAGCCACTGTTTTCGTCCTTACCTTTGCGGTTCCGGTAACTGGCAGTGCCATCCTGAACGAAATGGCAGTACTGTGACATCGATCGGCGTGCAACACCGACTTCATGTCACAAACGCAAACTTCGACCATAGCGCTGAATTCAGTGCTGGGTCCTAAGCACGCCAGGTTAATCTAGCATGCAAGCAGGCTGTTAGTGGTGATGTCAGCACCTCCTAAAAGGACACACACATCTTTCAGGTAAGTTTGTATTTAAGCTTTTGGACTGGGTTTTTTTTGAATTTATTGAAATAGTGACTTGCTACAAAAGATGTGAAATATTTTTTTATATGTGGAGGGAATGCTGCTGGATGCTTGCAAGGGATCAGATGGTAAAAGAAGGTCTTTGAGAAGACAGAAAATGCTGCAAATTCTCAACAGGTCAGGCCACATCCATGGAGAGAAAAACAGAGTTCATGTCTCAGGTCAAGTTGCTGCTGGACCAGCTGAATATTTCCAGCACTTTATACTGTCATTTCAGATTTACAGCATCCGCTCGCAGAGGGTAGAAGACACAGAAGAGGAAGGAAGTCAAAGAGGAGGATGCAGAAGGAAGGATGCAACCCAGAGAGCCCCTTTGTGGCCGGGAGATCCGGGATGGAATCATCCATCTGTGGTCCCAGTGACCACAACCCTAATTCCACTTTCAACATTAGTCCCACACCTTACCTTCCCTCTGTTACTGACTATCACAATGTCCTCTTGGCCATGATGCTAAAATAAAAGCCACCACAAAGCAAACTTTCCAATCCGACTTTATACATCCATCCAATGTGACATCAAGAAATCAACTCACCACCCATAAGCATTCTCTTGTGTGTGCCTTTGCCTATCCTACTGATGTCATGCAGTGCTACCCTAGTGGCTGCAGTGAGTTTTGTAGAATGAACAAGGAATTACTATTTACTCTGATTGCTTAAGTCACTCACGAGAGGTCATTCATTTAAAATTGTCATCAAGAAAGGCTGGGAGAGAGGTTAGGAGATATTTCTTTATGCAAAGGGCTGCTGGAGCCTGGAATGCTTTAGCATAGCGGATGGTTGAGGCAGAGACCTTTACAACTTTTAAGAGAAAATTAGAAGCAAAACAAGATACATGGCTATAGAGTGAGAGTGGGGAAATTAGTTTTGGAGCCTAAACAGAATTCTCCCTCATTGTCTTCTGTTGCAAAATAACAATAATTATATCTTTTCCACATAAATCTAGAATATAAAAGCATAATCTCCCAGACTTCCCTTGACATGGCAATATCTACTGAGTAAGCTTGTGGCTTCATAAGATGACCGTGTCTATTCATTGGCCTCAGATGTTAATAACTGAAGACCAGCACTCCCTCTTATCTTAGTTTGTTTTGTTTCAACTGAACATTGATGAGTATAGTATTATGTAGTCATATTTTCTTGATTAATACTTTCTTCATTATCTCAGCCTCTGCCCATTCATCCAAATATTTAACAAATCATTTCAGAGGCTCAAAAGTGACTGCATCGGTTGGATTTCTATCCTCCCACTGGAGGAGGGTCTGAGCAAGACTTCCACCTACTGCTCCAACCCTATAGTGACCTGGACCCAGTTTCCTGAGTTGAGGCACGATTTTTGTGTAGGGTGGGCTCCCAGTGGCAACCCAATGACACAAAAGGAGCCTGGCAGCAATGCCCAGCAAAATTCAGCAACTGGGCCAAGGCTTACATAGGGTTTTTAAAAAATTCATTTGTGGAATGTGGTTGTCACTGGCAAAGCCAGCATTTATTGCTCATCCCTAATTGCTCTTGTGATGGTGACGGTGAGCCACCATCTTGAATCGCTGCAGTCCGTGAGGTGAAGGTACTCCAACAGTGCTGTCAGGATGGGAGTTCCAGGATTTTGAACCAGCGACAATGAAGGAACAGTGATATATTTCCAAGTCAGAATGTTGTGACTTGGAGGGGAATTTGCAGGTTGTAGTGTTCCCATCCGCCTGCTGCCCTTGTCCTTCTAGATGGTAGAGGTCGTGGGTTTGGGAGGTGCTTCCAGAGAAGCCTTGGCGAGTTGCTGCAGTGCATCTTGTTGATGGTACACTCTACAGCCACGGTGCGCCAGGGGTGGAGGGAGTGCATGTTTAAGGTGGTGGATTGGGGCCAATCAAGTGGGCTGTTATGTCCTTGATGGCGTCGAGCTTCTTGAGTGTTGTGGGAACTGCACTCATCCAAGCAAGAGGAGAGTACTCCATCACACTCCTGACTTGTGCAAAAGCTTTTGGGAGTCAGGAGATGAGACACTCACTGAAGAATATCGAGCCTCTGTCCTGCTCTTGTTGCCACAGTACTTATGTGGCTGATCCAGTAAAGTTTCTGGTCAATGGAGATCCACAGGATGTTGATGGTGGGGGATTCAGTAATGGTAATGCCGTTGACTGTCAAGGGGCGGTGGTTGCACTTATGTGGCACAAATGTTACTTGCCACTTATCAGTCCAAGCCTGAATGTCGCCCAGGTCTTGTTGCATGCGGGCATGGACTGCTTCATTATCTGAGGAGTTGCAAATGGAACTGAACACTGTGCAATCATTAGTGAACATCCCCACTTCTGACCTTATGTTGGAGGGAAGATCATTGATGAAGCAGCTGAAGATCGTTGGGTCTAGGTCACTGCCCTGAGGAACTCCTGCAGCATGTCCTGGGGTTGAGATGATTGACCACCAAACACCACAACCATCTTCCTTTGTGCTAGTTATGACTCCAGCCAGTGGAGAGTTTTCCCCCTGAATTCCATTTACTTCAATTTTACTCAGGCTCCCTGATACCACACTCGGCCAAATGCTGCCTTGATGTCAAGGGCCGTCACACTCACCTCACCTCTGGAATTCAGTTCTTTTGTCCATGTTTGAACCAAGGCTGTAATGAGCAGCGTGGTTCTGACGGAACCCAAACTGAGCATGGGTAGGTTTTTGGTGAGTAATTGCTGCTTGATAGCACTTCCCTCCCACATAAGTTCAGAAGGGGGGGAAATTCTTAACTGAATGATCTCACACTTTCCCACATTAAACTCCATCTGCCACAGTTTTGCACGCTCAGTTAATCTGTCCCCTTGTAATTTTCTGTTTCCAGCTATACGATTTACTGTGCCACCTAACTTAGTGTTTTTAACAAATTTCGATATAGGGCTCCCTAGTTCTTCATCCAAGTCATTTACAAATATAGTGAAAAACTATGACCCCAGTACAAATGTCTGAGGGACACCACTAATCAGATCCTGATAATTGGAGTACCCATTATCTTTACTCTCTGTTGCCTACTTCCTAACCAATTCTCAATCCAAGCTATAGGTTGCCTCCAATTCATGCACTCTCATTTTTGTTAACAGGCTCTTATGTGGAACCTTCTTGAATGCCTGCTGAAAGTCCATAGACACTACTTTATCTGTTACCTCTGCAACAAATTCAATAGGTTTGTTAGCCATGACTTACCCTTTACAAATCCATGCTGGCTCTCTCTGATCAGCTTATATTTGTCCAAATGCTCAGTCACTCTGTCCCTAATAACAGATTCTAGTAACTTCCCCATAACTGATGTTAGACTAATAGGCCTATAATTTCCTAGCTTATCTCACCCTTCTTAAGTGGTGGAGTGACACTGGCAATTTTCCAATCCAAGGGGACATTCAACGTCTGTATAATGGAATTACAGTCCGAGCATTGGGTTGAAATTAATTTAAAATAGGACCAGTTTAGTCAGCAGGTGGAGATGGCATTCATCCTATCAATCTCAGCCAGTTTTGAACCTCTGTCACAGAGGTAAAATATGTGTGCTAACTTCTTGCATTATCTATGCGGGATTTTGAATATAATTACTTTATAAATTATCTGTATTTATCTATCAGGTGGTCACACAATGCCCCTAGTCTGTGTAACATACTTCTTATAATAAATATTATTAATATATATATTAACAGAATACAGAATTTACCCATGAAATGTGTATTGATTTTTGTCTTTCCTGCGTGGGTATTGCCCAGAGCACACAATGATAATCGCAGGGTGGGTTGAATGCTGATAACAAGGCCTGCCTGATTTCCTTTCCATTTAAATTAATGGGAAGAAAGTCGACTGGGTTCAGTAACTGGTGTGTGATTTTTCAAGCCAAACATTGATTTTTGCACCCTCTCCAGTTAATGCTTAATGCTCAGGTGGTAAGATCACAACTTACCCCAAGATGGCAACAAATCCCAACCCAATCTTGAAAATCTCCTTAAAAAGGATAAATGATGAATATCTTGGCTCAAAATAGAAATATTCAAGTGTTGGGTCAATGAACTAAGATTAGGATTTAGTTGTGTGGCTGAATGGGAAAACAAACGATACAATATAATTTTCTAAATTCGGAATTGGCCATGGCACTGAATTAAAACAAGCTTCAGTTTCATACAGCACATAAATTAGATTTTTTTTAAATACTTACTTGAGTTCTGATTCATGGAGTGGGGCCTAGAAACTCATCTCAAGTGGTGGCGTAAAACAGGCAATATTGGATTGGCCGCTCGTTACACGCAGTGCCTGGTATTCAGTTACATTAACTGCACTGGAACTGAATATACCTGTGTATACCGAGCGGCCAATCCGATACCACTCGTTTAGTGCCATTGCCCAAGGCAAATTTCTAGGCCCTCGAGTCATTTTAACTTTTAGCGATAGTGTAAAATGGGCGATATTGGATCAGCTGTTTGTTATACAATGCTCCAATACTCCACCCCACCCCCCCAGGCCTAGGACTTATTTGATGACCACTGCTGATGAGGAAGGCAGTCTGACATTGATCGCTTAGCTCGGGTGAGCTACCTGTGGAGGCGCGCCTAGTGCTGGCAGCTCATAAGAACATAAGAACATAAGAAATAGAAGCAGAAGTCGGGTATTTGGCCACCTGGGGTCTGCTCCACCATTCAATAAGATCATGGCTGATCTGACCTGGGCCTCAACTCCACTTCCCTGTCCGCTCCCCATAATCCTTTACTCCCGAATCGTTCAAAAATCTGTCTATCTCCACCTTAAATATATTCAATGACCCAGCCTCCACAGCTCTCTGGGGCAGAAACTCCACACAGTCATGACTCTTCGAGAGAAGAAATTCTTGCTCATCTCCGTTTTAATGAGCGATGCCTTATTCTGAAATGATGCACCCTAGTTCTAGATTCCACCATGATGGGAAACATCCACTCTCCGTCTACCTTGTCAAGCCCCCTCAGAATCTTGTACATTTCAATAAGATCACCTCTCATTCTTTTATACCCCAATGAGAAGAGGTCCAATCTGCTCAACCATTCTTCATAAGACAATCCCTTCATCTCAAGAATGCAGTGGGCAGAATTCAACAGAACCCCCGCCTGTGTTTGGGCTCATTTGAAAGGAAATTTAATTTGGGACTATCTAGCAAAAAGTTTGGAACTCTAAAGTGCTTATGGAAGAAACTATGAACTTTAATAGAGTTATGAACTATTACAAGACAAATTCAAACCTGTGGGCGGACCTAGGGAACAAAAGAAGCCCACTTGATTATTGGAACTACCTGAGTGTGAGGATGGAGTTAACCTGTCTGGAAGAATGAGTATTTGCAAATCTTTCTCCACAAGAGACATTATCCAGAGATAGCTCCCCATCAACATGGGTCTGGACATACATCATTTTCAGCATATATATCACAAAGAGGCCCAATCCAGCCTGTATGCGAAAGACTAAGCACAAAAGGACATTGCAATTACCAAACTAATTTTTCCATCAGGAAACAGTTTTTCGAAGATCAACCCACCCAAGACATATCAACTTTAACGAGCCCGACAAAATATTACAGAGAAGAACCAAGCCTGCCAAAATTATACAAAGGAGTGTGAAGAGATTTGGTGGCAAGATTAGAACATTGAAACCGTATAACTGGCCACTGTTTTCAACAGAGGTTAGAGAGACGAGGAGAGAAGAGAGAGAGGGAAGAGAGAGGAGAGTGTGGGGGAGAGAGGTGATCGCTACTACCTCATTAAGACAAGGAGAGAAACCAACATGGCAGTTGTAAAACTAACTTCTCCAGCCTCAAAGTCTTGAAGTCCTGAAGGAGGGAAGAACATCACCACCTACCATTAACTATCAAAAGGATTGGTAAGCATATATCCCTGTTGCCCTGGAGTCTAACCTAGCTAGAATTAGGTATTGGGAGGTGGGAGGTATAATTTTACTGCAACCCCCTCTGAATGTGTAGTGTATGGTACTTTATTAGAGTGATTATAAGTTTGAGCTTGTACCTTTCCTTGTATTGTTCTTTGTTAGAGTGATTGTAAGTTTGGCCTTGTATTTTCTTACTGGAGTAGTAATATGTCCTTACTATACAGTATAAATGCACATGAGGCCCATACTTGAGAGAAGGTCACTCTGTGAACAGTAACCTTTATTAGCCAGCACTGAAGTGATGAAGGTGGGTGAAGCTTCCCCTTTTATACCTGAAAGTCCAGGTTAGGTGTGTCTCCCACAAGTTCAGCCCCTTGTGGTCAATGTTCTCAAGGTGTACAACTTAGATCAGCTTATACATGGTTTACAATGATAGTTGAATACAAGACATCACCTTCCCCCAAAAAGTCTTATTGGGAATCACAGGTTAAGTCTCTCTGGTGGTTTACGCTCCCTTGTAGAGCACTTGAGTTGGGACTCCGGTTGTTGGGCACTGGCCTGAGTGTCTACTGTTTGCGGTGCCTCAGGCCTGTCCGGACTGCCCACAGTTGACTGGGCTCTCCACCGCCTTGTTCCGGTGTTCGGTCACCTGTGGAGGAGTGAACTCTACATTGTGTTCTTCCTCTACTTCTTCTATGGGGTTGCTGAACCTCCTTTTTGTTTGATCCACGTGTTTGTGGCAGATTTGTCCATTGGTAAGTTTATCTACCAGAATCCTTTTCCCCTCTTTGGCAATCACAGTGCCTGCAAGCCATTTAGGCCATGCAGCGTAGTTAGGACAAAGACAGGGTCATTGACATCAATACATCGCGCCCTCGCATTCCCGTCATGGTAGTCACATTGTGACTGGCGCTTGCTCTCAACAATTTCTTTCATGGTGGGGTGTATAAGGGATAACCTGGTTTTGTGCGTCCTTTTCATTAGCAGCTCTGCGGGTGGGACCCTTGTGAGTGAGTGTGGTCGGGATCTATTGGACAACAGGAGGCGTGATAAGCGGCTTTGTAGGGAACCCCCTTGGATTCTGAGCATCCCCTGTTTGATTATCTTCACTGCTCGTTCCGCCTGGCCGTTTTGAGGCCGGCCTGAACGGTGCCGTTCTGACATGGTTGATACCATTTCCTGCCATGAAGTCCTGGAATTCAATGCTTGTAAAGCACGGGCAATTGTCGCTGACCAAGACGTCCGGTAGACCATGGGCAGCGAACATTGCCCGTAGACTTTCTACCGTGGCAGAGGATGTGCTTGAATTGAGAATATCACAGTCGATCCATTTGAAGTAGGCGTCTACTACAACCAAAAACATTTTTTCCATGAAAAGATCTGCGTAGTCCACATGGATGCGAGACCATGGTTTGGCGGGCCAGGACCAGGGGCTGAGGGGGGCTTTCTTAGGCGCATTGCCCAGCTGGGCACACGTGTTGCACCTGTGAACACAAAGTTCCAAGTTTGCATCTATCCCTGGCCACCAAATGTGTGACCTGATAATTGCCTTCATCATGACAATGCCCGGGTGCTCCTTGTGGAGTTCTCTGATGAACATCTCTCTGCCCATCTGGGGCATGACTCCTCGGTTACCCCATAGTAGGCAATCGACCTGAATCGAGAGTTCATCCTTGCACCTGTGAATTGGTTTAAATTCCTCAGGGCATGCCCCATACATGGCTGCCCAGTCCCCATTCAGGACACATTTCTTGACTAAAGACGGTAGCGGGTTTATATTTGTCCAGACTTTGATCTGACGGGCTGCCATGGGTGAGCCTTCGCTTTCGAAAACTTCAACAGCCATGACCATCTCAGCAGCATGCTCAGTAGCCCCTTCAGTGGTGGCTAGTGGGAGCCTGCTGAGTGCATTGGCGCAGTTTTCAGTGCCCGGTCTGTGCCGAATTGGATAGTCATAGGCGACTAACGTGAGTGCCCACCTCTGTATGCGGGCCGATATATTTGCATTTGTGGCCTTGTTGTCGACCAAAAGGGACGTTAGGGGTTTGTGATCTGTCTCCAGCTCAAATTTCCTGCCAAACAGGTACTGGTGCAATTTTCTTACAGCAAATATACACATGCAAGTGCTTCCTTTTCTACCATCCTGTAGCCCCGTTCTGCCTGGGACAGACTTCTGGAGGCATAAGCTACCGGCTGTAACTGACCCTTGGCATTAACATGCTGCAACACACACCCGACCCCATAGGACGACGCATCGCATGTTAAAACAAGTTTCTTACATGGGTCATATAGCGTTAACAGATTGTTGGAGCATAACAAATTGCGTGCTCTATTAAAAGCCCTTTCCTGGCTGTCCCCTCAGATCCATTCACGACATTTGTATAGGAGCACGTGTAGCGGCTCTAACAGCGTACTCAATTTGGGAAGAAAGTTATCAAAATAGTTCAGGAGCCCAAGGAACGAACACAGCTCCGTCGTGTTATGGGGTCTGGGTGCTCTCGAGATCACTTCTGTTTTGGACGCAGTAGGTCTGATCCCGTCTGCTGCTACCCTCATCCCCAGGAATTCTACCTCTGGAGCTAGGAAGACGCACTTTGCCTTTTTCAGTCGCAGACCTACTCAGTCCCGTCTGCGTAGCACCTCCTCCAGGTTGCGGAGGCGTTCTTCAGTATCACAACCCGTGATGAGGATGTCGTCTTGAAAAACCACTGTCCTTGGAATCGACTTGAGGAGGCTTTCCATATTTTGTTGAAAGATCGCGGCGGCCGAGCAAATCCTGAACGGACATCTGTTGTACTCAAACAACCCCTTGTGTGTCATGATGGTGGTCAGCTTCTTCGACTCACTTGCCAGCTCCTGGGTCATGTAAGCTGAGGTCAGGTCCAATTTTGAAAAAAGTTTGCCACCGGATAGCGTCGCAAAGAGGTCCTCCGCTCTCGGTAGCGGGTACTAGTCTTGGAGTGACACCGGATTGATGGTGGCCTTGTAATCACCACATATCCTGACCAACCCATCCGCTTCGAACACCGGCACAATCGGGCTCGCCCAGTCACTGAATTCGACTGACGAGATGATGTCTTCCCTCAGCAGATGGTCCAATTCGCCTTATATCTTTTCCCGCATCACGTACGGCACTGCTCTGGCCTTGTGGTGTACTGGCTTGGCATCTGGGTTTATGTGAATCACTACCTTGGTCCCCATGAAAGTGCCGATGCTGAGTTGAAATAGTGAGTCAAATTTGTCCAGGACCTGTGAGCATGACATTCGCTTTGCAGAAGAAATTGCATTGACATCGCCCCATTTCCAGTTCATGACAGCAAGCCAACTCCTCCCCAGCAGTGCGGGACCGTCCCCCGGGACAATCCAGAGTGGCAACCTGTTCTCCGAATCTTTGTGGGTCATGACTACCATGGCGCTGCCTAGCACCGGAATGATCTCTTTTGTATATGTCCGTAGCTGTGCGTCAATTGCCAATAAATTTGGCCTCCTGGCCTTGAACGCCCACAACTTGTCGAACTGTTTGATACTCATCAGGGACTGGCTGGCCCCTGTGTCTAGTTCCATTGATATTGGGATGCCATTGAGGAGCACTTTCATCATTATCGGTGGTGTCCTAGTGTATGAACTGTATATGTGCTCCACATGAGCTCGCTGAACTTCAGCTTCCAGCGATTTCCCCCAGTGTCCATTTGGCCTCGTGGGGCTTACATCGGGCCTGTCCTCCTCGTACATCAACCTGGCTGCAGGCTTCCTGCACATACGTGCCAAGTGACCGCTGACGTTGCAGTTTCTGCAGGTATATTGCTGATATCTGCAAGCTCTGGCTGTGTGTTTGCCTCCACACCTCCAACATGAGCTGTTTTGGAAACAAAAGATCCATTACCAGTCGATCATCTCTGATTGTCTCTGTAACTGTGCTTAAGTGCACCATTGACAGGTGATAATGGCCCCATTACTGGCCGCATTGTCCCTTGTGATGGCATGAATCGCCGTTCAGCTAGCCATTGTCTCTGTTGAATTCCTCCTTTGGGTTCGACTACGTGCTCGGGCATGTCCGATTGCCCTTGTCTGCCTGGAGAACTGTGTGCTGCGTTAACAATGTTGACTCCCTGTACATTTGCTGCATTTAAACCAAGATTTTTGTCAAACATCATTCTGGTCTCTTCCTCCCCTGAGATAAATGTCTGGGCCATCAAAGCCGCCGTTTCCAGGGTCAAGTCTTTGGTCTCAATCAGTTTCCTGAAAACCCCAGCGTGCCCGCTGCCCTCAATAAAAAAGTCTCACAGCATCTCCGCTCTGCATGCATCTGGGAACTTACATAGGCTCGCCAGTCGCCGGAGGTCTGCCACAAAGTCTGGAACGCTTTGCCCTTCTCGCCGCCGGTGCGTGTAGAACCGGTATCTCACCATGTGCATGCTGCTCGCCGGTTTAAAGTGTTCCCTGATCAACTTACTGAGCTCTTCAAAAGTCTTGTCTGCCGGCTTCTTTGGCGCTAGAAGGTCCTTCATCAGGGAGTACGTCCTGGATCCACAAACTGTCAGGATATGAGCCCTGCGTTTGTCGGCCGAATCCTGTCCCAGCCATTCCTTAGTGACGAAACTTTGCTGTAGTCTCTCAATAAAGTCGTCCCAATCATCATCAACACAGTACCTCTCGTCTGTGCTGCTAGTGGCCATGCTCATGTGGTTTAAATCCCAGTTTCTCATTGCCAATAATATGTCCTTACTATACAGTACAAATGCACACGAAGCCCATTCTTGAGAGAAGGTCACTCTGTGACCAGTAACATTTATTAGCCAGCACTGAAGTGATGAAGGTGGGTGGCGCTTTCCCTTTTATACCTGAAAGTCCAGGTTAGGAATGTCTCCCACAAGTTTACCACCTAGTGGTCAATGTTCTCGCGATGTACAACTTAGGTCAATTTATACATGGGTTACAATGACAGTTGAATACATGACAATTAGTAGGCCTGCATTACTTTGACTGTAATAAAAATAAAGTTCTTTGCATCAAACCAGTGTCCTCTGCACTTTTGTCACACCCCCCAAATAATTCCAGAGTACAGAACCCAAGGAAGGGGAAGCGATTTGAAACTGCTCAAGTTGGTCAGAAGGGAACCCCTCATAGAGACCACAACACACCCCAAACACACCCCCCCCCCTTACAAAATGGCAATCGTGACACGACTCTGGTACACGGGGTGTGATGTAGAGAGTGCTGGTTTGGGGAAAAGAACCAAAATGGAAGAGAGGATTTCCTCCTATGTGTATAAGAAAATGAATGCAACTTAGGAATGGGTGCTTATTCTATTGCGCGCTGAGCGTCCGGCTGACGCTGCAGCCCAGTGGACAGCAAGTAAAGTTCACAAAGAAGCAGTAGAGAAAGCAATTTGATTGGTCGGTCTACAGCGACAGGTCCAACTGCTAGATAGAATGAATGAAACATTGCAGGCAGAGTTATGGGAATGTGCAGAGAGATACCAGGAAAGGGTTAAAGCAGAAGAAAGATTATCAGGAGAACTCCGTAAGCTTAAACAGGAAGGGACCCAAATAATGGAAAGGTTTCAAATCAGTCAGGACTATTTTCAATGTCAGGCTACCGAGGCCAAAAGTAATGAAAAGTCACTGAGGGAGGAAAGCACTCACCTCACCCTACAAGTAAAAGAGCTCCAGGAAAGATTCAAAGATGTGCAAGCAGCGTATAAAGTAGCTAGCACTAATGCGTTTGAATTGGGAGACCATGATCCCTGCCAGCAGCAAATTAAAAGTTTAAACCTTGCTCTATCCAAGGCAAAAGGCATGGTATGCCTAATAAGCCTGGGTACACCCCAGGTAAACCTGGAAGAGAAGAAGAAACTACCTGTGGTACCAGTGACTACACCGGTTCAGCAGCAGGAGGGGCAAATCAGTTGCGGAGCGGACAGGGATAGTGAACCACCACCACCTGTAGCACCGAGTTTTAGCTCGGCTTGGCCGCAGGGAAGAGAGGGAGGCAAGCCAGAACAGGGAGAGACAGAACCAGGGCTAATGTGCCCAATCCAGCAACAGAAGTTTGGTCCCCCCACCCTTAATGGGGGTCCAGGGCCCCTGGAAAGTCAGTTTGTAGTGCCCCACACTCCCCACCAGCTTAGGGCTATGATAAGCCACCTGCAAAAGCTAACTCCAAAGGGAGACCCCTTGGTTCACTTTGTGGAAGTGGAACAGGCAGGGGATATTAATGGGTGCGATGATGCAGAAATAGTAAAGATGCTTCTCCTATCTCTAGACAGCAAACTCTACCAGTCCCTCTCTACTGAGAGCAAAAGAGGACAGAAAACACTTACTGCTGTCCAGAAATATATTTTAGAAGCTATGGGCTGCAATGACGAGAGCCCCTTCTCTAGATTAGAGAAAACGGTGCAGCTCACAGGAGAAACCCCACAGGCTTTCGCAGACCGACTGTGGCCGGTGTACAAAAGCGCCTGTAGTGAGGACATAGACAGGGATCACTTAAACCCGGACGAATTAGCACACTGGCTCCGAAGCCTCATAGCTAACAGTTTACCCAGAATAAGAACCAAGGCTGAGGCCTGGTTCGACCCCAGAGATCCCCAAGCCACAGAACAGGGAGTGATTAGGCAGCTGACCCTAGCTTACAGAAATGGCAGAGGGACAGAAGAGCACCCACAAAAGGGAAGGGTTCACGAAATCCGACATAACCAAAACAAGGGGGAATGGCACCACGAGGGGGGCAACTCCTCCGATACAAAACGTACTTGCTTCGGGTGCGGAAAGAGTGGGCACTGGAGAAAGGATTGTAAAAATCCTTGGAAGAATCGCGCAGGAAAGAATTCTCCAGCCCCTGCCCAAAAGACCGAGACAGATAAGCCAGTCCCTCCCCACTCATTTGAGACCTTTTTAACTGCGCTCCGAGCCATGTTAGATGGCCCTGGGAAGGTAGCCACCGCCACCAGTACCGAGATCCCATCTGCCCCCTCCCAACCAAAACAGTGACTAGGACAGACACAGCCTGTCCACCTGTGTGCCCTCGAGTATGATGCGTGGGGGAGACCGACCGTACAGATGGAAGTGGAAAAGATGAAAGGGACTTACCTGCTGGACACCGTTGCCTCAAGCACCCTTATCTATGAAGCTAACCCCACCGCCTCACCTCTGTCTAACGGGGTCCTCTACAGCTTGATGGGTTTCACAGGCACTGAACAGACTGACTCATTCTCCGTTCCGCTCCCCATTCATTTAGGTACACTCCACACTAAGTGGATTTGTGTCCTGATGAAGTGGGAGCAGGAAGGGAGAGGGATCCTGGGGGCTGACTTCATCCTAGGCCATGGAATCCTGGTGGATTTAAGAAACCACTGTCTTTGGGGGTCAGTCTGTATGGGACAGAAGAGTGAGGTGATGGTTATCCTGGGAAAACAGGGAAAAGGGACGGTATGTACCATGAAACCAAAGGAGGGTTACGACCTTAAATCACTGGTCAGTAACACCCCTGTAGAATATCAAGAGTATGTGTGGAAAAATCTTGCAGCTTTTGCCACTCACAAACACAACTGTGGGAGAATAAATGGGGTCGAGGTTAGCATAGATGGGGACCCCATGACCCGACCGCAGAAACCGTACATCTTCCCTAGGGAGGTGGAGGCAGACATGGAAACAGCCTTGGGTTCGCTGGTTAAACAGGGGATATTGAGACCAATAGCTATCCATGTGAACTCTCCATTGTGGCCGGTTAAGAAACCGGACAACTCCTGGAGAGCCATGGTGGACTATCGTGTACTCAACCGTAACATCCCCGCCTGTGCACCCACAGTTGCGGCTGTCGCCGACCTCATTGGAAGTATCCCAGCCTCCGTGACCACCTTCATGGTGCTGGATATTTCCAACAGGTTCTGGTCCATACCTTTTAAGAAGGGAAGTTCAGTACAAGTTTGCTTTTACCTTTAAAGGACAACAATACACTTGGAACTGTCTCCACAACAACCCCAGTATTTTCCATCAGTGTATGGCCAACTGTTTAAAGAGTTTCAGTAGACCCCAGCAATTAGTACAGGATGTAGATGACCTGCTCCTGTTCACTAATGAGGGGGAGGAGCATGGCCCACTGCTGGCTGAGCTGCTGGAACTGCTGAAAGAAGAAGGATTTAAAGTGAATCCCAAGAAGGCACAGATCGGCCTAAAGGAAGTAAAATTCCTGGGACTGGCTGTGCGCGCTGGGGAGAGAGTCATTGACAAAGCTAGAAGGGAAGCACTGCAGAAGCTACCCGCCCTCAACACATTAACAGGAGTAAGATCTTTTCTAGGGCTAACCGGGTACTGCAGAGATTTCATTGAGGATTATGCAACCACAGCAGCCCCTCTGCTCCGACTCCTACACAAGGAAGTGGGGTGGGAATGGGACAAAGGTTGCGAGGCAGCATTTATCCAACTCAAGAAAGACCTGCAGACTGCGCCAGCTCCAGGGGCCATAGATGGGGGCAAAGAGTTTTTCCTCGAGGTAACAGCCAGTGGAGACAGCCTGAGCTCAGTACTGCTCCAAGAGCGGCATGGCCGGCTGAGACCAGTGGTCTACTCCTCCAGGATACTCACGGATGTGGAAAAGGGATACTCCAACTGTGAGAGGCACCTCCTAGCTACTCATTGGGCTGTGAAAAGATCACTGATCTTCACACTCCTTACCCACCATATGCCCACCCAAATGCTCCTGGACGGGAGAATCAAGGACGGGACAGTGAGCAGTGCCCGCATTGCTCGCTGGACCCTGCTCCTCTCTCAAATGGATGCACGAGTAAAGGGTCTCTGCGAGCCAAGACTCGCAGCCAACATGATTTATCCAGGGACAGCCCACCGGTGTTCCATAGAAGGGGTATGGGAAATTAACATAGGCTTTCGGGCTGGGTTACACCCCACAGCCCGAGAGATCTATGTGGATGGTTCAAGCACAGTATCTGCAGGTGAACAACTCACAGGCTGTGGAGTTTATGACCCCGAGGCGATTAAACTCCCCAGTACTATGAACGCCCAGCACGCTGAACTGTCTGTGGTGGTGTATGTAGTCACACACCCCGAAGAATTCCCTAACTCATACACGATTTGCTCGGACAGTGTGTTCACATGCAATTCGTATATGGAGTACCTGGCTATCTGATACACGTCCGCAGACGGGAGACCCCTGGCAATTAAGCCCCTACTGGAAAAGATCATGACAGCCGTAGGGGAGGAAGGGAATATGTACATACATAAGGTGAAGGCACATTCCACCACAGATCCCCGTAGCGAGGGAAACCAGCAGGCTGACATGTTAGCTAAGCTGGGGGCCCGCACGGGCAAGCTTTGGGATCTGTACAACCCAGGACCCATAGCAGCAGTCAGGGGCAGGATAGGGAAGGCAGGGAAGGCAGGGATAGCTTTGCCCCCGGACCTAAAAATGGTCCAGACCCAAGACCCTCTCCTCAAAAATGTCATGAACATGCTAGCGAAAGGGGAAAGGGTAGACAGCCGGTACGACACCACAGCAATTGCCATTAAAGATGGCATGTTGTTCAGGGGGGGAGCAATGGGTAGTATTGCAACAACACCGAAAGGGAATTCTTCCAGCTGGCCCACCAGGGTCCTGGAGCAGGACACACCGGACCTGAGACCACTTGGCAACGAGTGGAACAGGCAAGGTGGTGGCCAGGGCTCAGGGAAGATGTCTGCGAGTTCTGTGATAGCTGTCTGGTGTGCGCGGCCAACAACCCCGACCCCCAGAAAAGAAAGGTGTCTATGGGACATATCAGGAGGGTAGAGAGACCCATGGCAGTCAATTCAAATCGATTACATCGGGTCCCTACCCAGGGAGGTTACAAGTACTGTATACACTAAATGGGTGGAAGCCTTCCCATGCTGAACAGCCACTACCCTGGGAACAGCTAGGATCCTGGTCAGAGAGATGTTCTCTCGATGGGGACTACCACAATACGTGGAGTCTGACCAAGGGAGTCACTTCACCAGGCAGGTGATGCAGGAGACCCTTAAGCTACTCTGCATCAAAGAAAAATGGCATTTCGCCCACAACCCACAGTCATCTGGGCCTGTGGAGCATTTAAACCGTACCATCAAAGAAAGGCTGCGCAAAGAGACAGGGGACTCACCCAAAGGGTGGGTAGATGTCCTACCACTAGTCCTTATGGGGATCCGGGCCAGCCAGTCAAAGAGCACGGGGTACTCCCCGTACGAGCTCATGACCGGCAGCGCCATGTGAATCCCTACCAATGTGTTAGCACCGGTACTCATGAAAGGTCAGCTTAGGGAAGCGAACCTGGACAGCTTTGTCAGGAATCTGTTTAACCACCTTAAACAGATTCACTGGCAGGCTGCTAACAATATGGGAAAACAGCATCGGAGCAACTGACTGCTGCTAGAACCCCGCAAGCACCACGAGTGGGAGATAGGGGACCAGGTTATGGTAAGGAACTACGCTAGAGTAAGGGTCTTTGAGGCACTGTACATGGGACAGTACCACATTGTCGACAAGGCAAGCCCCATGGTCTATGCCATAAAATTGCCTCGCCATACAAAGTGGTTCCACATAAATCAGTGCAAACTTTTCAACCCAGGGCAGCAGCTAAACGCAAGGGACAGCCAAAAACTGTAAACCGTACTAAAGTCAGGGATCCCCAGCCAACAGCCTCCGACTGTGGAAATCCCACAGGGGATGTGGCAGACCCACAGACTGTACCTAGAGGGGTGGTGGACTGTGTTACTGGAGGAGCTGTCCCCCCAATCATTTGGGACTTGGACGCACCCCCAGCAGCCGGAGCCTTAAAAAGGGTACCTAAGGTCAGAGACCAGCCTGTGAGAAGGGACATCCAACCGGTAGCCTCAGGCCACAAGGGACCCTCAGAAGAGATAGCGGTGGAACAGCCACCAAGTGGGAGACCCCAGCCCATAGCCCACGACCAGGCACAACCCCCAGGGGAAGAAACGAACCAGGCAGCCACTCCCAAAGGAGCGGTGTGCTGCAGCACCAGAGAGGACGTTCCCCCGATTGTGATTCAAACCCACATCCGGTCAGGGTACTTAGGGTTAGATGGTGCAGACCGATCTATCACCTACCTCGCTGGACACCCAGCGGGAGAAGAAGAAAATACGAAGGCAGGAATTAACCTGGCCACCTGGAGACGGGTGGCAAATGTACATATATATGGCCCAAGTTTCCACACGCGCCTAGAACGGCGCAGTCCCAACCTGGACGCCCGTTTTTCGCGCCACAAAGTGCCCCTAAAAAAATCCTTGGTATTCTCCACCTACTTGCAGGTCCTCTGGCCCTCGGCGCAGTCAGCACGAACTGTGGGGGGGCGGAGCCAGGTCCCTGCGCTGAAAACAGTGCCGGGACCTCTGCACATGCGCGCTACAGTGGGCACGCAAGTGCAGTAGCTCCAGGCGCCGAACTGTGTGGGAGGGGCCCGAAGCACGCAGCTCCTAGCCCTGGCCCAATGGCCTCACTGGGGCTGCGTGAATAAGGCTCCTCCCACGGCCAGCTCCTGCTCCCCCCCCGACCAGACCCGACACCCGCTCCCCGCCTCCCCTGCCTCCGGACCAGACCCGACACTCGCTCCCCCCCCCGCCTCCGGACCAGACCCGACACCCGCTTCCCGCCCCCCCCGCCTCCGGACCAGACCCGACACCCGCTCCCCGCCCCCCCCTGCCTCAGGAGCAGACCCGACACCCGCGCCCCCCCCCGACTGACCCAACTCGACCCGCGCTCCTGTTCCCGCTCCCCGCCTCCCCGACTGGACCCGACCCGCGCTCCTGTTCCCGCTCCCGCCCCCCGACCCGACCCGACCCGACCCCCCCCCCCCCACTGGACCTGATCCGACTCCCGCTCCCGGACTGGATCCGACCTGACCTCCCCCCCTCCCTCTCTCCCTCTCTCTCTCTCTCCCTCCCTCCCTCCCTCTCTCTCTCCCTCCCCCCTTCCCTCTCTCTCTCTCCCTCCCCCCATCCCTCTCTCTCTCTCCCTCCCCTCCTCCCTCTCTCTCTCTCCCTCCTCCCCTCCCTCTCTCTCTCTCCCTCCGCCCCCCCCTCCCTCTCTCTCTCTCCCTCCGCCCCCCTCCCTCTCTCTCTCTCCCTCTCTCCCTCCCTCTCTCTCTCCCTCCCCCCTTCCCTCTCTCTCTCTCCCTCCCCCCCTCCCTCTCTCTCTCTCCCTCCCCTCCTCCCTCTCGCTCTCTCCCTCCTCCCCTCCCTCTCTCTCTCTCCCTCCGCCCCCCCCTCCCTCTCTCTCTCTCCCTCCGCCCCCCCCTCCCTCTCTCTCTCTCCCTCCGCCCCCCCCTCTCTCTCCCCCCCCCTCTCCCTCTCTTCCCACCCCCTCTCTCTCCCCCCCCTCTCTCTCCCCCCCCTCTCTCTCCCTCTCTCTCTCTCTCCCTCCCTCCCGACCCGAACCGAACCTCCCCTCCCCGACCCGACCCAACCCAACGCCACCTACCTGTAAATCTGGTGCTGGGGACAGGCCCTGCCCGAAGTCTCGGGCCGGCCCGTTCAGCCTTTGGTCCCGAAAGGCCTGCCTGAAGCACTTTCACACAGGTAGGAAGATGGTTTATTTAATCTTTTCTTTGCTTATAAATGTTTATTCAGGTTGGATTTATTTGTATAATATTTGTATAAGTATAAATAAGGATTTATTATAGAATTTAATGACTTCCCTTCCCCCCCCACCCCCCCCACCTCGTTCTGGACGCCTAATTTGTAACCTGCGCCTGATTTTTTAATGTGTAGAACAGGTTTTTTCAGTTCTACAAAAATCTTCACTTGCTCCATTCTACTTTAGTTTGGAGTACGTTTTCACTGTGGAAACTTTCAAATCAGGCGTCAGTGGCCGGACACGTCCCCTTTTGAAGAATAAATTCTGTTCCAAAGTAGAACTGTTCTACCTGACTAGAACTGCAGAAAACAAAATGTGGAGAATTGCGATTTCTAAGATAGTCCGTTCTCCACCAGTTGCTCCTAAAAATCAGGCGCAAATCATGTGGAAACTTGGGCCCATAGTGATGTGAATTCAAGGATGTTTAGCAATATGAATTTAAGTATGGTTAGTGAATCAGTTTAGAATAGTGTAAGATTTATCTGTGTAATGATTAAGTACAGATCACCATTAGTTAACTGGGGTAAGGAAAAGAATCTACCTGTGCAGTTGTTAAAAGAGGCATAGGCTGGATAATCCCCGGGAGTAAAAAGAATCTACAGGTATGGCTATTCAGAAAGCACCGGTAAGATAACAAGCAGAATGACTGTGAGATAAAGTTAAAGGCAATCAGTTCACAAGGAACTGAATAAGACAGCCAGTCAATTAAAGACTATGAGCCCAAATTTGGAACTCAGTCACCTCTGTCAAGCCAGAGAGCTTTCTCAGGGCTAGACAATCTGTTTCATGTGTCTCTACAGGAAAGAGAACAGTATGGAAAGGATCCTGTTCCTGCTCGCCCTGATAGGGATGAGCAGCAGTGACCGAGGAGACGTGAAAGAATCCCTCATTTACGGGTGTTCAGGAGGGAGAGCACTGATCATAACCGCCGGGGGTGGCCCCCGAGATGTGGAAGAACTCGCCGTTTACACCCACGAGGGAAGATGGCCAGGGTGGCTGGGATCTAATTCTACCCGTAACTTCAGCCAGGAAGGTTTTACCTACGGGGAGGCCTCACTTCCATGCCCCCGGATGCGGATCATCGCTGCCCGAGTCAGCGTTACAGAGGGAAAGCGTGTGTGTTTGACTTGCAAAGGGAACATCATTCCCCTAGAAAGATGGTGGTGGCTCAGAAAACTCAGCAAGGATGCATGGAACCAGGAATTCGACTGGGAAAGACTCGGTAATGATACGTACCGCACCATCACGGGGATACGGGGAGGAGTAAAAGTGTGTTGGGACAAATGGCGGGAACCCGAACATGGAATTTATGTTTGCATGTGGGGATCAGAGAGTCTTTGTCCCGCAAGCATATCAATCGCCTTTGCCAAGCAATGGCAAGATGAAGGGGAAGGGATGGGGTGGGACTCTAGCCTACACGGGTGCGCGGTCCCACACTCCCCACTCCCAATTAACGCCATCGAACTAAGAGCACACATTAAGAAACCCCTGCCCACAACCCCGCCAATACGCACAGTAATAGAAAGGTGTCCTATCACCACCAAGGGACCTGGGAACGGATTTGTATTGATACCGACCGAAAAGGTGTTATATCAGGGGTACATTATGCAGTAGCTTCAGTAATATCAAATCTTACCGAGGTACACCTACCTGCATGGTGTCCGAAGGAAACAGAGCTGTTATACCAGGCCCTACTTAGAGACATGTTCAAGAAATTTTATGAGTTAGACTTTGGAAATGTAGACAAAGCAGACCTATACACCCTAAACACTAGGAACACCATAGGCTCAGGGAGACCTAGAAGAGGAATCATAAACGACGTTTTCACTATGTACAATACAGCATCCTCTGTAATAAATAGCCTAGATGACATAGAACTGCAAACACAGATAAACAGTTTAAAGAGCCAATTGAGAAAAATCCTGAAAACAGAAGAATACCGTAGTAGGATCAGAACTACACGAGGACCAGGCTATGACTGTCCATTTAAAAGAAATAGTGGCTGAGTTGGAAAAACATGCACAGACAGTGAATGCACTTATACAGGAGGATAGAAACGCTTCTGACCAGGCTGCACAGAACGCGGTGTGCGTATTATATGGGGCATAGTTGTTGGGTGAGAGCCGCAACAACCTGGAGGATTTAAAACAAGGTATAGTCCCCTCTTGGATCAGGAACAAGCTCATCGCAGCCCTCCACCCGTACAGCAATTCACTAAGCCTGTGCCAGCTCCGCCTAGCCTCTGAAGCCTACCCTGTCCCAGTAGACTGTGGGAAATCTAACCACATTATTATGGAGATAGTATTAAGGATGCCGGTCATGGGTGGGACAGCTCGACCCGCACCGATATACCGGGTGGAGAACATTGGATTTATTCAGGGAGGTGCACACATTCATTTCGCAGCGGTCCCACCCAATGTCATAAAGTGGGAGCATGCTGTAACGGGTACTGACCTCTCTGGGTGCCGGAGCCGGGGTGCACACGTAATACTGTGTCCCCAGTACTTGAGTGCCCATTCAAAGTCACAATGTGGGTTTAAAGCTGCTGGTGCACAGCCTATTAACTGCACCATGGAGGTAATGGCACAAGACAATGTCCCTCCACAGGTAGCATACATAGAGGGTGGGACATATTGTGTCACCACCAGTGCGCCCCACTACCAACATGGACATTTCTGATGTACGGTAAGTGACAGCAGTTTTTGCTTCAAACTTGAGGCATCAGTTCAAGTGGCCCAGGAACGTATTGTCCCCATTCCTGAATCCTCCACTGTCCACCTCACTGTGAAGAAAAACATTATAAACCTGCAGGATTATGTTGTACATTTTGGTTATGCAATTCCCCCTGTACCCGAACATCTTACCGCTCTGCTAAAAGCTGTAATTATCTCACAAAAACACTTCTTTACTTTAGATCAGAAAACCATTGAGATAGGGAAAAAGATTCTTGAGATCACCATTTCGCCTTGGTGGGATCTTTTCAGAAATATGGAGGTCCCAGTCTGGATCCGAATCGCTTCCCACACTTTAGTTATTTGTCAACTCGCGATTATACTTTACTTATGGTGTCTCACTTGCCGAGTGAAATGCAGAGGCCATCAGGTCAGGCATCAAAGGGTGCTATACTTTCCTTGACCGAACTTGTGAATCGCGCAGGGAGGGGTGACACCATACTACCATGTTTAATTTGTGTTTGATTATACCTGCTGTAAACCGCAACATCGCGAGTGTTGTAAGAGTGTTACTTAAATGTTTTGACTATGTACCTTTATTTTGCTGAACTTAAAACGTGTTTGACTATGGACCTTTATGCGATTTGAGAATGTGTTACGATGTGTATTTCTTTTATTTTACTTAAAGTTGTGTATGACTGTATACTGTCATTTTACTGTGAAAGATGAGTAAAAGAGGAACATCATACATCCTCTATGGTATAATTGTAACGACTGTATTCGCCTGTATATTGTATTGCATTTCAACGGGGAATGCAGGGTAATGTTTAGCTAGTATAAATGCAGGGAAGGTTGATTCTCGGGAGCAGGAATTTTGCTTACCTTGATTGACACTTAAGGAGTGTCGAGTGTCAACAGCGGGGAGCTGCAGTGAACAAAATTCACCAGAACCGCCCCTGTGTTTGGGCTCATTCGAAAGGAAATTTAATTTGGGACTATCTCTCGAAAAGTTTGGAACTCTAAAGTGCTTATGGAAGAAACTATGAACTTTAATAGAGTTATGAACTTTTACAAGACAAATTCAAACCTGTGGGCGGATCTAGGGAACAAAAGAAGCCCACTTGATTATTGGAACTGTCTGGGTGTGAGGACTGAGGTCACCTGTCTGGAAGAATGAGTATTTGGAAATCTTCCTCCACAAGAGACATTACATCACAGTATCACCCAGAGATAGCTCCCCATCAACATGGGTCTGGACAAACCATTTTCAGCATATACATTACAAAGAGGACCAATCCAGCCTGTACGTGAAAGACTAAGCACAAAAGGACATTACAATTACCAAATTAATTTTTCCATCAGGAAACAGTTTTTCGAAGATCAACCCACCCAAGACATATCAACTTTAATGAGCCCGACAAAATATTACAAAGAAGAACCAAGCCCGCCAAAATTATACAAAGGATTGTGAAGAGATTTGGTGGCAAGATTAGAACACTGAAATCGTATAACTGGCCACTGTTTTCAACAGTGGTTAGAAAGACGAGGAGAGAAGAGAGAGAGGGGAGAGAGTGGGGTGAAAGGTGGTCGCTACTAACTCATCAAGACAAGGAGAGAAACCAATGTGACAGTTGTAAAACTAACTTCTCCAGCCTCAAAGTCTTGAAGTCCTGAGGAAGGAAGAACATCACCATCTGCCATTAACTATCAACAGGATTGGTAAGCATAAATCCCTGCCATCTTGGAGTCTAACCTAGCTAGAATTAGATATTGGGAGGTGGGAGGTATAATTTTACTGCAACCCCCTCTGAATGTGTAGTGTATGGTACTTTATTAGAGTGATTATAAGTTTAAGCTTGTACCTTTCCTTGAATTCTTCTTTGTTAGAGTGATTGTAAGTTTGGCCTTGTATTTTCTTACAAGAGTAATAGGCCTGTATTACTTTGACTGTAATAAAAACAAAGTTCTTTGCATCAAACCAATGTCCTCTGCACTTTTGTCACACCCCCCCAAATAAATCCAGAGTACAGAACCCAAGTGAGGGGGAGCGATTCGAAACTGCTCAAGTTGGTCAGAAGGGAACCTGACCCCCTCATAGAGACCACAACACACCCCAAACACCACCCACCTTACAGAAATCAACCTTGTGAACCTTCTCTGATCTGCCTCCAATGCAAGTATATCCCTTCTTAAATAAGGAGACCAAAACTGTATGCAGTACGTCAGATATGGTCTCATTAAGCCCTGTGCAGTTGTATTAGGACTTCCCTACTTTTATACTCCATTCCCCTTGCAATAAAGGCCAACATTCCATTTGCCTTCCTAATGAATGTACAAGGACCCCAGATCCCTCTGTATTGCAGCATTTTGTAATCTCTCCCTATTTAAATATTTTTATTTTTCCTACCAAAATGGATAACCTCACATTTCCCCACATTATATTCCATCTGCCAAATTTTTGCCCACTCACTTAATCTACCTATATCCCTTTGTAGATTCTTTGTGTCCACCTCACAACTTGCTTTCCCACCTATCTTTTTATCATCAGCAAATTTAATTACATTACACTAAGTCCCTTCATCCAAGTCATTAATATAGATTGTAAATAGTTGAAGTCCCAGCACTGCTCCATGTGGCACCCCACTAGTTACAGTTTGCCAACCTGAAAATGACTCATTTATCCCAACTCTCTGTTTTCTGTTAATTAGCCAATCCTCTATCCATGCTAACATATTACCCCCAACCCCATGAGCTATTATCTTGTGCAGTAGCCTTTTTTTGTGGCACCTTATTGAATACCTTCTGGAAATCCAAACACATGACATCTTCCGGGTCCCCTTTATCCACCCTGCTCGTTACATCCTCAAAGACCTCAAGCAAATTTGTCAAACATGATTTCTCTTTCATAAAACCATGCTGACCTCTGCTTGACTGTATTATGATTTTCTAAATGTCCTACTATTACTTCCTTAATAATGGACACCAGCATTTTGCTGTTAAAGCACGAGGCCCAATTTCCATCAATCATTTGGCCTCTTGGTTCGGGCATGTGCCAGTCGCCTAACATGACTAAAACGGGCCTAGACCAAAATCTACTCCCATGGGCTATTATCAGTTTGATGGCTACAGTGTCAATTTGCAACCAGCAGCATCTTGTTTATATTGCTTGTCTGTCAATCTCTCAGGTCCAGGACAGAGCCCTGTGTAGGGTTGTTTGCCTCCACATACATAACTCTGTTCCTGGCTCATGAATTTTAGAAGTGTTGAGAGTGCTGGCAGGAGTGTCCACACTCACAAACATTTAAGTAAGCTGTCCTTCAGTTTACAAATATTCCAGGTTAATGGATCTTCTGAACACTCTTTAAACTCGTCAAACCCAAGAGCTATGAGACAGCACCCAGAGGGTGTCACATCACTGCTCTCTGCAGTGTCAGGTTGGGACCCAAATCTGGAACTGTCGTCACTTTTTCATGCTATGAAATGGAAACTGTTTTGAAGAAATGCTAAAGTGACAGTATAACTTCATGTGTGTATTGTGTATCTGAAAGAAAGGAGAACGATTTGGATTTATATAGCGCCTTTCATGACCACCGGATGCCCCAAAGCCAATGAGGTACATGGAGTGTAGTTACTGTTGTAATGTAGGAAACTCAGCAGCCAATTTGCACAGAGCAAGCTTCCACAAACAGTAATGTGATAATGGCCAGATAATGGGCTCAATTTTCCCCAGTTTTTGCACTGTTTTTATGGAGTAGGCTGCTTTTTCTGGCCTAACTTAAACATCAGGGTAACACAGTTAGTTACCTTTTTTTTAAAGGTACCTTTTTTTCCCCAAAAGGGGGCATTACCAGCCACCTACGCCAATTCTGGACATTTAGGCAATTTTTGGCCAGCTAATAGTTACTCCATTTCTACTGAGGCCTCTTGAGAAAACCCTTGCGGAGAGTTACCGAAATCGGCGCAGGTAAGTGCAGCAGATGCTGGGACAGCAGCAGCAGGAGAGGTAAGAGAGAGCGGGTGAGAGAGGTGGGGGAGGAAGAGAGAGGTGGCGGAAGGGAGAGGGGGTTGGGGGGGGGGAAGCCTTTCGGGTGTAGTTAGATGTGGGGACTGGGAGGGAGGAGACCACTTGGCCAGGGCTAGGGGCAGGGGAATGCACCGGCAAGCCCTTTGCCAGGACTAGGGGCGGGAGAGTGCACCGGCAAGCCCTTCGGCCAGGGCTAGTGATGGGAGAGTGCACTGGCAAGCTCTTCAGCCAGGGCTAGGGGTGAGGGAATGCACTGGCAAGCTCTTCGGCCAGGGCTAGTGATGGGAGAGTGCACTGGCAAGCTCTTCGACCAGGGCTAGGGGTGGGGGAATGAACCAGCAAGCTCTTCGGCCAGGGCTAGTGATGGGAGAGTGCACTGGCAAGCTCTTCGGCCAGGGCTAGTGATGGGAGAGTGCACTGGCAAGCTCTTCGACCAGGGCTAGTGATGGGAGAGTGCACTGGCAAGCTCTTCGACCAGGGCTAGGGGTGAGGGAATGCACTGGCAAGCTCTTCGGCCAGGGCTAGTGATGGGAGAGTGCACTGGCAAGCTCTTCGACCAGGGCTAGGGGTGGGGGAATGAACCAGCAAGCTCTTCGGCCAGGGCTAGTGATGGGAGAGTGCACTGGCAAGCCCTTCGGCCAGATGCAGAGAGAGAGATCGGAGGATCGAACCAGTGGGGACCGGGAATGGTTTGGAGGTAAGTTGCTATTATGTGTTTTCAATTCTTTTAACGTGTTGGGAGCTGGTTGTATGCTTCCCCTTGCAGCCTCAGCTCGCATTGTGTCCCTGGTTGCCATGGTAGCTTGATCTTTTTGACGCAGATCAAGGCTCCACCCCCAAAACTAAAGGTCGGGTTACGCCAGGCCAAAATGAAGAAATACAACGGGGAAACTTTAGAATCTTTCTTTTGGCGTATTTGGGTCCAAAAAAATCTGGTGTAACTCTTCAAGTACTCAAAAAAATTGCTTTGGGGAAAATTGAGCCCAATAAGTTTTTGTAATGTTGATTCAGGGATAAATATTGGCCAGGACACCGGGATAATTCAAACCCAAAAGCAAAATACTGCGGATATTGGAATCTGAAATAAAACCAGAAAATGCAACAAATCTCAGCGGGTCAGGCAGCATCTGTGGATGGAAAAGCAGAGTTAACATTTCGGGCGAAAGGCCGTCCACCCGAAACGTTAACTCTGCTTTTCCTTCCACAGATGCTGCCTTACCCGCTGAGATTTCCATATTTTTCTGTTTTTATATACTGGCTGAGAGAACAGATGGAGCCTCTGGTTAACGTCTCATCCCAAAGACAGCACCTAGGACAGTGCAGCACTCCCTCAAAATTGCACTGGATTATCAGCCTAGATGTTATCTGTATGATACAAACCGTATGTTGAATTGATACAAAGTCTGCGGTATGGTTGAAAGTTTAGTTTGGTGACTAGGTGCTCGGATGAATCAGGTTATGAGTGCTGTGATTCCATTCATTTAAACCAAAAGGATTTTAAAAGATCTAATTCATTCGTTCTGGGGCGAGATGAGAGATAGTTCACACGACCGATTGAAGAGCAAGCAGCAAGCACACTTACAGTAGTCCTTGTATTAAGTGGATGCTAAATATTTTTGCGCCATGAATTAATCATGAACTGTGTGATCAGCGGGCGATCTGTGTGGTATGACATCTTCGCCACCTTATTTCCTTTCCCGAGATTCCCCACGACCTGTTCTACAAATATATTTATATATCCACATTCGTGATTTAAAGAAAAAATAAACTCATGCTAACAATTAAACTACTTCATTAATAGTAACGAGATTTGATAAATATCTCTCTTTCTGAGATTGACAATAACTGGTTTATTAATATAAACATCATTTACATTGCAGTGTTTTGCAGCGTTATGGTTTCACCAGAGCTGATTTGTTCAGCGAACCTGTAAAGTATATTCCAGTGTGAATAGATCACAAACTATCAAAATAACCCATCCCTTAGTTCTCAGGGCTGGATGCCAAATATTTGAAAGCACACTTTTACGTTGACAAATAATCTACGACCATCGTCTCAAAACCTCAGGCTGAACCGGAGCTACATTATTGATGGGATCTATTTTAACTAGAGATTACACAGTATGTTCTCATGTCAACTAATCACGTAAGCCTCTTCTATAATCGGGACTTCGCAATGTTTTTTTGGCTTTACGGGAGCTCATCACGCGATCCGATCCAGCCCGGCAAGGTTGCTTGCTCTGTTTGAAAGGATCACATGCCGCTGAAAGTGGGCTCTCGTAGCCCTATGGCTTTACAAGAGGTCATTTCTTGAGGCAACTGTGCCGTTTCGGCCCCGCTCTCTTTCCTTTTTAGGTTATGAGGGCTGTGTGGTGGAGTGGTTCTGACTGACGGCCGCACTCCAGCCCCAATTAGCACCCAATAATTTATTAGCTTCCACTTTCAGATTATGCGTTAACTTTACAAATATTCCAACCATGAAACATTAGCTAGCGAATGCTCCCTCTCAAATATCAGGCACCTTGGAACCGATTCATTTCACAGGCTATGCAATCAACCCTGAGCAGGGGAGGTATGTTGTCTCAATAGCGCGCAGAACCTATCCGGATAAATTCAAAAATACCGCACTTATACCGATTTGTCGGCATGCAGGCTCTCTGCAGTAGGTACAGAATTACGATTTCCAGAGCTAACCATTCCTAGCGCCGATGCGGCCCTGTTATTATTGTCAAGTGACCTATTACAAGACATACTTTTCATTCCATCTTTTCACACTTCTAAGTTGATACGTTCCCTCAGCAAGTACTACCATTAGTTTATTAATATTCAAAGCAAATGTAGCTAGTTTAAAGTAGCCAATGTTGTAATGTCAATGGCAGTGGTGTGTCCCAAACTGTTGGATCTAGTGTCGGCGTGAACTTGACAGTTGATTATTGAAATTAACTGCTGGTGAATGAGATTTTTTCTGGTCCTGCTGCGGTTTATTTTTGATTTTTCGTCCCGCTCTTAAAACAAACACGCACAATGAGACACTCAGAAGGATGGGATCGATGGCATAACGAAATAAAAACGGAGGGAAATTCCAATTCTGAGCTCGCCAGCCCGCGATTTTCCGAACATGAAAGTGAATAGGCGGAAAATCGCGGATTGGCGGGTGCAGAGCCGGAATGTAAATATGAAATACCACATTGACTATTATTGATGTCTGTCAAGATTTACAGACACACTGATGGCTCTAGGCTTGGTTTCTGCTCAGCCTTTGCTTATTCCCGTTGTATTTCCCTGCTCACTAATGCGAGAGAAGGAAAGGAAGGAATTAAAGGATCCCTAGCGTTGCACTTTAACCCCCTCTAACCCTCTGCTTATTGCCCATGGTTAAACAGACGAAGTCTCGGTGCTGGGTGAACAGCTTTGAAAAAGTGGCCGCCGGAGACAGCGATGGATTCTTTTTCAAATGGCAATGATGCAGTTTTTAAAAAAATCATCGGTTTTACATGACAGAGGTATTTAGTTTTACGGGGGAATTAATAACCGCAACGTTATGAGATTAAACTGTCGAATGAATTCTCAACGACAATTGAGACACACGTATGGTCTCTGAGGGCTGGTAGAAAGCTATTCTAAATATCCCACCAAATAAAGCCAAGTTGGAGAGGAATAAAACCGCCACAATATGGAGACATGAGGGGAATGTAAGAATGTTATATTTTCACCATAATGAACTGGGGCGGATTAAAGTGCCCGGGCAAGTCCAGCGCTGGCTAGAAGTCGCGGCAATGAGCGCCTCGGTCGCTGGAAGCAGCCCCGGTCCTCGGTCACTGATCTTCAGTAATATCAGGATTTTGATCAGTTTGTCGTCTCCTAATAAACCGCTGCTATTACAGTTGAAGCAAATGATTCCTAAATAATGTAACTCTCCGGGTGTATACAGGCAGTGCTTATATTTGTAATGTGCGACACGGGCTTGTAAACTTCAGCAATGTACTACCCATAATGTTCAAAATCCAGCTCCCGGTTTCAATTCACGTTCTCAAACGGCAAAGTTTAATGAATGAACAAACATAGAAATAAAATTAATATTCACACACTTAAAAACGAGCCTTGTCCAAATAGTAAAATTTTATACAATCTATTTTTACAGAGGTTTTTTAACTACTTTTATTTCGGAGTGACCAGACTGTTAATCAGTGTACTTCGACAGTTACAGAGCAATCTCCAAAACAGCTCAAAATGGCAACAACAACAAATACCAACACACAGAATAAAAAGTTTCAGCAACTGGAGTTCATTTGTCAAAACGATGCTCGTGTAACCTGAAATTGCTACCCTCCGCCGCTGTTTCCTCCGCTCTTGTCGCCTGTTGTGATGGCCATCGATTTCCATTGCTTCACTCTCCCTCTTCGTACAGCGGCCTTCAGAAGCCTCCACTTGTCAGCTGGCAGGCTGCGGGAAGCGCTACCCCCCGCCAGTACGGCACCCTCATAGGGAGCCCAGCACTTTGCACAGTTGTTGCAAACAGCTGCTGCTCCTCAGCCGCGGCAGATCATGTGGCTGCAAAGGCTTGTTGTATCCGATCTCATTAAAACTCTCCGCTTTGATGGGATTTTAATCGTCAAGCTGGTTTATGAGAGAGAGAGAAACAATTGCAGTGCCTCTTAGGACTAATCCGCCAATCTGCGATGTGCTGCTTTCTCGAATATTTTCGGATTTGTAATGAACTTAATATCGCTTTCCATTTTGTAGCTCGGTCATCATCAGCATTGAAAGAAATAGTCCGAGCACTTAATAATGATGAGCCCATTGAGTCTATTAGAAGGCTCCGTGCAGCTCGTTCTGTCATGAAATGCCCAGAATGCGGACCCCCGGGACGCCCATTCAACGTAGACTCGATCGAAGTCGAATTTGGTTCAAATTTAAAAACAAATTATTACATTTCTGAAAACGTGTTAGAATTCAACCACTTCAAATCCGCTTCTTCTCCTAATGACCCCAAAAGAGCAGGACGTTGCTTTTCGAAGGATACCGTCACATTTTTAGCTTCTATATTCTGTCGATCAACTGTTTGAGAAGTTTGAAGATTATTTTAAAAGTTTTTAATTTTTGATTGAAGCGTTTTGTTGCGTAAAACACTCAGCTTAACAGGGGTCCACCACAAAGGGAGTAGCGGCGAGCTGAAAGCGAGATCAAAACCTGTTACACACTGTACATAGAGGAAGAGAAATCTTTCAGCTAGAAAATACAGGGCAGCCAAACGAGGTAGCTGGTGAGTGCTCTAAAACCAGTACAGATCCTTGTTTTTTTCCTGGTGCGCCAGACCTGAGAATATAAAAAGAAGGCAAAAAAGAGGAGAGGATATGTAAGCAGAACAGGGACAGATCATAGAACTAGAGCAACGCTCTGAAAGTTAGAACAAAAAAGGCATTGAAATAGACAGAAAAAAATTTCACCCACAGCGGCCAAACGCACACAGACAAACAACAAAAATCAGCCACACTGCCCAAGAGAAACAGAAACACCTGATCACAGATAGTGGAAAGAACAACTCCTTTCTGAGTTAACTGCCGCACTAAGATTTCCTTGTCATATTTATGTTACAATCATTTTTTTCAGTACGGCTATATTATCCAGGCGAAACAATACACGAGTTGTTAATACCCATTTCAGACCCTATCTGTTGTAACTTTAAACATTTCACATCGTTAAATTACCCAAATTGTTTCGAATTTAGATTTACTTTAATAACACATGCATGTCAAAAAGATTCGCTGAAAAGGACATACATTCCAATGTTGTCAAAGCACATTCCTAATGTAATTTAAACAGATACTAAGATAGCTTAGATATCTAACGATGCCGAAAAAACTCTGAGCATTTCGTTCGTCTCTTTCTCAGACAGCACAAACGGTGCGCTCACTATATACTGTATTTATTTATTTTTGTAAACTTTGCTGTTTTAATAAATCTGCTGAATAAGATTATATTGTCCACAGAGTAACCTACATTCTCTGAGTAAAGTACCTTAATATGTTATTGAAAGGATTGCCGTAATGTGACAGCCACCAACTGCTGAAAACTCACAGAATTGCTCCCTTTCTTTAATTTAGTACATTTCAAAATGCAACATTTACTCAACCATGAGTGGGATCTGATACTGATAGATCTGATGTGCCTAAAACTGAAAATTAGTTACCGGCCATTTTCCCGAATAAAGAAATCGCTGCAGCCGGGAAATGTCATTAAATTAGCTCCGCAATTCGTTTTATTAGATAATTACGATTGCAATTTTAGAATTCTTTGGGTAGTTTCAACAAATATTTGGTTACTACGGCTCAAGCAATGTGATGTCGGCATGTGCAGCTCTATTCACCGAATCTGAACATTTCAGGTTTCACGGCACACTAAAACGCCCGCCAACATTGTACGCTTCTCTCGCCGCTCTTTATTTTGTCTTTACTTTCTTACTTCAGCAAACAATCTGCTTTTAAATATATCAATTATTAGAAACACATATCATGATTTCAGCGGCGTCTATTTTTTTTATATTTATCGAAATATTTCCCCCCAATAATTTCACACACTTCTATGAGGCCCCATCTGCCCTCTCAGGTGGAGTAAAAGATCCCATGGCATTATTTCTAAGAAGAGCAGGGGAGTTATCCCGATGTCCTGGCCAATATTTATTCCTCAATCAACATAACAAAAACATAGATTATCTGGTCATTATCACATTGCAGTTTGTTGGGGTTTGCTTGTGCGCAAATTGGGTGCAGCGTTTCCCACATTACAACAGTGACTACACTCCAAAAATAGAAGGATCATCCACCGGAAACGTTAACTTTGCTTCCTCTCCACAGATGCTGCCTGGCCTGTTGAGATTTCCAGCATTTTCTGCTTTTACTCCAAAAAAATAACTGGCTGTAAAGCGCTTTGAGTCTTCCGGTGGTCGTGAAAGGCACTATAGAAATCCAAGTCTTTCTTTTTTCTTTCTGTTAATCATACAATGCTGAGACTATCTTTAATTATACATGTAAATGTATCTGGATAGGTTATCAAGTCGTATTATTTATGGTCATACAATTTATGCACAGGCAATATTGTTTATTCCACAAAAATTGTAGCTTTGCAGAGGTGGTTTAAATATATATAAACTTCATACTGCAGTAGGTTAGTACACTGTGTTTTCACATCTGAGGCCTGGGTTTGAATCCAGTCCAGACTAATGGGACACATACCTCATTTCTATGCCAGCTATAAAGTCCTACATGAAATAACTTTAATAAGTGGTCATGCCATAATTCCCAAACAGCTTGGTGGCACACAACTATTCATAATTTGATACCAAATCTCATACAGAAGGCCATAGAATGCCTGGTGTTGAGCAGGAGGCACTCTTGGTCAGGACAAAGATAATCCAAGTATATTGGAAAGTCAATGGAAGCACAACACTTTAATTACCTGAATCACTTCACACAGCACACAATTGTGTTACATCAAAGCTTCTATTAATGGATTATTTGGATTCAGCACACAGCCAGTTAACCTTTCCTTATTAAGAAAAAAGGCTAGACCAGAGAAGATAGAGCATTTAACCTGTGCACCAGCAACTTTTGGAGCACTCAAGGCTGACACTGGCTGCTAGCAGTTGCATCCCTCACATGCAGAAACAATATACATTTAAAATAATTATGCTATTAGATTTAATGTGAGATGCAGTTGAAAGTATAATTCACATCTAACAGCTATGCATTGCACCCTACAGATAGCACCTAAGCCCAGTATCTACAGTAGAATTGCAGATTTTTACAGAATTTACCAAAAGTGTGTTACAATATCTAAATCCATTAAAGTTTATTTTCCACTTTAGGGCTGTAAATCTAGCTGTGGAAAATGTGGAAGAGCAAGAAGTTACTATAATTTCACGTCAAACCATAGGGTACATGTTCATCTTTCCTGCTCCCAGCACAGAGCTTTGAATGCTGGAACCGCATCTAAGACATTTGAGTGTGTGCCCAATTCATGGGCCCAAATTCCTGATATGCACTTATGGTACACAAAGCTAAGGTTGGATTTGCACTATAACTTTAGTGATGGTGCAGTTGTAACTGCAGCCTTAATGACTGCAGTACAAAGGTACAATAACATACACAGTGATTGCAAATATCTGGCAATAATACAAACTATTTGCCTCAAAGTAGCAATGATGGACCATTGTACAAAATCATTTTTTTTGTCAACCAAACCAATCCAATAAAATTCCATTTGCGGTCTGTCATTTAAGAAAATAAGAATTTGGTCCGGACAAAGATAATCCAAGTATATTGGAAAGTCAGTGGAAGCACAACACTTTAATTACCTGAATCACTTCACACAGCACATGATTGTGTTACATCAAAGCTTCCATTAATGGATTATTTGGATTCAGCACACAGCCAGTTAACCTTTCCTTGCTCATGGCACACTTTATTGATATTTTTCAGTTTGTCTAAACAATATGATATTGATTAGCACAATTTTGAAGGCCTGAAAGCTCAGCTCGCAAGGTTTCATCACACTGTCCTTTACTAATAATCATTCTTCTACAAATCAACACTTTCATCAGCAGGATTTCAATAACATACTTGTTTGCAACTAATGCTAGCAAGGACACCACTCAGTTCTTTTCATTGCAACATGTATTGCTGTTTCAAAGAGGAATCATATAGCATAACCTAATATTAAACATTATTGCTCCTATCACCATCCATGCTGATCTTCATTTGTAAACTAATGGCAAAAGTAAAGGATTCCTATATTTTCATAACATTTTGCTACTCCACAAGTATAAACTCTTGCAATACTTTGTTACATTTATTTGCATGGAGGTGAAGGGTTCAATTTCAGATTATTTCAGCTTCAGCTATAAAGGTTGTCTCTATGATCATGGTTCTCAGCCATACTCAATTAGTTAGTATCACAGAGCTAGACTTGAATAAAATTGTATGATTTACTTTTCCTGCCCCAGGTTCCATTCATTTCTATAGATGTCCATTTTAGTAACATCATAATGGACGTGCTTCTCTTAAATTTAGTTTTCCAATCTATATCCTATTCTTCCATTGCTTGAAATACTAATCTTCCCAGTCTGGACAAACACAATACTCTAAGGTTATTAAGCCACTTTTGTTTTAACAGCCCTATTACTGTAGCAAGATTTCCGCCTGTATTTTCTCTTCCAAATACTGACAGATCTACTCTATAGTTCCAGCATTTTCAGCTTTTATTTCAGATTTTTAGTGGTCACAGTTAATTTTTCCCCTTTTTAACATTACAGTATTCCTTGGATTTAGTGTAAATTCTATGCCAGTCAGTACTGGAGAATCTCGAACCATAATAAGGCTAAACCCTGATAGGAAGATCTACCATGAGTGTGAAATAACAATGTTTTGTTGTTTCTCCACATACACGTTTAGAATATAATGCAGATTGTGAATGTTTCAGCAATTTGATGTTTCACACATTCTTAATACAATAATTCACATCAAGTGATTTAAAATGCATCCAAGTCCTATAGCATAAAATTGATAATATCCAATAGCATATGGCATTATTGTCACCTTTAACTGACACCAGAAAGCATCCATATAAGAGTGAACAATGAAAGCAACATAAACAAGAAAAAATTATTTTAAACAAAAAGTTACTGCTAGTTCCATATTAAGTGATAAAACATTTCATATCATGTGGGGTTTTGCTGGAGCTCACTGCCTGAAAGGGTGGTAGAAGCAGAAACACTCATAGCATTTAAAAAGTACATGGATATGCATTTGAAGTGTCATAACCTACAGGGCTACTGACCAAGAGCTGGAAAGTGGGATTAGGCTGGATAGTTCTTTGCAGGCCGGTGTGGACACGATGGGCGAATGACCTCCTTCTGTGCTGTAAATTTCTATGATTCTACGATGTCTGCTATGTGAATATTAAATCATAATTATATCTTGGGGTTTAGATAATGAATAACCTATTAAATCAAACCATTTGATCATCTAAATGCTTTGATGGGGTTGTTGCAATGTAAATCACATACAAATATTAATTGTCTTGTGTTGTAAAACAATGCATGACTTCTCATTAAAATTCTCTCTTCCTGTCAACTTATCCCATAACTCACAGTTTAATGCCATGAAATGTCTCCTTCTTGTCACATTATACAGAACTCCATGGCAAATGTTGATCATAATAATAATGATTATGGGAAATGAAAGCTCTGACAGCAAATCTTCAGTGGGAAGCTCAGAAAATTAATTGATAAAATAAGATGTAATTGTTCCTCTGAAACTGAAAATTAATTGTCCTACATGATTTGTAGAACTCCTTACCTTCTGCAAATTTCTCCTTATAAGTTTTGGGTTTTAAAAATCCCAATCTCAGAGTCACCAAATTTCTATTTTCAGATTTATCTCTCTTAATCGTTTCAGCCTTGGTGGTGCTCTAATCTATAGACCTTATCTCTTCACCCATAGTTTCTAGGTAAAACTAAAATTGTATTTAGCAATCTATTTAGTGGTTATGGACCTCCCCAAGGCAGTAGTAGAGTATCTGGGTTCACAGCAACATAAGCCCCTTTGAGTTTTGCACTTTATGAACACTGTGGCTAAGTAATATTTCTAAAATAAAATTGCATAACAAGCTCCATACATGTTTTATAGCCTGGGCTAAAGGACTGGCCCATGTCACTTGTAGCCTGCAGGAGGATATTGAGAACATAAGATCACAAAAAATAGGAGCAGGAGTAGACCATTTGGCCCCTCGAGCCTATTCCGCCATTCAGTAAGATCATGGCTAATCTTTTACCTCAACTCCACTTTCCTGCACTATCCCCATATCCCTTGATTCCCTTAATATCCAAAAATCTATTGATCTCTGTCTTCAATATACTCAACGACTGAGCCTCCACAGTCCTCTGGGGCAGAGAATTCCAAAGACTCACCACCCTCTGAGTAAAGAAATTACTTCTCATCTTAGTCCTAAATGGCCATCCCCTTATTCTGAGACTATGATCCCTGGTTCTAGACTTCCCAGCCAGAGGAAACATCCTCCCTGCATCTGCTCTGTCAAGCCATCATAGAGGAGATATAAAAGCTTGTAACACAGTCCTGGTAATTGGTTTATTCTTAGTTTTTCCTCTTCTCTCTTTAAAAGTGCTGACTCATGCTGGAGTATAGTTTCATGGGTGCCAACCAACCTTTGACACCTTACCAAACATTTGCCATGTGTGAGCTTGTACAATGAATTTAACTTGGCTACTTGATTGTGAGAACTACCACATTTGAGCCTAATCCTAGCTTCACCTCACAATTACAATTCTGTGATTTCCAACAGGGATCACTCAATAGTTCCCCACCCCAGGGCTCGAGACCAGCCTTCGCACTCCTACTGCCACCACAGCTAAGGTCAACTAACGTATTATACCAGCGATCAAACCTGAGGCCTTCCTGGTCTGTATGGTTCAGTTCTGCACTGGGTAATGCATTTACCAACAGAACCACTGCAGGAACTCTTTAATCTTTATTGAACTGATTATGCAGTATTCATTCTGTTTGTTACGGACTACACTTCATATGTATTCCTCTCGCCTGATAATGTGAATTAGGTTTACATCCAACAGAAGACAAACACTTTCAGCTTTTGGAACCTTTTCTGTTTCTTGATCTCTGCATGCATTGTCTTTGGAAGTATTTACCTGCATCCACATTGAGGTTGAGAGTTTGGCTCATATCACTGGTGGGCCCTGTAAAGGCCCCTGTGGTCCATGCAGAGGCAGTGTCACTCTTGGCCAGGTCGCACTGGGGTGTAGGGACAGCAGGAAGCCGGTGTGGCCTCACTGAAGGCACTAAAAGTGAACTGTAGCGTGGGTCAAAAGGTGTACCCACCCCATATACATCATGCATGCTAGGCCGTGTGTAGACAGAGCTCTGTGTACTGATGGCACTTCCCAATGAGTAGTGATGGTGGTGCCAGGGCTCAGGAGCTCCTTGGTGCAGATGAGTGTGCAAAGAGGCACTTGAGTATGGGTCAGCTCCAAAGGGCAGCTCAGTGGGAGCTCCAGCCAGGGCATTGCCTAGACTGCTACTTAGGCTTGCTGACATAGAGGGTTGATAAGTGCTGTTCCAGAAAGAAGGAGGAAAGCCCCGTTGGTTCATTGGGAAGGCTCCCTCTGTAAAGAAAGAAGAGATAATGGAACTATTAATAATTATCAATAATAGTGAATAAAATCAACTAGTATAGAAACTTCAATTAAAATCAATTACTTCTCATTAACACTAACAACCAAATGATGTACCTTTCCACAATAAAACAGTCGGAATAGGATATCCCACACTACTTTTTAAAAGTGAATATTTTAACAATACTCAGCATTGCCACTCTCAAGAAACATAAATATATGGTCTAAAGGATAAATCTTACAAACAAATTTGATTGACAGCATATAGGGCCCCAAACACTCCTTCCAGGTGAAACCGTGATTTACTTGAACTTCTTTCAATTTACTGTACTGTATTCGCTGCTCCCGATGCAGTCTCCTCTACATTGGGAATACCAAATGCAGATTGGGTGATCGCCTTGTGAAACACCTCCATTCAGTCCGTAAGCGTAACCCCGAGCTTCTGGTCACCTGTAATTTTAGTTCTCTGCCTTCCACTCCCACTCTGACCTCTCCATCCTTGGCTTCCTACACTGTTCCAATGAAGCTCAATGTAAGCTCGAGGAACAGCAGCTCATCTTTCAATTAGGCACTTTACAACATTGAGTTCAACAATTTCAGATCATAAGCACTGCTCTCATTTTTTTCAGACAGCAGCTGTTGCTAATGATTCTGCTGTTCCCATTTACACCTCCACGTTATCACATTGCTGTTTGTAGGAACTTGCTGTGCACAAATTAGCTGCTGCGTTTCCCACATTACAAAAATGATGACACTCCAAAAGTACTTCGTTAGCTGTAAAGTGCTTTGAGATGTCAGGTGGTTGTGAAAGATGCTTTATAAATGCAAGTATTTCTTTCTTTCCTCTAGACCTAGCTTTTGTTTCTTTACTTGTCCCATTGCCATCTCATTTTACCTTGCATCATCATCCCTTTTATCATTTAATCTATCGTGCCTTTCACCCTATCTAAGACCCTACCTTTTGTTCTTTCCTCCCTCCCCCCACTTTTCTCTGCCTCTGTACTAGCTTTAAACCTGTTACATCTCTAACTTTTTCCACTTCTGACAAAAGATGATCAACCTGAAACGTTAACTCTGTTTCTCTCTCCACAGTTACTGCCTGACCTGTTGAGTATTTCCAGCATTTTCTGTTTTTATTTCAGATTTCCAGCATCCGCAGTATTTTGCTTTTGTATTATTGGCAGCAGATTTTGTTAACCATTGAAAGCATTTTGAGGAAAGAGAAATTGCCATAATATTGACCAATGAAGTGGTTGAGAGAAAGCAAAGAGTATTTATAGCAAACTAGGGCATAAAAGCCAAAATTGAACAGGCTGGATGTACACTGCAGTTCTTCAGAGGTTTAGTTTAGACAAAGCAGTACGAATGCAAAAAAACGATGATTTCATCTAAAGAAGCAATTCTTGGATTTATTCAAATGCTCATTTTTAAAACAGAATCATTATTTATAGTAAAACAAAGGCAATTAAATCTAATATATTCACCACAAAACGATGTTCAAAGGTTCTATTGGTAACACGATTTATCTATGAAATACAAATACAAACTATTTAGGCAACAGAATGCAAAAAGTTACTCAAAAAACTGCACGATTTCACTTTCCAAAATATTATACGAAATGTTAGAGTTTGAACGGATGCGATGTTGTTTGAGGCAGTCACGGTAAACCGCGTTACAAAGATCAGTTCCAGTTTGATTTCCATCTAATGTGATCGAATTCATTTTAGGAAATTAACTTGAGAATGGAAGACATTTGAGAACTGGCAACTTCTTTAAAAAACTGTCTTGTTACATTCTTTTCGATTTCAAAATTTGGATGTGAAAATTATTAATGGTTATCTGAAAACGTCACTGAGAATAACCCAGACTTCAGGTGCAAATAGTAATATCAACTTAGTATGAGAGCTAATACCAGCAAATTATAGATCTCAACTCAAACAGCTGAAGATCATTATTGATTAGATTTTTTTTTTAAATACATCTTTTTTAAATCAATTATGTTTGCCGAAATCCACTCAGTGCCAGTGAGGCTGCATTGCAATCTGCAAGGCATTTAGTTAAACTGTGATTTAAGGTGAGAGTGAAGCAGACAGACCACTCCAGATAAGTTGCATGACAGAAATGAACGATAATTTGGATGTTGATAACTTGCAACAAATAGTACAATTTCCAACCCAAGATTAATAATCGAATTCGGTGCAATTCACGGAAGAGAATTAGTCACGGATTTGCTGCACGTGAAATACAACGGAGATAATCTATGGGCATCTTGAGAAACGGCCGCTGTAACTCTTGTAGTGTTGTACAATAAAACTGCCACTAGGACACTAGCCATTGTGTCCAATATATATCTGTAGGCATCGGGTCCACCACAGGATTAGTGAAAGGTTGAAATAGATCTTGTTATGTTTAGGTTGCATGCTGTTAACGTTTATAGCCAATCGAATATATAACTTATTATGCACCGTTATTAAAGTGTTTACTTCTATTGTGTGAAAATCAAAATTAAGTATAATTTCCAAAGAAAACAGGACATTATTTTTAAACGAATTTCTTGCGCGAGAGTCCCTCAATTTGACAATGATAATGATTTCAGTAATGTTACGGAACACAACATGATTATTAACCTAGTAAATTAATCTTACGCTTTCGAAAAGGTTTTTATTCTTATATTGGTACATGTGTGTTGTAACAATAAAACATTGGTAGTCAATTTATGGCTTGCACCGAACCCACCTCTCCAAGAACTGGTGCTTCCTCTTGAGGACTTGGAGCCACTGCTGGCAGGAGTGTAACTGCTGGGCTGGCTGAGCGCCCTTGTAAAATGTTCATCAACAACACTGCTAATGTCACCCTGGAAGTAAGTGAAGAGCACACATCGAGAGCTGAGGTATTCTGCTTCAGGTGGACGCTCCTTTTCACTGCTAGATTCTTCCTCTTTGATCGCAGAGCCGTGTACAGAAAATGATCCACTGATGTTTGTGCTGTCCGCCGCCTCTTGCATTTTCGAGTAAAAAGCTAATTTCTGCAAAAGAAGAGGGAAACCCGCAATCACAGCGCCGGGAGGAGCAACACGTCCAGCGAATCTGCAGTGACTGAATCCAGAGCTCCGGTCTGTAAGCAGTTTTGATCCTACAGTTTGGAACTTATAAAGGATAATATATTTGCTTCTCAATGAATTGCGATTACTTACTGCCTGGAGATTTCTTTCAATTCTATACTCAGGGTAACTACATTTAAAACAAGCAACAGTAAGTATCGGATTGGTTCACAGTAATTCTTGATAGCTACATTTTTAATTAATGAAAAAAAACTTGTACGGGGCGGGACTTTTCCAATCTACAGAATTTCCAGGAGAGTTGGCTGTCTGTTAAAATGAGTCCCACGAAACATCACCGCTATTTCAAATATAAAATAACGGGAGCTAAATAAACTCAGTTGCCAGAGTTGGATATTGACTGTCAGAGGTGAAAGGAGTGTGGGAAAAGTCTGTCTCGCTGGGGTGAAAACTCACAGCAAAAGCCGTTGAGTATATTGGTGCAGCGTTATTGGGAGCTGGCAAACGGGTCGACGAGAGACACAACGGCTAGAACTCAATATTTTTTCCAGAAAAGGAATTGGACTGATTAGTGTACAAAGGAAGTGTCCGAAACGACACTTTCAGGATGCATTAGTGTCTCGTATAAGTCGGCAACTAATTTTCATGAAATGAATAAATTATTGGAATAATATGCCAATCATATCGGTATAGTACAATTAATTAATTATGGCACTGCCAAATTTTTAAACGTACCTGATGATGGTAAGGACTGTAGGCTGCTGCAAAATAAGGCTGGGGACCATACACTTGGTACATAACATCCAGACAACTCATGGCGAAGGCTGGATTTACCAAGAGGGATAAGGCGAGGTATACTGCAGGCGGTGCTTCATGGGCGATCGTGTCCCATGTATGCGAACATCGCTGCTTTGGGTAAACAGCTAAATTCCGCCCTGTTGTCCAGCGCGCTGCTGCCTCGCTCACTCTCTCTGTTCGGACTCGGTGCTAAAAGCAACACCAAACATTTAAAGCGGACGCCTTGCGTCGCGACGTCACCAAACGTCTTCCCAGCGCAGCCCCGCTGGATTTACCAGGGCACCAAACAGCTCGTAGAAGGATTTCACTGGTTAAGCGGCGCAAGTATGAATAAGCAGCCAACTCGCATCACGCCCCCTTCACACCTCATAGTAAGTCGTTACTCTGATTGTATCACCTCGTCTTGGTAAACAACCAGAAAGAGGGACAGGACAGATTATTTTTACATTTCCATTTATGTGATCAATTTTAATGTAATTTATTCAAATTAAATTATTGCAACGATTGTACTAAAATATATATCCTTAGGTATCTGAAATTAATTCATTCGAAACTTTAATTAAAATAACTCCATGCAATATCCCATTGCAAAGCACCTGTCAGTTGCCTCCAATGTCGTGTCGTCCTATTTACTGTACTATTCCCTTCTGTAACCCACAGCTTTTCCAAAGAGGCATAATATATATATATATATATGGACTCAGCTCTTCTTCCCTCCAGGATGGTCTGTTGCCTCCCTGGTGTCAGGGTCAAGGATGTCATTGAATGGCTGCTGGGCATTCGGGGGAGAGAGTGAACAGCCAGAGGTCATGGTCCATATTACGTTTAGAATAACTCCACAAGACTGTACATCTTAAGCTCAAACTGTTGTGACCTTGGTCTCTTTATTGTAACTCCAGAGTGAGGAGGCAACATGGTAGTCTGTCTTTTATACCTGCTTGCCCAGGGTGTGCAAGTTATTTACAAGTTGAGGCGATCCGGAGCTCTGCATTCCCAGGTTGATCACCTGAGTTGAAGTCCTGGCATGGGTGAGCCGGTCGGATCATTGCTGCACTGCGGTGTGGCTGGTCTGATCGGACTGTCGGGCACGGTGGGTTCATCCTCGTGGTTGATCGTGAGGTCGATTGCTGGTTGTGTGTGTGTGGGTGGATCACTGATGGTAATGTCCTCTTCAAACTGTTCTTGGTTGTCAGTGAACTGCAGTTTGGTCTGATCCAAGTGCTTTCTGCAAGTTTGTCCATTCAAAAGTTTGACAACAAACATTCTATTCCCCTCCTTGGCTAACACAGTGTCAGCAACCCATTTGGGACCATGACCATAATTAAAACAAACACAGGGTCATTGACCTCAATGCCATGTGATACAGCTGCGCGATCGTGGTACATGTTATGCTGGTGACGCCGGGTTTCTACATGATCATTGAGATCCGAGTGGACTAAGGAGAGCCTGGTTTTGAGTGCTTTCTTCATTAGCAATTCTGCAGGGGGTTCCCCGGTAAGCGAGTGGGGTCACGTGTGGTAGCTGAGCAGAATCCTATCGCTGAATGTTACTTTACCCATGTGCTTAACGGCGAGAAAAGATATTACTAGCCACCCACGTTTTTGGGGCGGAATTAGCAGAATGGGTGAATTCAACACCCATAATATCACCCAGCGTTACTTTCCGCATGGATTTAACACCGAGATTCAATATTAACTCCCGCCCACTTTGTTTTTGTTGTAAAGAGCATATTTACCGAAACTAGGGGCCATGAGATTGTCCAGCGTCAATTTCACCACCTCGCACACATATCGGCCACAATATCGCTCGGCCAAAAAACGCCCACAAAAAGTGGAACTAACCGGAACTAATCACAGCGTTATGGACGCCATGTTCTAGATCACATGTTGCGTCCTTTAAAAGGCTGCTGTGCTTCAACCTCGGCAGAGTTCGGATGTACTGTGCAGGTCGTTGGAGTTGATCTGTAAAAACATCTTGACCATACTGTGACCGATTGGAATTGAAGAGGTATGCTCATCAGGACATTCCTTGTTTGTGACCAATTGGTGGAAAACAGAGAGATACTGCAATGGGGCCTGTCCTTTCTCACCCTCTCTTGGTGACCAAATACATGCAGCAGACTCGACATCACCGAAGGAACGTTCCACTGCATTATATTCCCAATGTAAGATGTGACAGACAGATAAGGAGGACCAGACATTACACCCCCGCAAGTACAAGGAGAAGCATTCTTACCTCGACTTGCCCGACACCACCTGCCTTCGGAGACTGCGCTTCCACAAAGAGGTTATCACTGAGGTATGCCAGCTGATAAGGGCAGACCTGCAGCCTGCCAGCACCATCAGTACTGCACTGTCCGTTGAGGTCAAAGTCACCGCGGCACTGTCGTTCTACGCCTCAGGTTCTTTTCAGGCCACAGCTGGCGACATTTGTGGACTTTATCAGCATGCCACACATTGCTGCATTAGACAGGTCACTGAAACTCTGTACACATGCAGAAGGGATTTGATTAGATTCCCTATGACCAGGGAGGCACAGATTGAAAGGGCTCTAGGATTCTCCAGAATTGCAAACTTCCCCAAGTTGCAAGGAGCAAAAAACTGTACGCACATCGCGATGCGGGCACGTTTTCAGGATGCTGAGGTTTTCAGGTGTCATGTATGTACATGCTGCTTGTAGCCACCAGATGGTGTCATTGTTGGAGGCCACTGAGCAGCACTCACATGGTGCTACTCTGGTATAAAAGGCCAGCTATTTTGTGAGTCAGGCACTTTGGGCCGTAATAAAGCAGAGCCAAGATTCTACCTTGTTTAGTTAAACAGTACTCAGTTTGTACCTTTATTGCATACATAACATTTGGCGATGAGAATACAAGAACCTTTGCTTGCAAAATGAGCACGATTGAATTTTTAGAACGATTCATGGAGGGAGAAGATTGTACAGACTTTGTGAGCCGTTTGAACCAGTACTTCGTGGCCAACAAAATGAAGGAGGTCAGCGATGCAGATCAGTGCCAGGCTGTGTTCCTCACTGTGTGCGGTTCAAAGATCTATAGTCTGATAAAGAATCTACTCATGCCTAGTGATCCAACAGAGAAAACATACGAGGAGTTGTGTTCATTGGTACGGGAGCACCCCAAGCCAGACGACGGCATCATCATCTCAAGATACAGGTTATATACACACGTTCGATCGGAGGGCCAGAGCCCGGCGGAATTTTTTGCCGACCTGAGACGTCTAGCAGGACCGCGCAAGTTTGGGACAGTGTTGGCAGACATGCTGCGGGACTTCTTCATTATCGGTATCAACCACGAGATGATCCTCTGCAAACTTCTGGTGGTGGAGGAGTTGAATTTAAAAAAGGCCATCCAGATCACTCAATCATGTCTGATGACGGACAGGAGTTTAAAGCAAATTTCGGTGAAGAACCGAATCTCGGCAAGTACTGTAAATGCGATTGGTTCGGCAGAGCGGTACATGACAGGGCCTATCCGGTTGCATTCGCGAATGATTCGGCGTTCAGCAGAGCGGCACATGGCAGGACCTATCCGGCTGTGTTCGCGAAACCTGTGGCTGCCTAAAGTCCGCCAGAGGGAATGTATCTGACTTCTCCGTGTTGGCATTGTAGGTGAAATTATCGGCATCAGCAGTGCCGATTTAAGCAATATAGTTGCAAAGGCTGTCTGAGAGTGGGGCATCTCCAGCACAAGTGTTCGCAGATGAGCAAGTGAGCTACAACACACCACATGGAGGATGAGAGTCAGACTAGCATGGGTCCTGATACGCAATTCGAGATGCCAGAGGAGGAAGTGTATGGACTGTACTCTTTCATAACCAAGAGTAAACCAATTTTGATTAACGTGAAGTTTAACGGGATACCAGTATTGATGAAACTGGACACAGGGGCGAGTCAATCGATCATGAACGCGAAGGCATTTAATAAGCTGTGGGATACTAAGACTGTGAGTCCCAGCTGAGCCCTATTAACGCCAAGCTGCGCGTGTACACCAAAGAACTGATAAAGGTGACTCACAGTGCACAAATTAAGGTGTCGTATAATGGTGCGGTTCACGAGTTACCACTGTGGATTATTCCAGGCAATGGCCCAACGCTGCTCTGCAGGAGCTGGTTGGAGAAAATAAGATGCAACTGGAATATCATATGTTGTCGGAGGAAGATACATGTGCCCAAGTATTGAGCAAGTTCCCCTTGCTGTTCGAACCGGGTATTGGCCATTTCATGGGAGCCAAGATGCAGATCCATGCGGACTCAGATGTAAAACCCGTCCATCATAAAGCTCGGGCAGTGCTGTATACGATGAGGGAGAAGGTCGAAATTGAACTGGACAGACTCCAGTGTGAAGGGATCATATCACCGGTCGAATTTAATGAATGGGCCAGCCCCATTGTCCCTGTGCTGAAAAGTGATGGTACAGTCAGAATCTGTGGAGACTTCAAGGCTACGATCAACATAGTTTCGAAACATGATCAGTACCTGTTACCGAAGGCTGATGACTTGTTTGCTATGCTAGCCAGAGGGAAGTCGTTCACAAAACTTGACTTGATGTCAGCCTATATGACACAGGAGTTGGTCAAGACATCGAAGAGACTTACGTGCATTAACACGCACAAAGGACTGTTTATTTACCATAGGTGCCCGTTTGGAATTCGCTCAGCTGCAGCAATATTCCAGAGGAGTATGGAACATCTACTGAAGTCCATTCCCAGAACCGTCATGTTCCAAGATGACATCCTGATCACCGGTCATGACTCCAAGGAACATCTGAACAACCTGGAAGAGGTTCTACTGCGTTTGGACAAAGTGGGACTCAGACTTAAACACTCGAAGTGCATCTTCATGGCACCGGAGGTCGAATTCCTCGGGAGGAAAATTGCCACTGATGGCATCAGACTTATTGACGTGAAAACCAAAGCCATCAAGAATGCACCCAAGCCGCAAAACGTGACGGAGCTGCGTTCGTTCCTGGGTCTAATCAAATACTTTGGTAACTTCCTACCTAAATTGAGCACCTTACTTGAATCACTGCATATGATATTGAGAAAAGGCAACAACCGGGTGTAGGGCGCATTGCAAGACAGAACTTTCGAGAAAGCCATCAATCTGCTTTGCTCGAACAAGCTGCTGGTACATTATGACCCATGTAAACATTTTTGGCCTGTGACGCATCGTCATATGGAATTGGTTGCGTGGTACAACAAGCCAATGAATCGGGGAAACTTCAACCTGTTGCGTATGTATCCAAAAGTGTGTCTAAAGCAGAAAGACCCTACACTATGGAAGAAAAAGAAGCTTGAGCGTGTGTGTACGGTGTTAAAAAAATGCATCAATATCTGTTCAGTCTGAGGTTCGAATTAGAGACCGATCACAAACCGCTCATTTCGTTGTTTTCCGAGGAACCAATGCTTCATCCCGCATCCAAAGGTGGACACTGTCATTATCTGCCTATGATTATGTAATTCACCACAGACCTGGCACAGAGAATTGTGCCAATGCTTTGAGCCAGTTGCCGTTGCCCACACCGGAGGTGGAAACTCCACAACCGGCAGATTTAATGTTAATCATGGATGCTTTTGAGAGTGAAGGAACCCCTGTCATGGTTCAACAAGTTAAGACCTGGACCAGCCAGGACCCGATTATTTTCGGTGGTAAAGGGTTGCATCCTCAAAGGGGATTGGCCTGCCATACCGAAGCAAATGTGCGAGGAGGCCAAACTGTACATTCGTCGCAAGGACAAACTGTCTATTGAAGCAGATTGCATATTGTGGGGCAATCGAGTTGTAATGCCTAAGAAAGGGAGAGAGAAGTTTATGCATGAGTTACACAGCACACATCCTGGTATAGTGATGATGAAGGCCATCGCCAGGTCCCTCGTATGGTGGCCAGGAATTGATTCTGAGCTGGAAGCATGCGTGCATCAGTGCAACACCTGCATGCAGCTCAGCAAAGCACCAGCGGAATCGCCGCTGAGTCTGTGGTCATGACCATCCAAACCTTGGTCCAGGATCCATGTAGATTTTGCAGGTCCCTTCCTCGGCAAGAAGTTGTGGTGGTGGATGCTTATTCAAAGTGGATAGAATGTATAATCATGTCATCCAGTACATCCACGGCAACCATAGACAATTTAAATGTCATGTCGCGACACATGGTCTGCCTGACATAGTGGTGAGTGACAATGGGTCGTGCTTCACCAGTCAGGAGTTTCAGGAGTTTGTAAAACTTAATGGTATAAAACATGTAAGGTCAGCACCATTCAAGCCTGCGTCCAATGGGCAAGCAGAACATGCAGTACAAATGATCAAACAAAGCATGAAGAGAGTAACCCAAGGGTACTGCAGACCCGCTTGTCTTGCATACTGCTGAGTTATAGGACAGGACCCCACACACTCACAGTGGTCTCGCCTGCTGAACGTTTGATGAAAAGAGGTCTTAGGACCAAGTTATCTCTTGTACACATGGATTTAAGTAATCATGTTGAATACAGAAGACAGAGTCAACAAGGGTACCACAATCGCGCAACTGTGTCACGTGAGATTTCTGTTAATGATCCTGTAGATGTGTTGAATTATGGTCAGGGTCCTAAATGGATCGCTGGTACGGTCATGGCCAAGGAGGGCAACAGAGTATTTGTTATTAAGCTCAAGAATGGGCAAACTTGCAGGAAACGCGTGGATCAAACAAAGCTGAGCCAGAGCAGGACGAAGGAACCATCGATAACCAACCAACCTACCAGCAGCCTTTAGTGGACTCAAGGTTCATCAGTGAACCCGAAATTTCCAGCACGCACTTGTTCAATAAAAATGGACTTGCAATTCCTGACATGGCCACTGCCACCCCCAACAAGTCAGCCATCCAGCCGCCAGCCACAACACACTCCGCACATTCACCCAATGCTGGAATCAAACTGAAACGGTCAACCCAGGAGCGCAAAGCACTGGACTGTCTCAACCTGTGAAAGACTGTGATAAGATCTCAGAGGAGGGTATTGTCATGTATGTACATGCTGTTTGTAGCCACCAGATGGTGTAATTGTTGGAGGCCACTGAGCAGCATGCACATGGTGCTGCTCTGGTATAAAAGGCCAGCTATTTTGTGAATCATGCACTTTAGGCCGTAATACAGCAGAGCCAAGGTTGTACCTTGTTCAGTTAAACAGTACTCAGTTTGTACTTTTATTGCATACATAACATCAGGAAGCGCAAGGGATTCCACTCCCTGAATGCCCAACTGGTTGTCGACTACCAGCAAATGATACTGGCAGTGAATGCTCAATTTTCGGGCAGCATCCATGATGCTCACTCCTGTGTGAGAGCACTGTATTTGACTTGTTTAACAATGAGCCACAAGGTTAATGCTGGATGCTTGGTGACAAAGGATATGGCCTCACCACCTGGCTGATGACCCCCCTGCGTGACACCCATACTGAGGCCGAGAGGCGATACAACGAGAGCCACAGAGCAACTAGCAATATCGTGGAGAAAACCATTGGAGTGCTGAAGCAACACTTTAGATGACTGGATTACTCAGGAGACGAGCTCCAATACCACCCTGAGCAGGTAGCTCACGTCGTGGTGGTGTGCTCCATGCTACACAACTTGGCTATCAGGAGGGGACAAGAATTGCCTGATGAGTCTGACGGTCCACCTCACCAGAGAGAGGAAGAGGAGGACGAGGAGGCGGATGCTGACATTGGCCCAGACAATCAGGCTGATGCTGAAGCCATGCCCCTGCCCCCCTGTAGACCGCATGAATGGGCCCATGGTGGCATGATAGCTGCAAGAGCTTATGTCAGGAACTCATCAATGATCGTTTTGCCTGAAAGAACCTTGGTGTTATTTACAAGGCTGACACACTGCTGGGTGTGCGGTTATACATCAATGGTGGGCATCACCTCGGTGACAATTATTGCAGTTAAGTGTGATTATACCCTTTTGATGTTAAGAAATCACCAGCATATAATGGTGCAGCTATCTGAGCCAATGTGCTGCAAGGTTTTGTTAAATAAAAAACATTTAAACCGAACATTAGTCTGAAATCATCAGTAATTCAGTACAAACCAACCCTTCACCCCCCGCCCCCGCTTCTCCTCCCCACCTCTACCCCTTCCCCTTCCCCTCCTGACTCCAAGTCGCTTGGCCGAGATGGTCCTCAGATGATGCTTCATTCCGGGGGGAAGGGGGGTGATGGCTGATGCGCTGCTTGGATGGATACGGGAGAGGATGGTCCCGAGGTGGGAACGTGTTCTGAGCCAGAAGCAAGATGTTGTTGCTGGCTCTCATATGTGGTTGGCAATGGGGGTGTGTCACCTTGGGGTGCAGTGCCGTGCTCCGGGACCACTGGGAGCCCTCTGCCACCAGTGTTCCTGGCTACCAGCTCCAGGGCCTCCTCCATCTCTTCCATGTTTTATCTTATTTGTTGGACAAAAACTCGGTGCCAACTCTGTGCTTGGTGCTTGGTAGGCTTTTTGCTACTTGTGAATCTCCGTCATGCCTCCCACAACAGCCAGACAAGCACACACTACAGCCACACATGCTTTCAGTGCCTTTGAGCTCCCCCTCTGTCTCCTCCTCTGCGCATGTCATGATGATCCTTGACCTCCTGAATCGCGGGAATCGAACAGTGCCATGACTTTGCTAAAGATGGCCACACTTTACGGCAGAAGGTCAAACAAATTTAACGCTACCGTCCATTTGATATCGCTTGAATGGAAACTATGTGTTTTGAGAATGGGCGAGAAGCCGGCCATCTGATAACCCTTTTTTAATGCCCATGCTGGAAATAATGCCCATTTTTGGGTCATCAGCAGAAAAGTGGAGGTTCTAGCCTATAGTGTCATAGAGTCATAAAGTCATTACGGCACAGAAGGAGGCCATTCGGCCCACCGAGTTCATACCTGCTCTCTGTAGAGCAATCCAGTCAGTCCCCCGCTGTATTCCCGTAGCCCATAAGTTTATTTCCCTCAATGCCTATCCAATTTCCTTTTAAAATCATTGATCATCTCCGCTTCCAACTCTTTCGTCAGCAGCGAGTTCCAGGTCATTACCACTTGCTGTGTAAAAAAGTTCTTCCTCACATCCTCCCTGTATCTCTTGCCCAAAACCTTAAATCTGTGTCCCCTAGTTCCTGTACCATCAACTAATGGGAACAGCCATTCTCTGTCTACCTCATCCAAACCCGTCATGATATTTTACACCTCTATCAAATCTCCCCATAACCTCCTTTGCTCCAAGGAGAATAACCCCAGCTTCTCCAACCTAATCTTGTTGCAAAAACCCCTCATAGAAATATAGAAACATAGAAATTTACAGCGCAGAAGGAGGCCATTTCGGCCCATCGTGTCCGCGCTGGCCGACAAAGAGCCACATGGCTTTCGGTCAGCAGCCCTGAAGGTTACATATAAACCTATCAACAATGGACATTGCCAGACAGGTAAAGAGCACCCGGCCCAACCAGTCCACCCCACACAACAGCGATGCCCCATGTATCGCAACATTTTACACTTCACCTCACCCAGAGCCATATGATCTCCTGGGAGAGGCAAAAAAACAGATAAAAACTCAGGCCAATTGGGGGAAAAAATCTGGAAAAATTTCTCTACGACCCATCCAGGCAATCGAAACTAGTCCAGGAGATCACTCTGGCCATATTAGATTCCCTGAAGTACTTACCATCGTATCTGCGCCAGCCAACAAGTGGTTATCTAGTCTAATCCCACTTACCAGCTCTAGGTCTGTAACCCTGCAGGTCACAATACTTCAAGTGCCCATTCAAGCACCTTTTAAATGTGGTGAGGGTTCCTGCCTCTACCACCTTTCCAGGCAGTGAATTCCAGACCCCCACAACCCTCTGCGTGAAGAAGTTTCCCCTCACATTCCCTCCAAACCTTCCACCAACCACCTTAAACCTATGCCCCCTTGTAATTGTCCCCTCCACCAAGTGGAATAGGCCCTTGCTATCCACTATATCCAGGCCCCTCAAAATTTTATACACTTCAATGAGGTCTCCCCTCAGCCTCCTCTGTTCCAAGGAGAACAAATCCAGCCTATCCAATCTGTCCTCGTAGCTAAGATTCTCCATTCCAGGCAACATCCTCGTAAATCTCCTCTGCACCCTCTCCAGTGCAATCATGCCCTTCCTATAATACGGCGACCAGAACTGCATGCATTATTCCAGCTACGGCCTAACCAGTGTATTATACAATTTAAGCATATCCTCCCTGCTCTTGTATTCTATGCCTCAGCCAATAAAGGCAAGCATTCCGTATGTCTTCTTAATCACCTTATCCACCTGGCCTGCTACTTTCAGGGATCTGTGGACAAGCACTCCAAGATCCCTTTGTTCATCTACACTTCTAAGTGGTCTACCATTTAATGTGTATACCCTTTCTTTATTAGCCATCCCCAAGTGCATTACCTCACATTTCTCCGAATTAAATTCCATTTGCCACTGTTCTGCCCACCTGACCAGTAGATTGATATCCTCCTGCAGTCCATGACTTTCCTCTTCATTATCAACCACACAGCCAATTTTAGTGTCACCTGCAAACTGCTTAACCGTACCCCCTATATTAAAATCTAGATCATTGATGTGTACCACAAAAAGCAAGTGACCCTGTATTAAGCCCTGCGGAATCCCACTGGAAACATCCTTCCAGTCACAAAAACATCCATCAACCATTACCCTTTGCTTCCAATCTCTAAGTCAATTTTGGATCCAATTTGCCACTTTGTCCTGGATCCCATGGGCTTTTACCTTCGGGACCAGTTTGCCATGTAGGACCTTATCAAAAGCTTTGCTAAAGTCCATTACATCGTACGCACTACCCTCATGAACCCTCTTGGTTAACTCCTCAAAAAATTCAATCAGCTTAGTTAAACACGATCTTCCCTTAACAAATCCATACTGACTGTCCCTGATTAATCCTTGCCTTTCTAAATGTAGATTTATCCTGTCCTCAGGATTTTTCCAATAATTTTCTCACCACTAAAGTTAGGCTGACAGGCCTGTAATTACTTGGCCTATCCCTTTCTTCCTTCTTAAACAAGGGTATCTCTGAATCATTCTGGTAAATCTCCTCTGCACTCTCTCAAGGACCTTCACATCTTTCCTAAATGGTGGTGACCAAAACTGGATGCAATACTCTAGTTGTGGCCTAACCAGAGCTTTATAAAGGTTAGCATAACTTCCCTGCTTTTGTACCCAATACCTCTATTTATGAAGCCCAAGATCCCATATGCTTTGCTAATTACTCTCTCAATATGTCCTGCCACCTTCAAAGATCTATGCATTTGAACCCCCAGGTCCCTCTGTCGCTGCACACTTTTTAGGACTGTGCCATTAAATCTATATTGCCTCTCCCTATCTCTTCTGCCAAAATGCATCACCTCACACTTCTCTATATTAAGTTCCATCTGCCACTTGTCTGTCCATTCTGCTAGTCTATCTATATCTTGTTGCAGTTGATTGGTATCATCCACACTATTTGCTACACTTTCAAGTTTGGTATCATCGGAAAAATTTTGAAATTCTAATCTGTATTCCAATATTCAAGTCATTTATACATATCAAAAAAAGCCATGGGGAACACCACTGTCTCACATCCTCCAGTCTGAAAAAAAAAACCATTTACCATGACTCGCTGTGTTCTGTCCTTAAGCCAAATTCTTATCCAAGCTGACACTGACCCTCCAATTTCATGAGCCTCAATTTTGCGCCTCTAAACATATATCCCTAATAGGCCCCACCCTGCCTCTTACTACATGTCTACTATTTACATGCCGGTGGAAGAATTTTAGTTTCCCTTTTATGCTAACTGCCATTCTATTCTCATATTCTCTCTTTGCTAGTCATATTTTCCTCTTCACTTCCCCTCTCAACTTATTGTATTTGGCCTGGTTCTCACATGAAGAATTCACCTGACATGCATCATACACCCTCTTTATTTGTTTCATCATATTCTCTATCTCCCTCGGCATCCAAGGAGCCCTGGCTTTGGTTCCCCTATCTTTCCCTCTTGTTAGAATGTACCTAGCCTGTACCTGAAACATCTGATCCTTAAAGATCACCCATTGTTCCTGTTATGTTCAGAATAACTCCACAAGACTGTATACTGTAAGCTCAAACTGTTGTGACCCTGGTCTCTTTAATGTAACTCCAGAGCGAGGAAGCAGCATGGTAAACTGCCTTTTATACCTGTTTGCCCGGAGTGTGCTGGCGATCCTTGAGTCTCCAACAGGTGCGCCCCCTAGTGGCAAGTTTTACACACTAGTAAAGTTTACATACATAACATCACTCCCTCCCCTCAAAGCCTCAGATACAAGTTATTTACAAGTTGAGGCGTTCTGGGGCTCTACGTTCCGGGTTGATCGCCTGTGTTGAAGTCCTGGCATGGGCGAGTTGGTCGGATCATTGCTGCACTGCAGCGTGGCTGGTCTGATTGGACTGTTGGGCATGGTGGGTTCATCCTCGTGGTTGACAGTGAGGTCGGTTGCTGGTAGGGTGTGTGTTGGTGGATCAATGCTGATAATGTCCTCTTCAAACTGTTCTTGGTTGTCAGTGAATTGCAGTTTTGTCTGATCCAAATGCTTTCTGCACATTTGTCCATTCAAAAGTTTGACAACAAACACTCTATTCCCCTCTTTGGCTAAAACAGTGCCAGCAACCTATTTGGGACCATGACCATAATTAAGAACAAACTCAGAGTCATTAACCTCAATGTCACGCGATACAGTCGTGCGATCGTGGTACACATTATGCCGGTGACGCTGGGTTTCTACATGATCACTGAGATCCAGGTGGACTAAGGAGAGCCTGATTTTGAGTGCCCTCTTCATTAGCAATTCTGCAGGGGGAACACCAGTGAGCGAGTGGGGTCGCGTCCGGTAGCTGAGCAGAACCCGAGATAACCGGGTCTGCAGGGAACCGTCCGTCATGTGTTTCAAGCTCTGCTTGATAGTTTGGACTGCCTGTTCCACTTGACCATTGGATGCGGGCTTAAACGGGGCAGACCTGACATGCTTGATGTCATTGCGGGTCATGAACTCTTTGAATTCCGAGCTGGTAAAACACGATCCATTGTCACTAACAAGGACGTTGGGCAAACCATGGGTGGCGAACATGGCCCAGAGGCTTTAAATGATGGCAGTGGACGTACATGATGACATTATTATACATTCAATCCATTTAGAGTAAGCATCCACGGCTACAAGGATCATCTTTCCTAGCAAGGGGCCAGCAAAATTTATGTGGACCCTGGACCACTGTTTGGAGGGCCATAACCACAGACTCAGTGGGGCCTCTCTTGGTGCATTGCTCAACTGTGAGGAAGTTTTACATTGGTGTATGTATGACTTCAATTCCGAGTCAATGCCGGGCCGCCAAATGTGTGACCCGGCGATAGCCTTCATCATGACTATGCCTGGGTGGATACTGTGTAGGTCGCGTATAAACGTTTTCCTGCCTTTTTTTGGCAAAACCACGTGATTCCCATATAGGAGACAATCCGAATGGATGGACATTTCATCCTTGTGTCGGTAAAACGGCTTAATTTTGTCTTGCATTTCCCCCGGAACAGCCAACCAGCTCCCATTAAGGATGCAGCTTTTTACTAGTGATAGCACAGGGTCCTGGCTAGTCCAGGTCCTGATCTGGCGAGCCGTGATGGGTGACCTCTCACTCTCAAAAACATCCATTACAAGAAGCAAGTTTGCGGGTTGCGACATTTCCACCCCGGTGATGGGCAATGGTAGCCGACTGAGGGCATCAGCACAGTTCTCAGTGCCTGGTCTGTGGCAGATTACACAGTCATACGCAGATAATGTTAGGGCCCATCTTTGGATGCAGGACGAAGCATTGGTGTTAATATCTTTGCTTTGTGAGAACAGCGAAATGAGCAGTTTGTGGTCGGTTTCGAGCTCAAACTGGTGTCCAAATAGGTATTGGTACATTTTCTTAACCACGTATATGCATACTAATGCATCTTTCTCAATCATACATTAGGCTCTTTCAGCCTTAGATAAACTTCTGGATGCATATGCAACTGGTGACAGTTTGTCTGACACATTGGCTCGCTATAACACATAACCGACCCCGTATGAAGATGCATCACAAGCTAGTACTAAACGTTTACACGGGTCATACAATAAAAGTAACTTGTTAGAACATAGTAGGTTTCTGGCCTTATTAAAGGCTGTCTCTTGAGATTTACCCCAAACCCAGTCATCACCCTTGCGTAGCAATAAATGCAAAGCTTCCAGCAAAGTGCTCAACCCTGGTAGAAAGTTACAAAAATAGTTGAGGAGTCCCAGGAACGAACGCAGCTCCATCACATTTTGTGGTCTGGATGCATTGTTGATGGCCTCCATCTGGAGTCTGTGAGTCTGATGCCGTCTGCCACAAACTTTCTCCTCAAAAATTCGACCTCTGGTGCCAGGAAAACACACTTGGAGCATTTCAGCCTGAGTCCCACTCTGTCCAGTCGCTTTAGAACCTCTCCCAGGTTGTGCAAGTGTTCGGTGGTGTTGTGACCAGTGATCAGGATGGCGTCTTGAAACACCATGGTGCGCGGAACCGATTCCCGCAGACATTCCATGTTCCTCTGGAAGATGGCCTTAGCCGAGCAAATCCCAAAAGGGCATCTGTGGTATATGAACAGTCCTTTGTGCGTTTTGATGCAGGTCAATTTTTTTGAAGGTTCAGCTAGCTCCTTTGTCATGTAAGCAGAGGTTAGATCCAGCTTGGTGAGCGACTTCCCCCTGCTAGCATTGCGAACAGGTCATCCACTTTGGGTAGTGGTTACTGGTCCTGTTACGAGACTCGGTTGATTATTACCTTGTAGTCCCCGCAGATTCTGACCATCCCATCGCTTTTCAACACCGGAACAATTGGACTGGCCCAATGGTTGAACTTGACTGGCGATATGATTCCCTTTCATTGAAGTCTGTCCAGCTCGATCTCGACTTTCTCTTGCATCATATATGGAACCGTTCAGGCCTTGTGATGAACGGGCCGTGCATCAGGGATGAGATGGATCTGCACTTTGGCACCTGTGAAGTTGCCGATGCCTGGCTCAAATAACAACGGGAATTTGTTTAGCACTTGCGCGCACGAGGCATCATCCACCGAAGACAGTGCTTTGATGTCGTCCTAGTTCCATCGGGTTTTTCCTAGCCAGCATCTGCCGAACAGTGTTGGGCCATCGCCTGGTACAATCCATAGTGATAAATCATGCACAGTTCCAGCGTACGATACCTTCACTGCTGCACTGTCAATGACTGGTATGAACTCTTTGGTGTAAGTGTGCAGCTTTGTGTGAATCGGGCTTAGTTTTGGCCTTTGTGCCTTGTTGCCCACAGTTTCTCAAAAGTCTTCTGGCTCATTATTGACTGACTTGCCCCCGTGTCCAATTCCATGGAAACTGGAATGCCGTTTAATTTGACGTTCAACATTATCGGAGGGCTTTTGGTGGTGAAGGTGTGTACCCCATACACTTCCTCTTCAGCCTCGGGTTGAGTTCCCTCTCTTACTCGTTCAGCATGATCCGCGCCATCTTCTGCCGACTCTGTCACGTGGTGAGTTGCAGCACATTTGCACATTCGCTGGAGGTGCCCCATTGTCCCGCAGCCTTTGCACATGTAGTGCTCGAATCGACATTGATGGGCTCTATGATTACCACCGCAGTGCCAACATGCTGTTAATGGATTCACATTCACGCCCCACGGCGGACTCTGAGTCATCCTCGGTCTGGCCTCTGCAGGCATGTAAGCCCTGCCATGTACAGTTCTGCCTGCTGAAGGCATTATTTTATGCACAGTACTTGCCGGTGAGCTTCAATGCTGAGAAGATATCTGCTTAGTGTTATCATTCGTGGACATGAAAGCCTGGGCTATCGTGATGGCCTTGCTCAAATCGAGGGATTCGGCAGACAACAGTTTGTGAAGAATGACCTCATGGCTGATTCCAAGCACGAAAAAGTCCTGCAACATTTCCCCTCAAAATCCAGCAAATTCGCACAGTCCCTTAAGGTGTCTTAGTTCGCCGACATAGCTTGCCATGTCCTGGCCCTCGGAGTGATGGTGCGTATAAAAGCGACACCTGGCCATTAAGATGCTCTTCTTCGGCTTGAGGTGTTCCCGACCCAGCATGCACAACTCTGCATATGTCTTGTCCATTGGTTTCGTCGGAGCTAGCAGATTTTTGATGAGGCCATATATCATGGACCCACAAATGGTGAGGAGAATTGCCCTGTGCTTGACCGCGTTGCTGTCTGTATCCAGCTCGTTGGCCACAAAGTACTGGTCAAGATGCTCAATTAAGGTTTCCCAATCATCACCCCCAAGAAATCTCTCAAGAATACCAATGGCAGCCATAACCGTGTGAAAGTTCATGATATGTTACTCGTCGCCAATTGTTATGTTCAGAATAACTCCACAAGACTGTATACTGTAAGCTCAAACTTTGTGACCTTGGTCTCTTTAATGAAACTCCAGAGTGAGGAAACAGCATGGTAGACTGCCTTTTATACCCGCTTGCCCGGGGTGTGCAGATGACCCTTGGGTCTCCAACAGATGCGCCCCCTGGTGGCAAGTCTTACACTAGTAAAGGTTACATACATAACAGTTTCGTTACGGTTTTTCCTGTCAATCTTTGGTTCCATTTTACCCTGGCTAGATCCCCTCTCATCCCATTGAAGTTAGCCCTCTTCCAATTTAGAAGTTCCACTTTAGATTGTTCCTTGCTCTTCTCCATTACTAATGTAAACATAATGAGATGATGATCACTCTTACCCAAGTGTTCTCCCACGACACTTGGTCCACTTGGCCCACCTCATTCTCTAGCACCAGATCCAGCAATACCTCCTTTCTGGTTGGGCCGAGAACATGCTGGTTAAGGAAGTTCTCCTGAACAGATTTCAGAAATTCCTCTCCCTCCTTTCCCTTCACTCTAACATTATCCCGATCGATATTTGGGTAATTAAAGTCCTCCACTATCACCACTCTATGGTTCTTGCACAATTCTCTGACTTTCCTATCCATGCTAATACATTACCTCCAATCCCATGAGCCCCTATCTTGTGTAGTAACCTTTTATATGGTTCCTTATCGAATGCTTTTGGAACTCCAAATATACTACAACCACTGGTTCCCATTTATCTCCGTACCAGTTGCATCCTCAAATAACTCTAATACATTTGTCAAACACGATTTCCCTTTCCTATAACCATGCTTAATCATGTTCTGATTTTCTAAGTGCCCTGATACACTTCTTTAACAATGGATTCCAACATTTTCCTGACGACTGATGTCAGGCTAACTAGCTTGTAGTTCTCTGTTTTCTTTTTCGCTCCTTTCTTGAATAGCAGTGTTACATTTGCTACCTTCCAATCCGCTGGGACCGTCCTAGAATCTAGGAAATTTTGGAAGATCAAAACCAATGCATCTGCTATCTCTGCAGTCACCTCTTTTAGAACCCTAAAATGAAGTCAGTCAGATCCAGGGGATTTGTTGGCTTTTAGTCCCATTAGTTTAGTACTTTTTCTCTACTTATATTAATTATATTAAGTTCCTCACCCTCATTAGACCCTTGGTTCCTTGCCATTTTTGGTATGCTTTTTGTGTCTTCTACAGTGATGACAGCTTCAAAATATTTGTTTATCGTTTCTACCATTTACTTATTCCCTATAATAATTTCTCCTGTCTCAGCCTCTAAGGGACCAACATTTACTTTTGCTACACTCTTCATTTTTACATGCTTGTAGAAGCTTTTGCAATCTGTTTTTATATTTCTTGCTAGTTTTCTCTCATTCTATTTTTTTCCCCTTTTATCAATTGTTTGGTCATCTATTGTTGGTTTCTGAAACTCTCCCAATCCTCAGGTTTACTACTATTCTTCACAAAATTATAAGCTTCTTCTTTCAATCTAATGCTATTCTTAACTTCTTTAGTTAGTCACAGATGGATCACGTTTCCCTTGGAGTTTTTGTTTCTCAATGGAATGTATTTTTGTTGAGAATTATGAAATAGTTCTTTAATTGCTAACCAATGCTTATCTACTGCCATACCTTTTAATCTATTTTTCCAATCTACCTTAGCCAACTCGCCCCATATACCTATGTAATTGGTTGAGTTAAGTTTAAGACTTTAGTTTCAGATTTAGGCAAATCACTCTAAAACATAAGGTGACATTTTATCATATTATCATCATTCTGTCCCAGAGAATCCTTTACTATGAGATTGCTAATTAACCCTGTCTCATTACACAATACAAGATCTAAAATAACCTGTTCCCTGGTTGGTTCCATGATGTATTGTTCTAGGAAACTGTCCTGAATGCATTCCCTGAACTCGTCCACCAGACTACCTTTGCCAATTTGATTTATCCAGTTTATATGAAGATTAAAGTCCCCCACGATTATTGCATTACCTTTGTTACAAGCTCCTACTATTTCTTGATTAATATTTTGTCCAACAGCATAGCTACTGTTAGGGGGCCTATATATTATTCCCACCAGTGTTTTCTGCCTCTTGTTATTCCGTATCTCCACCCATACTGATTCTACTTCCTGATCTCTGAGCTGAGATCCTTTCTCTCTACTATCTTTATGTTTTCCTTTACTTTCAGGGATATGTCCCTCCTTTTCCATTCTGCCTGTCTTTTCTAAACATCAAGTACCCTGGAACATCCATTCCTAACCTTGGTTACCTTGCAATTATGGCTCTGTAATGGCTATTAAATCAAACCTATTCATCTCTATTTGTGCCATTAGTTCATCTATCTTGTTATGCATTCAGATAAAGAGCCTTTAATTTAATTTCTTTACCATTATTCCCTGCTTTGACATTATTCTCTGCTGTATTGCCACTGTTAAACTCTCTGGATTTTCGGTGGTCTAACACTTCAGTTAGCGGCCAGAGGGGGCGTTAATGGAAGCGTAAGAGGTTACCGACTGGGAGCGTAACGTTTGGTACCCCGACTGAAAATTCATTAGCGGCTCACCGGGGGCACAGACCAGTAGCGTCTGGTTGCTGATGATCACTCCGATCATGATGCATTTCTGATGCAACGCCCACGCTTGCGTTGCGGTCATAAAATTAGGTGCAGCCGCCTCATTTAGCGGCCACTAAGAACAACATCTGGAAAAACAGTAATTATAGGCTTGCACAGTTAACTGGTGGCTACTTAAAGGGCTGAGGAAGCACTTCCTTCGGAGGTCACATTCAGTGCAACGTTTACACAGAGCACGGTGATGAGCCTCCGAGTTTGCAGTGGCACACAGACATACCAGTTCAGCTTGAGAGAAAATTCTTTGAAACTTTAATGGGGGCATTACTTGTTCACCAGCATTGCATTCTACATGCTCTAGCAAGACATCGGCAACAGCGAAGGGCCATTGGGCATGTTGGCGGCCGAAGGAGGAGAGCCTCTAGACGTTGGGGCAGGAGACCTACAATGAGAGCCATGCCACCAACCACAACATCATTGAGCATGGGGTGCTAAAGCAACGATTCCGATGCCTGAACCATTGCGGAGGCAGGTTTCAATACTCCCCTGAACAGGTCTCACTATTCATTGTGGTGTTCTGCATGCTGCACAATTTGGCCATCATGAGGGCCCATTTCGGGGAGGAGGGGGATAGGGAGGAAGAGGAGCCTGGTGACGCCCCGAATATCCAGCAACACGACGAGGACCGGCAGCAGGTACGGAGGAGGCAGCGTGCCAATGTTAGCGGCACCATGGCTATTCGATGGTGGCTCATAAGGGAGCGCTTCACTTAAATGGAGGTAGCTGAGGGATGTAGCTAATAATGATCGCACATTGTACCACGATAATGTCACATCTCCGTCACAACTGAACAGTTACACACCAGATGCTGATGAAAATGGTTCAACTAACATTTTATTTGGCAAACATGCCTCAAACAATCCCCAAAACACCACACCCTCCAATAAAACAACATGGAGCATCCGCCCCTTCAAAAAACACAACAGATGGTGAAACCTCCCAACATATATACATAGGTCCCATGGAGATACATTTATTCAGTGCATCTTCCACTGACATTTCTCCTCTGCCTCACCCCCTCCCTCGCTTACTGCTCCTCGTCAATGAGTCCTCATTGCTTGCAGCAATGCTGCTTGAGGGCTGCTGTGAGTCTGCTGGAGACAAGACAGATGCCCAGGACCAGCTCTGGGCTTGGAAGGCTCGGCTGCTGACAGCATCACCTGAGAATGGGAGGCACCAGTCTTGGATGGCTGGGGTGCAGAATACGGCAGGTGCAAAGGTGGGATCCAGAATGATGTGCTCCTGACAGAGGGCATCAGGTTCCATCTTGTCTGACTGGCTGCCATTCCCCCGGCGCACAACCTCAGGATCCGGAGCAATCTGTTGGAGTGCAGATTGCTGGCCTACTTTGGGACTGTTACCTTCCCGTTGGACTGATGGGGACCCAGATATGATGGAAGCAGTCAGTAGTCGTGTGGCATCAATTATACTCTGCATCAGAGCACACAGCGCATTGATGCCAGCACGCACTGACAACAATGCAGAATGCAGGTGTAGCGTGGTCTTGGCCTGCCGTTCAAAGACTACTCCCAGTTCAGCCATCATATCTGGGATCCCATGGTCACTTGTGGCGTCCATCATCCATTGAAATCTACCAAGGATGGGCCCGGTGGGTTCCTGAGATGCAAATGCAAACGTTGAGGTGGCCCCCACGATTGGCCTGGTCCTCGCCAATGCACCCATTAGCTCGTGGTGCATCTGCATTGACTTCCTGGACATAGCCTCCAAGTCCAGATGCTTATCTGCCTGTCTGTGAGCAGGACTCATGGGCCGACATACCTTCTGGAGTGCTGGCCCCTGAGCTTCACTTCGCGCTGGGCGTTGCTGCAGGTCACTGGGGTCAGGCGCCTCCACTTCATGCAGCTCCGGGAAGAGGGCCTCTTCCGAGGTGGTGTCCCCACTCACTCTCAATGAGGACGTGTCACGCTGTCCCAGCACAGTGCTCTTCAACTTCCCCATTGTCTGCAGACATCCACTCACAGGCAGGTTGCTGCTCTTCAGGCTCATCACCTGTAAGCACAAAGGAACAGGAGTATGGTTATCAGCTGGGGAGGGAGCAGGAAGGCAAGAAGTAGGGGGGGCATCGTTATTTTGTTTGCAACATGTTGTAAGGCATGTGGCCTCAAGGCTAAGGGAACTAATACAAAATGTCCATCTCATTCACATACCATCACTGTCGAGCAGGGGCTCTGTGTCTCTGCCCTCCACAACCATGACTGCAGCATCCATGAGGCTGTACACTCGCTCCTCCACCTCGCTGAGGTCCTGGAGGTAGGGCTGGCCCTCTCCCCGATGATGCAGCTCGTGCATATTGTGTGCGAGTTTAAACTGCAGTGATAAAAACAAAAAGTTGTAAGTGACTGTGTTGGTGCTGGTGTGCCACATGTGTCTGCTGTAGTGTACTCGCGAGTAATATGAGCAAGTGTGCATGTCTGCATTTCATCCTGCATGTCATTGCACAGTGGATGTGTGAATGATGAATCTGGGGCTCAAGCAATTATCAATAAGTATGAGGCTCAGGCCTGTGACCGTATATGAAGAGTTGAAATGTGCTATTAGGTGGGCTCAGGCTGAGTAAGGAGCTAGAAGGTGGGAGAGGCTTGAATGGGCAGGACATGTCTGGTGAGGCGATGGAGAGGTCTCAGGCTGGCTTCAGCATGGAGGAGAATGGCCTGGTAGAGATGGAGATGGAGTAGGCACTGCAAAGTCTTTACATTGTGTGAACCAGTAAGGTTCACATGAAGGCATTGGAAGGTGAATGGAAAGGGTACTCACCCTGATAACCCTAGTAAGGTTGTTGAATTTATTGCGACATTGCGTCGCTGTTGTGGCCACCGTGTTCCGGGCTGAAACATGCTATCCCATCTCCCTCCACGGCCTCTCAAAATCCTAAGTGGTGGCCTTTGTCCCCCTCCAGCCTGGAGGGCATTCCAGCGACTCTTCACTGTCTCCAGCAAGGCATCAAGGGCGGTGGGCAAGAAACGAGCACATAGCTGGCATCCTCCTTCCTCCTCCATTTTGGCGCTCTGAAGACACTGTGGAGCTGGAGCCGCTCATGAGCTAACTTACTTTGCCGTGCCTTTAAGACTTGGCTGTAACTGGGATCTTTCCCCCCCCCAGCTCTGCTGTGCAATGGCTGATTTCATGCCTCTGTCAGCTCATCGCCCGATTCTGACGAATTTCTGGATGGAGGACGCAAACTTTTTCAAGGCCCTAAAACTACCACTCTATCTGGGTTATGGCGCCAAATGAGGCATGACCAGTTTCTCCCCCTCTGTCCTTTCCTGTCACACTCTGCCTAGTTTTACCCAAATCGCTACACTGCTCTATTGCCATGACCTTTCGCTTTAGATTTTTACATTTCCCCTCACATGACCCCTCCCACCACTTTTTTAGTTTAAAGCCCTATCTACGGCCCTAGATATTCAATTCACCAGGCGCTGGCCCCAGCCCGGTTTAAGTGGAGCCTGTACCGATGAAACAGCTCCCTTTTCCCCCAGTACGAGTTCCAGTGCCCCATGAATTGAAACCCCTTCCTCCCACATCACTCTTTGCACCACGCAATTCTCTAATCTGCTTGACCCTATGCTAATTTGCACGAGGCGCAGGTAGTATTCCAGAGATTATTACCCTTGAGGTTCTGCTCATTAATTTAGATCCCTGCTCCTCAAACTCCCTCAGCAGAACCTCATTCTTAGTTCTACCTATGTTGTTGATTCCTACATGGACCATGGCAACTGCATCCTCCCCCTCCCACTCCAAGTTCTTCCCCATTCGCGAGGAGATATCCTTAACCCTGGCACCGGACAGGCAGCACAGCCTTAGGGACTTTCTATCATGGCTGCAGAGAATAGTATTTATCCCCATGACTATACTGTCCCCTACCATTACCACATTCCTTCCTTCTCCACCCCCCTTGGATGACCCCCTGTACCATGGTTCCATGGTCAGTTTGTCCATCCTCCCTGCAGGCCTTTCCCTCATCCAAGCAGGGAGCAAGTACCTCGTACCTGTTGGACAAAGTTGACTGAGGCTCCTCCATCACTTCATCCTGGGTCCCCATACCTGCCTGACTTGCAGTCACACCCTCCTGTCCCTGACCACTGATGAACTCTAAAATACTACTTAACCTAAAGGGTGTGACTGCCTCTGTGGTGTCCCTGCACCTTGCTACTGAATCACACGAGGCATGTACTGCAGACACGGTCACTGCGTGGCTTTTCTTTATTCCCAGGATCAAGAAGTGATGACCCTGCGTGGGACCTCCCTTTAAATACCTGAGTGCCCAGGTGAGGAGTGTCTCCCACAAGTTCACCCCCTGTGGTCAAGGTGTGCATTTCCAGGACATATATACAGTATACAGTGTGGTTGCATGAAGGTTACAGTTACATGAAGGTTACAGTTGTGTGAAGGTTGCATACATGACATCACCTCCCCCCTCACGTCTTTTTGTGTCAAAGATTAAGTCTTTCAGCTGGTCGACACTCTCTCGTGGAGCGCCGCAGTTGAGGCTCTGGTGGATGAGCCTTGGCATGCATCTCTGTCACCTGAGGTGATTCCAGCTTGTCCGGGCTGGCCGCAGGGACTGTGCATGTTGGTGAATGTCCTTGTTGCTCGTCCACTGGCAGTGGTGTGGGTAACATCTCATGCTCTTCCTCAGGTTCCTCAGTGTCTATGCTGAACCTTTTCTTTACTTGGTCCAAGTTTTTGTGGCATATCTGCCCATTGTTGAGTCTGACCACTATGACCCTATTCCCCTCTTTGCCAATTACGGTGCCCTCAAGCCACTTGGGTCCCAAAGCATGGTTAAGAACAAATACCGGGTCATCCATTTCTATACACCTCCCCCTTGCGTTTCGATCATGGCACTCGGTTTGGAAGTGGCGCTTGCCCTCAACAATGTCTGCCAGGGCTGGATGAATGAGGGACAGCCGCGTTTTAAGCGTACATTTCATGAGTAGTTCCGCTGGCGGGACTCCCGTGAGTGAATGCGGGCGGGACCTGTAGGCCAGCAGGAGGCGCGATAGGCGGTGCTGAAGAGAGGGTCCTTGGATACGGAGCATGCCGCATGTTCCACCTGGCCATTGGAAGCCGGCTTGAATGGTGCTGTCCGGATGTGTTTGATGCCATTACCCTGCATAAACTCCTGGAATTCATGGCTGGTGAAGCACGGGCCATTGTCACTGACGAGAATGTCCGGCAAGCCGTGGGTTGCGAAAGCCGTGCGCAGATTCTCCATGGTGATGGATGTCATGCACGAGTTTAATATAATGCACTCGATCCATTTTGAGTATGCATCGACAACGATCAGGAACATTTTTCCCATGAACGGGCCCGCATAGTCTACGTGAACGCGTGACCATGGCCTGGTGGGCCAGGGCCACGGACTGAGGGGGGCCTCCCTGGGGGCATTGCCCAGCTGGGCACACGTCGTGCACCTGCGAACCCAGTGTTCCAGGTCTGAGTCAATTCCCGGCCACCATACATGTGACCGGGCAATGGCCTTCATTAGCACGATGCCAGGGTGCTCGCTGTGGAGTTCCCTGATAAATGCTTCCCTTCCTTTCTGGGGCATGACTACCCGGCTGCCCCATAGCAGGCAGTCGGCTTGGATGGAGAGCTCATCCATCTGTCTGTGAAACGGTCTGACCTCCTCGGGGCACGCCCCGTGTGCGGGCGCCAATCCCCAGTCAGAACACATTTCTTTATCATGGACAAGAGGGGGTCTCTGTTGGTCCAGATTTTGATCTGGCGGGCTGTGATAGGGGAGCCTGCGGTGTCAAAATCCTCAACGGCCATGACCATCTCAGCGCTTTGCTCTGACACCCACTCAGTGGTGGCCAGTGGGAGCCTGCTGAGCACGTCAGCGCAATTCTCGGTGCCTGGCCGGTGCCGTATGGTGTAGTCATACACAGCCAGCATGAGAGCCCATTGCTGTATGCGAGCTGACACATTGGCATTGAAAGCCTTGCTGTCGGACAACAGGGATGTTAACGGCTTGTGGTCCGTTACTAGCTCGAACCGCCTACCGAAAAGGTACTGGTGCATCTTTTTCACACCGTAAACACAAGCGAGTGCTTCCTTTTCGACCATGCCATATCCACGCTCTGTCTGGGAGAGCGACCTGGAAGCATAAGCCACCGGTTGGAATCGGCCATCATCATTACTCTGCTGCAACACGCACCCAACCCCATAGGATGATGCATCACACGTTAAAACCAGTTTTTTACAGGGGTCGTACAAGGTCAACAGCTTGTTTGAACAAAGGAGGTTCCACGCTCTAATGAAAGCCCGTTCTTGACAGTCCCCCCAAAACCATTCACAACCTTTACGCAAGAGCATGTGTAACGGCTCCAACAATGTGCTTAAGTTCGGCAGAAAGTTTCCGAAATAGTTCAAAAGTCCCAGGAATGGTCGCAACTCCAATCTGTTGCCGGGCCTGGGCGCCCGGCAGATCACCTTGTTTATGCTTTGGTGGGCTGGATCCCGTCTGCGGCAACCCTCCTGCCCAAAAACTCGACCTCTGGGGCCAAAAACACACACTTGGGCTTTTTCAATCGCAAGCCTACCCGGTCCAGTTGGCGTAGCACCTCCCTCAGGTTTTGGAGGTGTTCCTCGGTGTCTCGACCCGTTATTAGGATGTCGTCGTGGAATACGATCATTCCAGGAATGGATTTAAGCAAGCTTTCCATGTTCCTCTGAAAGATAGCGGTCGCCGAACGAATGCCAAACGGACACTTGTTGTAGATAAATAGCCCCTTGTGCGCTGTGATGGTGGTCAGAAGCTTGGATTCTTCAGCCAGTTCCTGAGTCATGTAGACCGAAGTGAGGTCCAACTTGGTGAACAGCTTGCCACCTGCCAACGTGGCAAAAAGGTCCTCCGCTCTCGGAAGCGGGTATTGGTCCTGCAGTGTCACTCGGCTGATGGTGGCCTTGTAGTCGCCACAAATCCTGACCGAGTCATCCGCTTTGAGAACAGGAACGATGGGGCTTGCCCAGTCACTGAATTCAACTGCTGAGATTATGCCCTCTCTGAGCAGCCTGTCCAATTCACTTTCAATTTTCTCATGCATCACATATGGCACCGCCCTGGCTTTGTGGTGCACTGGTCTGGCATCTCGGGTGATGCGTATCACTACTTTGGTGCCCTTGAACATCCCGACACCGGGTTGAAACAGTGACCCGAATTTCTGTAGGACCTGTGAACATGAGCTTCGCTCCACAGATGAAATGGCGTGCACATCCCCCCATTTCCAGTTCACCTCGGCTAGCCAGCTCCTTCCCAAAAGTGCGGGGCCATTTCCTGGGACAATCCAGAGTGGCAGCCGGTTCTCTGACCCATTATATGTTACCACCAAGTTTGCACTGCCTAGCACTGGGATGATCTCTTTGGTGTACGTCCGTAGCTGTGTGTCAATGCATTCCAGTTTTGGCCTGCTAGCTCTGTGTGGCCATAGTCTCTCAAATTGTTGGGCACTCATAAGGGACTGGCTGGCTCCTGTGTCCAGCTCCATATGCACCGGGATGCCATTCAATAAAACTTTCATCATCATAGGTGGCGTTTTGGTATATGAGCTGTGGACATCAGCCACATGAACCCACTGAACTTCAGCATCCATGGCTTTGCCTCAAGTATCATCCTGCATTGCAGACCCCTCGTCTGGTTCCTCTGTCTCATAGATTAGCCTCGCTACAGCCTTCCTGCACATTCTGGCCAAGTGTCCACTCATGTTACAATTCCTACAGATAAATTGTTGGAACCTGCAGCTTTTTGCAGTATGTCTACCTCCACACCTCCAGCATGAGCTGAGGTTGTTGTTAACAAAAGGACTGTTACCAGGCATTCCTCTCTGATTGTCCTTTTGGTTGTTTCTAAGCACTCTGATGGTGGGTGTCAATGGTCCCATCACGGGACGCATTGTTCCTCGAGATGGTGTGAATTGCCGATCCCCTTTCCATTGTCCCTGTTGCAGGCCCACCCTCGCGTCTGTTGCTGCCTGGTCGGTTTCAAAATGCCCTTGCCTGCCTGTGGGGTCCTGAGCCGCATTCACAATGTTAACTCCCTGGTCCATCGCCACGTTGGGACCAGAGCTGCGCGCATAAATTAGCTTGGTCTCCTCTACCCCTGCCATGAGGGTCTGAGCTATCAACGCCGCTCTTTCTAAAGTCAAGTCCTTGATCTCTATGAGCTTCCTGAAAATCCCGGCATGACTAATGCTCTCAATAAAGAAATCCCTTAACATCTCCCCCCTGAAGGCGTCTGTGAACTTACTGAGACTGGCCAAGCGCCGCAGATCCGCAAGAAGCCCGAGATGTTTTGTCCCTCCTGAAACCGGTGTATGTAGAACCGGTGCCGGGCCATGTGTACGCTACTCACCGGTTTGAGATGCTCACTGATCAGCTGGCTGAGCTCTTTGAAGGACTTGTCCGTCGGCATCTCGGGTGCGAGCAGGTCTTTCATCAGCGCATACGTCTTTGGTCCGCAGCTGGTCAGTAGATGCGCCCTCCGCTTGTCAGCTGCTGCCGCTCCCAGCCCGTCCTTCGTGACAAAACTCTGCTGGAGTCTCTGAACGAAGTCGTCCCAGTCCTCACTCACACAGTAACGTTCCTCTGTGCTACCGGTGGCCATCCTCGTGGTTCCGTGATTCCTGTTTCTCGTCGCCAAATGTAGTGTCCCTGCAGCCTGCTACTGAATCACACGAGGCATGTACTGCAGACACGGTCACTGCGTGACCTTTCTTTATTCCCAGGACCAAGATGTGATGACCCTGCGTGGGACCTCCCTTTAAATACCTGAGTGCCCAGGTGAGGAGTGTCACCTACAAGTTCACCCCCTGTGGTCAAGGCGTGCATTTCCAGGACATATATACAGTGGACAATGTGGTTGCATAAAGGTTACAGTTACATGAAGGTTACAGTTGTATGAAGGTTGCATACATGACAGCCTCCTGGAGCAAAGTGTCCAGGTAACTCTCCCCCTCCCTGATGCATCGCAATGTCTGCAGCTCGTACTCCAGCTCAACAACTCTCGAGTTGCAGACACTTACTGCAGATGTGGTTGCTCGGGATCACGATGCTCTCTACAACTCCCACATGCTGTACCTTGTTTTATTTATTACCTAATTAGTTAAAGCTTTTATTCAATCAATATTTTAGTTTTATTGTTTAATTATTTTATCTAGTTTAAGTTATTAATTTAATAAGTACTATCAAGTTTCCTGCTGCTCCCCTCACCACAACCCACCCGTTGTGCCTTTCTGCTTTCAGACAGCCAAGAATTCCAAGCTGGTCATACAGTCGTGGAGGAGCAGGAACTGCAAGAGGAAGAAGACAGTGATGTTGAAAACACAGCACCGTCACTTGATTTCACGTTCACAGCAACCAGCTCAGATATTGGCACAGTGTATATTTTAGAGGGTAGCATAGAGACAGGATCTGCATATGGTGAGTCACTGGGCATGAGTGGGCTGGAACTAGGGCAGGGGAAAGGGTAGCACAGGTGCCAGCTCACTGGAGGGCAAGGTCGCTCATGAGTCCTGCTGCACAGGACTCAGATGAGGACTTCGATAAGGCGGCCTACTGAAGAATGCTGATGGGTGTGCACAATGAAATGCTTGGTGTATTGGCAGGCCTGCCAGAAAGCCTGAATGCAATGTCAAAGAACATGGAGGAGTCCAGCACTAACCTTGCACAGAGCTTTGCGCGGAGCTTGGAGCCTATCCTTTCCAGCATGGAAGTGGTGAGCAAATCCATTAGGGCATTTGTGGACTCAACCACGATGCAGCATCTGATGACCGATGTCTCAGCTTCCACTGCAGCACAAGCAGAAGCCACCCAACGTCTGGTTGCAATGCAAACACAGACTTCTACTAGGCAAGCACAGACTGCTGTCATTATTGTTGCGGTTACCGGCAGTGAAAAGAGCTGGCAGGGTGTCACAGTAGTCCAGTAATCTGCCCTCCAACAGATTATTAGGATTGCTGAGGCACTGCCCCAGGGGAGTGGCAGTGGCTCCATGGAGCATGAAGTTGCTTCATCTCTCAGGATGAGATAATTCGTCCTCTCACCTCTGCCAGTTCCCTTGCGTTTACCTGTCAGCCAACCAGCCCAGACTGCTGACGTCTATGCCAAGATGGTGCAGTCTGAAGCTGGGCCTTCTAGGCTCAGAGCATCTTGAGGTCATCCTCCAAGGCCATCTGCAGTCTCCCCCACTGAAAGTCAGCAGCCTTCCACCAGCCATGCTGCAGCCACTGCGGTAGCAGTTTTTAGGAGAAGTAGGATAGGCAAAGGCACACAGAATACTAAGGGAATGCACGAGGGTGATTAGTTGACTTTGGAATGTAATATTGGATGGTTTGATAATAAATTTGGTTTGGAATGTTTGCTTTGTGGTGGCTTTTATTGTTGCATTGTGGCCAAGAGGACGCTACAATGGTGAAGGGCTGTTGGTGAATGGTGAATTGGAATTGCATTCACTGGTAGTGCAGTCAAATGAATTGATCATGGACAGCCTGGCCAGAAAGGGGCTGTGTTAATTGCCTCCTCCCTTCCTCCACCTCCTCTTCCACTGCCTCTTCCTCCTCCCTCCTCCTCAGCACTTCACTATATACATGGTGGCAAGGGCTGTGTCCTCATGATGGCGAGGTTGTGCAACATGCAGCAGACCACGACAAATCTTGAGACTTGCTCTGGTGAGCACTACAGAGCTGCTCCAGGGCGATCCAAGCAGCAGAAGCTTTGTTTAAGCATGCCAATAAGTTATCAGATTCTGTGTGGCAGCATGGCTTCATTACATGCATGCTGCGCACAGGTGCATGGGTTGTGCACTGGCCTGAGCCAGGTGGTCAACGAATAGCACTTGTTGCCCAGTAGCCACCCTCTGGTTTGTTGTGCTGGCTCAAATGTCGATGGTCCAGCGGACTGCTGCAGAATGATGGCATCATGACTGCTGCCAGGATACCGAGCATTGAATTGCATGATGCGTTGTCTATGGTCACACACCAGCTGGATGTTGAAGGAGTGGAATCCCTTCCGGTTGCGGTACATCTCCGAATCACATGTGGCACTGGCAAAGCAACGTGTGTGCAGTCAATGTCACCCTGCACCATGGGGAAGTCTAGACTATTCTGGCAAGGCCGCATGCTCACCCTGCTTCTCTCTGGCAAGAGAGATTGAAATGTATTCAGCTCTTTTTGCATATAGAGCCTCAATGATCTCCCTTATGCAATAATGCCCGGTGGGAGATGTTGGAAATATCGACTGCTCCAGCATGGAAGGAGTCCGACACATAAAAGTTCATGGTCATGTCCACTTTGTCAGCCACTGGCAATGCCATCCTCGCCCTGCTCTGAGGCTGCAGGTCTGCCTGCAACAGGTGGCAGATTTCAGTGAACACCACCTTAGTGAAGCAGAGACGTCGCATGCACTGTTCCCCGCTGAGGTTGAGGTAGGAGAATTGCTCCCTGAAGACCCTGGGTGGATATGGCCTCCTGCTGACAGCCCTTCTCCCCCTCCTCCCTCTTCACGCAGCTTGTCCTCCCCTGTGTTGTCTCAGCTCATTCTCCCTGTCATGCTGCAGGCCAAGGGGATACAAGCTACTGCACCCATAACTGGGAGCAACTGGTCTGAGCAGAAGCCTTGAACTAGCCTGCCACACCACTCCCTGACACTTCACCAACTTCAAATAAGATACCAGACCTCCAAACACTTGTACAGATCCACCAAGAACCAATAGGAATCAAACAGCAACTAACCTGAAAACACATGATCCTTTCAAATAGCACTGGTGAGGGGTTCTTCCTGCTGCCGAATGCATGTTCAGTTTTGTGCAAGGTTAAGAGAAGGCATTAACTCCAGCATTGAGGTCTAAAATGGCAGCGCTGGCTAATTGACATCACAATTTGTGTGCTGTGCATACTTCTGGTGCACGCTCCCAGTGCCCAGGCTAATTACCTATCCAAAATAGCATTCAGCAAGGCCCACACCAGATGTGTGTATGTGCTCTTTGGACACTATTTTGGACATGAAAAAACCGGGTGCTACAGAGCTGAATGTAGTGGTGAGTGTTCCTTAATTTCCAAAAGGATTTTAACAAAGTTCCAAACAAAAGGCTATTAATTAAACTGAAAACTGTTATAGAGAATAAATAAGAGACTCATTGAAGTGTAGGAGACAATCAACATTTGTTAGAGGAGTGAAGTTAGTATGTGGAGAGGTATTGAGCGGGTTACCTTACGGCTTAGTGCTGGGACCACTTCTGTTTCTCATTTACATAAATGACCTGGATTCAGTGCACAGGTGAGATGAAAGTGACTGTTCTTGACATCAAGGCAGCAATTGAGCAAGGGTGACATCAAAGAGCCCTAGTAAAACTGAAGTCAATGGAAATCAGGGGGAAAACTCTCCACTGGCTGGAGTCATACCTAGCACAAAGGAAAATGTCTGTGGTTCTCGGAGGTTAATCCTCTCAGCCTCAGGACATCACTGCAGGAGTTCCTCAGGGCAGTGTCCTAGGCCCAACCATCTTCAGCTGCTTCATCAATGACCTTCTCTCCATCATAAGTTCAGAAGTGGGGATGTTCGCTGATGATTTCAGTGTTCAGTTCCATTCGCAACTCCTCAAAAAATGTAGCAGTCCAGGCCAGAATACAGCAAGACCTGGATGATATTCAGACTTGGGCTGATAAGTGGCAAGTAACATTCATGCCACACAAGTGCCAGGCAATGACTATCTCCAACAAGTGAGAGTTTAATCACCGCCACTTGACATTCAACGGCATTACTATCGCTGAATCCTCCACCATCAACATCCTGCGGTCTCCATTGACCAGAAACTTTATTGGACTAGCCACATAAATACTGTGGCTACAAAAACAGGTCAGAGGCTGGGTATTCTGTGCTGAATGTCTCACCTCCTGACTCCCCAAAGCCTTTCCACCATCTACAAGGCACAAGTCAGGAGTGTGGTAGAATACTCTCCACTTGCTTGGATGAGTGCAGCTCCAACAACACTCAAGAAGCTTGACACCATCCATGACAAAGCAGCCCACTTGATTGGCACCCCATCCACTACCTTAACAATTCAATCGCTCTACCACCGGCGCACCGTGGCTGCAGTGTGTATGTACCATCTACAAGATGCAGTGCAGCAACTCGCTAAGGCTTCTTCGTCAGCACCTCGAAAACCTACGACCTCTACCACCTAGAAGGACAAGGGCAGTAGGTGCATGGGAACACCATCACCTGAAAGTTGCCCTCCAAGTTACATATCATCCTGATTTGGAAATATATCACTGTTCTTTCATCGTTGCTGGGTCAAAATCCTGGAACTCCCTCTCTGGCACTTTGGGAGTACCATCACCACAAGAACTGCAGCAGTTGAAGAAGGCAGCTCACCACCACCTTCCCAAGGGCAATTAGGGATAGGCAATAAATGCCGGCCTTACCAGCGATGCCCACATTCAAGGAACAAATTTTAAAATGTGGTAAAATGATACTAAATTAAGGTGGATAGTGGAACTGGAAGAGGCAGCTCAGAAACTACACAATGAGTTGTAGATGAGTGATGATGAGGTGTGAGGCCACACCTGGAGCACTGAGTACAGTCCTGGTCTTACCTAAGGGAAGACATACTTGCCCTATAGGGAGTGCAATGAAGGTTCACTAGACTGGTTCCTGGGTGAGGAGAATGCCCTATGAAGAGAAATTGAGCAGACTAGGACGATATTCCCTAGCGTTTAGGAAAATGAGAGGTGACCTAATTGAAACATGTAAAATTCTGAAAGTGCTTGACAGGGTTAATGCTGAGAAAATGTTTCCCCTGGCTGGGGCATCAAGAACACAGGGTCACAGTCTCAGAATAAGGGGTTGGCCATTTAGGACTGAGATGAGGAGAAATTTCTTCACTCAAAAGGTTGTGAATCTTTGGAATTCTCTACCCCAGAGAGCTGTGGATGCTCAGTCGTTGAGTATTTTCAAGACAGAGATCAGTAAATCTTTGGGAACTAAGGGAATTAAGGGATATAGGGATAGTGCGGGAAGGTGGAGTTGAGATAGAAGATCTGTCATGATCTTGTTGAATGGTGGAGCAGTCTCAAAGGGCCAAATGGTCTACTCAAGTTCCTATTTCTTATGTTCTTATGTTCTTGTATGTCCAAACAATGGCAGAGGAAATATAATGCAGATAAATGTAAATTTCTACATATAGGAAGAAAAAATAGATGACACACAAACTCCATGAATAGTGTTGAAATAATTAAAGATAAAGTTAAAAGAGACTTTGTAGACTCAACACTAGCATCCCCAAGCAGCATTCAAAGCCAATATCATGTTGAACCACATAGCCAATGCAATAGAATATAAGTCAGAGGAGGTAATGATCAAACATTATAGTGCTCCAGTCAGACCACATCTTGAATACGGTGCCCAGTTCTGATTGCCAAGAAACTAGAGGGGCACTCAAATGTTCTAGATGTTGTGCAGAGAAGAGCCACTTGGCTGCTCCCCAGTGTCAGGAATCTAAGTTATGAGGAAAGACTAGAAACTTGGGGGGGCGAAATTGCCCCTGGGGGTGCTAACAGGGCACAAGACAGTTATCGCCTAGGGGAGGGGGGTACTACTGCCTCCCAGGAAATTGCCTCGGAGGTTTGGAAGGCACTGTCCCAGCAGTGCCGCGACCCGCGGATAGTGCCCCAAACAGCCGCTCAACCGGTGATGATGCCATCACCGTGCGCGGTGACCCCTTAATGCCCTATGGGGGAAAATTGGACATCCACTCCCAGGGCGCTGTTTAACGGGGAGGCCTGCAGCACCCGGGCTGCCAGCTTTGTTGCTCGGCCGACTCTTGGGTTGGCTCAACCATGGCAGCCTAGCGTGGGCCAGGCCGCCATCGTCATGCGTGTCGAGCAGCTGGCCCGGTCTCACGTGTCCCTGGTGGCCCAGTTGCGGCCACCAAAGGGCCATGCAGAGTGCGCAGTGACCCTACCCTTGAATGAACTCAGTGCTGCGCTACCACCCCGGGAGCACCCCTCAAATGAAGTGGAGCACTGGAGACAGCATTCTGCTTCCTTTGAGGGGCCGTAAGGCCCAATTCTGCATTGGGATGGGACTTCCGGGCCAGGCAATAAAATTCTCAGTCCTGGAAGATTACCGCCCCCATTCGAGGGGCAATTTCACCCCCTTGGGCTTTTCATCCTGGGAAGGAAGCAACTGAGAAGTGATCTTATAGAGGTATATAAGGCTATTAAGGATATAGAAAAAGTTAATCCATAATATGGCTTCGAATTAAACTGCAAAAGTAGAACTGTGGGACATATGTTTAAAGTAGAGAAAGGGATTTTTAAGACCAATATCAGGCAAAATTCCTGGAATCACCCTCCGCGGCGAAACCCCGTTCAGCGGGAACTTCGGTGACCTTTTTGCAGCAGCACTTTCTACGTACCGCTGGGAAGAGGAGCGCCGACGTGCAACACCCGAAATAGCATTTTCGACCGATATTTGGCTCTCTCCGCACCCTTATTCTGTGCCGACACCAGGGAAAAACCTGCGTTGCAGCCCGGCCAGCAGTAGTAAGTATGACGAGCTGCAAAAAGGGTAAGTTAATGTTTTTATTTTTTAATTCTTTTTCAGCGATATAGTAGGTAAGGGTTTTGTGAATGTGTTTTTTTGTTTTTTGCAATTTTTTTTGTTGTTCTTTCCCCCTTCCGAAGGCTTCTCACACAGCGCTATCGGCCCCAGACTAAAGGTGCTGAAATTTGCGGTTTGCGACACGAATCCTCGTGCAACGCCGATTTTTACCACTGCGCAAATTAAAGGCCGAAAATCGGGTCGACCAACAGTAGCGAAGCAAAAACGGTAATTTTGGAGTAAAAATACCGTTTTTACCGAATTTCTAGTCCATTATCTGGTCATTATCTTATTGCAGTTTGTGGGTCTTGCAGAATAGCTGCTATGTTTACCTGCACTTTGAAAGTACGGCATTAACTGAAGCATTTTGGTGCTTCTTGAGATCATGAAAGGCACTATATAACTGCAAGTTTTTTCTTTCAATGTATCTACTTGTCCACTTCTGTGCTTCTAATCTGGGCCTGTGGTGATTGCCATCTCAATCAGCAGTTCTGAAACTTTTTTAGGTGGAAAATAATTTAGCCTTTCCTATCTCTAGCTAAGGGTGCAGGCACATCTGCAAAAAGGTCTCCCTCTTTCTCAACCATCTGCATTCTAAACTTATTTTTATCTTAAAATTCATAAACAAAAATTGCAGGAATAAATTAAAAATTAAGGGAACACAAGATCTATAAATACTGCAGTATCAAGGTTTGAGGGAGGCTCTGAGTTCTACGTGGTTTCAAATGACATATGATCGCTTCCAGAAATTAGAATTGGTACAAGCTTTTAATCAAAGTTGGTGAGATTCCCAAGAAAGCTGCTCAACTTGAATAACTCATTTTATTAACTGAATTTTGACAAAAAAATAATGTTGAACATAGCAAGATACTCTGGGCTGCTCAGACATTGTCATGGTCTAATGAGCTGACCTCAAAAACCAGTAGGAATCTTGAATTAATATTCAAAGATCTTCAGTCTGTTAATTCACATGAAATGTAAGTTTTCCCTGAACTGATCACTTCAGCCTTAGACTAACTCTTACACAAAATAATTGATTCAGTACATTACAATCAAAAAGATAAAGGCACTTGGAGAAAAAGGGCAAAATATATGCATAAATTATGTCCCTGAATGTTTTTATTCCAACTCCAAAGGTTGAATATCTAAAGTAACAAAAATCAGCAAATTCTTCCTATTTTTTTTAAGTGTCGACGACAGACATATTAAATCATTCACAAAAAAATTAATTCAGAAGATGAAATCCAAGCCGACAATCTAGTGCAATAATGCTGCTTTGTCCCAACAAGGGAGCATGTCATATTAGATTTAGTAATGAGCCAGATTTAGTTAACAGCCTAACAGTGTGTGAACATTTGTCTAATAACAATCATAACATGATCCTGTTCAACATAGTGTTTGAAAGGGAGAAACGCGAAACAGCTACTAAGATTCTAGATTCAGGTAAGGCCGACGAGACAGAGACTATTCACAGCAAACGGGGCAAATCAGTTAATGGTTAAAACGACAGAAGATCAGTGGGAGGTGTTCAAAAAACATTTTCATGTGATACAGAACCAATTTATACCCCTAAATGGCAAGAGCTCGACTTGCCAAAAAACTGCCACGGATGACTAAAGAGGTAAAAGACAATGTAAAACTAAAAGAAAAAGCATACATAGAAACATAGAAATATAGAAAATAGGTGCAGGAGTAGGCCATTCGGCCCTTCGAGCCTGCACCGTCATTCAATAAGTTCATGGCTGAACATGCAACTTCAGTACCCCATTCCTGCTTTCTCACCAGACCCCTTGATCCCCTTAGTAGTAAGAACTACATCTAACTCCTTTTTGAATATATTTAGTGAATTGGCCTCAACAACTTTCTGTGGTAGAGAATTCCACAGGTTCACCACTCTCTGGGTGAAGAAGTTTCTCCTCATCTCGGTCCTAAATGGCTTACCCCTTATCCTTAGACTGTGACCCCTGGTTCTGGACTTCCCCAACATTGGGAACATTCTTCCTGCATCTAACCTGTCTAAACCCGTCAGAATTTTAAACGTTTCTATGAGATCCCCTCTCATTCTTCTGAACTCCAGTGAATACAAGCCCAGTTGATCCAATCTTTCTTGATATGTCAGTCCCGCCATCCTGGGAATCAGTCTGGTGAACCTTCGCTGCACTCCCTCAATAGCAAGAATGTCCTTCCTCAAGTTAGGAGACCAAAACTGTACACAAAAATGCAAAAAACAGCACAAATCCTGGTGAATGGGAAATTTACAAAGAACAGAAAAGGGTGACAAAATAGATAGCAAGAGCTACAAAAAGGGAGTATGAAAAGAAACTTGCAAAGGATATCAAAATCAGTACAAAGATTACTTACAATTATATTCGGAAAAAGAGGGTGGTCAGGTTCAATGTTGGCTCCTTGAAAACTGATATATCATATATCATATATCATATCATAGGCATTCCCTCGGAATGGAGGAAGACTTGCTTCCACTCTTAAAATGAGTCCTTAGGTGGCTGAACAGTCCAATACGAGAGCCACAGTCTTTGCCACAAGTGGGACAGATAGTCGTTGAGGGAAAGGGTGGGTGGGACTGGTTTGCCGCATGCTCTTTCCGCTGCCTGCACTTGATTTCTGCATGCTCTCGGCAATGAGACTCAAGATGCTTAGCACCCTCCCGGATGCGCTTCCTCCACTTAGAGCGATCTTTGGCCAGTGACTCCCAGGTGTCAGTGGGGATGTTGCACTTTATCAGGGAGGCTTTGAGGGTGTCCCTGTAACGTTTCCTCTGCCCACCTTTGGCTCGTTTGCCGTGAAGGAGTTCCGAGTAGAGCACTTGCTTTGAGAGTCTTGTGTCTGGCATGCAAACGATGTGGCCTGCCCAGCAGAGCTGATCAAGTGTGGTCAGTGCTTCAATGCTCAGGATGTTGGCCTGGTCAAGGACGCTAATGTTGGTGCGTCTGACCTCCCAGGGGATTTGTAGGATCTTGCGGAGGCATCGTTGGTGGTATTCTCCAGCGACATGAGGTGTCTACTGTACATGGTCCATGTCTCTGAGCCATACACAGGGCAGGTACTACTACAGCCCTGTAGACCATGAGCTTGGTGGCCGTTTTGAGGGCCTGATCTTCGGACACTCTTTTCCTCAGGAGGCCGAAGACTGCACTGGCACACTGGAGGCAGTGTTGAATCTCGTTTTCAATATCTGCTCTTGTTGATAAGAGGCTCCCGAGGCTTTGGAAATGGTTCACGTTGTCCAGGGCCACGCTGTGAATCTTGATGACTGGGGGGCAGTGCTGTGCGGCGAGGACAGGCTGGTGGAGGACCTTTGTCTTACGGATGTTTAGCGTAAGGCCCATGCTTTCGTACGCCTCAGTAAATACGTCGACTATGTCCTGGAGTTCAGTCTCTATATATGCGCAGACGCAGGCATTGTCCGCGTACTGCAGCTCAACGACAGAGGTTGGTGTGGTCTTGGACCTGGCCTGGAGACGGCGAAGGTTATAAACAGTTTCCCACTGCTTTTGTAGTTTAGTTCCACTCCAGCGGGGAGCTTGTTGACTGTGAGGTGGAGCATGGCAGTGAGGATTGAGAAGAGGGTTGGGGCGATGATGCAGCCCTGTTTGACCCCGGTCCGGACGTGGATTGGGTTTGTAATAGATCCGTTGGTAAGGATCACGGCCTGCATGTCGTCCTGGAGCAGGCGGAGGATGGTGACGAACTTTTATCATGTGATATCACGTGATGAAATGGCCTTGTGACTGCCAGGACAGCTTTGATTATGGGATAGAACTAAAATAATATTAAGAGTGAAATATGACACACACTCAATATTAGAAATATATTCATAAATATTGCTTTCTCGTATAAAATCATTGCTTTTAAGATTAGAATCCGTATTGAATATATTTTTATAAGATAAAGTTAATTTGTGAAGTGAGTCATGTGATTCTGTGAACACTCCACACAAACAAAGCGGGTTCCGGAAGGGTGAAAAGGCAATGCAGTGTCATAGGCCACCCTGCTTATTGTGTTATGATGTCCCACAAAACTCTATGCGATTTGCATACCTTGTAGCATGACTGTGGCAGCAAAATCCCTTTCATTTATTGGAACGAAAACGACAAATGTCTTAAAAGTGTCACAAATCTGGTTGCGATTTTACGAATTATTTTGCCACAACTTCAAGCTCATTCCTTGCATTCTCACCCCGTGCCCAGACAGCAGCCAGAAGGATGGGATCTTCAGTTGTGCTTCCATGGACTACTCGCGCGATCACATTTTTAATTACCCTGTACTGTATTAAAAAAAAGGTTCTGGTGAGGATCCCACTTGACTCGAACCAACAGATGTGCATTACACGATCAGCAGATATCAACACTAGTCTTTGCTTGAGATTCTTTATAGGTTCCGTTGGTCCTGGATGAAGGTACAGATCAGACTCCTTCACTGAACATACAGCGAGGAGCTCAGTCAGCCAGGGGGCAAAGTTAGGCAGCAGTTTTATAGGGCAGCTGCTTTGGGAGGGCTGATGGGCGGTGGGTAGTAGAGATAACTGTGTCAGCAATAAACTCTTGAAATCAACATTGCAACATTATACTGCAACTTCCAAATTCCCATTGAATTTAATCAAGCAGAGTCAGAATGATTTTATGGAAAGGAAATCATGTTTGACAAATTTGCTGGAGTTCTTTGAGGATGTAACCAGCAGGATGGATAAGGGAGAACATGTGGATGTGATGTATTTGGATTTCCAGAAGGCATTCGATAAGGTGCCACATAAAAGGTTACTGCACAAGATAAAGGGGCCAAAATTGATGGCCTTACTGCCCACTGCCACCAACTGCAGCCCACTGCCGCTAACATTCCTCCTCGGGTTGCGCCCAGTGCCAGTTTCGATTTGGGCTGGAGTGGGCGGGAGGGGAGAACTGCCGGGAACTGCCCGCTGACGTCAGCGGATAGCCAAGTGGTGTAAGTGGACTCCCGCTCGTCAAGATGCCAGATTGATGCGGGCGGGAGTCGGCGCCAGAACGGGGGTGGACCACTGCGAGGAGGCTGGTCTGGCCCCGACTGTAGGAATGAAAAGCTGAAAAAAAAGGTTCGTAAACAATTAAAAATAAAATTCTTTACAGCGACTTACCTTGATGGAATCCGCTGAAGGTCTTCCGGTGTTTTTAAAACATTTTTTTGATGCTTTTTATTTCCAGCTGTTCAAGCCTCCGTGGGCCCCACTCTATCCTCGACAGCACTTGGGCAGCAAGTGCCTTTGCCGCTGTGAATGAGAGCTCCCGCCTGCCGCCGCTCAGATTGACAGCGCAAGACCCTCATTTGCCGCCGGCCGCCATTTCAAGGACCTTTTTGCCGAAAACCTCGCCCAGAGTACCGTCCGGTATCTCGACCACCATAGGCGGTCCTTTGGGCGGCACTTGGGCCCCAAAAGTCATGGGGTAGGGGGTAATATAGTAGCTTGGATAGCGGATTGGCTAACGAACAGAAAACAGAGAGTCGGGATAAATGGGTCATTTACCGGTTGGCAAACAGTGACTAGTGGGGTGCCACAAGGATCGGTGCTGGGGCCTCAACTATTTACAATTTATATTAATGACTTGGATGAAGGGACTGAGTGTAATGTAGCCAAGTTTTCTGATGATACAAAGATGGGTGGGAAAGCAAGTTGTGAGGAGGACACAAAAAATCTTCAAAGGGATATAGATAGACTGTGTGTGGGCAAACATTTGGCAGATGGAGTATAATGTGGGAAAGTGTGAGGTTATCCACTTTGCCATGAAGAATAAAAAAGCAAATTATAATTTAAATGGAGAAAAATTGCAAAGTGCTGCAGTACAGAGGGACTTGGGGGTCCTTGTGCATGAAACACAAAAAGTTAGTATGCAGGTACAACAAGTGATCAGGAAGGCAAATGGAATGTTGGCCTTTATTGCAAGGGGGATAGAGTATAAAAACAGAGAAGTCCTGCTACAACTGTACAGGGTATTGATGAGGCCACACCTGGAGTACTGCATACAGTTTTGATCTCCATATTTAAGGAAGGATATACTTGCATTGCAGGCTGTTCAGAGAAGGTTCACTAGGTTGATTTCAGAGTTGAGGAGGTTGACTTATGAAGATAGGTTGAGTAAGTTGGGACTATACTCATTGGAGTTCAGAAGAATGAGGTAATCTTATCGAAACATATAAGATAATGAGGGGGCTCAACAAGGTGGATGCAAAGAGGATATTTCCACTCATAGGGGAAACTAAAACTAGGGGACATAGCCTCAGAATAAGAGGCCGCCCATTTAAAACTGAGATGAGAAGGAATTTCTTCTCTCAGAGGGATGTAAATCTGTGGAATTATCTTCCCCAGTGAGCTGCGGAGGCTGGGTCATTGGACATATTTAAGGTGGATATAGACAGATTTTTAAATGATAAGGGAGTGAAGGGTTATGGGGAGCGGGCATGGAAGTGCAGCTGAGCCCAACATCAGATCAGCCATAATCTTATTGAATGGTGGAGCATGCTCGAGGGGCCAAATGGCCTACTCCTGCTCCTATTTTTTATGTTCTTATGTTAAGACCCAATAATGATTCCGACATTACAGCAGTGAATACACTCCAAAAGTACTTAATTGGCTGTAAAGGGCTTTGAGATGCCTGGTAGTCGTGAAAGGCGATATAGAAATGCAAGTCTTTCTTTTACCTGCAATTGTCTTTTAGGCTACTATGTTAGGTGTTACGCATTTGAAAAGAACACATTTGAAAATGATGAATTGCTGTGTAGGACACACATACCAGCATATTTTCAACGGGTTCTAACGTGCAAAAATGAAGCTACGAATTTCAGGTACAACCAGATGTGTGCAAGAATGGAATAGGTATATTAGAACAAAAGGGAAGCGATTTGAGCAATGTAGTTGTAGATAATAAATATCACATACATTATGACATTGAAGACATTAAGCAGTGTTACCAGTAAATACGTGGACTTCTGCTTTCCAATACATACAGATCTGTAGGTGCATTTTAGCCATTTCACACCATTATGAAGACAGAGTGAGTATGCTCGGCAGCGTCTGCTCTCTCATAACATTAAAGGCTCAATATAGTTTCTAAAGTGGGATGGAAGTTCTACATAGTGCCCGAGCACTTTTAATAACTTAGCTTCACATCTGACTGGAGTTACACCCAGCGGAGTGCAAAGCTCAAACCATGTGAGATAGCCTCTGCAAATGGTCTCACACTGCTTGGCTTTGAATCTTACAGCACGGAAAAGGGCCATGCGGCTCTTTGAATAAGCTGTTTAATTTAACCCTGCACCCAAGCTTTCTCCCCATAGCCCTGCAAATTAGTTCTCTCCAAATACATGTTCTGTTGAAAGTTCCTATGGTATCTGATTCCACCACTATTTCAGGTAGTGCGTTCCAGATCATAACAACCCTCTGTGTGAAATAATTTCTCCTCTTTTCCTCTCTAGATCTTTTTCCAATTATTCTAAATCTATGACTTCTGATTATCGACCCACTTGCCAAAGGAAACAGTTACTCCCTACTTGCACTATCCCCTTAACCTTCTCTGCTCTATGGAGAACAATTCCAGTTTCTCCAATCTCTGAACATAACTGAAGTCCCTCATCCTTGGTATCATCCTGATAAACCTCCTCTGTACCATCTTCAAAGCCTTGACATCCTTCCTAAAGTGTGGTGCCCAGAATTGTACACAATACTCCAGCTGAGGGGTAACCAGTGATATGTGAAGGTTTAGCATGTCTTCTTTGTTTTTGTATTAAATGCCGCTGTTTACAAATCCAGGTATCCCATAAGCTTTCTTTACTGCCTTATCAACTTGCCCTGCCACCTTCAAAGATTTGTGAATATGCACCCTTAGGTCCCCCTGGTCTTGCAGCCCTGTTAAAATAGTACCATTTAGAATATACTGCCTCGCCATGTGGTTACAGCTATCAGGAAAGGAAGAACAGGCTAGGTCCCTTTTTTTCTTGAAAAGAGAAGGTTATGGGGTGACCTAAAGATGTATTTAAAATTATGAAAGGTTTTTATAGAGTAGACACAGAAGAAGTGTTCCTATTGTGTTCCTAACATAGATGAGGCTGCAAACAGGGAGGTTAAAGTAACAGTGACCTCAGTCTTTAATAAGACACTCCAGAGTGAGGAACAGGCCTTAGGGGCCGGCTTATATACAGTGCTCCCAAGGGATGCTGGGATCCCTTGAGACTTCATGGGATGAGCTCCTTGGTGGCGGAACATGGGAGTGCATGCTTTACAGATACACAACATCACTCACCCCGCCAAAGTCAAAGTGAAAACTATTTACATGGTGAGGCGGTTGGGAGCCTTTCTTTCCCGGGTGGACCACCTCGGTACAAATGTCTGTTCTGGTGTGTTGGCTGTGCCCTCGCTGGGCTAGCGTGTTGTTGGCCCTGCAGGGCTTCTAGGTGAGCCTGGCCTTGTTGGGCTGTTGGGCATGATGGGCTCGATTTCCTGGTCCGGCATGGTGTCGTTGATCCTTTGGGTGTGTGTTGGGTATGCGTGATGGGCTCGAAAAAGATGGTGTCTGCTGTGGGTTGTTCAGGACAGTCTGTGAACCCCAGCCTCATTTGGTGCAGGTGCTTCCTGCAAATTTGTCCATTGTCTAGTTTGACTACAAACACCCTACTCCCTTCTTTAGCTATCACCGTGCCTGCGATCCACTTGGGACCATGTCCATAGTTTAACACATACACAGGGTCATTCAGATCAATTTCCCGTGACACAATGGCGCGACCATCGTTTACATTTTGTTGCTACCGCCTGCTCTCTACCTGATCATGCAGGTTGGGGTGAACCAGCGAGAATCTGGTTTTAAGTGTCCTTTTCATGAGTAGCTCAGCCGGGAGCACCCCTGTGAGCGAGTGGGGTCTCGTGCGATAGCTGAGCAGTACTCGGGACAGGCGGGTTTGGAGTGAGCCTTCTGTGACTCGTTTAAGGCTCTGTTTGATGGTTTGTACTGCCCGCTCTACCTGCCCATTGGAGGCTGGTTTAAACGGTGCCGAGGTGACATGTTTAATCCCATTGCGGGTCATGAATTCTTTAAATTCGGCACTGGTGAAACATGGCCCGTTGTCACTGACCAGTATGTCAGGCAGGCCGTGGCTGGCAAACATGGCCCTCAGGCTTTCAATGGTGGCAGTGGCAGTGCTTCCCAACATTATTTCACATTCAATCCATTTTGAAAAAGCATCCACTACCACCAGGAACATTTTACCGAGAAACGGGCCTGCATAGTTGACATGGATCCTCGACCATGGTCTGGAGAGCCAGGACCACAAACTTAGTGGTGCCTCTCTAGGCACGTTGCTCAACTGAGCACATATGCTGTATTGCCGTACACAGGACTCTAGGCCACCACACGTGGGATCTGGCTATCGCTTTCATCATTACTATACCCGGGTGTGTGCTGTGGAGATCCGAGATGAACATCCCTCTGCCCTTTTTTGGTAGCACTACGCGGTTACCCCACAACAAGCAGTCTGCCTGAATGGACAGCTCATCCTTTCGCCGCTGGAACGGCTTGATTAGCTCTTGCATTTCAACAGGTATGCTGGCCTAGCTCCCATGCAGTGCACAGTTTTTTACTCGGGACAGCAGAGGATCTTGGCTAGTCCAAGTCCTAATCTGGCGGGCCGTGACAGGTGATTTATCATTTTCAAACGCTTCCATGACCATCAACAAGTCTTTCTCAATCATGCTGTTGGCCCTCTCGGCCTTAGACAAGCTCCTGGAAGCATAGGCGACAGGTTGCAACTTCCCCGCAACGTTAGCTTGTTGTAATACACACCCGACTCCGTACGACGACATGTCACATGCTAGCACAAAAAAAGTCTTTTACAGGGGTTATGCAATACAAGCAGCTTGTTGGAGCATAAAATGTTTCTGGCTTTCTCAAAAGCAATTATTTGTTTTTTTCCCCATACCCAGTTCTCACCTTTATGCAATAACACATGTAGAGGCTCAAAAAGGGTACTTAATCCCGGTAGGAAGTTACCAAAATAGTTGAGGAGTCCCAGGAACGACCTTGGGACAGCAGCTCCGTGATGTTCTGAGGCCTGGGTTGTGTTCCTGATAGCCTCTGTCTTGGTGTCTGTGGGCCGAATATCGTCCGCCATGATCTTTCTCCCCAAAAACTCCACTTTGTTGCCATGAAGACCTCTTCAGCCACTGCCCTACGCAAGCCAGTTGCTGGAGGACCTCCTTCAGGTTTTGTAGGTGCTCAGTGGTATCCCGACCCGTGACCAATATATTGTCCTGAAAGACCACTGTGTGTGGTACCGACTTGAGTAGGTTCTCCATGTTTCTCTGGAAGATCGCTTCAGCCGACCGAGTTCCAACGGGCATCTGTTGTAGATCAACAGTCCCTTGTGCGTGTTGATGCAGGTGAGGCCCTTCGAAGACTCCTCCAGCTCCTGTGTCATGTAGGCCGAAGTCAGGTCGAGCTTGGTGAATGTCTTGCCTCCTGCCATTGTCGCAAATAGGTCATCTGCCTTAGGTAGCGGGTATTAGTCCTGTAGCAAGAAACGATTAATAGTTACTTTATAATCGCCGCAAATCCTGAGCGTGCCATCACTTTTGAGTACTGAAACAATCAGGCTGGCCCACTCGCTGAATTCCACTGGGGAGATGATGCCCTCACGTTGCAACCTGTCCAGCTCGATTTCCACTCTCTCCCTCATCATGTGAGGTACCGCTCGTGCCTTGTGGTGAATGGGTCGTGCCTCTGGGACCAAGTGGATCTGCACCTTTGCCCCAGAAAAGTTTCCATGCCTGGCTCAAAAAGGGAAGGAAATTTGTTAAGAACCTGGGTACATGAGGCCTCATCGACATGTGATAGCGCTCGGATGTCATCCCAGTTCCAGCGGATTTTGCCCAGCCAACTCCTTCCAAGCAGTGTGGGGCCATCGCCCGAGACAATCCAGAGTGACAGTTCGTGCACCGTGCCCTTGTAGGTGACCTTGACCATAGTGCTGCCCAGGACAGTGATAAGCTGTTTGGTGTACGTTCGCAGCTTCATGTGGATGGGGCTCAGGGCTGGTCTGAATGCCTTGTTGCACCACAGTCTCTCAAACATCTTTTTACTCATGATGGATTGGCTAGCGCCAGTGTCCAGTTCCGTGGCTACGGGTAAGCCATTCAATTTCACGTTTAGCATTATAGGTGGACATTTCGTCGAAAATGTGTGCACCCCGTGTACTTCAGCATCTGCCTCCTCTCTCTGAGGCTCGAAATTGCTTTGATCCACCATGGACCGATCTTCCTCTGCCACATGGTGTTTAGCAGGTTTTGCAGAGCTTGCAGCTCATTTGCAAGCTTGTTGGAGGTGCCCCATTGTTCCACAGCTCTTGCAAACATACCCTTTGAAGCGGCATGAATAGGCTGAATGGAAGCAACCACAACGCCAACAAGATGTGAATTGCCTTGCATTCATCCTTTGTTGGGGACTCTGAGTCATCTGTACATTTCTGCTCGCAAACACAGTTCCAGTTAATTTATGAACATTGCTAGCACTTTTGTGCTGAGAGATTTGTTTGGTGTTATCACTGGTGGACATAAACGCCTGTGCTATCGCAATGGCCTTACTGAGGATCGATGTCTCTGCAATCAAAAGTTTTCGTAGGATGGTCTCGTGGCCAATGCCCAGTACAAAAACGTCTCTGAGCATTTGCTCCAGGTAGCCATCAAACTCACATTGTCCTGCAAGTCGCCTTAGCTCGGCGATGTAGCTCGCCACTTCCTGACCTTCAGATCGCTGGCACGTGTAGAACCGATACATCGCCATCAGCATGCTCTCCCTCCGGTTAAGATGCTCCCGAACCAGTATACACAGCTCCTCATACGACTTATCTGTGGGTTTCACCGGAGCCAGAAGATTCTTCGTGAGGCTGTAGGTCGGTGCCCTGCAGACTGTGAGGAGGAACGCTCTCCTTTTTGCAGCGCTTCCTTCTCTGTCCAGCTCGTTGGCTACAAAGTACTGGTCTAGCCGTTCGACATAGGCTTCCCAGTCCTCACCCTCCGAGAACTTCTCCAGGATGCCCACAGTTTGCTGCATCTTTGCGTTGGATTCGTATTCTCATCGTCAGTTACTGTGTTCCTAACACAGATGAGGCTGCACACAGGGAGGTTACAGTAACAGTGACCTTAATCTTTAATAAGACACTCCAGACTGAGGAACAGTCCTTAGGGGCCAGTTTATATACATTGCTTCCAAGGGATGCTGGATCCCTTGGGACTTCGGGGGATGAGCTTACTGGTGGCGGAACATGGGAGTGCATGCTTTACAGATACACAACAGTTTCCACTTATGGAGAAGAGCAAAACTAAATAGCATCAATATAAGATATTTACTGATAAATCAAATAGGGAATTCAGAATAAACTTCTTATCCCCGAGAGTGATGAGAATGTGGCACTAGCTACCACAGGGAGTAGTTGTGGTGAATAGTATAAATGCATTTAAGGGGAAGATAAATATGCATATGAGGGAGAAATATCAGGTTATACTGATAGAGTTAGATGAGGAAGGGTGGGCGGTGGCTTGAATGGAGCATAAACACCGGTATGGATTGGTTAAGATGAACGGCCTATTTCTGTGCTAAATATTCTTTATAATTCTCCCAAAGTGCATCACTTCACACATATCCACATTAAATTTCATCTGCTGTGTGTCTGCCCATTTCACCAGTCTGCCTGTGTCCTCCAGAAGACTGATACTAACCTGCTCATTATTTACTACATTGTCAAATGTTGTCTCATTCACAAACCTCAAAGTTGATTTCCCTATACCCAAATTCAGTTAATTTAAGAAAAGCATTGGTCCTAATATCGACCCCTGGGGAACACCACTGCTTACTTCTCTCCAGTCAGAAAAACTTCCATTTACCACTACTCTCTGCCTCTTATCTCTTAGCCAATTACGCACCCAAGTTATCTTTAATCCCGCTGTGCTTCTATTTTTCAAATAAAGCTATTATGTGGTGCTTTATCAAATGCCTTTTGAAAGTCCATATATACAAAATCTACTGCGCTACCTTCATAAAATCTCTTTGTTACTTCATCAAATCAGGTTAGTCAGACACAATTTGCCTTTAACAAATCCTTGCTCGATGTCCCTTCTTAACCCATGTTTCTCCAAGTGAGAATTCATTTTGTCATTGACAATGGTTTCTGGTAGTTTCCCCCCCACTGATGTTAGACCGATTGGCTTGTAGTTTCTTGGAGTCCTCTAGCCCTCTGGCACCACTCGCATATTCAAGGAGGATTGAAGATTGTCATCAGAGCTTTTTCTATCTGCATCTTAGCTTTCCTTGACAACCTGGGATGCATCCCATCTGGACTGGGTGATTTGTTAACTTTGAGTGATGCCAACCTTTTTTGCACATCCTTTCGTTTTTTTTATTCTATCCAATATCACTACTTCATCTTCCTCTACTGTAACATTATCTTCATCCTCTTTTCTGAAGACAGATGAAATGTTTTCATTCAGTACCTCAATCATGTCCTCTGCCTCCACAGAAGATTTCCTTTTCTGTCTTTACTTGGTCCCATCATTCTTTTAACTAGCCTTTTACATTTTATGGCCCGGAAAAGCACCTCTCTCTCTCTCTCTCTCTCTCTCTCTCTCTCTATACTGTGTGTGTGAACCGGGGACCGAGATGGGACCGGACTGCATGAGTGCACCGGGGATCGAGAATGGGACCGGACAGCCTTTGGGCGGGGTTGGAGCTAAGTTGCTGCTATGTGTTTTTCAATTCTTTCAGTGTGTCCAGGCATCTGATGCGCCGCTTTCCTTACCTGTGCCGATTTCCTTAACTTTAGGGAAGGTTTTTCAGGACAGGCCACATACGCTGGCCTAATCAGAACTGGAGTAACTCTCAGCTGGCCAAACTTCCCTAAATGGCCAGAAGTGGCGTAGGTGGCTGGTTGCACCCCCTTTGGCTGAAAAAAAGACTTAAAAAATTTGTAACTTACTGAGTTATGCTGGTGCAAATTGATTGGGGAAACTGGGGATTTTTAAGTTAAGCCAGAAAAAGCAGCCTGCTCCAAAAAAAATGGTACAAATACTGGGGAAAATTGAGCCCATAGAATGGTTACAGAATGGAAAAAGGCCATTTGGCCCGTCGAGCCCATGCTGGCTCTCTGCAAGAGCACTTCAGCTAGTCCCACTCCATCGCCCTTTCCCCGTAGCCCTGCAAATTTTTTTCTTTCAGGTGCTTATCCAATTCTCTTTTGAAATCCTGATTACGTCTGCCTCCACCACCCTTTCAAGGTGTGCATTGCAGATCCTAACCACTTGCTGTGTAAAAAAGATTTTTCTTATGGTGCCTTTGCCAATCACCTTAAATCTGTCTCCTCTGGCTCTCGAACCTTCTGCCAATGGGAACAGTTTCGCTCTAGCTACTCTCTTTTGACCCCTCACAATTTTGAATACCTCTATCAAATCTCCTTTCAACCTTCTCTGCTCTAAGGAGAACAACCCCAACTTCTCCAGTCTATCCACGTAACTGAAGACACTCATCCCTGGAATAATTCTCGTAAATCTTTTCTGCACCCTCTCTAAGGCCTTCACATCCTTCTGAAAGTGCGGTGCCCAGAATTGGACACAGTACTCCAGTTGAGGCCGAATCAGTGTTTTATACAGGTTCATTATAATTTCCAGTTATACCAAATCCTTTTGGGTCTAACTTTTAGAGGGGAATTTAACAGTATACTTACTGCGGAAGAGCCGAAGATTTTGTCAGTTTCCCTGACTTGTGTGATTACACTGATTGTGGGATCTGTGTGTGGGGGTGGGAGGGGACAGTCACAGCGCAGCCTGTGTCGGAGCTGTCAATAACAGACAGCAACATCAGGATTTCTGCATGCACCTGTGCATGCACCAAATCGCGAAGTTGCAGTCAGTTTCAAAGGCGGAATGACGGCGAACAATGCCAGTTTGCCGTAATCCCGACCACAAATTCTGGACCTATATATTTATAAAAGATTTTTGGGATCCTTTTATGTTACCTACTAATCTTTTTAACCTTATATCCTTTTTGAATTTCCCCTGCACTCTCTGTATTCTGCCTGGTTTTCTACTGTATTCTGTACCTAACCTTTTATGTTTTATTTTAACCTCTATTTCATTTGTCATCCAGGGAGCTCTAGCTTTGGATGCCCCATTTTTCCTTCTGATGGGAATATGCTTGGTTTGTGCCCACAGTATCTCAGCCTTGAAGGACTGCCATGGCTCATTTACTGTTCTCCTGCCCAGTCTTTGGGCTAGACTTTCCACTTTGCTCTCTATCACCCAAAAAATGGGCGATATTCCAGCAATGTTCGATGTCTCAGCCTTACCGATCGCTGGCTCATCGCTAATATTTTGGATGGCGATTTTCCCCTCGGCGATAGGCCAGCGATGTCAAATGGGCGATGCAAAAGGTCAGCGATGTGACGCGCGCCCAAGGAATGGCCAGCGATGTGGAAGGCAAAAGCTTCCCTAGCAACAGATTTCTGCGTATACGATTTTTTTCCCCGGTTGACAGCATTTTGTGCATTTCGGGAGTTCAGGGGTCATCCACACATGCCCAGTAAGGTCAATTATGGTGGGTGAGAGAGGAGAGATAAAGGAGAGAGTTGTTGTAGTTGGAGGGAGGAGATTTATGGAGTTTTGTGGAGATTTTTGCCATTGGAGATTTGGATAAATTGTTTTTTGAGTATGAAGAGTGGAGATTTAGATAAATTGTTTTTTGCCTATGAAGAGTGGAGATTTGGATAAATTGTAGAAATGTCATCATCATCTGAGAGCATGGATGGTGGTTGGAAAAGGGCAAAGCCGTTTTCGGACGAGGCCAATGAGGCCCTCGTCGAGGAGGTCCACTCCAGGTGGGAAGAACTTACCTGGGATGCTAAGGGCAAAAATCCACCCCAGGCATACAGGAAGCTATAGACGTCATCTCCTTGGTGTCCCAGGAGGCAAGGGGACCTGACCAGTGCCGGAAGCGCTGGAACAGCCTTGTGGCGTCAGCTAGAGTAAGTACAGATTTTATATTGTATTGATGAAGATTGTAATTAAAGTTATAATAGTAAATCTTCTGGATTGAATTAAATTTTGTAAATTCTTACATACATACATATACGCATATATACATATGTTGATCCAAAACACACTGATCTGTATTATAACCGTGCATCAATTGTGGATCTCATTTGCATGTAACATTTGAAGCTGTTGTCTTTCCATGAAACTACCTAGTCAATTAGCTTATGTCGTGCTATTTTCATGTTTGCAGAAGAAGATATCTAACAACAGGGCACAGTGGAGGTGCACCGGAGAGGGCCCTGCTTACATGCAGACTTTAAGTGAACTGGAGGAACATGTAGCAGCGCTGGTGGGGACCACCAGTCGCTCGGCCACCACCCGTGGTGTTGTGGGACCCTCCCATGCATCACGTGAGTAATGTGTGAAACAGTTTTAAAGTAATGTAACATCATTTAATTAAAATGCAATGTACGGATGATGTAATGTCATATCATGTCATGAATGTAGCCTTTGTACTACTCTCAGGTTGACAACATAAAAACATAAGCAATAAGAACAGGGGAAGGTCATCTGGCCAACTGTCCCCTTCTCTGTGCGCTCCCCATAAACCCGTGTCCACCTGCGACTGATGCAGCCGCGGCAGGTTTTCTGGGGCAGTTAAATCCACATGATACATTAATATGTGAAGTCTTGTCAGTAATGTGTACCCTTCTGTTCTAATAAGCTCAATAGGCTCAATTGTATTTTGAACGTCAACCAGAGGCACAAGTGGAGGCCGCACAGGAGGAGGAGGAGGATACGGCTAAGCAAGAGGAGGAGGAGGAGGTGGAAGAAATGGAGGAAGCCACAGAGGGGGATGAACCTGCGACCAGCGTAGAAGTTGCTATTGCGACTGAAGAGGCACCGGGACAAAGCGACGTGCAGCCGGCAATGCCAAGGTGCGTTTAAGTGCGCACGCCGACCCCACGGAGGTCGGGTCAGCGAGCTCAGCATTCGCCTGCAGTGGATGATCGGACAGAGGGTTTGATCTCCTGTGCGAGGAGACGGTCGCGATAAATCGCCAGCATCTCCAGCGGTTCAATCGGGAATTTTCCCAGGTGTCTGCTGCTCAAGCGGAGGCAATGCTGCAGATGCTGGAGGAGATGCGTGCACAGACTGTCGCCACCAATGCCTTGTGGTATGTGTTGTGGGCTGTGCATGGCGCTGCACCCCAAGGTGCCGTGATCGAACGAAGCACAACCCCCAGCACACAAGCGAGTCAGGAGGAAGCACTTCCTTCTGATTGGGAAGACGATGTCCCTGTCCATGCTTTGTCTTCCCCTTCAACACCCCCCCAACAGCCGATCATGCCACCATCAGCCCCACCATGGCAGGATGTCTTTTCGTTGCCCGCTACACGCCCGCGCCGTCTTGGTACCGGGGGACAAAATGGGTAGGTGGGGCTAGGACACAGAGGGGGTCCAGGATCTGGAGGGAAACGTGGCCGCAGGTAGGGAGAGAGGTGTTGTTCATGTTTTTCTTGTTTTTCTTGTTCTTCTCCTTGTTACTGTTGCTGTTGGGGAGGTGGGGGGGGGGGGGGGGCGCGGGGATGGGGGGTGGTGTTTAAAATTGAAATTGTTAATTATAAAGTTTTGTTGAATGTTACAATTTTTGTGCATTGTCTTTTAATAATGTAAGTAAAGTTAAGTTAAAACATGAATGCAACTGTTGTACATTTAATTATAAATATAAGTATAAATGTGAGTGGATCTATCAGTAACAGGATGTTAAAAGCCCCTTGTTTTAGCAGCCTTCTCCCTTCCTCCAATGTTCAAAATGGCGTCCGTAGTGTCGAGTTCTGTGAGGAAGGCCAGGAAAAAGCAACTATTCTCCAGTAATGTTCTCTGTGATGTGCCGGCAATGTGGCGAAATTTGGGATGGGCGATGTGCAGGCGATCGCCTCGGCGATCAGCTCGGCGATGTGAGCCGAAAGCCAGGGGGATAATTTTTCGGCGATGCTCCAGCCTGAATTTCTGCTTTTTTGTCAAAATGGGTGATGAAAGACCGTTTTGGGCAATATATGGGCGATATATGGACAATGTGAAGTGGAAAGTCTAGCTCTTTGTTTCCAGTCCACCTGTGCTAGATCCCTTCAGAAGTCATTGAACTTGGCTCTCTTACAGTTGGGTATTTCCACTGTTGAGTTTTCTTCATCCAATTCCATAACTACTTTAAACCTAATTATATTATGATCACTATTACCCAGATGTTCTCCCACTGCAACACACTCCACTTGCTCTACTTCATTCCCCAGAACTAGTTCCAGCACTGCGTCGTTCATTGTTGGGCTAGAAATATACTGACTAAGGAAATTCTCCTGTACCAATCTTCACCCTCCTTACCCTTTACTCTGTTTTATCCCCATTCTATATTAGGGTAATTGAAGTCCCCTACTAATATTGCTCAATTTTTTTTTACCTTGCTCTCAAATTTTCCTGCAGATTTGTTCCTTTATCTGCTTCTCGCTCTTTGGGGTCTATAGTAAACACCCAATAATGTAACAGCTCCTTTTCTGTTCCTTAACTCTAACCAAATAGATTCAGTCTTTGAACCCTCTAGTATATTGTCCCTCTGTAGAATTGTAATAATATCCTTGATCAATATTGCCACCCCACCTCCTGTCTTTTTTTCCTTTCGTATCTCTCTTGAATACATTGCAGCCAGAAATGTTTAGTTCCCATTTCTGTCCATGTTTGAGCTAGGTCTCTGATGTTGCCACTTTCTCATAACCCGATGTCACAACTTGTCTGCAACTCGTCAACCTTTTTTTGTAACACTACAAAGTGGGTTTGTGATTGAGATCAGGGACTGACCCCCAAGTTATACACTGACCTTTGCGGGATACAGATCTGAAGCTCAACTGCCTTTCTCCAAGGCTGTGGACTGACCTATAGGGCTAGAACCTCCACTTTTCTACTTATCACCCAAAAATGTTTCCAGCGTGGGTGTTAAAAAAGGGTTTTCTGATCGCTGGCTGCTCCCCCATTCTCAAAACACCTAGTTTCCATTTTTGAAAATGGGCGTTACCACAAGTGATATCAAATGGGCAGTAGCGGTATATTTTTTTGACCTTCTGCCGTAAAGTGCAGCCGTCCTTAGCAACGGCATGGCAACGCTCGATTCCCGCGATTCAAGAGATCAAGAATCATCATGACATGCGCACAAGAGGAGACAGACAGAGCGAGAGAGAGAGAGAGGGAGCTCAGAGGCACTGAAAGCATGTATGGGTGTGATGTGTGCTTGTCTGGCTGTTGTGGGAGGCACGAGGGAGATTCACCAGCAGCAAAAAGCCTACTAAGCACCAAGAACATAGTTGCCACCGAATTTTTGTCCAACAAATAAGATATAACATGGAAGGGATGGAGGAGGCCCTGGAGCTGGTAGCCAGGAACACTGGTGGCAGAGGGCTCCCAGTGGTCCCGGAGCAGGGCACTGCACCCCAAGATGACGCACCCCTATTGCCAACCACACATGAGAGCCAGGAGCAACATCTTGCAACTGGCTCAGAGCACGTTCCCACCTCGATACCGTCCTCTCCTGTATCCATCCAAGCAGCTCTTCGGCCATCACACCCGCGCCCCCAGCCTGCCCCAGTGAAGCATCGCCTGAGGACTTCCTCGGCCAGGCGGCTTGGAATCAGGAGGGGAAGGGGAAGGGGTAGAGGTGGGGAGGAGAAGCGGGGTGGGGGTGGGGGGAGGGGGGGGGGAAAGCATGGTTTGTACAGAAATACTGATGATTTCAGACTAATGTTCGGTTTAAATGTTGTTTATTTAACAAAACCTTGTAGCACATTGGCTCAGATAGCTGCATCATTACACGCTGGTGATTCCTTAACATCAAAGGGTATAATCACACTTAACTTCAATCAACTTAAACTTGAACTGTCATCAAGGTGATGCCCACCATTGATGTATGATCTGCACACCCAGAGTGTGTCTGTCTTGTAAATAAAACCAACGTTCTTTCAGGCAAAGCGATCATTGATGAGCTCCTGAAGTAAGGCTCTTGCAGCTATCATGCCACCATGGGCCCTTTCATGTGGTCTACAGGGGGGCGGGGGCATGGCTTCAGCATCAGCCTGATTGTCTGGGCCGATGTCAGCATCCGCCTCCTCGTCCTCCTCTACCTCTCTCTAGTGAGGAAGACTGTCAGACTCATCAGGCAATTCCTGTCCCCTCTTGATAGCCAAGTTGTGTAGCATGGAGCACATCACCACAAATTAAGCTACCTGCTCAGGGTGGTATTGGAGCTCGCCTCCTGAGTGGTCCAGCATCTAAAGTGCTGCTTAAGCACTCCAATGGTTTTCTCCATGATATTGCGAATTGCTCTGTGGCTCTCATTGTATCGCCTCTCGGCCTCGGTGTGGGTGTCAAGCAGGGGGGGTCATCAGCCAGGTGGCAAGGCCATATCCTTTGTCACCATGCATCCAGCAGTGACCTTTTGGCAGATTGTATCTGACTTGTTTAACAGTGCTCTCACGCAGGATGTGAGCAGCATGGATGCTGCTCGGAAATTGAGTATTTACTGCCAGTATAATTTGCTGGTGGTCGACAACCAGTTGGACATTCAGGGAGTGGATTCCCTTGCGGTTCCTGAAAATCTCAGTATCCTGAAAAGGTGCCCGCATCGTGATGTGCATACAGTCTATTGCTCCCTGTACCTTGGGGACGTTTGCAATTCTGGAGAATTCTAGAGCCTTCTCACTCTGTGCCTCCCTGGTCATAGGGAAGCTGATCAAGTCCCTCTTGTCTGCGGTGAGGGCTTCAGTGACCTCTCGAATGCAGCGATGCGCGGCATGCTGAGAAAGTCTGCAAATGTTGCCAGCTGTGGCCTGAAAAGAACCTGAGGTGTAGAACAATAGTGCTGCAATGACTTTGACCTCGACGGACAATGCAGTACTGATGGTGCTGGCAGGCTGCAGATCTCCCCTTATCAGCTGGCATACCTCAGTGATAACCTCTTTGTGGAAGCGCAGTCTCCAAAGGCAGGTGGTGTCGGGCAAGTCGAGGTAAGAATGTACTTGCGTGGGGTGTAACATCTGGTCCTCCTCATCTGTCTGTCACTTCATACATTGGGCACATAATGCAGTGGAGCATTCCTTCGGCGATGTCGAGTCTGCTACTTGTACAAGAGAGGGTGAGAAAGGACAGGCCCCATTGCAGTAGCTCTCTGTTTTCCATTGATTGATCACAAAGAAGGAATGTCCCAATGAAGACACCTCCTCAATTCCAATCGGTCACAGTATGGTCAAAATGTTTTTACAGATGTTCACATCAACTCCAATGACCTGCAGAGTACATCCGAACTCCACCGAGGTTGAAGCACCGCAGCCTTTTAAAAGATGCGACATGTGATCTAGAACATGGCGTCCATAACGCTGTGATTCGTTCTGGTTAGTTCCACTTTTTGTGCGTGATTTTTTGGCCGAGTGGTATTGTGGGCGAAATGTGTGCGAGGTGGTGAAATTGACGATGGCCGCTAGTTTGGGTAAATATGTTTTTAATGACAAAAACAGTGGGCGGGTGTTAATATTTAATCTCAGCGTTAATTCTGTGTGGAAAGTAATGCTGGGCGATATTTGAATTCGCACAATCTGCTGATTCCCCCCAAAAAGGTGGGCGGGCAATAATATTTTTTCTTGCCGTTAAGCACATGGGGAAAGTAATGTTCAGCGATAAGTTTCCGAATGGTGTGGGCCAAGTGTTAGTGTGGGCCCAGCAGGTGTCGGTGAGGGTTGAGAGTCGGCGTAGCCACAGCGAGTGTCTGTGCGAGCCGAATGTCGGTGCGGCCGCAGCGGGCCGAGTGTCAGCGTGGCCCCAGTGAGCCGAGTGTCAGCGTGGCCTCAGTGAGCCGAGTGTCGGCATGGCCCCAGTGAGCCGAGTGTCAGCGTGGCCCAAGTGAGCCGAGTGTCAGCGTGGCCCCAGTGAGCCGAGTGTCAGCGTGGCCCCAGTGAGCCGAGTGTCAGCGTGGCCCCAGTGAGCCGAGTGTCGGCGTGGCCCCAGTGAGCCGAGTGTCAGCATGGCCCCAGTGAGCCGAGTGTCAGCGTGGCCTCAGTGAGCCGAGTGTCAGCATGGCCCCAGTGAGCCGAGTGTCGGCATGGCCCCAGTGAGCCGAGTGTCAGCGTGGCCCCAGTGAGCCGAGTGTCGGCATGACCCCAGTGAGCCGAGTGTCAGCGTGGCCCCAGTGAGCCGAGTGTCAGCGTGGCCCCAGTGAGCCGAGTGTCGGCATGGCCCCAGTGAGCCGAGTGTCAGCATGGCCCCAGTGAGCCGAGTGTCGGCATGGCCCCAGTGAGCCGAGTGTCAGCGTGGCCCCAGTGAGCCGAGTGTCAGCGTGGCCCCAGTGAGCCGAGTGTCAGCGTGGCCCCAGTGAGCCGAGTGTCAGCGTGGCCCCAGTGAGCCGAGTGTCAGCGTGGCCCCAGTGAGCCGAGTGTCAGCGTGGCCCCAGTGAGCCGAGTGTCAGGGTGGCCCCAGTGAGCCGAGTGTCAGCGTGGCCCCAGTGAGCCGAGTGTCAGCGTGGCCCCAGTGAGCCGAGTGTCAGCGTGGCCCCAGTGAGCCGAGTGTCAGCGTGGCCCCAGTGAGCCGAGTGTCAGCGTGGCCTCAGTGAGCCGAGTGTCAGCGTGGCCCCAGTGAGCCGAGTGTCAGCGTGGCCTCAGTGAGCCGAGTGTCAGCGTGGCCCCAGTGAGCCGAGTGTCGCATGGCCCCAGTGAGCCGAGTGTCAGCGTGGCCCCAGTGAGCCGAGTGTCAGTGTGGCCCCAGTGAGCCGAGTGTCAGTGTGGCCCCAGTGAGCCGAGTGTCAGCATGGCCCCAGTGAGCCAAGTGTCAGCGTGGCCTCAGTGAGCCGAGTGTCAGCATGGCCCCAGTGAGCCGAGTGTCAGTGTGGCCCCAGTGAGCCGAGTGTCAGCGTGGCCCCAGTGAGCCGAGTGTCAGTGTGGCCCCAGTGAGCCGAGTGTCAGCGTGGCCCCAGTGAGCCGAGTGTCAGTGTGGCCCCAGTGAGCCGAGTGTCAGCGTGGCCCCAGTGAGCCGAGTGTCAGCGTGGCCCCAGTGAGTGTTGGTGTGGCCCCAGCGGGTGTCCTTGCAGCCCCAGTGAGCCGAGTGTTGCCGCAGCCCCAATTGGCCGAGAGTCGGCACGGCCCCAAAGTCAGGGTGGAGGTCAGGAGCTTTCTGCGCATTCGCCCGGGCCGCCGGAATCATGCCGGATAAGGGAGTCCCGGATAAGGCAGGTCCAACCTGTATTTTGATTTTTATTCACGTCTGAAACTGTTTTTTGATAATGCAACAGTGCCAATAAAACTGCAGTCTAACGCCTACAATTTCATATTAGTTCCTGGCCATCAACTGTGGCTGTTACTGAATAACTCTATCACTATCGTCAATCATTCTGTTTATGTATCAACTACACAGACAGTATAGCCTCCAGGGTGATGCCTATCCTTCAAAAGGTTCACTGAATAAATTAATTACATGAACTCCACGGTGTATATTATCCATTCGTTACTACATAACAGGACACAACCTGTAATGACTTTTCATAGTGTGAGAATGTCCATACGTGGACTTTTGAGTAAGTCAGCAAAGACCTTCCTGGTCACATCCTTAGCATACATCGTGCATGACTGGAATACCTCAAGGTGAGAGAGGAGATCTGATGTGATGGAAACAACATCATCATAGGCCATCCCTCAGAATTGAGGATGACTTGCTTCCACATTAAAAATTAGTTCTCAGATTATTGATAAGTCCGATGCGGGAACTACAGTCTCTGTCGCAGGTTGGACAGACTGTGGTAGAAAGGACGTTGCTTGAAGTACCAGTTTGTTGAAGTGCTTGGGTTGTCATGTGCTCCTTCCGCCATTTTCTCGTGGTCTCCGCTTGCTCCCGGCGAAAAGACTCCAGGTGTTTGGTGCCCTCGTGGATTATTTTCTTCCACTTTGAGTGATCTTGCGCCAGGGATTCCCAGGTGTTGGTAGGGAGGTTAAACGTCTTCAAAGAGGCCTTGAGAGTGTCCTTGAAGTGTTTCCTCTGCCCACCTGGGGCTCGTTTGCCTTGTCGGAGCTCCGAGTAGAACGCTTGTTTTGGAACTCTTGTATCGGACATATGGACGATGTGGTCCGTCCATCGGAGCTGATCGAGCGTTGTCAATGCTTTGATGCTGAGGATGTTGGCCTGGGTGAGAGTACTGACATTGGTGCGGCTATCTTGTCAATGGATTTGCAGGATCTTCCGGAGGTAGCAATTGTTGTGTATGTAAATAACAGACTAACTGAAACAGGAGTATTGTAACTTAACTGTGTCCTTTACAGCAACTCCCAAAATAGTGTCCCAAAACCAGCATGAGCCAGCATGTTTACAGCAGTGTGTGAATAGCTCCCGCGGGTCCTAATGCCAGTTTAATGGCCTGTAACAAACAGCATTGGTGGTACTTCTCCAATGCTTTGATGTGCCTGCTGTACATAGTTCATGTCTCAGAAGCATATATGAGGGCAGGTATCACTGCTGCTCTGTAGACCATGAGCTTTGTGCCGGTTTTAAGGTTCTGGTCTTCAAACACTCTCTTCCTCAGGCGACCAAAGGCTGCGCTGGCACACTGAAGGCAGTGTTGGACTTCGTCATTGATATCTGCCCTTGTTAACAGTAGGCTCCCAACGTATGGTAAATGGTCCACATTGTCCAAGGCCTCATCATGGCTTTTGATAATTGGGGGGGGCAGTGCCGTGTGGCGGGGGCAGGTTGATAAAGCACCTTTGTTTTACGGATGTTTAGTGTAAGGCCCATGCTCTCGTATGCTATGAGGAATGCGTTGACAATGGTTTGGAGTTTGTCCTCCGAGTGAGCATAGACACAAGTGTCATCTGCATATTGTAATTCGATGACAGAGGATAACATGATCTTGGATCTGATCTGAAGGCAACGGAGGTTGAACAGTTTCCCATTTGTTCTATAGATTATCTCCACTCCAGCGGGAAGCTTATTGATGATGCAATGTAGTTTGCAGCAAGGAAGATCGAGAAGAGCATTGGTGTAATAACACAGCCTTGCTTCATCAAGAGAAAGGTGAATGATCAAATTGAAGTTATATGTGAATCTGGACAGATAGGATTTGTTGTGTTCTCTCCTCTGTCTAAAACAATTAGAATACATGGTTTGGTTCCTTGCAAAATAAATTTTAGCTTCTCCTCAATGTGCAGTGTAACTCAGATGAAGTTACCCAAACGCACTTAGCTAAGAGTTTGTACTGCACACCTCTTATAGTATAACCGCAGGCCATTGCAGTGCCATGTTTAAAACATTTATGGCTTCCCTGGGAACATTTAAATGTTATTTTGAATCATTTTAATGTTTGGAGGAGCCACAGATATTTGGATGCTTGTCAGCAGAGCTTATCAGATGTTCCAAGAATGTTCGGTTTCCCATCAGTGAAAAGTGATCAGAATGGCATCAGCCTAACTTGGATCTGCTGGTGTTGCCTCATGCTACTCAGATATCATTCTGTCATCCATACCCACAGTATATCATCATCATCATAGGCAGGCCCTCGAAACAAGGATGACTGGCTTCCATGCCAAAAAAAGGATGAGTTCACAGGTGTTTCAAATGAAGAACCCGAACTACATCCTCAAGGTTGGAAGATGCCTGTGTGTGGATTTTTTTAACGTGTGGTGGCCGTTGCATACCAGCCACCACACGGGCTTGACAGAGCTAGGTCTTGATCCAGTGGCAAGGATTACCCCAGACGATTGGAGACCAGCTCTGCTGCACGGACCTAGTGCACACACATATCGCAGTGTGGGCTGACCCGTGCTGCCCCTGGGGCCCTGACCCCGATCACATCCCTCCACAGTCTCTCACAGCTCCTTCGCCCCGATCTCGCCGCTCCTGTTGCATCTGCCCACGCTCCAATCACCGACCTGGACCTTGCTGACGTCACTCTTCGCTGCCATTGCCCTCCTGCAGGAGCTCGCACTATACCTTGCAGTGGTACGCCTCCACGCTGTCTAGGGGCCGCACACCGCTCCTTTTATGGCCCCGACCAGCCGCTGATGGTCTCTCGCAGGTCGGGGCCTCCACGTTATACCCACAGTATAACGATGCTGTTAAAATGTGAGAGTACACGTACGAGTGAGAAAATCCATGATTACTTGTAGGTATTTCCATGAATTCTTCCTGGATGTATTTGTAAATTGCACATGGGTGCAGTTATACTACCACGTGTAGTTTGAGGTGCGTACCAATGCAAACGTAGCAGTATAACTCAAGTAGAGGTATAACTCAGAAGCTGGATTTTCGGCTTTTAATATTTCAGGGCGTTAATGACGGTGGGGTGGTCCTGATGCATCTCAGTCAGCAAAATTCAGGAGCTGGGAACTGAGTGTGGGGCGGAGTGCGAAGGGAGGCGTTGCACACCTCTCTTAGGACTCTAGGCCGACTGAGCATACGAAAATCCCGAGCAAAACAGCTGACCTAGGAGCGCTCTAAGAGAGGCCTGGGGAGAAAAAAAACCTGAAAATAACCCACCAAAAGCATTCAAAAGAATAACACACGCCACCACAACATAAATTGCAAAAAAAAATAAAAAAACAATCACACTTACCTGAGGTCAACCTTACTTACCTCAGTGCTCTGACTGTCCGCTTTCACAGGCGGTCCCAGCACAGTGCTCTATGGAGTGCTAAGGGTTGGGCGGAGCCAAAAATCGAGCTGGTATCACAACCAGCGATGTTGCACACCGGCTCGCTTCTTCCGGGCGGAAATGCTCCGCGCCCCGCTGAAACCAGTCCTGAAAACCCTGATGGGGCGCTGAATGCTGGCCGCCCACCCAGAAGAGCTTACTGCCGCCATTGCTGCCCCTCTGGGATGAAAACAGAGGCAGCAATGAGGCAAAAATCCTGCCCCAAGCCTCCTAAAGCTTTGAGGGTATTTCACATAGTTTGAATTTGGGCCAAGTGTAGCATAACGCCAAACTTAGTGTGTATAAATACAAACATATCTGATTGTCAAAATGCATTGGCCTGGAAATTGCAGCTGGAGGCTTTCAACCCACGTACACCTCTGAACTGCAAGAAAACTCTGTACTTACCTTGTTTCCCCGAGCTTCGCATTCTTGTGGTCGTGGGCCTGCAGGCGTACATCTGTGTAAAGGCCCACGGATCCCAGGGGCACAGGAAGTTCGCAAGCGTCCCTGGGATGACGTGGGCCAGGCCAACCAATGACAAAGGGGGATTCATATGATGCTTATGGAGATTCCATTTACATACGGAATCCTCATCAGCATAATAGAAATCAACTAATAAATAACATTTCACAACACTGAAATAAAAATAAATGATCATGTTTGAAATTAATTAAACCACCCTTTAATTAAATATTTAAAATAAAACTGTAATTTTTTGAGAAATAAATGTAACATTTTTAAACAGGACAAAAGTAACCCAAACTAATTTTAATTGTGAGTGAATGTGCAAATCATTAAAAAAATTATTTTTACATTTATTTGAACCATTATGCTGGTAAAAGAAGGCCTTATGCACTGGGCATTAGTTGAGCAAATAGTCCAACTCTGCTCCAGCGAAAGTGAATTTACAATGGATGCATACGATCTGTTAAAGAGAAACACAACAGATTGCAAGTTGTGGGTTTTCACACATACGCATTGCTGTGCATGCGCCAGTAAAATTCAGACCAATGACACTTGTAATGATAAAGAGGATGAAAAATATGTATTAAAAACAGAAAACATTGACAATCTCAGCAGGTCAGGCAACATCTGTGGAGAGAAACAGAGTTAACATTTCAGGCCTGTGATCCTTCGTCAGAACTGGAAAAGTTCAAGATGTAACAGATTCTTAAGGAAGTGCAGGGGCAGTGAAAGGGGGAGGGGAGGAAAGAACAAAAGCGAAGGTCTGTGATAGGGTGGAAGAGAGAAGAGATTTAAAAGACCAAAGGGATGATGAACAAAAATGAGATAGTAATGGCACAAAGTTAAGAAATAAAAGATGAGTTTAGATGAGGTGTGAATGGTGGAATCATCATGCTAGTGCTCAATAAAAGAATGCTTCATTTCCTTTCCATGCTTTCTGCTGCAGCAGTGAACATTTGATTTACCACTGAAATACTATCAAATGCCTTTGCCATTTGTAAGGTTCAATGAAGCACTTTTCTCTGCATATGGTGCCATAACTGTGAAAGTGCACCATAATACTTTAGTTATGACCAGATATACTAAGTTTCTTACCAACGTTTGACTGCTGAACATGCCCTTTATTTTTGTTAGCTGCTGTGTCCCAGTGAGTAGTAAAACTGTGTGTTGAGTACACAGTGAGAGAGGAGCAATTATAATTACATACTTTCACATGTTCACTGTTTGTTTTAGTAGATGCACCACAATTGTGCCATATAGTGGGGCAGAAATTCCTCTGGGGGTCTTCCCGCGGGCAATTGCCTCCTCACTGGAGATTTTTTCCGAAAGTACCTGGTGTTCTAGGCATCGCCCTGTATTCTGGTGGGGAGGCCTTCTCTTCCCGCGCTGCGAAGAGAAGGCCTCCCCATGCAGAAGATGCAGTCACGTGTGACTGGTCAGCCAATCAGGTCAGTATTTCACAGGTTCCCACTAATAGCGCTGAGACTTGCGTATCTACGAGTTCTCAGTGCTATTAATGGTAACAAAACCAAACACACAAAATAATAAAAAATAAAAAACAGACCACACATATTTAAAATTAATTGAAATTAAAGTTATTATGGGCTAGATTTTCCACTTTTGTGCTTATCACTCAAAAATGCAGCTTATTTCCGGCGTGGGTGTTAAAATAGAATTTTCAACTCGCCGGCTTCTCGCCCATTCTCAAAGCACCTAGTCTCCATTTTTTAAAATGGGCGTTACCGTGAGCATTAAATCTCGCTGACCTTCTGCTGTAAAGTGTCGCCATCCTTAGCAACAGCATGGCAACGCTTGATTCCCACGATTCAGGAGGTCAAGGCTCATCATGACGTGTGCAGAAGAGGAGACAGAGAGAGAGGGAGCTGAGAGGGGCTGAAGGCGTGTGTGGCTGTGGTGTGTGCTTGTTTGGCTGTTGTGGGAGGCACAATGGAGATTCACCAGCAGCAAAAAGCCCACTAAGCACCAGGAACATAGTTGGCACCGAGTTTTTGTCCAACAAATAAGATATAACATGGAAGGGATGGAGGAGGCCCTGGAGCTGGTAGTCAGGTACACTGGTGTCAGAGGGCTCCCAGTGGTCCCGGAGCACGGCACTGCACCCCAAGGTGACGCACCCCCATTGCCAACCACACATGAGATCCAGCAGCAAAATCTTGCTTCTGGCTCAGAGCACGATCCCACCTCGGGACAGTCCTCTCCTGTATCCGTTCAAGCAGCGTTTCGGCTGTCATCCGCCCCCCCCCCCCATTGAAGCATCGCCTGAGGAGCTCCTCGGCCAAGCCATTTGGAGTCAGGAGGGGAAGGGGTCGAGGTGGGGAAGAGAAGCGGGGGGTGGGGGAAGGGTTGGTTTTTACAGAAAAACTGATGATTTCAGATAACTGTTCGGTTTAAATGTTTTTTATTTAACAAAATCTTGTTGCGCATTGGTTCAGATAGCTGCACCATTACACGCTGGTGATTCCTTAACATCAAAGGATATAATTACACTTAACTTCAATCAACATAAACTTTAACTGTCACCAAGGTGATGCCCACCATTGATGTGTGACCTGCACACCCAGCAGTGTGTCAGCCTTGTAAATAACACCAACGTTCTTTCAGGCAAAGCGATCATTGCTGAGCTCCTGAAGTAAGGCTCTTGCAGCTATCATGCCATCATGGGCCCTTTCATGCGGTCTACAGGGGGGTGGGGGCATGGCTTCAGCGTCAGCCTGATTGTCTGGGCCGATGTTAGCATCCACCTCCTTGTCCTCCTCTTCTTCTCTCAGACTCATCAGGCAATTCTTGTTCCTTCCTGATAGCCAAGTTGTGCATGGAGCACACCACCATGAATTTAGCTACCTGCTGTGTGTGGTATTGGAGGTCGCCTCCTGAGTGGTCCAGGCATCTAAAGTGCTGTTTAAGTACTCCAATGGTTTTCTCCATGATATTGCGAGTGGCTCTGTGGCTCTCGTTGTATCGCCTCTCGACCTCGGTGTGGGTGTCATGCAGCGGGGTCATCAGCCAGGTGGCGAGGCCATATCCTTTGTCACCAAGCATCCAGCATTGACCTTGTGGCTGGTTGTTAAACAAGTCAGATACAGTGCTCTCACGCAGGATGTGAGCAGCATGGATGCTGCCCGGAAATTTAGCATTCACTGGCAGTATAATTTGCTGGTGTTCAACAACGAGTTGGACATTCAGGGAGTGGAATCCCTTACGGTTCCTGAAAACCTCTGCATCCCGAAAAGGTGCCCGCATTGCGATGTGCGTATGGTCTATTGTTCCCTGCACCTTGGGGAAGTCTGCAATTCTGGAGAATATTAGAGTCCTCTCAATCTGTGCCTCCCTGGTCATAGGGAAGCTGATCAAGTTCCTCCTGCGTGCGTACAGTGCTTCAGTGACCTGTCTAATGCAGCAATGTGTGGCATGCTGAGAAAGTCCGCAAATGTCGTCAGCTGTGACCTGAAAAGAACCCGAGGCATAGAACGACAGTGTCGCGGTGACTTTGACCTCGACAGACAGTGCAGTACTGATGGTGTTGGCAGGCTGCAGATCTGTCCTTATTAGCTGGCATACCTCAGTGATAACCTCTTTGTGGAAGCGCAGTCTCCAAAGGCAGGTGGTGTCGGGCAAGTCGAGGTAAGACTGCTTCTCCCTGTACTTGCGGGGGATGTAACGTCTGGTCCTCCTCATCAGTCTGGCATGTCTTACAATGGGCACATAATGCTGTGGAGCGTACCTTCGACTATCTTGAGTCTGCTGCATGTAATTGGTCATCAAGAGAGAGTGAGAAAGGACAGGCCCCATTGCAGCAGCTCTCTGTTTGCCACCAATTGGTCACAAACAATGAATGTCCCGACGAAGACACCTATTCTATTCCAATCAGTCACAGTATGGTCAAGATTTTTGTACAGATGCTCACATCAACTCCAATGACCTCCAGATTATATCCGAACTCCCCCGAGGTTGAAGCACAGTAGCCTTTTAAAGGATGCGACATGTGAGGTAGTCCATAATATTGTGATTATTTCTGGTTAGTTCCACTTTTTCTGGCCCTTTTTTTTTGGCGAGCGATATTGTGGGCGGTATGTGTACGAGCTGGTGAAAGTGACGCTGTGCGATCTCATGGCCGTTAGTTTCGGTAAATATGCTCTTTACGACAAAATAAAGTGGACGGCAGTATTATTGAATCTCGGCGTTAAATCAGCACGGAAAATAACGCTGGCCGATATTATGGCCATTGATTTCGCCCATTCTGATCATTCCGCCCAAAAAAAGTGGGCGGGTGGTATTATTTTTTCCTGCCGTTAAGCACATGGGGAAAGTAACGCTCGGCGATAAGTTTCCGAAAAATGCCCGTCAGTTTCCATTTTGTGGCTAAATGGGCGATATCTGGGCGTTACACTTAATTTCAACGGCAAGATGGCCGTTAAGTGTGCGTTAAACATGCAAAAAAAGTGGAGGTTCTAGCCCTATGTCTTATATAAATAAAATATTTTCCTGATTTGTTAAAAAGTTTTTTTAATTGTGGTTAAAAATAAACTTACCATAGTGGGGAGGGGTTTTTAAACAATAAACTGTTTATAATTTTATTTTACAACTGTTTTTGTGTGTTTTAAAACACTTGTGCCTGTAAAAGTAGGTTATGTGCCTGCTTTTTCAGGCGCAAGATTTTTGAGGACATTTGCTGGGCAAGATATATGTAATTCCCGCAATCTTGCCCGTATAAATGTCCTCGCTCCCGATCTGTCTACCATCTGTCAAGCTCCAGCTACGCACATTGTGTGCTGAAAATCGGCTTTTCCAATGCCTTCCCGGGTCCATAGAAACTTCGTATGGGCCCGAATGTTCAGAATTTCTACTCCTTTGTATTTGCATCACCAAACATGCTCCTCTTCTCCAGCCGATGCATAACCCATGGCTTCCTATCCTATGACTTCCGTTATGGCTTCCTTGTAGTGATTGAGTAGCTTCCTTGCTGCATCCGACCATCCCATTTGACTTTCTGTTATAAACAGTCTTCTTCTGCAAGAAGAACAATATGCATTCAATGACCTTCAATAAAATACAGTATAAAGTGTTATTTTCCTCATTATGCAGTGAAAAAAATTATTAGTGTACCACAAGAAATTTCACCCTTTAGAAAATAATTCCTGCCTATCCTTTTTCATACAACACTAACATATATCGGGCTCAATTTTCCCCAATGCTGTTTTTTGGCGTAGTTGAAAAGTTATGCCTGTTTTTTGGGGCATGACTATGCCAAAAATAAACTTGCAACTTTCCCCGTTGTAATTTTTGAATTTGGCTACCTGTCCTTTAGCTTTGGGGGGTGGAGCCCAAGTTCTGCACCAAAAAATGGAAGCCCTCACTTCTGCGCATGTGGGAAAAAAAATGATGTTTTCTACATGACTGGTATGGGTGTGCATACCCAGTACACCTTCCGGTCTGCATTCAGCCATTTTTAAAGAGCCAGTTGTGTGTGAGAACTTTTCTTCTGAGTGGAAAAAGTCGAAGCTGCAATATGCAACGTGGCTCAAGGACCAAGAGTTTCTCACAGGACGAAGTGGAGGTACTAGTTAACGTGATTGAGGCCAGATAGCACAAGCTGGACACCAGCAGAGGTCACATAAAAGTTACACCAAAAGAAATGAAGAAACGCTGGAACCAACTTGCAGAAGATTACTGTGCAATGGCGATCACCCCAAGGTCCGGAGGCCTGTGCAAAAAGAAGTGTGGCAGGACCTTGGTCAAGCAATTGGTGCAAGTAATATTTTCATTTATTCACTGGGATTGCAATTGTAAATGTAACCATCTGTATTTGTCCCACTCAGCAGAAAGACATATTCTCTAAAAAGTTATATATTCATTTTTGCAGAGGAAGGTGGCCCACAACAATAGAGAGAGAACTCTAACAGGAAGAGGCCCAGCAAATCTGCACCCACTGTCACCCGTGGAAGAGAGGGTCGCTGCTTTGATGGGTCCTGCCTGGAGAAAAACAACCACCACTGCACAAGCTGGACCCACACTTGAGGGAGAGGGTAAGTCCTACAAATTCCACAGTCTGGCTTTGCTAAATGTTAAGTACTGCGCGGGCTAGCCATGCTTCGGTTCATGGGGATGTCTCCGTCAGCTACGCTTCGGTTGATGCAATGTGCTATCATTCATCGTGGTCCTTCAAATGAGCCTGCTGCCTGCGCTGTGTGAGCCTACTCATGCCACCCACCCTGCCCCCTCCTCTGCTGCTAACAATTTGTCTGTTCTGTTATATTTTGCAGAACTTGAGGCCAATCCTGATGAGGCTGAAGCTGATGCAGAAGCAAATTCAGATGCGGACGAGTCTGAAGAGGAGAACATCTTCCAATCTCACCTTCCAGACCAAGAGCTTGGGGGTGAGGGGGAGGGGGTGGGGGAGATGGAGGGGGAGGATGAAGCCCCCACTCTTGTACTCACTCTGGAGGAGGTGCAGCTGCCAACCATTTAGATGCCAGCCCCTTTCCAGAGTGGTGCGAGTGTTGGGAACTTTCCTGGTTTCACACTGTCTGAGGCTGCGGGTCCCAGTGGGGTGCACTGAGCCACACCCAGGTCCCCACCATCTGAACTGCAGTTCCCAGCGTGGTGCAGCGAGCCACACCCAGGCCCCACCGTCCGAGGCTGCGTGTCCCAGTGGGGTGCAGCAAGGCATACCCAGGGTGAGGAGGGGAAGGAGAGCTCGACAGTACTCTCCTGAGGTGTAGGATGTAACAGATGTGGTTCAGATGATGGCAATGACCTTATGCAATCACTCCTGGACACCATCGGTGAGGTGGATGATGAGGTATCGGGACTGTCATGAAAATTAACAACACTCTCACGAGAAATAGGAACACTGTCCGGGCACATTAGGGATGGAATGTCGCAGGTGGCTCATACACTGTCGGTGAACATGAGGGAGGGAATGTCGTAGGTAGCTCACACACTGTCGGTGAATATTAGGGATGGAATGTCACAGGTAGCTCATACACTGTCGGTGAACATGAGGGAGGGAATGTCGTAGGTAGCTCACACACTGTCGGTGAATATTAGGGAGGGAATGTCGCAGGCAGCTGATACACTGTCGGTGCACATCAGGGAGGGACTGTCGGACATAATTGAGACGCTGTCAGGGCACATGAGGGAGGGAATGTCGGAGGTAGCTGCTGCAATAAGGGAACATGCCCAGACCCAGCGGCAATTGATGGAATCAACTGCCACTCCCACTCCAATCCACAGACCAACCTCTGAAGAGGCCCAAGCCGGGCCTTCTACATTACAATATACATTACTGATTTAGATGAAGGAATTGAGTGCAATGTCTCCAAGTTTTCAGATGACACTAAACTGGGTGGCGGTGTGAGCTGCGAGGAGGATGCTAAGAGGCTGCAGGGTGACTTGGACAGGTTAGGTGAGTGGGAAAATGCATGGCGGATGCAGTATAATGTGGATAAATGTGAGGTTATCCACTTTGAGGGCAAAAACATGATGGCAGAATATTATCTGAATGGCAGCAGATTAGGAAAAGGGGAGGTGCAACGAGACCTGGGTGTCATGGTACATCAGTCATTGAAAGTTGGCACGCAGGTACAGCAGGTGGTGAAGAAGGCAAATGGTATGTTGGCCTTCATAGATAGGGATTTTGAGTATAGGAGCAGGGAGGTCTTACTTCAGTTGTACAGGGCCTTGGTGAGGCCTCACCTGGAATATTGTGTTCAGTTTTGGTTTCTTAATCTGAGGAAGGACATTCTTGCTATTGAGGGAGTGCAGCAAAGGTTCACCAGACTGATTCCCGGGATGGCTGGACTGACATATGAGGAGAGACTGGATCGCCTGGGCCTTTATTCACTGGAGTTTAGAAGGATGAGAGGGGATCCCATAGAAACATATCAAATTCTGACGGGACTGGACAGGTTAGATGCGGGTAGATTGTTCCCGATGTTGGGGAAGTCCAGAACCAGGGGACACAGTCTAAGGATAAGGGGTAAACAATTTAGGACTGAGATGAGGAGAAACTTCTTCACTCAGAGAGTTGTTAACCTGTGGAATTCCCTACCGCAGAGAGTTGTTGATGCCAGTTCGTTGGATGTATTCAAGAGGGAGTTAGATATGGCCCTTACGGCTAAAGGGATCAAGGGATATGGCGAGAAAGCAGGAAAGGGGTACTGAGGTGAATGGTCAGCCATGATCTTATTGAATGGTGGTGCAGCCTCTATGTTTCTATGTTTCTACTGCCTGCCCACCCCCTCAACAAGAAATGCGCATTACCCGAGATTCTTGAAAGAATAAGCTTGGTACCAACCCGAGAAAGGCCGCACCACTGCCAGCGGACAGGGGTGGAGTCACCAAACCAAGCGCAGCGGAACATCTTAGAATAAGGTGGAGGAGAGATGGGTACAGCCTTTGTTTGCTGCTGCTGCTGTTGTTGTTGTTATTATTATTATTGTTACTGTTTTAACTTTTCTCAAATTAAAAGGTTTTTTTAAATGATGTAAATTTACAAGTTTAAAAGTTTATAAGTGATCTTAAAGTTTGTAAGTGATCTTAACTGAATAGTTTAAAGTTTGATACAAGAATATTTTTATTATAGTTAAGATAAGTACAAACAAGTGTTAAAATTTTAAATAAAATAGATATTTTAAATTATAACTGAATCATTTACATTATTTGTTTCATTTGTTCCGTTGAGCTCCAGGTTCAGGTAGTTGCATGGCTTCCTTGTCCTCCTCGTCCTCCTCATCCTCATCATCTACCTCTTCCTCCTCATTATCAGCCACTCCCAGCTCAGGTGGGTGGGTCTTCCACTATCAGCTGCTGCTGCCTCATGATGGCTAAGTTATGCAGCATGCAGCACACAACAGTGAACTTACCGATAATCTCAGGGGGGTATTGCAAGTAGCCTCCAGAATGGTCCAGGAATCAGAAACACTGCTTCAAGGTGCCAATGGTCCTCTCTATTATTCTGCGCGTCGCAATGTGAGACATGTTGTATTCCCGCTCAGCTTCTGTTTGGGTTATGTGTAGGGGCGTCATGAACTAGGTAGCGAGGCCGTACCCTTTGTTCCCCAGCAGCCAGCTCTTCTGGGTGCTTCTGAAACATGGCAGATATAGCGCTCCCATGTAGGATGAAAGCATCATGGGTGCTCCCAGGATATCTTGCATTAATTGCCATGATGCAATGCATGTCGGCACAGACGAACTGCACGTTCATTGAGTGGAAGCTTTTTCTGTTGCTGTACATCTCAGAATCATCCAAAGGTGCTCGCAAGTCGATGTGGGTACAATCAATACAGCCCTGTACCTTGGGGAAGCCAGCAATCCTGGAGAAGCCCACAGCCCTATCACGCATTGCCTGGGCAGACATGGGGAACTTTATGTATTCATTCCTCCAGACATACAGTGCAGCAGTCATCTGCCAAATGCAGATATGTGTTATATGTTGAGAAATGGGGTACACATCTCCAGTTGTGATCTGGAATGATCCAGATGCATAGAATGAAAGTACAGCTGTAACATTCACTTCAACTGACAAAGCAGTCGTCCTGACACTTCTCGGGTGCAGGTCTGCTTTTATTAACTCACAGATCTCGGTTACAGCTTCTTTATGGAAACACAGCCTTCTCATACAGTTTTCCTCACTCAGGTGCAGGTATGAATGTCCGTCTCGATATACCCGATGTGGGTAAGGCCTCCTGCCATCATCCTACGTGCTCTGAGGTTCCTCAAGTGATGCTGTCTAATCGATCTTCTCCTCCGCAGCACAATCATGCAGAAGGCTTGCACGAGGTATAGCATTGTCAATTTTGCCCCCATAATTAAATTGTAGCTTTGCAACAAGTTCAAAGCAATAGGACAAAGCACTCACACCTCTTCTTCCCTCTCTCTCTCCAAGGTGGATGTCCTAGTATGGATCACACCCTGGTCTGTGCATGCGCAATAGACTTGCTTACAATGGGAAGCTAAGCATTCAAGGAAGATATTTGGGGCAACAAAGTGTAATGCAATTCTTAAATTTTTGATTTTTTTCAAAGTACCAGCCTCTCCCTCGGCCGGACTCAGGATCTCGGTGTTCATCTTCCACCCTCCCCCACCCCCCACCACCCGACCCCCCACCGTTCCCCCCCCCGGGCTTCTTTTGAAGCCGAGCTCCGAGGTCCTGAGTCCGGGCTAGGGAGTGATTCTGCCGACTGATGCTCTAACCCTCGAGCCCAGTGAGGAGAGGTACTTTGAAAAATTTAAAAATTCAAGAATTGCATTACACTTCCAATTTCTCTCTTTTGACTTTCAAAAAATGAAGATTTAAGATGCATATTCTCTGCCTTCTTCACCCCCTCCAAAACTTCAGCTAAAAATAATGGCATCTTTCAGCGTCGATTTTGTAATGTGCACTGAGTTTTGTTAAGTGCCCAGAAGGTTTGTTGAGAGTGGTCAAATATGCCGTTGTAGAAAAAAATCTAAGTTGGTCAAACTTGCATTAAATGTCAAAAACTGGCACAGACATCAGGTTACACTAAAAAATCATAGCCTAAAAAAAATCATACCTACGTGAGTTATGCTGGCGCAGAAACTTTGGGGAAACTTGGAAATTTTTATTTACTCCAAAAAACATGGAGCACGGCAAAAAAATGGCGCAGATAATTGTGGACAATTGAGCCCTAGCTAGAATGCTATGCTGGCAGTGTATATTGTGCATATTAATGAAATCCATTTCTGAGTGTCTAGATCCTATGATCTGGAATTCCCTCCTCAAACTCTTCACCTTTCTTTCCTCCTTTAGGAAGTTCCTTAAAATCTACTTCTTTGACTGTGCTTTTAGTCACCTGTTCTAATATTTCCATCTTTGGCTTGGTGTCAATTTTTGTAACGCACCTATAAAGCGCCTTAGGACATTTTACTATGTTAATGATGCTATATAAATAGTTGTTGTCATAATCATTGCAAGGCTGTATTGACAGTATTGCTAAGGTATGCTGAGTTCTATAAGAATAAAACATTTGCAGAAAGATGTAAAGATCATAAGTAAACATTTCACAATCATCGCACAACACTATACATTCTTTAGTAATACATTTAACTTTGGATTATTAGAAAGTATAGCCTTGGTCTGAACATTTTTAAAGGTAAAAGATTTTATTATACATTGAAGACAGACAGCCTTTTGCAAAATTACCACAATCTATTTGCTCTCCATAATTTGCCAAGGGATTCACTGTTTCAATCAGAAACTTAGTAAAGACAAAAGGAATCATATTTTCAAGAGCCAATGATTCTGCCTGACACAAATATCTAGCAAAGTATCCGATAAAAAGACAAATTGCACAATTAGGGAAATACATAGATTCTACTGTACCGTAACTGAACTAGATCATAAGAACACAGAGCAGATACCAGAACAAGAACGGTGTTTGTCTTTTCAACTGTGTGCCCAAAATACACTATGATCGCTACTACATAACTCAGGCCGAAAAATCGTCAGACGGTGCAAACTACAGAATTTCCCTTGCTTTTTTCCTTGCTAAATTTGAACAAGAGACCAGTTTTGCCATTCCATGCCTTGAAGTAATTTCCACCGTTCCACTTAAGAAAATAATCAGTAACCTTTCTTTCTCGATTCCTGATCTTTGCCAACATGTTACATCACTTAGATGCCCTGAATTTTGAAAGGATTTTATGGCATTTCAATAGTTTGAGCCATATTCCCCCCCCACCCCCCATATAAATGGTGCTTCTTCTCACTCTGTGACCTTAGAATTCCAAGACTAAAGGTCAGATTGATTTACTTTTGGCAACCTTGAAAGGTCAAACTAATCATTTTATGTTTGTTCTTTTTTTCAAAGTGCTACCGATAAGTAACCACATTGCCACAAACCTCTGGAATTCTTTGGTCACTTCATTTATGTGGCCTTTCCTTTTGCTGATTGCAGCCGAACATGTTCTCAACAGGTGAGGTCCACTGCATTAAATTGCTCTCTATAAACACAAATTCACAATGGTTGTGCTGATTAATTGTGCTTTTAGGTTAGTGCTATGTATAGCTGCATAATCATTTTAAGTATTTTTCCCATATATTTAGAAATTAATATAAAATGCATAAATCCATTTATAACCTTTGCTCTATTGGAAGGTTGGTTTGATAAACTGTTGTAGTGACTTATACTAATGATACCTTCAGGTCTTGTCTTTAGGTCAACTACTTTTGGGGTCTTGCTTTAAAAGGAATTAGCACACAAATATGTATTTGTAAAATAGGCAAACATTAAAAGAGAAGAATGAGAAAATGTAATTCAGCCAACTTGGCATTTAGGTTTATGTCCAGGACTCAATCAAATTATTTAATTTCCTATTTGCTGGCCATCTGGTAATCCCATGAAATTCTAAATGTTTACTAATTTGATCTTGAATTATGGATTAATAGTTTTCTCACAGATGACATTAGACTAACTGGCATATAGTTATTCAGTTTATCTTTCTTTCCACTTTTGAACAAGTTATAGATCTAAGAAAGATTGAAAAATTGCAATCAAAGATTCTGCCATCTGCTCTCTGGCTTCCTTCAACAGGCAAGGGTGCACCTCATCAGGACCTCATCATGTGCATCTTATTCATCTGGAGTTCTGCTATTTTTTTCAGAACCAATTTCTTTTCAGCTGTTAAATTGCTAAATTGTTATACATCTTCCCCTCCTGTCACTTATAAAAACTAGCACAAAATATTTATGTAATATTTCTGCCATGCCTGTATCCTTCACAGCTTAATTCATCCCTTCATCCTTTGCAATTCTATGCTCTCTTTAACTATGTATTTAATACATTTATAAAAGCGTTTATTATTTCCTTATATATTGATATAGAAATTCTTTCATAAGCATATCTTTTCAATAGTGTGGTATTGGAAGGATTTACAGACTGATTAACAGTTTGACTGGCCACGCCATGAATACTCCTTGCATGGCCATAAGCATCTTTCATCATTATTCCTATATGACAGGAGGGTTTTATGGGCTCTCAAAACCCATATGATGAGCAGGGGGTCATCCACACCTATATCCACCGGACACAACTATCCCGCTGGATATCAACTCAAAATTCAGAGCCAGTGTTCCGGTATCCACTCACTGGGAGTATCTGAAGCAGCATTTGAACCCTGCAACTTCTGACTCAGAGGTAGGAATGCTAATTACTAATCAAAAGATAGCAATTAACAAAGCAAAATAGAATCCTGAGCTATATTGCCAAATCAGTCTGAGATCATCATGCTGAAACTGTGTAGTGATCTGATCAGGCCGCAACTTCAATGCTATACATTGAGACACAAGGAAAAGATCAAAGTCAAGTTTCAAGTTAATCCATGTCTGGAGGTCAAAAAAGGACATGGTACCAACTGGTAAAACTCAAGGTCAGCACTGATGTCAGAAAGCACTTCTTTAAAGATAGAATGATTACCACTGGCAATGATTTTCTGTATAGGCTAATGGAGTCATTCAAGAGACAATTAGACACTGGGAGGGAGGGAATTGTAGATTTCTCTGGAAAGATGAGCTAGACTGTCTGAATGGCCTGCGAGTGCACTGTTATATACTCTTGCTAGTGCAACTGTCAGAATGATCATGGACCAGTCCTGGATGTGATTCGCAGCAGAATCCAATCCTTGCAGTCATATGCGAATTTGATGGTGTCTCAAAAGATGGGATGAACAGGCAGAGCTTGGTTTCCAGTCGTCTTGGATCCCCTCGCCATTGGACCAAGACCTTGCTCCGTCAAGCCCGTGTGGTGGCTGGTGTGCAACGGCCACCCCACATTAAAAGAATTCTTGCACAGGCATCTTCCACCATTTAAAACGAGTTCATCAGTCATCTGTGTACTCATTTTTAATGTGGAAGAAAGTCATCCTCGATCCCAAGGGATTGCCTATGATGATGATGATGATGATATATTTACGATTGCACTGATACTCTTGTGTAGCAAAATTCTCTTCACAAATCACTTCTCAGCTGAAACAAAATACTCACATTTCAACATGACTGTGCACAATCATCCTGAAAACCAGTGGCCAGAATGGCTGGAAGGTAGGCTAGGAGCTTTCTCCACGGACTTTTGTGCACCTGCTTGCCCATGAATGGCCTTTGTCGTAAGACGAAGGGACAGGGGTGTCAAGCATTCTGGCACCCTGAGTCGTCACTGGCCAGACCACAAACACCAGAGGTTGTGGCGTCCACCTAGCCATGATTATAGTCTGGACCCTTGAAGATTTGCACTGGGGGCTTTCAGGTCATCCAGAAGTTGTTTCTGTGGTGGGGTGGGGAGGGGAGAAAAACCCAGCACCCCAGGGCTGGCCAGGTAGCCTTTGGATAGACATTTCAGGAAGGTCTGCTGGGCGCATCAGTAATGGTTTCTTGCAGTGCAATCTCAGTATATATGTCAGGATCACAGGGCCATGGATGTTCAGCAATGACCTTTAGAAAGCCTTAGCAAGTAAAATGCAGCTTAATTGCTTCTTTAACTCCTTTACTTTTTTTGGAGGGGTAGGAATCTGAATAGAATTAAACAAGAGCAAATACTTTGTTGAAGCTCTTTTTCAATATTCCACTACTTTCTGTTTGTCTACTTTTTTGTCAGACCTAATATTACTAGTCTGAACACTCATAATTTCTATACTGTTATGAGATAAATAACTGATTTCATATGGCACCACCAATTCCATATAAACTACACAAAAGCGTCAAATGTTAACACCTGACCAATATACGACAGCCTTGTGGAATGCAAGGACATTTAAGCAGTGTGATATGGTTAAAAACAAGTTAAAAATGTGGGCTGATTCCTGTATTGTTAACAAAATATTATTCTACAGACCTTGCAAGTCTATTCTTCTTCTCTTCTGTAAAGAAGGTTCTCAGCATTCTTTGTTCTGACAGCTTTGTGTCAGTAATTGACCAGAGACATCCTTGTCCTCAGCTTACTTTTTATAGTTAATCTACCTCAGCCTTTCTAGAGCCTACCGAAGAGCAACATTAGGAAGATGAAAGATGGGCAGGACAAAGCCTGATATTTTGGTCAAGGATTCAGAACAGGGGTGACCCATTAAAAAATGCAAACATGTATTTTCTGTTTTTTGAAAAAGAAGGAAAGGGGAAGTGTCACATTTCGAGATCTTCCACAGAAAGAATTTGGAAAAAGAGTTACTTTTAAATGTTAGGGCGTTAAAACAAAGTGTATTCACACAAATTTAAGAAATTGCAGTAAGATGATAGATGGTGAAAATTTTCCCCCAAAGACTATAAACAATAAGCAATTTGTAATCAAATAAACTCCTCACACCCATTGTGTTGGGGAGCCTCTGGGTCCTGGGCACTCAGCAGAAGTTGTCTGGCAGGCCTTCCTGTCCAGCAGCGAACACAGGGAGATTAAAATAGATACAATGGGCCCAAGTTTCGGGTGGAGTTGCTCCTATTTTTTTTGAGCAACTAGTTTAGTTTGGAGTATGTTAGAAATTGCAATTCTCAGCACTTACTTTGCTCCAGTTCTAGTGAGTTAGTTTAGGTTGGTTTTAGTTCAGGTATTTTTTTTTCAAAAGGGGGTGTGTCCAGCCACTTAGGCCTGTTTTGCAAGTTTCAGCAGCGAAAACTTACTACAAACTAACTTAGAATGGAGTAAGTGCCCACTTTTGTAAGTTCTGAACAACCTTACCTAGAGTTAAGCTCAGTGCAGGCACAGCCAGAGACGGGAGGTGGGAATTAAACACAAAAAGGACTGAAGCATTAAACACATCACTTAAAATGGCCTAAAACCTCTTTCGATGATATTTTGCCTTATATCTGCGGAATGAGGATAGTTGGTTCTCGTTTTATAAATAAACAAGTGTAGGCTCCCGGCTGAGGCAGGCACATCAACACCTAATTATGGCTAACTTGATCCTTTGGAAATCATCATACCCCATTAATCCAACCTATTACTTGAATGACTCACCTCATTTGTAAAAACTAACTGTTTGGCATTGTGCCTCTGTCAGGGACTGACTGTTAGAGTAACGTGTTGTAACCCACCCTAACCCACCATTGTCTCCCACACCCCCAACAGCACTCTTCCTCTCCCCCCCACCCCCCGACCCCACCCCCAGCCCCCAACCCAACCCCTCACAGCCAGCAGCAAGACCGATCTGTGCGTCTCAGATACTGTAGGGCAATCAGTCGCTGGCTTCCTCGGTTCACGGACACCCATCCCACTGCAGCAGGAGAGATTTCCGAGCCACGACATGTCACACCAGCACACCCCTCGGTCATGGCTAGGTGCGGGAGGCAGGCAGGCATGACTGAAGGGGTGAGGGATGTTTATCTTTTGAAGGTGTTCCTAAGTGTTGTTTTTGGTATGATAATGGACCATGAATCAGTTGTAATGTGAAGTAATAAACTTTATTGAAATGTTTACTTTAGTGCAATAATAATAAAAGCATTCTTGTCATGATTCAGTTTCAATGTACAATATATTTAATTGAAATCTTTACAATGTACTTTACTTGACTGCAATAAAATCATTCTTGTATCAAATTTGATATGACTCTTTCCGATCACTTAACAACCCCAAAAACTTACATAGTTTTAAAGTTAGAAAACTTAGTAAACAATTTCAATTTGCAAACAAAATCACTGAAAAACCTTGAGATAACTTTTAACGCAGTAAAATTAAACAACTTATTAAGATCACTTAAAAACTCTAAGATCACTTATATACTTATAAAGTTACAAAACTTAGTACACAATTTCAATTTGAAAACAGTTACAACAGTGGCATCAAATCTACTACATCAACACCAACAGCAAAGAAAGGCTGCACCCAGCTCTCATCCACATCTCGGTGCATGTGCACTGCCTCATGAGCAGGGGGTGTAGGGGAAGAGAAGGGCTGGTGGGGGGAGAGAGGGGGAGTAGGGGAAGAGAGAGGGTGGAGTGGGAGAGAGGGGGTTCCCAGCTTGGATCTCTGCAGGGGCTGATACTGGGATTGCAGTGGGAGGGGCATTTGATTGGCCGGGAGGTGTGCGCTTATTGCAGCAGCTAATTGCCTGATGGCCTCTGCGCTGCATTTGCGCTGCCCCAGCGATTCCCGCATTCAGTTCACATGGCATAACTGCTATTTGCCCAGACAGCGCTGTCAACTCATCACCAATCCCTCTGATGGTGCCCTCCAGTGAATGGGTAAGGTCATTGCCCTCCACACCCAATGCAATAACGTCAAGTGCATTTGTTGAACGCTGCCTCTCAGGAGAGCCTACTCGGGTTCTCCTTCCTCTCGCCCCGGCTCTGCCTCGCAGCACCACTCCAGTGCGAGGCGCTGGGTGGGTCGGTGGGGCACTGGGTGTTCCACACTGCATTCCACCACCACCACCACTGGGACCCGCTTCTTCTGACACTGGAGCCCTGGGTGTTCCACACTGCATTCTACCTCCACCACCGTGACCCTCTACCTCTGATAATGAGACCCTGGGTGTTCCACGCTGCATTCTACCTCCACCACTGTGCCCCTCTACCTCTGATAATGAGACCCTGGGTGTTCCACGCTGCATTCTACCTCCACCACTGTGCCCCTCTACCTCTGATAATGGGGCCCTAGGTGCTACAAGCTGCATTCTACCACCACCACTGTGACCCTCTACCTCTGATAGTGGGGAACTGGGTGTTCCAAGCTGCATTCCATCACCACCACTGTGACCCTCAACCTCGAAGAATGTGAAACCATGGAACGTCTTACCAGAACTTACATCACTATGCGTGGATGAGTACGCTAGGAGACGATGACATGCCGCATCAGAACTTAAAGCACCACGCAAGGATCAGGGGTGGATGAAGGAGTGGAATGTTGGAGGAGAATTCATGGTATTCTCTGGGATAGTGAGGCCTTGCACTACGGACTGATCCATATTACGATCGACATTCTTCCCTGAACACACTTCCATTCCCCCCTCCTCCCCCCACTGCCTTGGTCTTGATCACATGCATCCAATTCTTCCTCTAAATCTTCTGGATTGACATCATGTTCTGCAAAATATAACTGAACAGTCAAATGGTTAGCAGCACACGAGTGGGCAGGATGGGTGACATGGGTAGTCTCGCACATAGCAGGCTAGGCAGCAGGATGATTTGAAGGCTCACAATGCATTTTCAGGACTTACCCTCTCCCAAGTGTGTGGGCCCAGCTTGTGCATCGCTGATTGCCTTTCTCCAGGCACGACTCATCAGGGCAGCAACCCTCTGTTCCAAGGGTGTCAATTGGTGCAGATTTGGCGGGCCTCCTCCTGTTCATGTTGTGAGCCAATTTCTTTTGCAATGATGAAAATATAACTTTTTAGACAGGGTGCCTTTCTGCCGGGTGGGACATATACAGCTGGTCACATTTACAATTGCAATTCCATTGAGAAAATGAAGATATTACTTACACTAACGACTTGACCAAGGTCCTGCCATTTCTTTTTACACTGGGCTCCAGATCTCCTGGTATTCACCACTGCGCAGTATTCGTCTGCAACTAGGTCCCAGTGTTTCTTGATTTCTTTGGGTGCCACCTTTGTGCGGCCTCTGTTGCTGGTGTCCAGCTCCTGCCATCTACCCTCAATGGCATTAACTAGTGTCTCGACTTCGTCATGCAAGAAGTTCTTCGTTCTCACTGCACATCCTTGCATTGCTGTACAGGTACTGGATTTCCACTCAGTGATTTTTAAAAACACAGTCCTTTCCTTGCATGCACGTGTGCAGCACCCCTTTGTACTCCAAAAATCACTTAAGACTTTTCACTCCTTCCCTTCCTGCACCCAAAAATCACACAGGTGTAACAGAGTGCCACGTTTTCCCTTTAAATGTCCTTGCTTGCACCTATGCAGCACCTTTGCAGCACTCCTTTGCACAACAAGAATCAGTAAAATAATTTTTACTCCTTTTCCTACCTGCAACCAAAAATGCCAGGTAGCTTTAAATGAGTGCCACGTTCTCCCTTTAAATGGCCGATTGCCAAGGTCGAGGTCCAATGGGCGTTGCAACACACATGCGCAAGGAAGCCGGCTGTGAAAGACACGCAGGGGCTTAGCGCTGCCCCCCCTGCAGACTGCGATAGACTTGTTCCGCCCCAGGGAGACTACGCTGCGCCACGCCACGCCACACCACGCCACACTCCAGGAGGACTGGAGAATTGCTCGGGAAGATTCCGGCGTGCTTTCGAGCTCAGGCAAGTCACGTAAGTCTTGGAGGTGCGTCGTTTTCGCCAGAACCGGAAACTTGGGCCCAATGAAATGGACAGTTAAGGGCATGGCAGGTATCATTCCCCCCTTGAAATCCCTCATCCCCTTCAAGGACAAGGCCATGTACTTCACAGGGAAGCCCTCAGCTCTTACTGTGGAAGATGACAGGGTCGACAACATTTTGCCAGTGACTCACCCATTGTTGCCTTTTACTCTGCAATCCTACAGATCCATCACAGCAGTGGGCAGCAAAGGAGGAGGGAGATACTGATGAAGGGTATGATGAGGACCAAGTCACCCGGAAACCACAACTGCATATAGTGCCACTTCTCAGGACAGCAGCACATACCAGGATTGCAGTCACTCTCCACCATCAGAGCACTATGCAGGTGGAACATGGGAGGCGAGACCAGGCTGTTCAGGAGCACAGTCCAGAGATGCAGCCAGCAATGGCTCCATGCCAGACACCAGCTGCCATGGGACGAGGGTCAGATCAGTCTCACAGCCCTTCTGTGCTGCATTAGAAGTAAGCCACTTCCCCCATTCCTGCACCACAGGTCGCATTTTAAAAAGCGGCATCCATAGGGCATACTATCCTTGCCCAATATTGTGGGCGAAGTAGGGGCGGGTGATGGGGGGGTCGGGGGGAAGGCGGGGGAGCTTCGGGAGTCTGAAAACCTTCTTATGGTCTGATGCTCTGTGAAACGGTGAGAAGCACCTACACACACTTCAGCAGTGGTAACAGAGGCACCATAGATGAACAGAAAGTATTGGAATGTTGAGAGAAAGTGCCAACAAACTAGTTATCCTCTAAGCATCTATGTGCAAGCAATAGATTCTCATGGAAGTTGTTACAGTAAAACTAATGTTTGGTGTTTGGTTGAAGATGAAAGAAGATGTGTCAGGGAAATTTCTAGGGTCACAATGCCTGTACCTGCCATTATACCAGCTTCCTAGAACACAACTGACAATAACTTTAAAAAAGCTGACAAATAAACAAACAACATACAACTGAAAAACAACCCAGAATTAATGCCTTTGATCAAAGCAGTTACTGTAAGGCGATTGATGATTAACAACTTGCAATTATTATTGCCTTCAATGTCAAAAAATGCAGTGAAGTGTACCACAGAGGGGTGAGGAAAATGGACATTAAACCAAAGAAAGAGACTAGGAGAGGTAATCGAAAGGTTAAACAAAGAAGTGGGTTTTCTGGAGAATCTGTCTCAATCTCTGGGGTCAATTTTCATTTTTACTACCGCAGAGAGCAAAATTCACCAGAACCACCCCCCCCCCCCCCCACCACCCTGTGTTTGGGCTCATTCGAAAGGAAATTTAATTTGGGACTATCTACCAAAAGTTTAGAACTCTAAAGTGCTTATGGAAGAAACTACGAACTTTAATAGGGTTATGAACTTTTACAAGACAAATTCAAGCCTGTGGGCGAACCTAGGGAACAAAAGAAGCCCACTTGATTATTGGAACTGTCTGGGTGTGAGGACTGAGGTAACCTGTCTGGAAGAATGAGTATTTGGAAATCTTCCTCCACAAGAGACATTACCATCACAGTATCACCCAGAGATAACTCCCCATCAACATGAGTCTGGACAAACCTTTTCAGTATATACATCACAAAGAGGCCCAATCCAACCTGTATGCGAAAGACTAAGCACAAAGGGACATTGCAATTACCAAACTAATATTTCCATCAGGAAACAGTTTTTCGAAGATCAACTCAACCAAGACATATCAACTTTAACGAGCCCGACAAAATATTACAAAGAAGAACCAAGCCCGCCAAAATTATACAAAGGATTGTGAACAGATTGGGCGGCAAGATTAGAACACTGAAATCGTATAACTGCCCCTGTTTTTAACAGAGTGAGAGAGAGAGAGAGAGAGTCGAGAAGATGAAGAGAGACAGTGGGGGGAGAGAGGTGGTCGCTACTACCTCATCAAGACAAGGAGAGAAACCAATGTGACAGTTGTAAAACTAACTTCTCCAGCCTCGAAGTCTTGAAGTCCTGAAGGAAGGAAGAACATCACCATCTACCATTAACTATCAAAAGGATTGGTAAGCATAAGTCCCTGCCGCCCTGGAGTCTAACCTAGCTAGAATTAGGTATTGGGAAGTGGGAGGTATAATTTTACTGCAACCTCCTTTGAATGTGTAGTGTATGGTACTTTATTAGAGTGATTGTAAGTTTGGCCGTGTATTTTCTTACTAGAGTAATAAGCCTGTATTACCTTGACTGTAATAAAACCAAAGTTCTTTGCATCAAACCAGTGTCCTCTGCACTTTTGTCACCCCCCCAAAATAAATCCAGAGTACAGAACCCAAGGGAGGGGGAGCGATTCGAAACCGCTCAAGTTGGTCAGAAGGGAACTTGACTCCCTCATAGAGACCACAACACACCCCAAACACAACCCTCCCTTACAAAATGGCGACTGTGGCACGACTGGTTTGGGGCAAAGAACCAAAATGGGAGAGAGGATTTCCTCCTATGTGTATAAGAAAGTGAATGTAGCTAAGGAATGGATGCTTAGTCTATTGCGCGCTGAGCGTCCGGCTGACCCTGCAGCCCAGTGGACAGCAAGTAAAGATCACAAAGAAGCAGTAGAGAAAGCAAATTAGTTGGTCTGTCTACAGCGACAGGTCCAACTGCTGGACAGAATGAATGAAACAATGCAGACAGAGTTATGGCAATTTGCAGAGAGCTACCAGGAAAGGGTTATGTCAGAAGAAAGATTATCAGGAGAACTCCGTAAGCTAAAACAGGAAAGGACCCAAATAATGGAAAGGTTTAAAAACAGTCAGGACTATTTTCAATGTCAGGTTGCTGAGGCCAAAAGTAATGAAAAGTCACTGAGGGAGGAAAGCACTCGCCTCACCCTGCAAGTAAAAGAGCTCCAGGAAAGATTCAAAGATGTGCAAGCAGCGTATAAAGTAGCTAGCACTAATGGGTTTGAATCGGGAGACCACGGTCCCTGCCAGCAACAAATTAAAAGTTTAAACCTTGCTCTGTCCAAGGCAAAAGGCGTGGTAGGCCTAATAAGCCCAGGGACACCCCAGGTAAACCTGGAAGAGAAGGAAGAAACTACCTGGCCACTACCTATGGCACCGGTGACTACACCGGTTCAGCAGCAGGAGGGGCAAATCAGTTGCGGGGCGGACAGGGGTAGTGAACCACCGCCACCTGTAGCACCGAGTTTCAGCTCGGCTTGGCCGCAGGGAGGAGAGGGAGGCGAGCCAGAACAGGGAGAGACAGAACCAGGGCCAATGTGCCTGGTCCGGCAACAGAAGTTTGGCCCGCCCACCCTTAACAGGGGCGCAGGGCCCCTGGAAAGTCAGTTTGTGGTCCCCCACACTCCCCACCAGCTTAGGGCTATGATAAGCCACCTGGGAAAGCTAACTCCGAAGGGAGACCCCTTGGTTCACTTTGTGGAAGTGGAACAGGCAGGGGATATTAATGGGTGCGATGATGCAGAAATGGCAAAGATGCTTCTCCTATCCCTGGACAGCAAACTCTACCAGTCCCTCTCTACTGAGAGCAAAAGAGGACAGAGAACACTTACTGCCGTCCAGAAAGACATTTTAGATGCTATGGGCTGCAATGACGGGAGATCCTTCTCTAGAGTAGAGAAAACGGTGCAGCTCACAGGAGAAACCCCACAGGCTTTCGCAGACCAACTGTGGCCGGTGTACAAAAGTGCCTGTAGTGGGGACATAGACAGAGATCACTTAAACCCAGACGAATTAGCACACTGGCTCCAAAGCCTAGTAGCTAACAGTTTTACCCAGAATAAGAACCAAGGCTGAGGCCTGGTTCGACCACAGAGATCCCCAAGCCACAGAATAGGGAGTGCTTAGGCAACTGACCCGAGCTTACAGAAACGGCAGAGGGACAGAAGAGCACTCACAAAAGGAAAGGGTGCACAAAATCCGACCTAGCCAAGACAAGAGGGAATGGCACCACGATGGGGGCAACTCCTCCGACACAAAACGTACCTGCTTCGGGTGCGGGAAGAATGGGCACTGGAGAAGGGATTGTAAAAATCCTTGGAAGAATAGTGCAGGAAAAAATTCTCCAGCCCCTGCCCAAAAGACCGAGACAGATAAGCCAGTCCCTCCCCACTCATTTGAGACCTTTTTAACTGCGCTCTGAGCCATGTTAGATGGCCCTGGAAAGGTAGCCACCGCCACCGGTACCGAAATCCCATCTGCACCCTCCCAACCAAAACCGTGACTAGGACAGACACAGCCTGTCCACTTGTGTGCCATCGAGTATGATGCGTGGGGGAGACCAACTGTACAGATGGAAGTGGAAAAGGTGAAAGGGACTTACCTGCTGGACACTGGTGCCTCAAGCACCCTTGTCTACGCAGCTAACCCCGCCGCCTCACCTCTGTCTAACGGGGTCCCCTACAGCTTGGTGGGTTTCACAGGCACTGAATAGACTGGCTCATTCTCCGTTCTGCTCTCCATTCATTTCGATACATTCCACACTAAGTGAACTTGTGTCCCGATGAAGTGGGAGCAGGAAGGGAAAGGGATCCTGGAGGCTGACTTCATCCTAGGCCACGGGATCCTAGTGGATTTAAGAAACCACTGTCTTTGGCGGTCAGTCTGTACGGGACAGGAGAGTGAGGTAATGGTTATCCCGTGAAAACAGGGAAAAGGGACGGTGTGCACCATGAAACCAAAGGAGGGTTACGACCTTGAATCACTGGTCAGTAACACCCCTGTAGAATATCAAGAGTATGTGAGGAAAAACCTTGCAGCTTTTGCCACTCACAAACACGACTGTGGGAGAATAAATTGGGTCGAGGTTACCATAGATGGGGACCCCATGACCCAACCACAGAAACAGTACAAGTTCCTCAGGGAGGCGGAGGCAGACATAGAAAGAGCCTTGGGTTCGCAGGTTAAACAGGGGATATTAAGACCAATAGCTACCCATGTGAATTCTCCATTGTGGCCGGTCAAGAAACCGGACAACTCCTGGAGAGCCACGGTGGACTGTCGAGTACTCAACCATAACATCCCCGCCTGTGCACCCACTGTTGCTGCTGTTGCCGACCTCATTGGAAGTATCACAGACTCCGCGACCACCTTCACGGTGCTGGATATTTCCAATGGGTTCTGGTCCATACCTTTAAGAAGGGAAGATCAGTACAAGTTTGCTTTTACCTTTAAAGGACAGCAATATCCTTGGAACTGTCTCCCTCAGGGCTTCCACAACAACCCCAGTATTTTCCATCAGTGTATGGCCAACTGTTTAAAGAGTTTCAGCAGACCCCAGCAATTAGTACAGTATGTAGATGACCTGCTCCTGTTCATTAATGAGGGGGAGGAGCATGGCCCACTGCTGGCTGAATTGCTGGAACTGCTGAAAGAAGAAGGATTTAAAGTAAACCCCAAGAAGGCACAGATCGGCCTGAAGGAAGTAAAATTCCTGGGCCTGGCTGTGCGCGCTGGGGAGAGAGCCATTGACAAAGCTAGAAAGGAAGCACTGCAGAAGTTACCCGCCCTCAACACAGTAACAGGAGTAAGATCTTTTCTAGGGCTAACTGGATACTGCAGAGATTTCATTGAGGATTATGCAGCCACCGCAGTCCCTCTGTTCCGACTCCTACACAAGGAAGTGGAGTGGGAATGGGACAAAGGTTGAGAGGCAGCATTTATCCAACTCAAGAAAGACCTGCAGACCGCTCCAGCTCCAGGGACCATCGATGGGGGTAAAGAGATTTTCCTGGAGGTAGCAGCCAGTGGGGACAGCCTGAGCGCAGTACTGCTCCAAGAGCAGCACGGCCGGCTGAGACCAGTGGTCTACTCCTCCAGAATACTGATAGACGTGGAGAAGGGATACTTCAACTGTGAGCGGCACCTCCTAGCCAATCACTGGGCTGTGAAAATATCACTGATCTTCACAGGGGGGGTCCCCTATCGCACTCCTTACCCACCATACAACCACACAAATGCTCCTGGATGGTAGAATCAAGGACGGGACAGTGAGCAGTGCCCGCATTGCTCGCTGGACTCTGCTCCTCTCTCAAATGGACCTACGAGTAAATGGTCTCTGCGAGCCAAGACTCGTAGCCAACATGACTTATCCAGGGACAGCCCACCGGTGTTCCGTAGAAGGGGTATGGATAATTAACATAGGCTTTCGGGCTGGGTTACACTCCACAGGCCGAGAGATCTATGTGGACGGTTCAAGCACTGTATCTGCAAGTGAACGACTCACAGGCTGCGGAGTTTATGACCCCGAGGCAGACATTGCCCTGGCGAATAAACTCCCCAGTACTATGAGCGCCCAGCACACTGAAGTGTCTGCGGTGGTATAAATAATCACATACCCAGAAGAATTCCCTACCCCATACACAATTTGCTCGGACAGTATGTTCACATGCATTTCATGTACGGAGTACCTAGCTATCTGGTCCCGCCGCGGATACACATCCGCAGACGGGAGACCCCGGCAATTAAGCCCCTACTGGAAAAGATCATGAAAGCCGTAGGGGAGGAAGGGAATATCTACATATATAAGGTGAAGGCACATTCCACCACTGAACCCCGTAGCAAGGGAAACCAGCAGGCTGACATGTTAGCCAAGCAAGGGGCCCGCATGGACAAGCTCTGGGACCCATACAACTCAGGACCCATAGTAGCAGTCAGGGGCAGGATAGGGACGGCAGCGAAGGCAGGGATAGCTTTGCCCCCAGACCTAAAAATGGTTCAGACCCAAGACCCAGTCCTTAAAACTGTCCTGAACATGCTAGCCAAAGGGGAAAGGATAGACGGCCCGTACGGCACCGCAGCAATTGCCATTAAAGAAGGCATGCTGTTCAGGAGGGAGCAATGGATAGTACCGCAACAACACTGGAGAGAATTCCTCCAGCTGGTCCACGAGGGTCCAGGAGCAGGAGACCCCAGACCTGAGATCACTTGGCAATGGGTGGAATAGGCAGGGTGGTGGCCAGGACTCAGGGAAGACATCTGCGAGTTCTGTGCTAGCTGTCTGGTGTGCGCGGCCAACAACCCCGACCCCCAGAATAGAAAGGTGTCTATGGGACATATCAAGAGGGTAGAGGGACCCTGGCAGTCGATCCAGATCGATTACATCAGGCCCCTACCCACTGCCCAGGGAGGTTACAAGTACTGCCTAGTATTAGTGCATGTATTTACCAAATGGATGGAAGCCTTCCCATGCTGAACAGCCACTGCCCTGGGAACAGCTAGGATCCTGGTCAGAGAAGTGTTCTCTCGATGGGGACTACCACAATACGTGGAGTCCGACCAAGGGAGTCACTTCATTGGGCAGGTGATGCAGGAGACCCTTAAGGTACTCGGCATCAAACAAAAACCCGCAGTCATCCGGGCCCGTGGAGCATTTAAACTGCACCATCAAAGAAAAGCTGCACAAAGAGACAGGGGACTCACCCAAAGGGTGGGTAGAGGTCCTGCCACTAGTCCTCATGGGGATCTGGACCAGCCAGTCAAAGAGCACGGGGTACTCCCCGTATGAGCTCATGACCGGCAGAGCCATGCAAACCCCCACACATGTTTTAGCCCTGGGACTCATGGAAGGTCAGCTTAGGGAAGTGAACCGGGACAGCTTTGTCAGGAATCTGTTTGAACACCTTAAAAAGATTCACTGGCAGGCTGCTAACAATATGGGAAAACAGCATCGGAGCAACCAACTGCTGCTAGAACCCCGCACGCACCACGAGTGGGAGATAGGGGTCCAGGATATGGTAACGAACTATGCTAGAGTAGGGGTCTTTGAGGCACTGTACATGGGACGTACCACATTGTCGACAAGGCAAGCCCCATGGTCTATGCCATAAAATTGCCCCGCCGAACAAAGTGGTTCCACATAAACCAGTGCAAACTTTTCACCCAGGGCAGCAACTAAATATAAGGGACAGCCAAAACCTGTAAACCGCACTAAAGACAGGGACCCCCAGCTAATAGCCCCCGACTGTGGAAATCCCACAGGGGACGTGGTAGACCCACAGGCTGCACGCAGAGGGGCGATGAACTGTGTTACTGGAGGAGCTGTCCTCCCAATCATTTGGGACTCGGATGCACCCCCAGCAGCCGGAGCCTTAAGAAGGACTCCCTGCACACCACGGCCAAAGACACCGTGGTCACCAGCGCTCCAATTTAAATGGTTCATCCCCGGGAGAGTGACCAGCCGCAAAAGGGCACCTAAGGTCAGAGACCAGCCCGCGAGTAGGGACACCCAGCCGGTAGTCTCAGGCAACAAGGGACCCTCAGAAGAGATAACGGTGGAACAGCCACCAAGTGAGAGTCCCCAGCCCATAGCCCTCAGCCAGGCAGAACCCCCAGGGGAAGAAACGAACCAGGCAGCCACCCCAAAAGGAGCGGTGTGCTGCAGCACCGGAGGGGACATTCCCCCAATAGTGTGGGACTCAAACCCACGTCCGGTCAGGGTACTTAGGGTTAGACGGTGCAGACCGATCTATCACCTACCTCTCTGGACACCCAGCGGGAGAAGAAGAAAAAGAGAAGGCAGGAATTAACCTGGTCACCTGGAGACGGGTGGCAGATGTACATATATAGTGATGTGAATTTAAGGATGTTTAGCAATATGAATTTAAGTATGTTTAGTGAAATAAGTTTAGAATAGTGTAAAATTTATCTGTGTAATGATAAGTACATATGCATTAGTTAACTGGGGTAAGGAAAAGAATCTACCTGTGCAGCTGTTAAAAGAGGCATAGGCTGGATAATCCCCGGGAGTAAGAAGAATCTATCGGTATGGCTATTCAGAAAGCACCGGTAAGATAACAAGCAGAACGACTGTGAGATAAAGTTAAAAGCAATCAGTCCACAAGGAACTGAATAAGACAGCCAGTCAATTAAAGACTGTGGGCCCAACTTGGAACTCAGTCACCTTTGTCAAGCCAGAGAGCTTTCTCAGGGCTAGACAATCTGTTTTATGTGCCCCTGCAGGAGAGAGGTCAGTATGAGAAGGATCCTGTTCCTGCTCGCCCTGATAAGGATGAGCAGCGGTGACTGAGGAGACGTGGAAGAATCCCTCATTTACGGGTGTTCAGGAGGGAGAGCACCGATCGTAACCACCAGGGGTGGCCCCGAGACGTGGAAGAACTCACCATTTATGCCCACGAGGGAAGATGGCCAGGGTGGCTGGTATCTAATTCTACCCGCTACTCCAGACAGGAAGGTTTTACTTACGGGGAGGCCACACTTCCATGCCTCCGGATACGGATCATCGCTGCCCGAGTCAGTGTTACAGAGGGAAAACGTGTGTGTTTGACTTGCAAAAGGAACATTCCCCTGGGAATATGGTGGTGGCTCAGAAAACTTAGCAAGGACGCATGGGACCAGGAATCAGACTGGGAAAGACTCGGTAATGATACGTACCGCACCATCACGGGGACACGGGGAGGAGTAAAGTATGTTGGGACAAATGGTGGGAACCCGAACAAGGAATTTATGTTTGCATGTGGGGATCAGAAAGTATTTGTCCCGCAGGAATATCAATCGCCTTTGCCAGGCAATGGCAAGATGAAGGGGAAGGGATGGGGTGGGATTCTAGCCTACACAGGTGCGCGGTCCCACACTCACGACTCCCAATTAACGCCACCGAACTAAGAGCACACATTAAGAAACCACTGCCCACAACTCCGTCAATACACACAGTAATAGAAAGGTGTCCTACCACCACCAAGGGACCTGGGAACAGATTAGTATTGGTACCGACCGAAAAGGTGTTATATCAGGGGGTACATTATGCAGTAGCTTTGGTAACATTAAACCTTACCGAGGTACACCTACCTGCATGGTGTCCGAAGGAAACAGAGCTGCTATACCAGGCCCTACTTAGAGACATGTTCAAGAAATTTTATGAGTTAGACTTTGGAAATGTAGACAAAGCAGACCTATACACCCTAAATGCTAGGGACACCATGGGCTCAGGGAGACCTAGAAGGGGAATCATAAGCAACGTTTTCACTACCTACAATGCAGCATCCTTTGTAATAAATAGCCTAGATGATATTGAACTGCAAACACAGATAAACAGTTTAAAGACACAATTGAGAAAAATCCTGAAACAGGAGAACGCAGTAGCAGGATCAGAACTACACGAGGACCAGGCAATTACTGTCCATTTGAAAGAAATAGTGGCTGAGCTGGAAAAACACGCAGAGACAGTGAATGCACTCATACGGGAGGATAGAAACGCTTCTGACCAGGCTGCACAGAACGAGGTGTGTGTATTGTATGGGGCATAGTTGTTGGGTGAGGGCCGCAACAACCTGGAGGATTTAAAACAAGGTATAGTCCCCTCTTGGATCAGGAACAAGCACCTCGCAGCCCTCCACCCGTACAGCAATTCACTAAGCCCGTGCCAGCTCCACCTAGCCTCTGAAGCCTACCCTGTCCCAGTAGACTGTGGGAAATCTAACCACATTATTATGGGGATAGTATTAAGGATGCCGGTCATGGGTGGGACAGCCCGACCCACACCGGTATATTGGGTGGAGAACATTGAAGTTGTTCAGGGAGGTGCACACATTCGTTTCGCAGCAGTCCCACCCTATGTCATAAAGTGGGAGCACGCTGTAACGGGTACTGACCTCTCCGGGTGCCGGAGCCGGGGTGCACACGTAATACTGTGTCCCCAGTACTTGAGTGCCCATTTAAAGTCACAGTGTGGGTTTAAAGCTGCTGGTGCACAGCCTATTAACTGTACCATGGAAGTAATGGCACAAGACAATGTCCCTCCACAGGTAGCATACACAGGGGGTGGGACATATTGTGTCACCACCAGTGCACCCCACTACCAACATGGACACTTCCGGTGTCTGGTAATTGGCAACTGTAAAGTCCTTACTCAAAGGCACAAAATCCACATGAGGCACATTCTATGGACAAGGTCACTCTATGACCTGAACCTTTATTCACAGGACCAAGAAGTGATGACCCTGCGTGGGACCTCCCTTTATATACCTGGATGACCAGGTAAGGATGTCTCCCACAAGTTCACCCCCTGTGGTCAAGGTGTGCATTGCTTAAGTATATACAGTATTGCAGTGGTGTTACATAGAGGTTACATACATGACAACAACAGTTTTTGCTTCAAACCTGAGGCATCAGTTCAAGTGGCCCAGGAACGGATTGTCCCCATTCCTGAACTCTCCACTGTCCACCTCACTGTGAAGGAAAACATTACAAACCTGCAGGATTATGTTGTACATTTTGGCTATGCAATTCCCCCTCTACCCGAACATCTTACCGTTCTGCTAAAAGCTGTAATTATCTCACAAAAACACTTCTATACTCGAGAACTGAAAACCATTGAGATAGGGAAAAAGATTCTTGAGATCACCATTCCGCCTTGGTGAGATCTTTTCAGAAATATAGAGGTCCCAGTCTGGATCAGAATCGATTCCCAGACTTTAGTTATTTGTCAACTCGCGATTATACTTTACTTATGGTGTCTCACTTGCCGAGTGAAATGCAGAGGCCGTCAGGACAGGCACCAAAGGGTGCTATATGCTCCTTGACCGAACTTGGGAATCGCGCAGGGAGGGGTGACACCATACTGCCATGTTTAATTTGTGTTTGATTTTACCTGCTATAAACCGCAACATCATGAGTATTGTAAGAGTGTTACTTAAATGTTTTGACTATGTACCTTTATTTTACTGAACTTAAAACATGTTTGACTATGGACCTTTATGCTATTTGAAAATGTGTTACTAAGTGTTTTCATTTTACTTTACTTAAAGTTGTGTATGACTGTATACTGTCATTTTACTGTGAAAACCGAGTAAAAGAGGGACAGCATACTCCCTCTATGGTATAACCGAATTGTAATGACTGTATTTGCCGTATATTGCATTATATTTCAATGGAGGATGCAGAGTAATGTTTAGTTAGTATAAATGCAGGGAAGGTTGACTCTCGGGAGCCGGAATTTTGCTTACCTTGATTGACACTCAAGGAGCGTAGAGTGTCAACAGGGGGGATTGTAGGGAGCAAAATTCACCAGAACCCCCCCCTGTGTTTGGGCTCATTCGAAAGGAAATTTAATTTGGGACTATCTACTGAAAAGTTTGGAACTCTAAAGTGCTTATGGAAGAAACTACGAACTTTAATAGAGTTATGAACTTTTACAAGACAAATTCAAGCCTGTGGGCGAACCTAGGGAACAAAAGAAGCCCACTTGATTATTGGAACTGTCTGGGTGTGAGGACTGAGGTAACCTGTCTGGAAGAATGAGTATTTGGAAATCTTCCTCCACAAGAGACATTACCATCACAGTATCACCCAGAGATAGCTCCCCATCAACATGGGTCTGGACAAACCTTTTCAGCATATACATCACAAAGAGGCCCAATCCAATCTGTATGCAAAAGACTAAGCACAAAAGGACATTGCAATTACCAAACTAATATTTCCATCAGGAAACAGTTTTTCGAAGATCAACCCACCCAAGACATATCAACTTTAACGAGCCCGACAAAATATTACAAAGAAGAACCAAGCCCGCCAAAATTATACAAAGGATTGTGAACAGATTGGGCGGCAAGATTAGAACACTGAAATCGTATAACTGGCCACTGTTTTCAACAGAGGGAGAGAGAGAGAGTGAGATGAGAAGACGAAGAGAGATAGTGGGGGAGAGAGGTGCTCGCTACTGCCTCATCAAGACAAGGAGAGAAACCAATGTGACAGTTGTAAAACTAACTTCTCCAGCCTCGAAGTCTTGAAGTCCTGAAGGAAGGAAGAACGTCACCATCTACCATTAACTATCAGAAGGATTGGTAAGCATAGTCCCTGCCTGCTCTGTTGTTTAACCTAGCTAGAATTAGGTATTGGGAGGTGGGAGGTATCATTTTACTGTACCCCCTTTGAATGTGTAGTGTATGGTACTTTATTAGAGTGATTGTAAGTTTGGCTGTGTACTTTCTTACTAGAGTAATAAGCCTGTATTATCTTGACTGTAATAAAACCAAAGTTCTTTGCATCAAACCAGCGCCCTCTGCACTTTTGTCACACCCCCCAAATAAATCCAGAGTACAGAACCCAAGGGAGGGGGAGCGATTCGAAACCGCTCAAGTTGGTCAGAAGGGAACCTGACCCCCTCATAGAGACCACAACACACCCCAAACACCGTCCCCCCCACCCCCTTACACTACTGGGCATAAAACAGACAGTAGCTAATCGGAGAAAGTCAATGGAACAAAAATCGGGCGAGGTGTAAAATGGCCAGCCGATCGGCTACCTCTCATTGCCCGGCCAGCAGTAAAGTGACAACTCACTCTTATATTTTTTTTTTGCTCAAGTCCCTGGAGTGGTACTTGAACCTACAACCAATGCATATTTTAACCACTTAAAAATGTTTGGTACTACTACTGTGCAGAATTGCTCAAAAACTCAATCTGTGGTGAGCGGATTCTCCAGAATATATCCAGCTGTGAAGATATATTCACTCAAACTTCAACTCAGCTACACAATTACGGATGGTATGATATGGTAGGATATGATCACAGTAGATAGAAAATCAACACTGTGGTTTCAACCATTTCCCTTCACCCCCTGTATACACACTGAGAAAATGATGAGTGGGCCTCAAATAAAACCATAGGCTCCAATCAATTAAGCAGTATTAAGACTTTCTCCATCATAAATGCTTCATTAGGCTCTATGAAATGCTTTCCGTATCACAGAAATCATTGAAACTTACCACTGTGTTCCGAACACAGATGAGACTGCACACAGGGAGGTTAAAGTAACAGTGACCTCAGTCTTTAATAAGACACTCCAGAGTGAGGAACAGGCCTTAGGGGCAGGCTTATATATAGTGCTCCTAAGGGATGCTGGGATCCCTTGGGACTTCAGGGGATGCGCTCCCTGGTGGCGGAACATGGGAGTGCACGCTTTACAGATACACAACATCGCTCCCCCCCAAAGTCAAAGTGAAAACTATTTACAAGGTGAGGCAGTGGGGAGCCTTTCTTTCCCTGGTGGACCGCCTCGGTACAAATGTCTGTTCTGGTGTGTTGGCTGTGCCTGCGCCTTGCAGGGCTGCTGGGTGAGCCTGGCCTTGCTGGGCTGTTGGGCGTGATAGGTTCGATTTCCTGGTCCGGCGTGGTGTCGTTGATCCTTTGGATGTGTGTTGTGGGCTCGAAAAAGGTGGTGTCTACTATGGGTTGTTCAGGGCAGTCTGTGAACTGCAGCCTCGTTTGGTCCAGGTGCTTTCTGCAAATTTGCCCATTGTCTAGTTTGACTACAAACACCCTACTCCTTTCTTTAGCTATCACCGTGCCCACGATCCACTTGGGACCATGTCCATAGTTTAGCACATACACAGTGTCATTCAGATCAATTTCCTGTGACACAGTGGCGTGACCATCGTTTACATTTTGTTGCTGCCGCCTGCTCTCTACCTGATCATGCAGGTTGGGGTGAACCAGCGAGTGTCTGGTTTTAAGTGTCCTTTTCATGAGTAGCTCAGCCGGGGGCACCCCTGTGAGCGAGTGGGGTCTCGTGCGATAGCTGAGCAGTACTCGGGACAGGCGGGTTTGGAGTGAGCCTTCTGCGACTCATTTAAGGCCCTGTTTGATTGTTTGTACTGCCCGCTCTGCCTGCCTATTGGAGGCTGGTTTAAACGGAGCTGAGGTGACATGTTTGATCCCACTGCGGGTCATGAATTCTTTAAATTCGGCACTGGTGAAACATGGCCCGTTGTCACTGACCAGTATGTCAGGCAGGCCGTGGGTGGCAAACATACCCCTCAGACTTTCAATGGTGGCGGTGGCGGTGCTTCTCGACATTATTTCACATTTAATCCATTTTGAAAAAGCATCCACCACCACCAGGAACATTTTACCGAGAAACGGGCCCGCATAGTCGACATGGATCCTCGACCATGGTCTGGAGGGCCAGGACCACAAACTTAGTGGTGCCTCTCTGGGTGCGTTGCTTAACTGAGCACACACGCTGCATTGCCGTACACAGGACTGTAAGTCAGACTTGATACCGGGCCACCACATGTGGGATCTGGCTATCGCTTTCATCATTACTATACCTGGGTGTGTGCTGTGGAGATCCGAGATGAACGTCTCCCTGCCCTTTTTGGGTAGCACTATGTGGTTACCACACAATAGGCAGTATGCCTGAATGGACGGCTCGTCCTTTCACCACTGGAATGGATTAGCTCTTGCATTTCAACAGGGATGCTGGCCCAGCTCCCATGCAGTACACAGTTTTTTTACTAGGGACAGCAGAGGATCTTGGCTGGTCCATGTCCTAATCTGGCAGGCCGTGACAGGTGATTTATCATTTTCAAACGCCTCCGTGACCATCAACAAGGCTGCGGGCTGCGCCACCATCAACAAGTTTGCAGGCTGCGCCATTTCCACCCCCGTGGTGGGCAATGGTAGCCGACTGAGAGCATCCGCACAGTTCTCGGTGCCTGGCCGGTGGCGGATGGTATAGTTATACGCTGATAGCGCGAGTACTCACCTTTGTATGCGGGCTGAGGCATTAGTATTTATCCCCTTGTTTTCAGCGAACAGGGATATGAGGGGCTTGTGATCGGTTTCCAGCTCAAATTTGAGGCCAAACAGGCACTGATGCATTTTCTTTACCCTGAACACACACACTAATGCCTCTTTTTCAATCATGCTATAGGCCCTCTCGGCCTTAGACAAACTCCTGGAAGCAAAGACGACAGGTTGCAACTTCCCCGCAACGTTAGCTTGTTGTAATACACACCCGACTAAGTACGACGATGCATCACATGCTAGCACAAGTCTTTCACACGGGTTATACAATACAAGCAGCTTGTTGGAGCATAAAATGTTTCTGGCTTTCTCAAAAGCAATCACTTGGTTTTTTTCCCCATACCCAGTTCTCACCGTTATGTAATAACACATGTAGGGGCTCTAGGAGGGTGCTTAACCCCAGTAGGAAGTTACCAAAATAGTTGAGAAGTCCCAGGAACGACCGCAGCTCCATGACGTTCTGTGGCCTGGGCGCATTCCTGACAGCCTCTGTCTTGGCGTCTGTGGGCTGAATGCCGTCCGCCACGATCTTTCTCCGCAAAAACTCCATGTCTGTTGCCACGAAGATGCATTTCGACCTCTTCAGCCGTAGCCCTACGCGATCCAGTCGCTGGAGGACCTCCTCCAGGTTTTGTACGTACTCGACGGTGTCAGAACCCGTGACCAATATGTTGTCCTGAAAAACTACCATGTGTGGTACTTACTTGAGTAGGCTCTCCATATTTCTTTGGAAGATCGCTGCAACGGACCGAATTCCAAAAGGGCATCTGTTGTAGATGAACAGTCCCTTGTGCGTGTTGATGCAGGTGAGGCCCTTCGAAGACTCCTCCAGCTCCTGCGTCATGTAGGCCGAAGTCAGGTCGAGCTTGGTGAACGTCTTGCCTCCTGCCAGCGTCGCAAATAGGTCGTCTGCCTTAGGTAGCGGGTATTGGTCCTGTAGCGAGAAACGATGAATAGTTACTTTATAATCGCCGCAAATCCTGACAGTGCCATCACTTTTGAGTACTGGAACAATCGGGCTGGCCCACTCGCTGAATTTCACTGGGGAGATGATGCCCTCGTGTTGCAGCCAGTCCAGCTCGATTTCCACTCGCTCCCTCATCATGTGAGGTACCGCTCGAGTCTTGTGGTGAATGGGTATGCCAAGTGGTTCCGCACCTTCGCCCCGGAAAAGTTTCCAATGCCTGGCTCAGAAAGGGAAGGAAATTTGTTAAGAACCTGGGTACATGAGGTCTCATCGACATGTGATAGCGCTTGGATGTCATCCCATTTCCAGCGGATTTTGCCCAGCCAGCTCCTTTAAAGCAGTGTGGGGCTATCGCCCGGGACAATCCAGAGTGGCAGTTCGTGCACTGTGCCCTCGTAGGTGACCTTGACCATGGCGCTGCCCAGGACAGTGATAAGCTCTTTGGTGTACGTTCTCAGTTTTGTGTGGATGGGGCTCAGGGCTGATCTGAGTGCCTTTTGCACATCAGTCTCTCAAACATCTTTTTACTCATGATGGATTGGCTAGCGCCAATGTCCAGTTCCATGGCTACGGGTAAGCCACTCAGTTTTACGTTTAACATTATAGGTGGACATTTCATCGAAAATGTGTGCTTCAGCATCTGCCTCCTCTCTCTGAGGCTCGAAATTGCTTTGATCCACCATGGACCGATCTTCCTCTGCCACGTGGTGGTTAGTAGGTTTTGCAGAGCTTGCAGTTCATCTGCAAGCTCGTTGGAGGTGCCCCATTGTTCCACAGCTCTTGCAAACATACCCTTTGAAGCGGCCTGATTAGGCTGAATGGAAGCCTCCACAACACCAACAAGGTGTGAATTGCCTTGCATTCATCCTTTGTTGCGGACTCTGAGTCATCTGGGTCACCTGAGGCCTGCTGGCAGTTGCAGACTCGTGGGTTCTGCCCTGTACATTTCTGCTCTCAAACACAGTTCCAGTTAATTTATGAACATTGCTAGCAATTGTGCGCTGAGAGATTTGTTTGGTGTTGTCACTGGTGGACATAAATGCCTGTGCTATCGCAATGGCCTTACTGAGGGTCGGTGTCTCTACAGAGAAAAGTTTTCGTAGGATGATCTCGTGGCCAATGCCCAGTACAAAAAAGTCTCTGAGCATTTGCTCCAGGTAGCCATCAAACTCACATTGTCCTGCAAGTCGCCTTAGCTCGGTGACGTAGCTTGCCACTTCCTGACCTTCAGATCGCTGACACGTGTCGAACCGATACCTCGCCATCAGCACGCTCTCCCTCCGGTTAAGATGCTCCCGAACCAGTGTACATAGCTCCTCATACAACCTATCTGTGGGTTTCACCAGAGCCAGAAGATTCTTCATGAGGCTGTAGGTCAGTGCCCCGCAGACCGTGAGGAAGACCGCTCTCCTTTTTGCAGTGCTTCCTTCTCCGTCAAGCTCGTTGGCTACAAAGTACTGGTCTAGCCATTCGACATAGGCTTCCCAGCCCTCACCCTCCGAGAACTTCTCCAGGATGTCCACAGTTTGCTGCATCTTTGCGTTGGATTCGTATTCTCGTTGCCAGTTATTGTGTTCCTAACGCAGATGAGGCTGCACACAGGGAGGCTAAAGTAACAGTGACTTTAATCTTTAATAAGACACTCTAGAGTGAGGAACAGGCCTTAAGGGCCGGCTTATATACAGTGTTCCCAAGGGAAGCTGGGATCCCTTGGGACTTCAGGGGATGCGCTCCCTGGTGGCGGAGTGCATGCTTTACAGATACACAACACTTACAGCACAGAAGGAGGCCATTCAGCCCGTAGAGCCTATGCAGAATCTTTGAAAGAGCAGTCAAACTTAGTCCCACAGCCTCACTTTTTGCCCGTAATCCTGAAAGTTCTTCATCCTCAAGTATCTGTCCTACTCCCTTTTAAAATTATTTATGGAATCTGCTTCTACCACATTTTCAGGTAGAGCATTCCAGATCTTGACAACTCTTAGAGAAAAAAAATTCTCCTTCTCGCCCCTCTAGATATTTTGCCAATAATTTTAAATCTATGACCTCTAGTTATTGACTGACTTGCCAAAGGGAATGGTTTTTCTCCATCTACTCTATCAGAACCTCTCATCTTGGAAACCTCTATTAGGTCACCTTTTAACCTTCTCTGATGCAGGAGAACAGTCCTAATATTTCCAACCTCTCCTCATAACTGAAGCCCTAATTCCTGGTAACATTCTGGTAAACATCCTCTGTACCCTTTCTAAGGCATTTACATCTTTCCTGATGTGTGGTGCCCAGAGTTGTGAACAATACTCCAGCTGACGCCTAACCAGTGATTTTTAAAGTTCTAGCATGATCTCCACATATGCATCTACTGCACTACCTTGATCAACCTTTTCTATTATCTCATTAAATAATTCAATCAAGTTCGTCAGTCACAATTGCGTTTAACAAATCCATGCTGCCTCTTTTTGATTAGCCCATGCCTTTCCAAATGAAGTTTATTTTGTCCCTGATAAGGATTTCCAATAACTTCCCACCAACTATGTTAGGCTGAATGGCCTGTGGATTCCCGGTTTATCCCTCTCCCCTTTCTTGAATAGTGGCATAACATTAGCAACCCTCCAGTCCTCTGGTACTACTCCTGTATCCAATGAGGATTTAAAGATTGTGACCAAGACAGCTACTATTTCTACCTTTGCTTCTTTCAGCAAACTTGGATGCATTCCATCTGGACCACGTGACTTACCAACTTTTAGTAATGCTAATCTTTTTAGTACATCTTCTCTATCTACTACTATCCTGTCCATAACTTCACTCTCCTATATCAGTGTAACCTTCATAACATCTACTTCCTTTGTGAAAGCAGATGCAAAATACTTATTTAATACTTTTGCTGTGTCCTCTGCCTCTACATGAAGATTTCCCTTTGGATTTTTAATAGACCTAACGTTTTCACTTGCTAACCTCTTACATTTTATGGGCCCAAGTCTTGGGTGGAGTTGCTCCTAGTTTTTTGGAGCAACTAGTTTAGTTTGGAGTATGTTAGAAATTGCAATTCTCGGATATTAGTTTGCTCCAGTTCTAGTGAGTTAGTTTAGGTTGGCTTTAGACAAGGTACTTCTTTTTCAAAAGGGGGTGTGCCCAGCCACTCAGGCCTGTTTTGCAAGTTTCGGCAGTGAAAACTTACTACAAACTAACTTAGGATGGAGTAAATGTCCACTTTTGTAAGTTCTGAAAAACCTTACCTAGAGTTAAGTTTAGTGCAGGCACAGCCAGAGACGGCGGGTGGGAAGCATTAAACACAAAGGACACATCAACATCACAACAGCGGGGGGTAAGGGAAGTTAGAGGACTTTCCATAAACACCTTCACAACAACATTAAAGAAGCAAAGTACATTTAAAGCACTAAGCACTAAACAAAGCAGTACATTTAAAGCACCAAGCACTAAATGAAGCACAAAAAGTAATAAGCAATTAATTAATAAAAAATAGAAGGAACCCTGCACCTAAAGCACCAAGACCAAAGTAATAAGTACACAATCAATAAAAAATAGAAGTCCTACCTTTATGTGAAGGGAAGGTGTCTCGGTCAGTGTCTCTCTCTGTAGTGTCTCGCTCTCTCTGTATCTGACAGTGAGGAGTGCCGGGGGGGGGTGGGGGGGGGGGGTGTGTCTGTGTGTGTCTGTGTGTGTGTGTATGTGTGGGAGTGGGGTGGAGTGGGGGTGGGAGGGTGTGTGTGTGTGGGGGGGAGGTGGTGGGAGGGATTATGTGTGTGTGGGGAGAAGGGTGTGTGTGTGTGCGTGGTGGGGGGGTGTGTGTGGGGGGATGGGAGGGGTGTGTGAGTGGGGGGATGGGAGGGGTGGTGTGTGTGGGGGGTGGGAGGGGTGTGTGAGTGTGGGGGTGGGTGGGAGGGGTGTGTGTCTGCGTGGGGGGGGGATGTGGGGGTGTGTGTGTGTGGGGTGTGGGGGAGAGGCTGGAAGGAGGCACCCCTGCTCTCTCCTCCGGCCCTTCGATCATTGAGTGCCCCCCAACCCACGCTCCTCCATCCCTGTTGCCACGCTCCTCCCCTCCCCACCCCGGTTGCCACGCTCCCCCCCTCCCCACCCACCCCGGTTGCCATGCTCCCACCCCGGTTGCCACGCGCCCCCCAACCCCTCCCGGTACCCATGCCCCCCCCCTCCCGGTATCCACGCCCCCCCCTCCCGGTATCCACGCCCACGCCCCTCCTCCCCCCCTCCCGGTATCCACGCCCCCCCTCCCCGTCCCCCTCCCCTCCCCATCCCCCTCCCCTCCCCATCCCCCTCCCCTCCCCCACACACTCCCGAGCCATTGCGCAGGCGTGCATGCTCCAGCGCGCCTGCGCATTGCTGCCGGCTCTGAGAAGAAGGCATGATCCCTAGCCCCGCCCCCCTGCAGGCAGTCTCCTCCCCAGGGAGACTACGCTGCGCCATGCTACTCCACGCCATGGTCCAGGAGGACTGGAGAATTGCTGCAAAATATTCCGGTACACCTTCGAACCCAGGCAGGTCACATAAGTCTCGGAGGTGCACCGTTTTCACCAGATGCCGAAACTTGGGCCCTTAATGTTTATAAAATATTTTAGTGCTCAATTTAATGTTGCCTGCTAATCTTTTCTTATAACCTCTCTTTGCCGCCCACATTACCTTTTTAAATTCCCTCCTGTACTTCCCATAATCTTTCTGGTTCTGACATCTTGCTCCTGTCATTTGTCATAATCCTCATTTTTCTGTTTTATTTTAATGTTTATTTTAATTTTTATCCAGGGTGCTTTAGCTTTGGATGCTCTATCTTTTCCCTTCAAAGGAATGTGCATAGTTTGCACCTGAACTTTCTCTTCCCTGAATGTCCTCCATTGCTCAATTACTGCTTTGCCCTACAATTGCATTTTACAATCTTATTGTGCTAGGTCCCTTCTTAAATCACTGAAGTTACTCTTCCCCAGTTGAGCATTTTTATCTTTGATAGTTTCTGGTCTCTTTCCATAATTACTCTAAACCAAATGATGTTGAGGTCACTGTTAACGAGACAATCTCCCAATGTAACATACTCCATTTCCCCTACTTAGGGGCCAAGTTTCGGCCTGAGTTGCTCCTGTTTTTTTGGAGCATCTGGTTTAGAATGGAGTATCTTAGAAATGACAATTCTCGGCATTTAGTTTGCTCCAGTTCTCATCAGTTAGAACAGTTTCAGTTTGGAACAGGTTTTTTTTTTCAAAAGGGGCCGTGTCCGGCCACTTATGCCAGTTTTGAAAGTTTAGGCAGCGAAAACATACTCCAAACTTTCTTAGAATGGAGTAAGTGTAGATTTTTGTACGCTCAGAAAAACCTTGTCTACACTTAGAAAATCAGGCATAGGTTACAAATCAGGCGTAGGGAATGCGAGGGGTTTAAAGGGAAGTTTACAAACATTAAAACTTCAGTTTTACAAATAAAGAGCCATCATCAATAATAAATGATAAATACATCAATAAATCAACCAATAAATATATCAAAAAAAATTAATTAAAACAATTTTAAAAATAAAAAAAAATCAATAAATAAAACATTTTCTACTTACTGACTGCAGCACCGGGAGCTCTCCAACAATGTGCTGGGACCGCCCCCCCACTGTGTCTCTGTCAGTGTCTCTATCTCCCTGTCTGTCTCTGTGTGTGAGTCTCTCACTCTCTGTCTGTCACTGTCTGTGTTTCTGACAGCAAGGGGAGGGGATGGAGGGGGAGGGAGAGGAGGGGGTTGGAGGGGGGTGGAGAGGGGGTGGAGGGAGGAGGAGGGGGGAAGAGGGGGAGGGGGGGAGGAGGGAGAGAGGAGGGCAGGGAGAAGGGAGGGGAGGGGGGAGAGGGGAGGAGAGGGGAGGAGGGGGGGGGAGAGCGGAGGTCGGGGGGGAGCGGAGGTCGGGTCGGGGGAGAGCGGAGGTCGGGTCGGGGGTGGGGAGGGTGGAGAGCGGAGGTCGGGTCGTGTGGGGGGAGAGAGCAGAGCTCGGGGGGGGGAGCAGAGGTCGGGGGGGGAGCGTAGGTCGGGGGGGGGGGAGCGGTCGGTTCGGGGGGGGGGAGCGGTCGGGTCGGGGGGGGGGAAGGTTGGGTTTGGGTCGTGGTGGGGGGGGGGTCGGGTCCGGTCCTGGGCGGAGGGGGGGGTAGCGGGAGTCGAGTCGGGTCGGGTCCAGTCGGGAGGAAGCAGGAGCTGGGCGTGGGAGGCAGCCTTATGCATGCAGCCCCAGTGAGGCCATTCGGCCAGGGCTAGGGGCTGCGTGCTTCAGCCCCTCCCACACAGTTTCGGGCGCCAGGAGCTATTGCACATGCGCGGCCACTGTAGCGCGCATGTGCAGAGGTCCCGGCACTGTTTTCAGCGCAGGGACCTGGCTCCGCCCCCCACAGCTTGTGCTGCGCCGTTCTAGGCGTGGCCTGAAACTTGGGCCCTTAGTTTCTCAGAACCAGATCTAACACTGTTTCCTTCCTTGTTGGACCGGAGATATATTGATCATGAAAGTTCTCCTCAACACATAACAGAAATTCCTTTCCTTCCCTAGCCTTAGCACTATGTTTTTCCCAATCTATATTAAAATAATTAAAGTCACATAATATTGCTACTTTATTTTTGTTACATCCCTTTGAAATTTGCCAACAAATTTCCTCATCAATCTCCTTCTCACTGTTGAGAGTTCTATTAAAAAAAAACTCCCAGAATGGAACAGCTCCCTCTCTATTCCTTAACTCAAGTCAAATAGATTCAGCCCTAGAACCATCTAGTCTATTCTTTCTATTTAGAACTGTAGCATCATCCTTAAACAATTCTGCCATGCCCCATCCTTTTTTCCCTTCTCTATCATTCCTAAATACATGATAACCAGGAATATTAAAAATCCATTCCTGGCCTTTTTTGAGCCATATCTCTGTTGATGCAACCACGTCATAATCCCATGTGGCAACCTTATTAGTTACACTGTGGACATTGATGTACATACAATTTAATCCCACCTTCCTCACTTTTGCTATTTTCTTCAATCTGGTCCCTGTAATTTTTGGGATATTTCAATGTTCTGCTGTTTATATCTCTGTCCTCTCTGATCTCATTGCTGCTCCTTTCTGCTGTTTGCTGGTTCCTCTCCTGATGATGCAAATGGTTACAAATAGATAGACTGATGAGAAACTTCATTGTTTTTAGCTAAAATTGTGCTATTTTCAGCTAAATGTACTTTCTTTTTATTCATTAAGTGCTGATTTGTAAATAACAAAATGGCAGGTGGAGAAAAAAGAATCTTGTTAAGGGCTTGCTAACCATTTATCAATATTGGGTATGTTCTTGTTAAATCATTTTATGCAGCAACAGTTTTCTTCCTCAACCAAAACAGAACTTTAGACTACAGATCTGACAATGCATTTGCACTTCACAGGTTTAGTGTGCTGCAAAACTGAAACCTCTTCTCTCCAATGCTAAATTTGGAGTGTAAATCGAGTGCAAAGATCCAAAGTGACCCAAAGCAAAGTGGGGTGAGATTAGCTCTTCTGGAGAGTTTCACTTAACTTCTTCTCTCGTGTTAGTTTAGGCCTTGATGCCAGATTCAGGCTACATTTACACAATTTACACCAATGCTACGGTTGTATTGTGAATGCACTGTGAGTTGCAAGCTATCTAATTGTATAATTTCCTCTGTGCTAATCCACACACTGGTAATGTACTTCAACAGTGAGTCTCATTGGCATACATCATCATCATAGGCAGTCCCTCAAAACGAGGATGACCTGCTTCCACGCCAAAAAGGGATGAGTTCACAGGTGTTTCAATGAAGGACCTAATATTCCAGATCCCGAACTACATCTTGAAGGGTGGAAGACACCTGTGCGTGGATTATTTTAACGTGTGGTGGCCGTTGCACATCAGCCACCACACGGGCTTGACAGAGCTAGATCTTGGTCCAGTGGTAAGGATTAACCAAGACGATTGGCACACACGCAGACAGTAAAGTTCCCTTGCCAATTTCTCAAAGGTGCAGGCAATCATCAATTAGACATGTGGGCTCCTTAGGCCATGTAGTACCCTACAGAAATAGAAAAGTATATCACTCACTCCAAGTGTCCGTACTGTGTTAGGCCAATTGAAACATCTTCGCTGTTGACACGAGGGAACAACCATCCTGTGCCAGGTGAACGTTAAAAATCTGTTGCATTGGCCCGGAATTTGCTGCAATGGCACCATTGATGAGAAACGCATAAAGTTAGACCATTGTAATCCCCGATCCTCCCATGGCAAAATTATGCCACAAATTGCTGGAAAAATCATTAAAATATGCCTCAGTGAGCATCGCGGTGGATTGGGAATGACCAAAGTAAAAAACCATTGTGATGTGATGCTACTCTGGCCTGGAAGTGTTTAAAATAGATGTTTCAAGGTTGCACTGATGGGCAAAAACAAACAAATTTCTAATTATAGAGATCTGATTCATCTTACAGACTGTCTGGTTAGTTCATTAGATGGAATTATAACCCTCCCCATCCCCAGTCCCCCCACCCCCCGCTCTTCCCATTGAGGTTATAGAAACAAGATGAAAATCGAAAGATTTTCAGCTTCAATTTCACAAGCTGTCTATAATCTCAGTGCTATTTCTGATTTACTGCTTGGATTTTAATAAGGTATAAATGAGTACACTGCGATGACTAACAACCACATTCAAAATGCACACGATTTTCAGATCAAATTACAAAAAAAAGGTCACAATCGCACAGTAGTTTAAGACTAGAAACCGGCAACCCACTTGACCATATATATAATTTCTGTTACTTTGCACATCAGCGACCCCAGACACTGTCAGAACTGCACTACTGAATAATAAAAAAAGCGTCGAATAAGGGCAACTCAATTATTTCTTAATTTGAACGGTAAACTATGATTTCTGTGAATGCACTAAACTGAACCCACCAGTGCCATTCAGTGATGGTCTAAGTAGCTGTGACGACTACAGTGGCCTCAATTCAACAAACTCGATCTCGCCATTGGTGGACGGGGCTAAAATAATTAGTTGTTCAAAATTTTCAGCGAGGATCTCTGTGGAGCAGTGCAAAAGTCCCAGCAAATTATGGTGTGGTGTACATAACGGCATAACTCACTCACGACATAATTTCCTGGAATTTCTGCGCCATAATAATGATGCATGCTGTAGATGTGCCATTACTATGACGAAGAAATTCTAGGAAATAATGGTTCAATATTCAGTTGGCCAGCTGGATGGATGGCTCATGGGGAATTCTAGCTATCTTCTTTCACTTTGCCTGATGACACTGGTTGTTATGATAACCAATAGGACCAAAGGCAGTGTGCTCACTGAGCAGTGTTACATAGAAATTACAACACGGAAACAGAACGTTTGGCCTAATGACTCATTATTGGTGTTTATCCTCCACATAAAAGAAAGGCTTGAATTTATATAGCACCTTGCTCAACCACATAGGAAGCTCCTGAGATATGGGAAGTGGTCCACGTTGTCCAGGGCCGCGCCGTGAATCTTGATGACTGGGGGACAGTGCTGTGTGGTGAGGACAGGCTGGTGGTGTATTTGAGTGCCAAAAGGTTGGCATGCTCGATGTGCATGCCTGGCCTTATGGACTCAAGCAATGCCCCAAATTGGTCCCTGTGCCTAATTTAGGCTGCCAGCACTATTCGCCCTGTTGATTGGCAGCTTGACTAATAGAGTTGTGAATACATTTAAATACATCCCTGATGACATTTAAAAGAAGCCTACACCTCTCAAAGGAAAGGTTCACTTTGGCTGCAGGCAATTGGAAGAGACAACTTCTGAACATGGCAGGCAAAGGAGAAGCTGCAAGAGCCCTCCAGTCTTCTGAAGCTGCCTAGGAGGTATTGGTGGAAGGAGGTTGGCAGGAGGAGGGACATTCTCTTTCCACCCAATGGGTGGAAGATCTCTAGGTAAGCTGCCCAGCACACGTGAGTGCCAGAAGCATTGCACCGGTGACCTGGCTGCATTGCAGAATAAAGTTGACAAGGCTAGCTAAGGTAACCCTACCAATTCATTTCTCTCATTTGTCTCACTACCTGTAGCCCCAGCACTTACAACCCTCCCTTCACTCTTCTCCAATCACTGCAGCACACTCCACCTCCTTCTGCTGCTACTATAACATTCAGCATCTGCCACTCCTCATGATTATTTCCCTCACCTCCTAACACCTGTGTCATTGTTCACATACCAGATACACTATTTTACCCTGATAGGCAGACCTCAATACATCTCACTAGATTACCTCTAATGCACATCCTTCTTTCTTGCAGGACGCGCTTGCATGCAGTAAGAGGGAGCAGAGGGCCACAGGAGGATGATGAATGACCCTACTCATTCTGCCCCACTCAAAGACAGTGAGATGGACATCGTGGGCAGGGTGCGTGTCAGGAGCATGAGACTGGCAAGGCTAGAGGACATGTTCTGCAGGGTTTTTGGCCATCTTTCTCTTGTTCCATCTCACAGAACTCTTATTGTCACACACTATGCATGACAAAGTGCTTCTGCTTTTAGTAACCGCTCATCTGTTTCTGCTTACAGATCAGGGCGGTGAGAGAACAGAGGAAGAAGTGGATAGCACATTAGAAGAAGAAATGCCACTTGACCGTACCCTTACAAGCACCAGCTCAGAGACTGGCACCCCGTGTAGTTCAGAGAGGGTAGGCTTAGAGGGGTCTGAACTGGGAGATGCAGCCAGCAGTAGTAGTGTGCAGGAGCAAGGGCAGGGATATCTAGTGGCCCAAGAAGTGGCTCACTGGAGGGAGAGCTCAAGTACTAGCACTAAGTTTGTGCAGTCAGAGATGATGGAGGGGTCCAACCCCCAACTTATGAGACCATGTAATCAAAAAAAACTAGCACACAGCCAAGATAGCCAAAGAATTAGGCTGGAGACACCCCAACAGCCCATGAAGCCTAATCAGAGACTTAACTTAATGGAGCTGATGATCCCTTTAAATATCACTGTTATAGACCTTTTCCCGACTGTGAGCACTATGTTTTGGTAGTGAGGTTAGGTACTGCAGAATCAGGCGCTCCTAGACAACAATGTCACAAAGGAACCTGATTCAGGCACAGAGCTTTTATTAACTTGTTTTAATGAGGCCACAGTTTGTTTCAGGTGGCAGCCAGGGATGCCAAATGAGTGCCCAGCCCAATATAGTGCATTTCTAGTGCTCACCAAGAGAGTGCTAGTTCAAACTGAAAGAGGACAGAGTGGCCTCTGGGTCCCAGGACAGAGTTGAGTGCTGGTACTATGCTTTTGGGCTCTTAGACTTGGTCAGGTCAGTGGCCGGGGCTGCCGTGGCTGATTTTCTGCCCAGTAATTGATTCTGCATGCCTCCTGGTTCTTCATTTCCATAGAGATACCTCCAGCAGTGCTTCATCCGGTGCTCTGCCTCAAGAGTTAGCTTTCTGACTCATTCGCCCTCCATACCTGTCTCCAATTATTACCAGGACATTTCCATCCTTCTCATCCACACCTATGGAACTTGAGTTTCCCTGTGTCCATTCGCGTGCGTGCTTTGGCTGCCACTCTGTACCAGAGCCCATCACTTCTATTTCCCCCTTTCCTTCCTCTTTTTTCTTCTTTTCTATTTACCCCTCTGAGACCCCTCTCTCCTGTCATCATGCCTCCTTTCACTCCCCTCTCCTGGGTACTCTGCCCTCCCAAATTACTACCCCAACCCTTCAGCACTCCTCAACTTTTCTGCCGTTATCCCAGGCCTGGCTTCCTCTTAGATAAGCCTACAGCTTCCCTCTATGGCTTTCTTGGCATCCTCTGAAGGGCCCATCGAGGCACTCATCGCTGCCTCCTCATGAGCAGCAACCCCAACTGTTGCATCCTGCTCTTTCACTGACATTCCCACCCAGCTGGAGATTAATCTTCCCATTGCACTCATCCCCCTAACCTCCTCCCCAGTGCTGACGCAGCGGACTCTGTCAGTGGATCAGCTATCACCGATGCTCTCCGCTTTGTCCTCCAGAATATCTATTCACTTGTGAACAAGGCCCTTGCCACCCATGAGCTTATTGTGAATCATTGCATCGACATCATGGCCTTGAAGGAAACCTGGCTGACAGGTGATGACACCTTCCCCCTAATTGAAGCCTCCCCTCCTGGCTATACCTTCCACCACTTACCTCGTCCAGACCGTCACAGTGGCGGTGTGGCTCTTATCACCAAATCACACTGTGGTCTGTCCCCCTACAGCTCTGGCACCTTGTCCTTCATTGAGCATCTCACCTTGTTCCACCCCTCTCGTCTCTCATTTAGAATCCTTGTTCTTTACCACTGGTCCAGTAGCAAGTCAAGTTTCTCAGCAAGATATCTTCACTACTTTTCCCCCTCAGCCTCTGCACCGAACAAATTCTTATCCTCGATGATTTCAACCTCTATCTCAATTCAGCATGCTCTCTCTCTTCTAAGTTCACTGCCCTCCAATCCTCCCCAAATCTCTCCCTCCATATAAACTCCCATACCCATGGACAACTCCTTGACTTCGCCATCTCACATGGCCTCGCTACTCCCATCATGTCAACCACAGGTGTATGGCTTGGTGTCAAATTTCTCTCTGATAATGGCTCCTGTGAAACACCTTGGGATGTTTTACTACGTTAAAGTTGCTGTTATTGTTGTCCCATGTTGGAAAAATCCGCTACAAAAATGGTCATGTTTGCGCCAGTTTTATACCTGATAAATGGACAAATGGATTGCAATTTCGCCCCGAGAGAAATTTCTTCTTCTGAAGAATTGGTGACCAGTTAGCAGGCTTTTGCAATTGAGATGCTGTAACAGCTTTTTATTCACAATGGTTCCCATGACCTCTGACATGGTTAGTATCAGCGATACTGGTCTGTTGTTGTTGGCCATTAGAATTTGATCTCTTTTTGTGGATAAGCACAATGTTTTTTGTTTTTCACTTAGACAGGATAACACTCGGATACAATTGAAATAGATGAGCCAGGAAAATGGCTACTTCCTCAGCTGGGGCTTTGAAAATCTAAACACCTAGGCCACCAAAGTAACTGTTATCTTGGGATTAAGGGTTTGAAGGAGACACTTACATTTCCTGATTTAGTTCATTGCAGTGCTCCACATGAATGAAACTTTTAGTATCTGATCTTATTCGTAATATAGCTTCTGGCACAAAAATGTTGAATAGCCCTGCTTTGATTGCATAAGTGTGGCAATTGATAATTTTAAAGGGGGTGCAGAACAGAGAGATCTGGAAGTGCACGTACACAAATCTTTGAAGGTGACAGGACAAGATGAGAAGGCTGTTAAAAAAGCATACAGGATCCTTAGCTTTATAAATAGAGGCATTGAGTACAAAAGCAAGGAAGTTATGCTAAACCTTTAGAAATCACTGGTTAGGCCGCAGCTGGAGTATTGTGTCCATTTCTGGGCATAACACTTTAAGAAGGATGTCAAGGCCTTAGAGAGGGTGCAGAAGAGATTTGCTAGAATGGTACCAGGAATGCGGGATTCAGTTATGTGGAGAGACTGGAGAAGCTGGGGTTGTTCTCCTTAGAGCAAAGAAGGTTAAGGAGGGATTTGATAAGAGGTGTTCAAAACCATGACAGGTTTTGATAGAGTAAAACGGCAAAACTATTTCCAGTGGCTAAGGTTTGGTAACCAGAGGACACTGATTTAAGATAATTGGCAACAGAACAGAGGCGACATGGGGAATTATTTTGTGGAACAATTTGTTATGATTTTGAATGCACTGCCTGAAAGGGTGGAGGAAGCAGATTCAATAGTAACTTTCAAGAAGGAATTGGATAATTACTTGAAGGTGAAAAATTTACAGGGCTATGGGATAGGGAAAGGGTATGGGACTAATTGGATAGCTCTTTCAAAGAGCCGACACAGGCATGATGGGCCAAATGGCCTCCTTCTGTGCTGTAACATTCTCTGATTATAAGAAGTGTCTTTGGGGCCAAGTTTCGGCCTGAGTTGCTCCTGTTTTTTTGGAGCAACTGGTGTAGAATGGAGTATCTTAGAAATTTGAATTCTCGGCATTTAGTTTGCTCCAGTTCTAGTCAGTTAGAACAGTTTCATTTTGGAACAGAATTTTTTTTCAAAAGGGGGCGTGTCCGGCCACTTACACCTGTTTTCAAAGTTTAGGCAGTGAAAACTTACTCCAAACTAACTTAGAATGGAGTAAGTGAAGATATTTGTACGTTTGAAAAAACCTTGTCTAAACTTTAGAAAATCAGGCGTAGGTTACAAAGACGTAGGGAATGTGTGGGGGGGGGGGGTGTTTAAAGGGAAGTTTACAAACATTAAACACTTCAGTTTTACAAATAAAGAGCCATCATCAATAATAAATGATAAATACATCAATAAATCAACCAATAAATCAATCAAAAAACATTAATAAAAAATTAAAAAAATTAAAAAAATCAATAAATAAAACATTTTCTACTTACCGACTGCAGCACCGGGAGCCCTCCAACAGCATGCTGGGATGCCCCCCCCCCCCCCCCCCCCCCCCCCCAGTGTGTCTCTGTCAGTGTCTCTCACTCTCTGTCTGTCAGTGTCTGTGTTTCTGACAGCGAGGGGAGAGGGAGAAGGGGGGTGGGAGGGGGAGAAGGGGAGGGAGGGGGAGAAGGGGGGGTTGGGGGAGGAAGGAGGAGGGATGTAGAGGGGGGGTAGGAT